>NC_136811.1:2595864-3318364 GCF_951216825.1 Electrona antarctica
TCTGGGGGAGCCCGGGTTTGAACTGGCAACCTTGCGGTTACCATCCAGCCACTCTACCCCTGATCCACCGCCGCCCTACAAAACATACATCAATATTGTAATCTATACTATAGATATAGACTATAGATATAACAGCTTTATCCTATAGATTCTATAGGATAAAGCTATATGCACCATTAAAAAGATGTGGCCTCCAATATCCTCTTTTAGAAGGCACTGATCAGAGCTCCTTTTCTGGCAGAACTGAGCACAATTTAAAGTTGATAGTTCTGATGTGGAACTCTTTTTTTTCATCAGCTGTCACAACTGTTAACAAATGCAGAGCCCCCTGGGTGCGCTAAATTCTAACATCCATCCCTTTTCCAGAAATCTCGGTTTTATTTTTGATAAAGATTTTAAATTCAACAAACAAATCAGCTCCGTCGTTGAAACCAGTTTTTTTCCAACTTTGAGTCATTGCCAAGGTCAAATCCTACCCCCCCCCCCCCCCCCCCCCCCCCCCACAGCTAGAGATGGTTATCCATGCTTTTATATCTTCTAGGCTTGATTATTGCAACTCCCTGTATACTGGCATCGACCAGGCTTCACTCAGGCGCCTACAACTAGTGCAGAATGCAGCTGCCCGCCTTCTCACTGGCACTAAAAAACGGGACCACATCATGGTGGTTTGTCCGTCTGTCCGTCTGTCGTGTTTACGGTGACAGTTGACGCGGCCTCTCTCTCATGCTGTTAAGTATTGTTGATAGCAGTGTGTTCACATCTTTCAGCCAGTCTGAAAGTGCTGTATGCTGTTCATGCTTTGAAATCTAATAATACGCTGTTGATATTTTATGAAGGGGGAAGAAAGGCAGAACATTTTCGATTGGGGGGGGGGGCGCCTCAGGGGGGGGTTGCCCAGGGCGCCAGTTAGCCCAGCCCCGTGCCTGAGCAAGAGAAGTAGGGGTGACCGTGCCTTTGCGGCTGCGGGCCCCGGGCCAGGCTCTGGAACGCACTGCCCTTCACCATCAGATCTGCCCAGTCGATCTGTGTTTTTAAATCCCTACTCAAAACCCATCTGTTCTCCCTTGCTTTTAATTGCACTTGAGTTCCTTTGTTTATCTTTATTGTTGCTCTTTGTCAATGTATGTTATTTTTGTATTTCTTGCCTTCGCTGTCATGTTGTATTTGTCCTTGTTCAGCACTTTGGTCGGCCTTTGGCTGTTGGAAATATAAAAAAAGTATATATAAATAAAGTTTGATTTGATTTGATTTCAGAGCTACTTGAAAAAATATCTGAAGAATATTTAGTGGCAATGAGCCAGAAAATAGTAGCCAGGAGAATGAGACTATACCAAAGACACCAGGAGCTGCCAGCCAGATCGGTGCTGTGGGAACCAACACACGGGCACCGGTAGTCACGAGGACGTCACGTCCCACATTAACATACGTGGATGTACTCAAGAACGACACAGGAGTGCAGAGACTGGAAGCAACGATGGAGGGCTCTTCTGAGTACGACCTAGAATGACCCCCATAAGATTTGTGTCAGGAATATTGCAAAAAAGTTAAAATTTTAGATAGTTCATCTATGACATAGATTCTATGTACAAGCTCACAAAGCATCACATTTTCAAATAGGCGATGAATTTGGGGTCACATTGATTAAACTGATTTTACATTACTCATCTTGCTGGGGACCCCCTGTAACACTTTCAGTGACCCCTGGGGGTCCCCGGACCTCACTTTGTGAACCTCCACCATGTAGTATACTGAATTCAGTTTCAGTGAGTTGCGCTGCAACCGCCCCTAACCCTAACCCACCACCAGTGTTGATTTCGGCGACTTAAACTAAGATGAAACATTTTCGTCGACTACCGTTTTTCACTGACGAAAACTAAATGGAAACTAAATGAAAACTAAGCTACGATGACTAAGACTAAATATACTGACAAGTCATATTACACTTGGTTGCATGCTTAAAATAGCTGATCTACAAGCTCACACAACGGATCGACTATTTTCAGCAAGTGTAAAAACAGTCATTACGAACGCCAGTCATTACAAATGCCAAAAACGCCAAAATACATTTTAGTTGACTAAATCAACTGTAGATTTAGTCGAATAAAATCTTATATTTAGTCGACTAAAACTAGACTTATACACCCAGGTGACTTTCCAGGTGACTAAAATGTGACTGAAACTAAATGAAAACTATTGAAGAGACTATGACTAAAACTAAAATCTAAATTTGCTGCCAAAAGCAACACTGCCCACCACCTCCTCTTCTTCTTATTTTCTTCTTCTTTCATCAGAATAAGAGCTCTTACATGTTTTGTCTTCCTGCGAACCCAGCCTGAGAGGAAGTGTGGTTGGATGATGTGCTTCCTGTCGTGGTTTGATCGTCTCTGCTCAGACTGCTGGCCTGGGTATGCTTGTGACATCATCATCAAACCCGGAAGTTATGCAGGAATGCCTACTGAGTGGCACAAAACTACTTTCTGGCCTTGACACATACATCCAAACAGAAAAGTCATATCTGATTGCATTAAACAACATTAAACAATGTTAAACTCACTTTTCCTGTTGCTTTGCCACTCGATTTGCCACTCGATGTGCTGTCACCACCACTGTTCAGCAAACATTACAAATATTATATAGAAAATATTACAATATAGCAAATATTAAAATGCTGATCACATGATCACTGATTGCATTGTAATATTTGCTATGATCACTATTAGTGTATAGTAAAACAGTAAAACAGTTAACACCTACAGTGATATTGTGTCAGTGGATAGTGTAGGGCTATAGAGGTTATGTGTGTGACATCATCATCATACCCGGAAGTTATGCGGGAATGCCTACTGAGTGGCAAAAAAAACTATATTTATTGGATAGGTGGGGACTGGTGAGTCAATGGAGGGTATTGCAACTCTAGATTCATACCATTATAAAAAAAAAATCTAGAGTTGGAAATTGCAGCTAGGTCCATGTGTGGTCCAGCCCTAAATGCATATTCTAATAAAAACAACTTAATACTTCCTAAGGATAATATGAGCATCAAAGCAATATTTAGGTACAATACATGGTACTAAAAAATATATATATATTTAAATAGCCGCAATAGTCTGCAATGCTTTGCACTCTTCCCACTGTCGGAACTAAAACCTGTACCCGTAAAAAGTCAGTGGCTGGTGCCTATAAGCCAGACCGAATCACGACAGTGTGATTTGAGTCTGGCTTATTAGCCAGGCTACGGTGCCTAGGCTGTGAGAGACGGCATCGCACACGAGCAACTTGCTCCAGCACCCGGAAAACAAACATAAGCACAGCGGCGAATGGGAAGAGTGCAAAGCATCCAAAGCATCCCCTTTTACAACTTTTACTTTTTAGTTTGCTCCACATCTGAAACGGAGAAGCCGAACCATTTGTTTCTCAGTAGTAAACTCCTGTCAGCCGAACCGCCCTCCTCCCAGCAGCGAGCACATAGCGAGCAGCGAGCAGCATGGAAATGGAAATGGATCCTCCCTCGTTTGAGTAAGGACGCGCTGTGATTGGCCACAATGGCCAGTGCACTTGTGCAAGACGTACTTTGATTGGCAGTCGGTGGGAAATGCTCTCGCTACAGATTTTACTAGTATTTTGGCCATAATAATCATTCTGGGCGGCGCCAGCTGTTGGTACGCAGATGCGCTTCCCGGCGCTTGATTGACAGCGCAGAATGAATTTTGACGACGCATGCGCACTGGCGTACCGCTTGTGTGCACCCCTGGTCATACATTAGTCCTTGGGGACCCCTTGTGGAGGAGGGGGGGCGTCGCCAAATCCTACTATAAATGCGCCACGTCTCTGTGTGCGTGCGTGCGTGCGTGTGTGTGGGTGCGTGTACGGGTGTAATGTACATAAATCGAGAACTGTTTGCCCCACCGACTTCAAATTCGACACGCGCGTTCCACATGCAGTGCCCGGCCTCGAGTCGGTGGCATACACCGTTGTCCAGAAACACCACAAAAGTCTCTGGTCAGGCTCTGCCAGTGGGCCTAATGAGGCCAAGTCCTCTCACCTGTGCAATTTCCAGCCTCTGCCTCACCCCACATGCACCTGCCAATTGATTACTTAACCAGTCCACTTGCACTCACAGGCAGACAGACAGATATAGAGATCTCCATGTGGGACACAGACAGACAGTTAAAATGGGTGCTATGACAACGGGTATTGCATACTACAGAGATCTCCATATACAGTATGGGCACAAAAGGGGCAAAGACAGATAGTTAAAAAGGGGGCTATGTATTATATTGGTTCCCAAGTTGCATCGTTCCCAAGTACTGTAGGCCGGAGACCGACGGACACGTACAGGTCTAGTTATTTTCAATTTATTTAATTTTTCTGGATCACATACTGTACGTTTCTAGCTTTTCATGCCGGGACCACCTCTGTTTCTATACATACAACATGTAACAACATACGGTTTACAGAAACGTATAGGTCAAGATTTAGAAGGTGTTTTTTTGTTTTAATTGGGTGGTGTGTGGATACCACTGCAATTCACCATACTCACACGGTGGCCATTTTTCACATAAAGGGATAGTTCCGATTTTTTGAACTTCTGTATATGAATTACTTGCCATTAATATAGTGGTTGCAACATTGTTATTAATTGATTGCCCGAGTCCCGTAGTGGGAGTTCTGCTCTGGTTTTGTGGATTAATTTACTTTTTATTGCGTGGCCCCATGAGTGCCCCCCACAAAATGACCGGAACTACTTAATATTTAGCCAAAACCAGAGCAGAACTCCCACTACGGGACTCTGACAATCAATTAATACATATGTTGCAACCACTATATTAATGGCAAGTATTTCATACAGCTTAAGTTAAAACAAATCTGAACTATCCCTTTAAGTCATGCTGTGGGGTGGCACTTTCTTCCCAACCTGCGCAAATTTGACATGAGAGCAAAATGGTCGCTGTGACACACACACACACACACACACACACACACACACACACACACACACACACACACACACACACACACACACACACACACACACACACACACACACACACACACCTCCATCCATGGTCTTTTGGCCTGGTGGAGATTATGAATACTGCTGGGTGTAAACTAATATAATACCTGCAAAGATGTTATGATCATTTTTTAGACATTCATTTTGTTCATAAATCCATTAAATTATACATTTTAACATGGTGGAAAAAGTGTCAAACTGCTATTGTGAAAGAGGCTAGCTGATGATGTCATCGTCTAGACTTCCATTATAAAAGGTCAAACTAAATATTTCATTTCAAAAATGTGAACATAAATGTGTATCATTCTGTGTTAGCCAAATAAATAAAAAAAAAGTAGGCTAATTGAAAAACAAATTTGAAGGACAATATCAGTCACCAGAACATAGGACGGGTGTTTTCAATGGAATGGGTTTATTGCGACCAAAGATCACAGTTAACTATGGAATCTTGCATTTCCTGCAGTCCGTCACTCAAAATCCCCATACATGGGAAAGCCCATGGTGCCCAGGTCTCGTGACATCGCGTGACATCACCAGTGATGAAGATCCCTGATGTCACCCAGGTGTATATATGTTGATCTGACCCCCCATGCCAAATCGCCAGCGCTCGCCCAGCAGTCTGCCGTCACCCAGGCGGATGTGTGCACGCCCTCAGGCGTCTTACTGGTACAGGATAGGAAGGAATTACTGAATCAAGCAACTTAAAAAGTGTCTGGGGTGCTCATGCACAAATGCCTGAGTAGACGTTAAAATGATGAATGAAACATTTTGAACGTGAAACTACACACGCTGCATAATATATGTGACCTGTTGAAAACATAGATGTTTGTTATGTTAAACTTCTGGCTCCAAAACGGCAATCTGAAGACTCGCCTCTTCAGACTCCACCTTCACTCGTAGCACTTGACCTATAGCCTTGACGACCTTGGCTTGCATTTGCAGGCTTATGCAAAGTTTAAAAAGTATTTTAGAGAACAGACAGATGCTAGAAATGCTATTAAATGGGGGTCTGTAGCCTAATGTATATCAAACTGGGGGTCCTTGAAATGAAAATGAAAAATGTTCTCTTATGGGGGTCCCTGGCATATCTTTTCTAATGGGGGGTCCACGGGCTAATGAGTGTCAATTTGCAGGTCCTTGACATGAAAAAGTTTGGGAACCACTGACCTACAGTAAGTCACTCTGGATAAAGAATGTCTGCTAAAATGTAATTGTAAATAATAAACTGTTCCTGATTTTGCCGGGGACCCCCAGCAGGAACACCAAGGACCCCTGGGGGTCCCTGGTCCCCATTTTGAGAACCACTGGCACACACATAGCTGTTATACTGTTGTATCTACAATGTGTTAAAAGTTAATGTTTGTTAAAACAAACAAAAAATAACAGCTCCACTGTTCAGCAGGCTACATTTTGATACAGCCTATCTTATGACTTATTAGTTACATTAAAACAAGTACATTTAAGTTCATTTTTAAAAGGTATTTTCCTGTGTATAGTATCTCAAAGTATATATTTTTTTAATCAAAGTCAAACTTGACAAATTAACCAAAACATGTGTGTCAGAATGATTGATGAGTGAGAAATCTGCTCCTCCTGTCATTACTGGGGAGAGAGAGCCCCCTAGTGGATATGTGTGGTTATGAACTGCTTCAATCAGAACCTGCAGTTCATTTACCGTTTCATATTATTGTCAGTGTCAGTGGTAGAAAGTAGATAAGTAGATTTACTCAAGTATCGTGCTTTAGTGAATCTCAAAAGTCAATATGGTACTTTTTACTCCATTGCAATGATTTGACAGCTCTGGCAGTTACTTTGCAGATTTTGCAGCACATAATGGCATTAAAATCAGCCCCACCTGTAGCAGCTGCAACTTGAATTATTCCATTATTATGGTGGGACAGACAGAGTTCCATAAGATTTTTAAATATTATTATTACTACTACTACTACTACTACTACTACTACTACTACTACTACTACTACTACTACTACTACTACTACTACTACTACTACTACTACTACTACTACAACTCTTAACATCAATCCAGATTGCGTGTGTGGGGCGTGTGGCCATAACACTTGCATGTATGTGTTTACACAGATTACCCTGCATTTTATGGCTCAATAATAATAAGGGTAATAACAATACTAATACTAATACTAATATTAATAATAAGGGTAATAATAATAAACTTTATTTTTAAGCGGTTTTCAAAACAGAAATGCACAGTGCTTCATAAAATCAATATAAAGATACAGTAGTTAAGGTAGCAATAGTTCGTCGGACATATAGCCTATACAAACAGTACAAATCAAAGGTAAATAAATGTCATTTAAAAACAAATACAACCACATAAAAAGGAATGCTAGGGATCTGTCGAGTCTCTGCTGTACATGTAAAGGGTCTTGACACAACTTGTTTAACAGAATGTCTACATACAGTACATGTATCAAATACAGTGATAAAATAAACACTGTCAAATGTTTTGAGAAGTGATTTAAACGATGCAGAGACGTCTAGGTATAATGTTCTACATCCTGTAGGTGTTCAATTCACTTCCTTTTACTGGATGAGCTGATTGATTGATTGATTGAAAATGTTATTAACAGTTTGCAGAATTACAGTACATTTCAAGCACAAACTCAACACAAAGGCTGTTAACTGTGAGTGGACGACCCAATTAGGCATTACACTTGTTTACAACAGGGTCCACCATGTTCAATTCATCAAAACATTTAGAGACGTACACTTCTATATAGACAAAGAACAGTACAGGAATTCATCATAGCTGCTGATCACTGTTGCTATGGAAACCATAAAGAACACATTGATCACTGTTGCTATGGAAACCATAAACACCACATAATGGAACATTAGATGCTCTAAAGGCCCGCCGTTGGGGGGCAACAAAATGGGCCAAAAACCTTCAAAATAACGATCTGCATGAGGAATGGCAGCACTCTCGTCGGGAGAGGGGCAACACAAATATCCTATATTTGTGTTGGTCAGCTACGTCCCTGTGCTTCCTGCAGGAAAAAGCTTTCCCCCGGTGCTGCCCTATTTCCGTTGTGTGAGCAACTACACAACAAGGATACTAAGTATAATGTAGCTTCAATCTATAGGGATCAGGATTAAATCATTTGAAATCATTTTTACAATAAAACTACAACAATACATTAACACCTAGGGAAAAAAATGAAAACAAACGCTAAGGTTTTTGTTTCATGTTCAATAAAACAGGGGTGAAAATACACCCGCACACTGTTTCGGTCCCTCCGGACCTTCTTCAGGCCTGCCTTCCGGAGGGACCGAATACTCATCATACTCATGTACCGAGCAGATACATCGATGTCCACTGGCCTACGCACCTGTACATACTGTACGCCTGATTTCTAGGTGTGCGGAAGCTTTGTCCTACATGTCTTTAGGGGTGAAACCATCAAGGCTCTTGTGATGCCATGTCATGGGTTCCAAATAGGGGAGTTGAATTTCAGCATTGTGAAATGTGTTGCTACTAGACACCTTTACAAACATCTTGGTGGAGAAAGGTCTTGGTAAGAAGGTGATCCCGGCAGATTGCCTGACTATCGCCTTGGGTTCAGAACATGGATATCAACAGAATATAATATAAATTAAAACACACATATATTGAGGGTTCTTTACAGTAATTACTATCATGGTCTTGTGGACCAGCATCCTGCACCATGTGGGCTCATTTAAAACTTAAACCCCCAAAACCATACTGTAACTACTGTTATTTTTCAATGGACAGACAACATTTTGGCAGGTGTCTGACAGTGTGCGGGACCTTTTCTTTGTCTTTCAAAGATACCCTTTTTAGATTATCTGTTGATAACATTCAAAGCGAGTGTGAGCACACAAAGTTCACTTTCACAAAATAAGCAAAATGATCAATCTACAAGCTCACACTAGGTGCGTTTCCATAAAGCCGTTTCTTTGCGCATTAAGGCTCTTGCGCAAAATCTCCTGGATGGAAACACATCAACATGCGAATAAGTCTCCATTTTTCGCAAAAACACTTTTTCGCTTGGAGGTTGCGGATTTAGGCTTTTTCGAAAAAAGGGAAATGCGCAAATAGTTTATGGAAACACTTGCGGAAAAGGTTTTTAATTAGAAAGCATTGAACTCGCATTATATCGCTTTTGAACAGTTGGGAAATAAAATAAAACAACGATGGGGAGGCAGTGGAGTGAACCTAAACGTGTAGGCTATAGGCTATATAGCCGATGAAACAAGTTATTCACAACTGTTTGCAGCTGCAATCAATCAATTTACAGTATAAACGACCAGTATGCTCCAATCGAGTCCCGTGACACATGTGCCCCGAATATATTAAGACAAGCATTACACAACAAATCGTTCTTTGTACGTTCTTTGACTGTAGGTGTCGTCAATACTGTGAAAGCAGCAGACGGTCGGTCAGCCGCTGACCAGGGATCAGATTACAGCGCAGTATATGGGGTCCCGTCCGTTAAACTGAGATACATACAGCATACAGCATACATACAGCGCATCAAATCAATGGTGTGAACATCGATTAGGACTACTTTACATGAGCCTCACTTTACTGGCAAAACAGTGCAACCTACTGCACATTTCATGAACTTATTGCATATGCGCATTTTATCAGTTTAATGGTAACACCGACAATTCGCTTTTCTTTTTTCGACTTAATGAACATACGCTTCCTTTTTTCGCAAAGGCTTAATGGAACCGCACCTACTGAGGCACATTGTGACACGTTCTGAGCTTGTAGATCGGCCTTTTTGTACGATGAAGCATAGGGCATTAATTCAGGATAAAAAATAAGAAAAATATGGAGATATGTCCCGGGTTTCTGCAGAGAGCAACAATGATGCAGGTGATCAATACCACTGCAGAGTTTCATCTTACAGACTCATTTCTGATTATTCCTGACATTTGAATGAAGTGGATCAACTGCAGATTCAGGAACTGATGATCCTGTGAGTGAAACATGAGTTAAAGGCAATCAGAAGCTTTGTAGGTTCCTCAGGCCCAGACAGAGTTGGGCAAGACAGCTTTTTCTGTCAATGGCCCAACTTCGTGGAATGAACTCCAAAACTCTTTAAAACTGAGCTCCCTGCCATCCTTCGGTCAGTTCAAAGGAATGCTCCAGAACATTTTTCACCGCGATTGCTCCTGCTTCAATTGATTTATTTTACTGATGGTTGTTCTGTATAAAGTTCCTTTGTAATTTATCCTGATATATAATGTTGTGTTTGATGTATTGTTTTTTGACTGTATTTTGTGGATTGTAAACTCGGCTACGTTGAAAATGAGGGCTTCCCCTCAACTGTATTTCTGAGTATAAATAAAGGTGATGATGATGATGATGATTGTAGAATGTTTGTAATACTTTAACAGTTTGATAAATGTTGCTGTATTCACCTCTCGATCGTTGCCAGTCTTGTCACTCACTGAGTTCACCTCCCATTCCAGCTTCATGAATAAAAAAGATACCTCTGCATTACTCAACAACAACCTCAAAATGTGAATAACTGTGAACAACAATATGACAGTATAAACAATATGATATACTGTACCATTTTCATAGTCTTCATCAGGTCCATTCAGTTCTTCATAGTCACTGGTGTCGCCTAGAGGTCGACGCATAAATGTAGTTTATATTTTAAACATTGTTTCAGTTGTGTTAATTGTGCCGATAATGACTAAAAACAACAAACACGACCCAAGTGGTGGACTTTGATTTGAATCTAAGTTAATTCTACTTTAATAGCTTCATTCAAGTTCATTAGACACAGTGTGTCCATAACCAACATGATTGGTTCGTATTGTATAGCATATTATTTTAAATCAGTCGGACCAAGTGCACATGGCTATAAGGCCAGACTGAACATGTTTTTAAATGTTTGTTATTCTAATCTCTCTACTCTTATACTCTGCCTGGCTGCACCTATCCTGTGTTTAATGCTACTACCTGGAGGGAGGTACAAGTCATCGGCAGCTCCAGTTTGATTGGTCCTGTGGTCTGCTGCCGAGTCCTGATTGGTTGCCGGATACGGGATGGGTCTGTAATTAAAAAAGATACAATATTTAGTAGAAATGAAGTATAAAACAATATGTATAATCTACTGCTGTCGTCATGCTGGTGAATAGACCGAGATTGAAATTGTACTTACACGATATAATTTGGATCTGTAAAAAAATATACAAAAGTGTAAGTTATAAACGAAAGTTCAACTGAGAGGTGGAACGAACAGCCACCACCCAACTCAGTTCCCCTAATCGACCCTCTGCCCTGCTCCAACCAGATCAGTGCATCTCACGTCTGGGCCCCTTAAAAGGGTGCCTCCTACTTCCTTGTCTCACCTATGCCTTCCGTTCAGGTCACACACAGACACGAGAGCTCATCTCAGCTCACCATCCGTCGTTTCTTTCCAACCAACTTCGTAGTTCAACATGAAGACAACATCTTCCTTCCACGACCAGGCGCCCTCACCGCCCTGGTCCCGCAGCTTTCATCCTAGGACACACCGACGGGTGCCTCGCCAGCGTCCCAGGCCCTGCATGCCTCCATCAGATACAGTATTACACTACTTGCTCGCACTGCTATTTATTCACTTGAATGGTCCAACTCACAACGCAAACGTAACTGCTAACAGCCTAACTTCGATTCCGTTCCGATGCTGCCTCATCCGCGGACGCATTACCGTCCTATTTCCCCATCGCTAACACTTGGCTCCAATTAATTCATGCCGTGGTAATCTGCTAGTGTTTCAGATTCATGCTTCAATCATTCCGCTAGTGGGGGCGCTTCGTTCTACCAAACATTCCGCTTCATTAGCTTAGGTTGCAACCACATGCTTTTCAAACATTTCCAGCAGCTCATACTGCTTTCACTAGCCATATGCCGCAGCTACCTGCTACCAAACATTATCCAACAGCTACCATTAGCCCTCTCGTCTACCGCTCGTCGCTACCGTACGCTTCTAGCGCAGCGACTCCCAAACTTATCGGGGAACTGACCTGAACCTCGCCCATCCTCCGCTAGTTTCGTCGCCAGACGATACGGCTGGATACGCCGCGTCCAGTCTTCCCATTCTTTGGACGGTAGAATGCAAACTGTCCGGGGTATTAAACTTAGCCATTTTCCGAAGCGATGCGTCCGCCAAGTGCTTCGGTCACTTGTAACAGTTTTCTAGAAGTCCCATTGTCCACGCATGTGTATAATCCAAGTAGCAGTTCACTAAACTTTAGGCACGTAAACATCACAGCAGGCAGCAGCATGCACCGGTTGTCCATCACAACACACGTTGGTCACATTCAAAACATCAACACTAGACGATGTGCTTTACGGCAGCATCGTAGCCATAGCAACACAGTTCTCTTAAAGGTGCAGCTACACATATTGCATATATGACAAACCCTGATTGACGTTAGACCCTCACGTTGTGAGCTCGTAGCTCTGCCATTTCGACGTCTGTAGTGGCCAAGAAAGAACGCTCCAAGTACAGTAACTGGTGTCTGAGGGTCTAAGCGTGCTCGTAGCCTCACTACACCTCAGAACATTGCTTCGCAGCTCGTTTGATTATTTCAGCATAGGTTCTCCATCATGTCTGGTTAGCTTTAGTTAGTTAAGAACTGGTGCTTCCGCTGGCGAAGGACTTTACTCAACTCCTTCTACGTCTTTAGGCCTCACTCTCCAATCACTAGCCAGTTCCGCAGCTTATTATTATAAGGTCAGTCGTTGACAATCGGAAATGAAGGGAAAATGCATGCCATATTGTCCCTCATTACGCCATATCGTCTCCTCATCAGTAATGGCATTTAATGTTCATGTCGGCACCGTTCGTTTCACATCACCATTTCATCACCTAGTCAACATGAGTTAGCTTTCCATACATCAGCGCCCCTCACTTCACACGGGTGTGATTATCCACATTGCGTTTGCGCAGGAATCGGCTCAAGTGCGTGGAGCGGCTTCCCGCTGTCTCCATAATCGCACATTTAGGACTTCGTCATGCTTACACTTTCAACTGCGAAATTCGATTTGCCTAATTCATGTGTCCGTCGCACTCCAGCTTCAGTTAATGCTACACATTCAGTCATTTCACGATGGTCACGACATGACTAAACCGCAGCATGAAACACGATCCTTCATCCTCTTTAACCGCTCCTCCGCTTTCAACACGACGGTCACGTTAACTCCAAACGCAACGCTACCACTGCTTCAGTCAACACTACTCCGTCCATACGCGCTAACAATACGACCTCGATGACCATACTCACCCCGTCAACTGCATTGCTTCTCCTGCTCCAGTGTCAATTAAGTCTTAATAATTCTACTCACACTTCAACTGCTATGACGGTCCGACCACACTAATTCCATGCTTTGTGCTCCTCCATGTCCAGCTACCTGCTTGGCGATCATCTGGGATACGAGTACCGTTCACGCATGCCGGGAAGGTCAGGTTCTCAGCCAGGCCTCATTCGTCTACCGGTCTTCTTCAACACGGACCCCACCGAGCTAAACTCCTCGTCAGCCATCCACCGCAATATCTAATCCCATCGGCAGCCACGCACTGCAACAGCTAAACTCATCGGCAGCCACGCACTGCATCAGCTAAACTCATCGGCAGCCACGCACTGCATCAGCCCAACTCATCGGCAGCCACGCACTGCATCAGCTAAACTCATCGGCAGCCACGCACTGCATCAGCTAAACTCATCGGCGGCCACGCACCGCATCAGCTAAACTCATCGGCAGCCACGCACCGCATCAGCTAAACTCATCGGCAGCCACGCACTGCATCAGCTAAACTCATCGGCAGCCATGCACTGCATCAGCTAAACTCGGCAGCCTCGCACCGTAACGTCCTAACTGCACCGTAATTCCTAAACACATAGGCAGCCACGCACCGTAACGTCCTAACTGAACTGTAATTCCTAAACACATAGGCAGCCACGCACCGTAACGTCCTAACTGCACTGTAATTCCTAAACACATAGGCAGCCACGCACCGTAACGTCCTAACTGCACTGTAATTCCTAAACACATAGGCAGCCACGCACCGTAACGTCCTAACTGCACCGTAATTCCTAAACACATAGGCAGCCATGCACCGTAACGTCCTAACTGCACTGTAATTTCTAAACACATAGGCAGCCATCCACACAACGTCTAATCGTAATCTGCCATCACAACTGGTATTTCAATCTACGACATCAGGTACTCATTTCCCTAGTAAGAACCAGCTCGACGTTGATGTCTCTTCACCAAGCAGCCACAGGTGTCCCGCTCCCCTAAGATCAGCGGCATTCAGTTTTCACTCAAACCACTCGCTCATAAGCCATAACCTATTCGCAGTTCCGTTGCTCAGAGAGCTCAGGCTATCGTTACAACGCTCCAAAACGCAGCAAGCTCCCACTTCAGGTTTTGGGGGGGAATTTTCCAAGCGGAATAGTTTCCCGCAGTCGGTCATAATATTAATAATAATATTGATTTCAATGTCCGCTGCGTTAGTCATAACCCAAGAAACCTAACGTCGTTAAACCATTCCCCTCGGTCTGCCCCGTATTCGTCAAACGAACCTGATCCCCAGGTCTCGCAGGGTCCATCTGCAGAGCAGACTGATCTCCTTCGACCTCAATTAATTCCGTCCCCACGTTCCATGCTCATCTCTCTATTCGTAAAACGCATCTCCAGTCTCCATTACTAAATGGCTCAACCTAATCTCACGGTCCCCCGTCAACCGCTGCGTTTCACAGCACTCGCTACATCTACTGGTGGTCGCCATAGGTGGCCGGGTTCCTGCTCATTCATTTAACATATCCGCTCACACCTCGTTAAGAGTTTCTCGCAAAGTCCAGTCTTTCTCTCACCCCAGCGTTCTCCAGGCTCGTCGCAGGTGCCAGAATTCATCCCCTCGGATCTTTCAAACCTCCGCCGTAAAAATGCCTCCATGTTCAGATTCCGCAATGGATCTTCATCAAGGCGCTATATCAATTAACTTCGCATCGACCTGTCGCCACAGTCTCATCTATCCGCTGACCTCAGCGGCTTCACATCCACGTCACTCCATCACCATCTCACCATCACTCGGAAACCTCCGTCAAGAGGTCTCACTCTTCAGCAGGCGACTCGCTCATGTCTAACATTAATGTTTCCTTCCACCACCTCATCCTCGCGAGGATGCCCCGATAAATGAGTATCCTCTCTTTCTCACCCAATAGATTCTCCCGGTAAACGCAATCCGCCAGCCATTTGCCAAATTCTCAAATGCCACGTAATTATCATTCTCAGCACGTTCCACGCACCGCATTCATGCCACCATATCGAAATCCTCTATCGTGAGGACGCCGGCGAGTATTCATCTCATCTTGCCACAATCTGCCACCATTCCGAAATCCTCCGTCGGGAGGATGCCTCGTGAAATAATCATTCCATTCATTATTTCATGCTCGTATCAAAATCCTCTATCGTGAGGATGCCCCGAGAAATAATCATCTCATTTCGTGCCACTATCTGCCATTGTTCCGAAACCCTCTACCATGAGGACGCCTCGCGAAATAATCATTTGACTCATGCCATCGTGTCGAAATCCTCTATCGCGAGGATGCCTCTATCGTGAGGATGCCCGGAGAAATAATCATTCCACCCCTCTATCGTGAGGACGCCTGCCCCGCAAACTAATCATCCCATTCACGTTTCATTCATGCCATGCTAATCAACTTTACTCTCTTCCAATAGACTCTGCCGGCAAACGATTTCCGGCTAGCCACCCAGAGGCTCGCTAACCATCAGGTTTATTCGCCTACCAACCATGCCTACTAATCGTTCTCCCACGAGCCCCTTCCGCGAGGGCTCCTATATCGGCAGCGTCAGCTTCATCCCCTCCAAGCCAACTCCCGCGAGTCATCTAGCGTGAGGCTCCTATGGCTGCGGGGCCTTCCTCACTCTCCCATGGATCCCTTCTCGCCGAAGGCCCCGGCTCGTCGAGGGAATCTCACCAACGTCGTTTGTATAGTTCCTTCCAGGTAAAACATTCATTTTACTCCTTCCTTTGGGGCGGGCTCCGGAGCCCCTGCCTTCCATCAGGCAGGATCCGATCCGAGGCTCCCGATCAGAGCCTCCGTCGGGGCCCGGGCCAAAGCACCTAACGTCATGCCAATACGACTGCATTTATTCTTGACTTTATCATGTTCCATTCATTCTTGATTCATTCTCAATGTAATCCCCTTCTCGTAATAAACGTCAGTGCATTCATTCAGTCCTGTGTAGTGAAATCTCTTACAGTTGAAGTTAAAAAATAAACGTATAATTAAAGTTTCTAAAATAACAAAACCCCGAATTGGGCCACGCCGTCCTAAACCTACTGAGAAGACACTAAAACATTAATATTCCAAAACAAATAAAATAAAATAAAATCTGATTAAAATCATTGGAGTTGATGTTTAAAAAGTATATACTGTACCATTTTCATAGTCTGAGTGCTGGATTACGCCATAGACACTTGTGTCGGCTAAAAGGTAAAGAAATATGGCTGTTATGTCATTAATGGATTAATTTGAATTAATTATTCTGCTAATTAAAGTCATACTGTGTGACATTATATTTGTATTGTGTTTTAGCGCCACCCCTTGTAGCTCCATTGTCATTACAGTGTGTGTCTATATGGAAGGAGTGCTGGATAAATGAATGCGGTAAAGTCTTACGGCCCAAGAAAGATTATGGTATTTTGGAAAGCAACAACACGCCGTCAGAAACGCTATTTCACCCATTCTGGGCAGGAACCCCTTTTGGTGTTTTAAGCATTATGTTATACTTTAGCTATTGAAAAATAGCAGATCTACAAGCTCATAGCGCGGCACCGAGTACCGCGTTACAAGCTTGTAGATCTGCTATTTTTGAAAAATCGTGAAAATGTGTCGCAAATATTTGAATATTATTTCACAGCGAATGTTTTTAACTCAAATCTTTGCATCTGGGGGGGTCCCTGGAACAAGATATTTTCAGATGGGGGCCGGCGGCCAATTACACATCATGTTGGGGGTCCTGGACATGAAAACGTTTGAGCACCACTGACCTATAGAAACATGGGTTTTTCAGAAAACTGTCATGATTTTTGAGTCATTTGTATTTTGTAGAATCGGCCTCAGGTCTAAACGGGTTAATAACTGTAAAATACATAAATAAATACATTTCCAGTGCTATTACAGACCTATACGTCATTCTGGTTTGAGTGGCAGGGGCTGAACACACTTGGGGAAAAATAAAATAAAGAAAACGTATAGTTTTTAGAGAACATTTATGCAGAATGACTATTTGTGGAAAAAAGTGTTCCAAAGGATCCAATGTATTATTTAGTCAAAAGCTTTTAATACTTTTAATTGGATGGATATAAAACCCATAAACACACAAAAGTAGCAGATCTACAAGCTCACAACGTGTTGAAATGAGACGGGTTGTGTGTTTGTAAATCGGCTACTTTTACGTGGCAATGTTGTACGAAGACGAAGGGCATTAATTTACAAAAATCACACCCGTGTGAAGTGATGGGCGCTAATAAATTAAAGTCTAACTCATGTTGTTTAGGTGATGTAATGGTGATGTAAAACAAACAGTGCAAACACAAACATTAAATGCCATAACAATAAAGAGACAATATGACGTAATGAGGGACAATATGACGTAAATTGTCATTGTCAATGGCGTTTTTAAAACAAACATTGAACTAAAAACAAACATTTGATTGGTCCTCTGGTTTGAAGCGGAGCCCTGATTGGTTCCATGAGACTGAACATGTCTGTTAAAAAAAATAATAATAATACAAAAAATATATAAAAAACATGAAATGTAGCAGAAATGAAGCCGGGGGAAAAAAGAAAAGAAAAGTGAATTTATAGCCTACTGCTGTCATGTTGATGAATGGACAGAGTGAAATACTGTACTTACCTGCAGGCACAGCAGCATGGATCTGTAAATTAACAACAAGTTGCACCATCAACTTACTAAATATAATATACTCATAATGTTTTATGCGGAGTAGCTCAATTATTGTAAATCTAGATGGATCTAATGTAGTGTTTCTCACCTGTAGATGTTCTGTATCGACACAGCAGGATCAGCAGGATGGTCAGTAGAATTACAGCAACAAGTCCTACAATCGGCCACAACCACACTGGAGAACTCACTGACGGTGGAGGAGGTTCGGTCACTGTAGGTTGAGCCACTATGATGGCAGTACAAATTAAAATAGCATTTGTAGCCTACAGTTTACAATTTAGGCATTTATCAGACACTCTTAATCCAGAGCGATTTACAGTAAGCAAGAACAAAAACAAAACATGGTAATACTGTATCAAAACAAAAATAGTCATCATGAATCATACTTAAGCTTAAGAACCTAACAGTGGAATATCTATCTAAAGGAAACTATATGTGTATACACTATAGTGCTATGTCTACATAAAGTGCTATTTAAGTTGCATACATTGAGCCTATGCATATACGCCTGTAGGAGGTCGAGGCCAGGGCAAGCCTACAACCACACATTGTGACGGGACAAATACAAATTTGAATAGGCTAAAGGATAAAACTGGATAGTGTAGGTCTCAAAAGATTGTGATTAATTCGTTATAATCCTGGGCGACCACTGTAATAGTTTACAAACAAAGCTTGTTTAGTAGCCAAAGAAAAGTAGTACATTAGGTACTGTAGGTACATTTCCTTATTGTTTAATTTCTATTATAATAGAATAATAGTAAATTCACACTCACATGTCACTGCCATCCAGCTCTGTGGTGATTCTCTTCCAGAATGTCTACACTTGTAGAATCCCTCATTCAACGTAGACACAGCAGGTATGATCATCTCTTCACTGGGTCCATATTGGACCAGTTTTTCATTTCTATAGAATTCCACGTTGGAGAGATCCGAGTCTTTTCTGTTAACACATTGTAGAGTGACAGAATGTCCCTCAGTCACAGGGAGAACAGGACTCACCAGGATGACAGCACCACCTGTACAATAATTAACAAGACAAAAATAAGAAAGGCGAAAAAAAAGAAAGAGATTTTGTCACTTAATATATTACAATTTTGGTTAAGATCGGGTCGAGCTCTGTATCAAACATGTGAAGGTACTAACTCCTGCTTTCCAAGTCTGTAGTTTCAGCAGTGGAACACGCCTACAGTACAAAAACAATTGTACAAAGCTGGCTGTCAAGCAGCCTGATATGAAGGTTATTTCTCCTGTCATTTAATATTACCACAGCGTCAAAACTTCAGTTCAGACATCTGTAGGATACCGGACTAATAGTGCTACTAAATCCATGGCCAACAATACTTCGCACAGTCAAACAACACAGCTTTCAAGATTGGAATTGCATTACGGAACATATTTGTTTTGTTTTATATCTATATCTATATATTTGTTTTGTCATATCTTGTAGTCCGGCAGTCGAGGTGGACGGGTGGGAAATTTGGAATATAGTATTTTTCATTGGCCTAAAATATTTTCTATATATACTATATATTCATGAATCCACTTGCTGACCGGCTGTCGGTATTGGGCAATTTTTTATAGGGGTTTCTTGTGACCCTACCATTAACATCCTATGGCAGGAAATGTCAAAATGTCCTTTTGCTTTAAGTAGCATGAAACATGTCAAACTAGGGGGTTTTCATGATTCTAAATCCATTCCAAGCATTAGTTTTGCACAAAATACACTCCTTGGGCTAAAAACAGCCATAACCACTTGCCCAAAATGTGCTGACCTCGTCACATTTGTGCTGACCTCATCACATTTGTCATGACGTCTATGGCCCTTTCTAGCCCAAGGAGTGAGTCCAGTTTCTTCATTCACTACCTAACACAATACTGCAGTATTCCATCAACTCATATTACAGTAGTAAACTCCACCTCTGCTTTAGGACTTTGTTACATTAGGAGTAGGAGAACATTTTCACTAAACCGCACACAACCTGGTATCCCTCTTATCGGCATATGATTATAGGCAGAATCGTGGAAATTTTCAAATATTTGGCGGTCCTGTCTTCATTTTTTCACAATAGTCCGGCAGCCAACAGGCTTCTTTTGTTTAAAGTGGGACATTTGGTATAGTATTTTTTATTGGCCTAAAATATTGTCTATACATACATTCATGAATCACTTGCTGACCGGCTGTTAGTATTGGGCAATTTATTTTTCATTAACATCCTATGGCAGGCAAAATTGTCAAAACATTTCAAACTTTCCTTTTGCTTTAAGTAGCATGTGACATGTCAAACTAGGGGGTTTTCATGATTCTGAATCCATTCCAAGCATTCGTTTTGCACAAAATACACTCCTTGGGCTAGAAAGGGCCATAGACGTCATGACAAATGTGATGAGGTCAGCACAAATGTGACGAGGTCAGCACATTTTGGGCAAGTGGTTATGGCTGTTTTTAGCCCAAGGAGTGTATTTTGTGCAAAACTAATGCTTGGAATGGATTCAGAATCATGAAAACCCCCTAGTTTGACATGTCACATGCTACTTAAAGCAAAAGGAAAGTTTGAAATGTTTTGACAATTTTGCCTGCCATAGGATGTTAATGAAAAATAAATTGCCCAATACTAACAGCCGGTCAGCAAGTGATTCATGAATGTATGTATAGACAATATTTTAGGCCAATAAAAAATACTATACCAAATGTCCCACTTTAAACAAAAGAAGCCTGTTGGCTGCCGGACTATTGTGAAAAAATGAAGACAGGACCGCCAAATATTTGAAAATTTCCACGATTCTGCCTATAATCATATGCCGATAAGAGGGATACCAGGTTGTGTGCGGTTTAGTGAAAATGTTCTCCTACTCCTAATGTAACAAAGTCCTAAAGCAGAGGTGGAGTTTACTACTGTAATATGAGTTGATGGAATACTGCAGTATTGTGTTAGGTAGTGAATGAAGAAACTGGACTCACTCAGTACTGTGATGTTGACAGCATTGCTGTACTCTCCCAATCCAGACTCACACCAGTACACTCCAGTCTTGAGGTTATACTGGCCAACATCCCATCTATATCTGGTCATTGGCTCATTGCTACTTGAAGGCACTTTAAATTCACCAGTAGCGGTACTCTTCACTCTCCAGTCAGTATGTTGTCCCTCACAGCTCAGTGAGACAGACTCAGAGGTGAAGTGTTGAGTTCTGTTGGAACTCACTGTGAGAGAAGCTGAAGAATGACGATCTGAAACAAAACACATAAGAAGAGGTCAAATAAAGAGCAGAGATTTAATGACATTGTGAATACAAGTGACAGAATGGAAGAGAAATACAAAATAGACTACACACAAAAAAAACAGCAGACGTACAGAAGAGAGAGCCATCGGATTCGAATGCCATCAGTGCATTGAAAGGGACAAAATCCCGTTTAATCAGAGCATTCAGTGCTCCAGTAGACATCTACTGACATACTGAAACTCCAGCGCTATATTGTGACGTTTTGGAGAAATTCAGTAGGCTGAATTCTGCGTTGATCACTGCTACTGTTAATCACTGTTAATCTAACCATAAACTAACCCTAACCTCAGTCTTAACCGGCCACGTAAGTCCCCTAACATCATATCAGTTTTGTACGTAAGTCCCCTAACCTCATACTAGTTTTAACCAGCCACGTATGTCCCCTAACATCATATCAGTCTTAACCAGCCACGTAAGTCCCCTAATAGCATATCAGTTTTAACCAGCCACGTAAGTCCCCTAACATCATATCAGTCTTAACCAGCCACGTAAGTCCCCTAATAGCATATCAGTTTTAACCAGCCACGTAAGTCCTCTAACATCATATCAGTTTTAACCGGCCACGTAAGTCCCCTAACATCATATCAGTCTTAACCGGCCACGTAAGTCCCCTAACATCATATCAGTTTTAACCAGCCACGTAAGTCCCCTAACATCATATCAGTTTTAACCGGCCACGTAAGTCCCCTAACATCATATCAGTCTTAACCGGCCACGTAAGTCCCCTAACATCATATCAGTTTTAACCGGCCACGTAAGTCCCCTAACATCATATCAGTCTTAACCAGCCACGTAAGTCCCCTAATAGCATATCAGTTTTAACCAGCCACGTAAGTCCCCTAACATCATATCAGTTTTAACCGGCCACGTAAGTCCCCTAACATCATATCAGTCTTAACCGGCCACGTAAGTCCCCTAACATCATATCAGTTTTAACCGGCCACGTAAGTCCCCTAACATCATATCAGTTTTAACCGGCCACGTAAGTCCCCTAACATCATATCAGTTTTAACCGGCCACGTAAGTCCCCTAACATCATATCAGTTTTAACCGGCCACGTAGTCAGTTGACAACACGCGACGAGACCTGCGGATGGCAGATTTAGCCGCGGTTGCCACGGTTAACCGAAAGGGTGGATTTGGGTCATTCAAATATATTATAAATTAATATTGGATAAACCGCGGGTGAAATAATGCGGGAAATAAATTAATGGCATCTATCTATTCTATAGGCATATTATAGCTTATAACACACAACATCTCGGCAAAATCTCGCAATCCGCAATTTACAAATTGGAATAATTGGAATTAATTAATTAATTAATTATTAATATGCACACGCGGATGCGAGTGACTAAAAAGCTCATCCGCAGGTCTCTACGCGCATCGTCACTGGTAGGTGTGATCAACCGCACAGAAAGCAGCCTACTGGGATCTGGTAGGTCAGTAGATGCGTCTATACTGGAGCATTCAATGCTCTGATTAACCGTGATTTTGTCCCTTTCAATGCATTGATGGCATTCTAAACTGTAGGTGGTTTAATGATGAATAATGAGTCCCACTCACCACCAGACCACACAAAGTGAGGTTCACTGTACTCAGTGTAATAAGGTGGGTCTCCTCTCCAAGCTATACACACATATCCTCCTGTGCCTGTAGGACCATGAATGATGTAGGAATCTTCTACAGTCCCGTGGAGGCTACCATTTAATAGCTCATACTTGTTGGAGTGGTACTTGAGTGTAGGAACAGCTCTGTACAAGTAGAACCTCCAGTCTGCAGATGATTCTTTAACTTCACAGCGCAGAGTCACTGAGGCTCCAGGACTCAACCATGGAGGAGACACACTCAGGATAGGCTTGGGTTTGTCTGTTGGAAAGAATATTTCTATGGATATTAAATCATTAAAAACAGTGTTCTGCCCCTAGTGCATGTTTCTATGACACCTTGTGGTGGAATGTTGTATTGCATTTTGTGCTTTGCCTTTTGTACAGTTATTTTTGGCCCTCCTGTCTTAAGTTGTCATAGTAGTGACAAACAGTATGACAGCACAAACTATTCAAGCTGCAGTTTCCAAGCTTAATGCTGTCCAGCTTTGTGGACTTTGAAGGTCTAAACCTGTAAGTTTATTTTGAATGTAACATGCAAATGCATACTTTATTATATTACTTAAGTAGGCTACATTTTCAGTTTAAGAGGTCTATATTTATGGTCTATATAAGGTCTATATTTATGTTTTGTTTTCACAGTTTTACAAAAATATGTTGGTTCCTTTAACTAAAAGACCTTACTACACTCTGGTCTCCTAGCTGGGTCTTTAATATTGAAGGGCTCGATCATCATGTTAGCTATGTGCTAAGGCAGCTGACCAAAAGCAAGAGCAGGATAATCAATAAACAGTGTTTGCTATTTAACATAAGGACATGAGAGTATGTGCATGCATAAAGTGAATGACAAATCGAGTGGAAAAGTATGTGGAAAAGTGAGTTGCCCGAGTGGCTGGCGTAGCCGTCTGGGCACCTTGGCTGTGCCGCGAGTTCGACTCCCGATCCCGACGGCCTTTACTGCGTGTCACCCCCCCCCCCCCCCCCCCCCCCCCGAAAGCCACAACAAATCTCTTAAAATGTCTGCATGTCTCTGCTACGCCCCCTTAATAACACATGGCACTCAGTTTGCACGCATTTTGTTTTTTACAATCATGTATTATTAGTATTCTGCGATCAATCAATCAATCAATCAATCAATCAATCAATCAATCAATCATCCAGTCAGTCAGTCTGTTGAAGATGTGTCATGAAATGCCAGTTTTCTGGATGATCCAAATATTGACATTTATATAAATGAGATATTGTGACTTACCTGACACAGTCAGTTCAACACCACCACTCCACTGTGTGGAAGACTGCAGGCCATTCTTGGCATGACCTCTACAGTTGTAGTAACCACTGTCAGACTTTTGGACTCTGTCGATGCTGAATTCAGCTTGGTTTTTGACGTTGTAAGATGAGCTAGTTGTATACCATTCATAAGTCCAGTCTGCATCACTGCTCCCCTGTATCTCACACTTGAGAGTGATCCTCTCTCCTCTGAAGATGTGAGACCTACTTGGCTGCAGGACCACAACAGGCCTGCCCACTGCTTCTTCTAAGAAGAACACAACAAGACAAGGCATATTTAGAAAGCCTATACATTCTGGCCTCCCTGTCCAACCGTTAGCTATCGGTAGTATATTCGATGTGCAGTTTCTTGAACAAAGTTGCATACAAGTAATCATACATAGGCCTACATACTTACTATTATAAACTAATATGTAAATGAGCAATTTTAATGTCACTAAATCACATTACCATGCAAGTTTAGTAGATAAACAAAACAAGACTTTAAAGAATCGTAATTAGACATAAATACTGTACAGAGTATGAAGTACTTATATGTGACAGGTAGAATAAGAAGATAATCAATCTTCACCTTGACTGTGTCCATAGGAGATGGCGCTACTCAGCACTGTAATACATTTGATGAAACAAATAATAATATTTAATATCAATGGAAGATTATAGAGATGATTGAGTGAGCAATACTGTGTTGATTGGAAAGCAAAACAGTGGTTTGAATAAAACATTGAAAACGTTTCATAAAGTACGAGGGATATTATGGTTACAATCAGAGCCTACGCATTGATTATCTTTTTTGCAACAATATCCTGATATCCAACAAATGTTTTGCAGCTTGTAGATAGATAATACTAATCTTTTGTTGTTGAAATAAAAATAAATGATGATACTGTAGTATACCATAGGAGCTGCAGACACTAGAGGGTGTCTCTGTACTGTATAGTTCAGGAGTTGTAGTAGCCACGGGGGTAATCTAGGGAGTGGATATTGCTCTTGTCTTCATGTATTTATGTATGTAAATTGTCTTGTTCTTTGTGTTATGTCAAATGTGTGTAGATGTGTTCTGCATACTTGGCTGCTGGGTCGCAAGACACATTTCAATGTGAACTGACAATAAAGTACTATCATATCATATCATATCATATCATATCATATCATATCATATCATATCATATCATATCATATCATATCATATCATAGTTGCATCACTGTTGTTATCACTGTCTGTTAATGTTAATAGTGAAATGATACATTTACATATGGTCAAACATATGGTCAAGATCCACAATAAAAATGGTAACTACAGTACATTGATTCCAATAACGTGGTTTTACAGTTACTTTACAAACTCAGCAGCATAACATTACCAAAATGTAATTTAAGTACAGCCATGTATTCCTTATTTTAAATGGATCAAATACAGTAGTTGAATAGAGCTACTATAGTAATACTAGGGATATACTCACAGAGGAGAACACAGATGTGACTCATGATCCTCTCCTATGATAAATGACCGAAAAATAAAGTTATACTTCCTACTCTCTCTGGAGAGAGTGAGAGAGAGAGAGAGAGAGAGAGAGAGCACTTCATGATACAGTATTTTAACTTCTCCTTTAGTAAATTCGGATCCTGTCTCCTTCCTCCTTTTGGGACCACGAGGTCCAATGTTGTTTCATGATGCTGGTTTGTTATTGATTAGAAATTGAAAGAAACTTCAAGTTGAAAGAAATATATTGCATCTTACATTATTATGATGAGACACAAATACATAAAATGGAAGCAATAACTTGGCCACTGTCATTAAGTTAGGTATGAATGGCTGACTGAGAGATGATATACCGGTAATCCCATTATTTAAAACACAACACTACACTCTGTCATATACTTTATATGCTATAATATTCATTGGTTCACACACACTCTTCCCCATCAGTGTCATACTGTATGTTGCATATGATATCAGCTGTAGCAGTTCCGTTATGTTTAAAGCGAGCCAAACCACACCATGCAGTTTCAACTCCTTGCTACTCATTGTGCAATTCAATTGACAGCCAAATCTCACGTGAGGCTCTCTCTCTCTCTCTCGCTCTCTCTCTCTCGCTCGATAAATGCTCAAACTCCAACCCCAACAATTGTCTCTCTGTCTGTCTGTCTGTCTGTCTGTCGGTCGCACACTGACTGCTGACTAAAATTCTCGGTTTTAATTGATCGATTTTAACTCGAGATGTACATGTGTGCACACATTTGTGTAGGTGCGTGTGCCTTTGTTCTCTCTCTCTATCCCAGCATTAAACACGTACCTTGTGGTTGGAAACTATATTAACTATCAGTTCTATAAACATGTTGGCATGACGTATGTGTGAAATTAAGGCCTGTGCTTTTCTTGAGCACCCTTGTCTTCACAAAGTGTATAATATAACCACAGTATAATATAACCACAGTGCATAATTAAATGAGACAGAGGCCATATATGTATATAGTTAAAATTGAATGGCTACTCAATTCCTGCTCTAGGCCTATTAATAAGACAACTTATTTCCTTCTCCACTTTAACAATACATAGTCTAACTAGTAACATGGCCTCCCTGCCCAATATTTAGTTATAGTCGGTTGGTAAATACGCCTCATGTCAAAGGTGTGTGGTTTGGTTGTGAGAGGAGAACAATCCTTTCCAATCACGGCTGTTTTAATTGCTCTAATCTATTCTACAATAGTGTTCAGTGCTCTGTCTACTCTGCACACACTGGGCTGTGCAAGTAGATCCAGCATAGAAAAGTAGATGACAACAATACACAGTGAGAGCTGAGAGGACGTGTGGTTGGATGGGCATCCTGTTGTGGTTTGAAGAGTTCTCTTCTGAAATTTGGCTCTAGTAACTCTAGTAACTCAGTCACGCACGCACGCACGCATGCACGCACGCACGTGTGACCTGGGCCGATTAAGGTCACATAGAACATGAATTACTTCATGAGAAACACAATATATATATTCGAGGTGCACTGTTAAAAGTGCAGGGTGCATAATTGTGAAACCCAATAAGCTGGTTGTTTGCGACTACGCCACCTTTTTTAATGAGGATGGTCCTCTCTATAACACTCTTAACTTCAGGATTTCAGGTTTTTATACCAGGCAACAGAGCAATTAAACATAATGGAAACCCAGGAAAAAGACTGAGGCGGAGGCCATCTATCAGGGAGATATAAACTTACAATATTTATTACAAAGATGTTTAAATAAAAAGATATAATACATGGAGGCCTCTAATTGCCAATGAGACAAAATACAAAAGAAACACAATTCTAAAACTATGCTATCAACATCAACTCTTAAAAACGGTCCAGTGCAAAATGTGCAAATTTACGCAGTGCGCAAGTCAGTCTAACAAGGCAGCCAGGCATGGGCAGAGGAAGCAACACCAATCCAGTCCTAAATCATCGAAATCCATCCACTTCCTCCTTCATGGATCTGCAAGTACACAAACAGAGCCGCCAGTATCTCTGTTGTACAGAAGCCCACAGCAGCTAGTGCACAGATATAATATATCTACAGAACGCTGCTTAAACAGTACTCACACACACGGCCGGGGTTATCCCGACCGCTGCGATGGTTTGACATGCAGCGTTCTGTTGTGCACCGGTCTGGTTTCCCCGTCTCCCTGGTGCGTCTCGGTCCGGCACGATCACCTGCTGCTCCACTCCTTCTTAATTCACCTCCCTGCATAATCACACTTGATCCCCGTCACGCACGCACGCACGCACGCACGCACGCACGCACGCACGCACGCACACACACACACACACACACACACACACACACAGTGGCCTTGGTGTTCTGGTTTCCATACTTTAAGTGTCATAAATGTCCAACTTTCCTTATCCTTAATTATTATAATGCAAATAATGAATAAATAAATGTATTAATGACTAGATATCTTTGACTTCCACTGACCCTGAGACAGTGTTGGCGGGAAGGGGTCTTCTAACTGACAGCAATTCAGTTGTTCTACAATTCTTCTTTGATAAAATAATAAACTTTATTTTAAAGCACTTTTCAAAGCAGGCTTACACAGTGCTTTACAACAACAGATAGGGGCAGATAACAATGAGGAAGTAAAAACAGTGAAAATCTAAATAGCCTAAATGCCAAAAAAACGAATTTAAAACACACATGAAATGGAATATTAAACACTATAAAAAATCTTGAGAAGTGATTAAAAAGATGAAGTGACTTTGCTAGTCTTACACAGAGATGTGGAAAGTACTCACGCATTCTTGACTTATTAAGTAGAAGTTATACTTTAAAGTATACAAGCCCTCATTCAACTACTAACTCAAATAAAAGTAAATTGGTTGATTGAAATATGTATTAACAGTTTGCAGAATTACAGTACATTTCAAGCACAACTCAATACTAAGACTGTTAACTGTGATTGGACGACACCATAAAGCATTACACTTGTTTACAAGAGGGTCCACCTTGTTCAATTCATCAAAACATTTAGAGACGTACAAATAGACACTTATATAGCCAAAGAACAGAACAGGAATTCATCATAAAGGAGGTAAAAAGGGAAAGAAACATATACAGTGAGAAGAAGGGGTGGGTGGGGGATACCCCTACCCGGGGTAGAACAAATCGGGACATAGTTTTTTCATATCTTTAGGATGTCCCCTTCAATGAAATGGATTGTCCCGAGTTTTACTTTTACTGCAAAAGTATTGCAATTGATCCATAAAGTAAAGTTACACACCACATAGGCAATAAAAAACGCCTATCTGAAAGGGGGAGTTCCATTTTCTACCTGCTGATTGTTTTTTACATCATACTTGCACAGATGGTCTACAGGTAGTATCCCTACATCCCAGAACAATCAGAATGACAATATTTGGTTCTGTTGTGAATCAGCAGCCTTTTATATAATATATAAGGCCTTAAATATGCGGAAATAGCAAAAAGTTTACTTTTCTGAGTAATATTCTCTTGTAATTTTGGTCCTACTCTTTATCAACAAAATGTGACATTGTTTTTTCATATCCTTAAGATGTCCTCTTCATGAAAAGGATGGTCAGACATTTTACTTTTACTGCAAAAGTCATAAAATTCATCCATGAAGTGACCATCACTGCAAAAAACGCCTACTTTGAAAGAGGGTCAATCTACCTTCTGGTTATTACATCATACTTATACAGAAGCAGGCATGTGCAGAGGGGCAGCTTTTGGTGCTTGGGCACCTGCTCTTTTGCCTCAAAGTCCCAAAATAAATATGATATATGTTTATGTTTACATGGTAATGCATTGCTTATTTTACTGTCTGAGGATGTTATTGTAGAACATAGGCCTACTAGTTGGTCATTTCTGATGTGGGATGCCCAAAAAATACCAAAATCAGTGCACGGTACACGCGCACACGTGCCCTTTTCTGGGATTTGGGCAGTTTCCCCCTCAGCGCTCTCTGACCCTAAAGCAACCAGGATGCCAATATTTGGATATTGTGAATCAGCAACCTTATTATTAGGCAGAAATAGCTACATAGGGACTTTTCTGAGAATTATTCTCATGTAATACTAGTCCTACTCTTCTATCAGTGTATAGAACAAAACTTGACCTTGTTCTTCCATAACTTTGACTTGTCCGCTTCATGAAATGGATGGTCAGAAGTTTGACTTTCTCCTCAAAAGTCATGAAATGTATCCATGAGATTTGCAAATAAAAATGTAGAAAAGTCCCCTGCTCCATTGTCCACCTACTGTTTGGATTTACATCATATTTGCACATAATGTCTACAGGTATAGGACCCCAAGATATGTCAAAATATGTTGTATTGTGAATCAGCAGGCTTTTAAAGGCTCCAAGGCCTTGTCAATATTGTATTAACAGTTTTTTCCAGAGTTACTTCTAATCCTGATAATACTGCAATATGCCTACAAACAAAATTAGCACTTAATAACAGGAAATACATTTTGATACCATGTTTTTACCCACTTCATATTCATGTGGAATCTAAGGATGTTTCTCAGTAAGCCTTGCCGAGCCATGAGGAGCAGGAGCCTATCTCCTGTTTCTGTAGCGGGAGGCAGCTTGATGTACACGTACACCCCTGGACATGATGCTAGTGTAGGCTATACGGTGCTGCGTTACTACTTGCCTATCGGGCCATGGCTCTTTAGTCGACTGGTAACGTACTGTGCCTGTGGAATGGGGAACCCGGGTTCGCCTCCCGGCCGAGGCTACACTAGTATTTCAAAGGAACCCCCGATCCAACCCTTGATGCTGAGTGCCAAGCAGGGACTGACCCCCCAATCCAACCCTTGATGCTGAGTGTCAAGCAGGGAGGCACTGGGTCTTTGGTATGACCCGGCCCGTTATCGAACCCACGACCTCCAAGGTGGTTTATTGCGACCGAAGGTCGCAGTTAACTATGGAATCGTGCATTTCCTGTCCGTCACTCAAAATCCCCATACATGGGAAAGCCCATGGTGCCCAGGTCTCGTGGCATCACGTGACATCATCAGTGATCCCTGATGTCAAAGTAAATGCCGACCTGTCACGCAATTAAGCCCATATATGGAGATCCTTGATGTGACGTCATCAATATTTACATTCTCAACAGGCCCGGCCCTACCTGGGCCCTCATCAAACCCTGTACACTCAAGGCACTGATCCCGCTGCCACCCTTAGATCTCCATATATGGAGCTGACTAGTTCTGACATTCCATATATCTGTCTGTCTGTCGGAGGAAACCATGCAAGGCACCAACCAGCACATCAGGAGCAATTAGGGGTTCAGAATCTTGCTCAAGGACACTTCGAGTCTTCGACACCAACTCTGGGGGAGCCGGGGTTCGAACTGGCAACCTTACGGTTAACATCCAGCCACTCTACCCACCCTGAGCCACCACCGCAGTTGATCTGACCCCCCCATGCCAAAGCGCCAGCGCTCGCCCAGCAGTCTGCTGTCACACAGGCAGATATGTTGATCTGACCCCCCATGCCAAAGCGCCAGCGCTCGCCCAGCAGTCTGCCGTCACCCAGGTGTATATATGTTGATCTGACCCCCCCCATGCCAAAGCACCAGCGCTCGCCCAGCAGTCTGCTGTCACCCAGGCAGATATGTTGATCTGACCCCCATGCCAAAGCACCAGCGCTCGCCCAGCAGTCTGCCGTCACCCAGGTGGATGCGTGCACGCCCTCAGGCGTCTTACTGGTACAGGATAGGAAGGAATTACTGAATCAAGCATCTTAAAAAGTGTCTGGGTGCTCATGCACAAATGCCTGAGTAGACGTTAAAATGATGAATGAAACATTTTTAACGTGAAACTACACACGCTGCATAATATATGTGACCTGTTGAAAACATAGATGTTTGTTATGTTAAACTTCTGGCTCCCAAACGGCAATCTGAAGACTCGCCTCTTCAGACTCCACCTTCACTCGTAGCACTTGACCTATAGCCTCTATGACCTTGGCTTGCAGGGTTATGCAAAGTTTAAAAAGTAATTTAGATAACATGATATTTAGACAGGTTCCATTGTTTATACCTGGCACTATAGTTTCTATAGTCTCAGTGCACAGATTATTATTTTGATATAGATTGGTGTAGGCCTATGTGTTTACCTCTAAGTCACTCTGGATAAAGAACGTCTGCTAAAATGTAATTGTAAATTGTAAACCGTTCCTGATTTTGCCAGGGACCCCCAGCAGGAACACCAAGGACCCCTGGGGGTCCCTGGTCCCCATTTTGAGAACCACTGGCAAACACATAGCATTGTTGTATCTACAATGTGTTAAATGTTAATGTTTGTGATAATGACTTATTATTAGTTACATCAAAAAGTACATTTAAATTAATTATTAAATGTATTTTCCTGTGTATAGTATCTCAAAGTATTTTTATTTTTTTGAATCAAAGTCAAACTTGACAATTTAACCAAAACATCTGCTCCTCATTACTGGGGAGAGAGAGCCCCCTAGTGGATATGTGTGGTTATGAACTGCTTCAATCAGAACCAACTGTGACGAGATGGTAGGATCTGTTCATTTACCATTTCATATGTCATTGTCAGTGGTAGAAAGTAGATAAGTAGATTTACTCAAGTATTGTGCTTTAGTAAATCTCAAAAGTCAAATAATATGGTACTTTTTCACTCCATTGCAATGATTTGACAGCTGTTACTTTGCAGAATTTGCAGCACATAATGGCATTACAATCAGCCCCACCTTTAGCAGCTGCAACTTGAATTATTCCATTATTATGGTGGTACAGACGGAGTTACATAAGATTTTTAAATATTATTATTATTACTACTACTACTACTACTATACTACTACGACTTGTCGACTCTTAACATCAATCCAGATTGCGTGTGTGTGGAATGTGGACATAATACTTGCATTCATGTGTTTACACAGATTACCCTGCATTGAATGGCTCAATAATAATACTACTACTACTACTACTAATAATAATAATAATAAACTTTATTTTTAAGCGGTTTTCAAAACAGACATGCACAGTGCTTCATAAAATCAAGATAAAGATACAGTAGTTAAGGTAGCAATAGTTCATAGGACATATAGCCTACAAACAGTACAAATCAAAGGGAAATAAACGTAATTTAAAAACAAATACAACCACATAAAAAGGAGATCTCTGTCGGGTCTCTGCTCTACATGTAAAGGGTCTTGACACAACTTGTTTGACAGAAAGTCAACATACATGCATCAAATACAGTGATAAAATAAACATTATGAAATGTTTTGAGAAGTGATTTAAAAGATGCAGAGACGTTACTCTAGGTATAAATAATGTTCTACATCCTGTGTTCAATTCACTTCCTTTTACTGGATGAGCTGCTGATCACTGTTGCTATGGAAACCATAAACAACACATTATGGTGTATGCTCTAAAGGCCCTTATTATAGATTCATTATGTTCTGTGTTGAACGCACAGATTCACTTTACGGAAATGCATTACTTTACACTTTTACAGTGTTTCCAGTTTCCTGCAGGAAAAAGCTTTGCGCCGGTGCTGGCCGGGGGGAGAATCTCTGGCGCACGCCCGAAGCGCACCATAACCGCATGCGCCATTTTTTGATTCATTAATTAATTTGATTGAATTATTATTGCCCTCAAAATAGAAGAGAATAAGTTAGAGAAGAGAAGTTTCTTAACACACTTTTATTTTGTATTAATCCGTTCTCCAATCTTCTATTAACGTCTGGGTGTGCTGTCATGCCCATTTCAGCACAGCTTGAGAGCTTATTTCAACCAATTGCCTGTAGTATAATATTAAATATTTCACTACACTTTGTTTCTCTTGGCTGGTCTTGGCACGGTGCCAGAGATGTTAGTGCAGCACCGGGGCAAAAAAGGCCTGCAGGAAATCCTCTTTTAGTTTAGATGGCTGATAATTGTCCAGGTTCATAATACAACAAAAACACTATTATATTTATAATATACAGTTTATAATCAATGGTATTGTGGTTGTGTGAGCAGCTACTAAGCATACTAAGTATAATGTAGCTTCACTCTATAGGGATCAGGATCAAATCATTTTTACAATAAAACTAAAACAATACATTAACACCTAGGAAAAAAATGAAAACAAAGGCTACCGTATACAGTATATGTTCAATAAAACAATGTCTTTAGGGGTGAAAATAAACCCGCACACTGTTTTGGTCCCTCCGGACCTTCTTCAGGCATGCCTTCCGGAGGGACTGAAACGTTGCCTTATTAAAAGACAATACTCATGTACCGAGCAGATATACAGTGTGTGGGTGTATTTTCATTCCTTTCATCGATGTCCACTGGCCTACGCACCTGTACATAGGCTACGCCTGATTTCTAGGTGTGCGAAAGCTTTTTCCTACATGTCTTTAGGGGTGAAACCATCAAGGCTCTTGTGACTTGAGGAACAAAATCTGTCATGGGTTCCAAATAGGGGAGTTGTATTTCAGCATTGTGAAATGTGTTACTACTGGACACCTTTACAAACATCTTGGTGGAGAAATGTCTTGGTAAGAATGTGATCCCGGCAGGTTCAGAATATGGATATCAACAGAATATAATATAAATAAAAACACACATATATTGAGGGTTCTTTACAGTAATTACTATCATGGTCTTGTGGACCAGCATCCTGCACCATGTGAGCTAATTTAAAAGTTAAACCCCCAAAACCATATACTGTAACTACTGTTATTTTTCAATGGACAGACAACATTTTGGCAGGTGTCTGACAGTGTTCGGGACCTTTTCTTTGTTTTTCAAAGATACCCTTTTTAGATTATCTGTTGATAACATTCAAAGCGTGTGTGAGCACACCAAGTTCACTTTCACAAAATAAGCAAAACGATCAATCTACAAGCTCACAACGAGGCACATTGTGACACGTTCTGAGCTTGTAGATCGCCTTTTTGTACGATGAAGCATAGGGCATTAATTCAGGATGAAATTAAGAAATATATGGAGATATGTTCCGGGTTTCTGCAGAGAGCAACAATGATGCAGGTGATCAATACCTCCGCATCCATTATCACTGCAGAGTTTCATCTTACAGACTCATTTCTGATTATTCCTGACATTTGAATGAAGTGGATCAACTGCATATTCAGGAACTGATGATCCTGTGAGTGAAACATGAGTTAAAGGCAATCAGAAGCTTTGTAGGTTCCTCAGGCTCAGACAGAGTTGGGCAAGACAGCTTTTTCTGTCAATGGCCCAACTTCGTGGAATGAACTCCAAAACTCTTTAAAACTGAGCTCCCTGCCATCCTTCGGCCAGTTCAAAGGAATGCTCCAGAACATTTTTCACCGTGATTGCTCCTGCTTCAATTGATTTATTTTACTGATGGTTGTTCTGTATAAAGTTCCTTTGTAATTTATCCTGATTTATAAGGTTGTGTTTGATGTATTGTTTTTTGACTGTATTTTGTGGATTGTAAACTCGGCTACGTTGAAAATGAGGGCTTGCCCTCAACTGCATTTCTGAGTATAAATAAAGGTGATGATGATGATGATGATTGTAGAATGTTTGTAATACTTTAACAGTTTGATAAATGTTGCTGTATTCACCTCTCGATGGTTGCCAGTCTTGTCACTCACTGAGTTCACCTCCCATTCCAGCTTCATAAATCAAAAAGATACCTCTGCATTACTCAACAACAACCTCAAAATGTGAATAACTGTGAACAACAATATGACAGTATAAACAATATGATATACTGTACCATTTTCATAGTCTTCATCAGGTCCATTCGGTTCTTCATAGTCACTGGTGTCGCCTAGAGGTCGACGCATAAATGTAGTTTATATTTTAAACATTGTTTCAGTTGTGTTAATTGTGCCGATAATGACTAAAAACAACAAACACGACCCAAGTGGTGGACTTTGATTTTAATCTAAGTTCATTCTACTTTAATAGCTTCATTCAAGTTCATTAGACACAGTGTGTCCATAACCAACATGATTGGTTCATATTGTATAGCATATTATTTTAAATCAGTCGGACCAAGTGCACATGGCTATAAGGCCAGACTGAACATGTTTTTAAATGTTTGTTATTCTAATCTCTCTATTCTTATACTCTGCCTGGCTGCAGTGCACCTATCCTGTGTTTAATACTACTACCTGGAGGGAGGTACAAGTCATCGGCAGCTCCAGTTTGATTGGTCCCGTGGTCTGCTGCCGAGTCCTGATTGGTTGCCGGATACGGGATGGGTCTGTAGTTAAAAAATATACAATATTTAGTAGAAATTAAGTATAAAACAATATGTATAATCTACTGCTGTCGTCATGCTGGTGAATAGGCCGAGATTGAAATTGTACTTACACGATATAATTTGGATCTGTAAAAAAAATAATACAAAAGTTTAAAAAAAAATTGTACTTAAAGTTTCTAAAATAACAAAACCCCGAATTGGGCCACGCCCCCCTAAACCTACTGAGAAGACACTAAAACATTAATATTCCAAAACAAATAAAATGAAATGAAATCTGATTAAAATCATTGGAGTTGATGTTTATAAAGTATATACTGTACCATTTTCATAGTCCGGGTGCTGGATTACGCCATAGACACTTGTGTCGGCTAAAAGGTAAAGACATATGGTTGTTATTTCATTAATGGATTAAATTGAATGAATTATTCTGTTAATTAAAGTCATACTGTGTGACATATATTTGTATTGTGTTTTAGCGCCACCCCTTGTAGCTCCATTGTCATTACAGTGTGTGTCTATATGGAAGGAGCGCTGGATAAATTAATGCGGTAAAGTCTTACGGCCCAAGAAAGATTATGGTATTTTGGAAAGCAACAACACGCCGTCAGAAACGCTATTTCACCCATTCTGGGCAGGAACCCCTTTTGGTGTTTTTAGCATTATGTTATACTTTAGCTATTGAAAAATAGCAGATCTACAAGCTCAGTACCGCGTTACAAGCTTGTAGATCTGCTATTTTTGAAAAATCGTGAAAATGTGTCGCAAATATTTGAATATTCTTTCACAGCGAATGTTTTTAACTCAAATCTTTGCATCTGGGGGGTCCCTGGAACAAGATATTTTCAGATGGGGGCCGGCGGCCAATTACACATCATGTTGGGGGTCCTGGACATGAAAACGTTTGAGCACCACTGACCTATAGAAACATGGGTTTTTCAGAAAACTGTCATGATTTTTGAGTCATTTGTATTTTGTAGAATCGGCCTCAGGTCTAAACGGGTTAATAACTGTAAAATACATAAATAAATACATTTCCAGTGCTATTACAGACCTATACGTCATTCTGGTTTGAGTGGCAGGGGCTGAACACACTTGGGGAAAAATAAAATAAAGAGAACATTTATGCAGAATGACTATTTGTGGAAAAAAGTGTTCCAAAGGATCCAATGTATTATTTAGTCAAAAGCTTTTAATACTTTTAGGATGGATATAAAACCCATAGACACACATAAACACACAAAAGTAGCAGATCTACAAGCTCACAACGTGTTGAAATGAGACGGGTTGTGTGTTTGTAAATCGTCTGTTTTCGCTACTTTTACGTGGCAATGTTGTACGAAGACTAAGGGCATTCATTTATAAAAATCACACCCGTGTGAAGTGAGGGGCGCTAATATATTAAAGTCTAACTCATGTTGTTTAGGTGATGTAATGGTGATGTAAAACAAACGACGTAATGAGGGACAATATGACGTAAATTGACGTAAATTGTCATTGTCAATGGCGTTTTTAAAAAACATTGAACTAAAAACAAACATTAAACCTGTATATAGGAGGGATAAAGTTGAAAAATGGAGATACAAGGTTTCCCTATAAAAATAACACTGACCGTGTTGCAGTGGGAGGTAGACGTCATCAGGAGCTCCACTTTGATTGGTCCTCTGGTTTGAAGCGGAGCCCTGATTGGTTCCATGAGACTGAACATGTCTGTTAAAAAAAAAATAATAATACAAAAAATATATAAAAAACATGAAATGTAGCAGAAATGAAGCCGGGGGAAAAAAAGAAAAGAAAAGTGAATTTATAGCCTACTGCTGTCATGTTGATGAATGGACAGAGATGAAATACTGTACTTACCTGCAGGCACAGCAGCATGGATCTGTAAATTAACAACAAGTTGCACCATCAACTTACTACATATAATATACTCATAATGTTTTATGCGGAGTAGCTCAATTATTGTAAATCTAGATGGATCTAATGTAGTGTTTCTCACCTGTAGATGTTCTGTATCGACACAGCAGGATCAGCAGGATGGTCAGTAGAATTACAGCAACAAGTCCTACAATCGGCCACAACCACACTGGAGAACCCTGTTCCTCAGGTGGTGCAGTTACTGAAGGTGGAGCAGATCCACTCACTGAAGGTGGAGCAGATCCACTCACTGACGGTGGAGGAGGTTTGGTCACTGTAGGTTGAGCCACTATGATGGCAGTACAAATTAAAATAGCATTTGTAGCCTACGGTTTACAATTTAGGCATTTATCAGACACTCTTAATCCAGAGCGATTTACAGTAAGCAAGAACAAAAACAAAACATGGTAATACTGTATCAAAACAAAAATAGTCATCATGAATCATACTTAAGCTTAAGAACCTAACAGTGGAATATCTATCTAAAGGAAACTATATGTGTATACACTATAGTTCTATGTCTACATAAAGTGCTATTTAAGTTGCATACATTGAGCCTATGCATATACGCCTGTAGGAGGTAGAGGCCAGGGCAAGCCTACAACCACACATTGTGACGGGACAAATACAAATTTTAATAGGCTAAAGGATAAAACTGGATAGTGTAGGTCTCAAAAGATTGTGATTCATTCGTTATAATCCTGGGCGACCACTGTAATAGTTTACAAACAAAGCTTGTTTATACTGTAGTAGCCAAAGAAAAGTAGTACATTAGGTACTGTAGGTACATTTCCTTATTGTTTAATTTCTATTATAATAGAAATGGTAAATTCACACTCACATGTCACTGCCATCCAGCTCTGTGGTGACCATTGTCTAGAATGTCTACACTTGTAGAATCCCTCGTCAGACTTAGACACAGCAGGTATGATCATCTCGTCACTGGATTCATCTTGGACCAGTTTTTCATTTCTATAGAATTCCACGTTGGAGGTAGATGAGTCTCTTCTGTTAACACATTGTAGAGTGACAGAATGTCCCTCAGTCACAGGGAGAACAGGACTCACCAGGATGACACCACCACCTGTAAAATAATGAACAAGATAAAAATAAGAAAGGCGAAAAAAAAGAAAGGGATTTTGTCACATATTAAAAATTTGGTTAAGATCGGGTGGAGCTTTGTATCAAACATGTGAAGTTACTAACTCCTGGTTTCCAAGTCTGTAGTTTCGACACTTAAGGTAAATACCAGAGCAGTGGAACACGCCTACAAGTACAAAAACAATTGTACAAAGCTGGCTGTCAAACAGCCTGATATGAAGGTTATTTCTCCCCGGTCATTTAATATTACCACAGCGTCAACATGTCAGTTCAGACATCTGTAGGATACCAGGACTACTACTACTAAATCCATGGCCAACAATACTTTGCACAGTCAAACAACACAGCTTTCAAAATTGGAATTGCATTACGGAACATATTTGTTTGGTTTTATTTTGAAGTATTGTAGGTATTTGCTGCAACCACCATAGTTATCTAAAAAATGAAGACAGGACCGCCAAATATTTGAAACTTTCCACGATTCTGCCTGTAATCATATGCCCATAAGAGAGATAGGCTACCAGGTTGAATGTGGTTTAGTGAAAATGTTCTCCAACTCAACTGATGGCCATGCTTGAGGATTATTAATCCAAACATTGTCACCCCCCCCCCCCCCCCTGAGTCTTAAAGCAGAGGTAGAGGTCACTACTGTAATATGAGTTGATGAAATACTGCAGTATTGTTAGGTAGTGAATGAAGTAACAGGACTCACCGTGTACTGTGATGTTGACAGCATTGCTGTACTCTCCCAATCCAGACTCACACCAGTACACTCCGCTGTAGAGTCTATACTGGCCAACATTCCATGTATATCTGGTCATTGGCTCAAGGCTACGCGAAGTAGAAGTAGCGGTACTCTTCACTCTCCAGCCAGTATATTGTCCCTCACAGCTCAGTGAGACAGACTCAGAGGTGAAGTGTTGAGTTCTGTTGGAACTCACTGTGAGAGAAGCTGAAGAATGAATATCTGAAACAAAACGCATAATAAGAGGTCAAATAAAGAGCAGAGATTTGACATAGTAAATATAATCGACAGAATGGAAGAGAAATACAAAATAGGCTACACACAAAAAAACAGCAGACGTACAGAAGAGAGAGCCATCGGATTCGAATGCCATCAGTGCATTGAAAGGGACAAAATCACGTTTAATCAGAGCATTCAGTGCTCCAGTAGACATCTACTGACCTACTGCAACCGTCTCCAGCGCTATATTGTGACGTTTTGGAGAAATTCAGTAGGCTGAATTCTGCGTTGATCACTGCTACTGTTAATCACTAACACTAAATCTAACCATATAACTAACCCTAACCTCAGTCTTAACCGGCCACGTAAGTCCCCTAACATCATATCAGTTTTGTACGTAAGTCCCCTAACCTCATACTAGTTTTAACCAGCCACGTAAGTCCCCTAACATCATATTTTCCCTCCTGGACCCCCCTGGGGTTTAAGAGGTTAACCAGCCACGTAAGTCCCCTAATAGCATATCAGTTTTAACCGGCCACGTAAGTCCCCTAACATCATATCAGTCTTAACCAGCCACGTAAGTCCCCTAATAGCATATCAGTTTTAACCGGCCACGTAAGTCCCCTAACATCATATCAGTTTTAACCAGCCACGTAAGTCCCATAACATCATATCAGTTTTAACCTTGCCACGTAAGTCCCCTAACATCATATCAGTTTTAACCAGCCACGTAAGTCCCCTAACATCATATCAATTTTAACCAGCCACGTAAGTCCCCTAACATCATATCGGTTTTAACCGGCCACGTAAGTCCCCTAACATCATATCAGTCTTAACCGGCCACGTAAGTCCCCTAACATCATATCAGTTTTAACCGGCCACGTAGTCAGTTGACAACACGCGACGAGACCTGCAGATGGCGGATTTAGCCGCGGTTGCCGCGGTTAACCGCAAGGGTGGATTTGGGTCATTCAAATATATATAAATTAATATTGGATAAACCGCGGGTGAAATAATGCGGGAAATAAATTAATGGCATCTATCAATTCTATAGGCTTATTATAGCTTATAACACACAACATCTCGGCAAAATCTCGCAATCCGCAATTTACAAATTGGAATAATTAATTAATGCTGTCGGATAACGAGCGGATTATTAATATGCACACGCGGATGCGAGTGACTAAAAAGCTCATCCGCAGGTCTCTACGCGCATCGTCGCTGGTAGGTGTGATCAACCGCACAGAAAGCAGCCTACTGGGATCTGGTAGGTCAGTAGATGCGTCTATACTGGAGCATTCAATGCTCTGATTAACCGTGATTTTGTCCCTTTCAATGCATTGATGGCATTCTAAACTGTAGGTTGTTTAATGATGAATAATGACTCCCACTCACCAGCAGACCACACAAAGTGAGGCTCACTGTACTCAGTGTAATAAAGTGGGTCTCCTCTCCCAGCTATACACCCATATCCTCCTGTGCCTGTAGGACCATGAATGATGTAGGAATCTTCTACAGTCCCTTGGTTACCAGATAGGGGCTCATAAGTGTAGAAGGTGTGTGGTGGTCTATAAACAGCTCTGTATCTGTACCAGTAGAACCTCCAGTCTGCAGATGATTCTTTAACTTCACAGCTCAGAGTCACTGAGGCTCCAGGACTCAACCATGGAGGAGACACACTCAGGACAGGCTTGGGATTGGCTGTTGGAAAGAATATTTCTATGGATTAAAAACGGTGTTTGTTATTTAACATAATGACACATACATTCCACCAAGGGGATCGAGCTCCACAGACTTTGGTAAGTATAGCAGCAGTTGGTAGGTTTTTTATGTCACTCAATCAATTAATCAGTTAGTGGCAGTCAGATGCCAAAAATAGTTTATATATTTATAGATTGCAATCTACCTTCTGGGCAACCCTGCTCTGCACAAACACACAAAGCCAAATGATACAAACAGTCTGTAAATCACAGTAACAAGTTGAGTAGATGCTCCAAACATGACTCAATACATAACAGGAAACTGACATAAATACATGTCATACTGAGACTGGGATAATAAAGAGAATGGATATCAAAAATTAATATTAACCTTGACTGTGTCCATGTGGCAGGAAGTTACTGAGCACTGAAACACATTATGAAAGAATATTATTCATGTTGTTGTATTAATATGAATGGCTAATGATGCTCGAACAAAATAGACAGGATTTATGAGCAATAATGTTGATTTAAGCACCTATCACCACCCACCAGGCAAACCAGGCATACGTAATGAACTGGTGGGTGTGGCCACATAAAACACACACACACACACACACACACACACACACACACACACACACACACACACACATTTGAATTGGCACATTTTTTTTTATCTGAGCCTCTCTTCCAAAAAATAGGAAGGAACTAAAGAAAAAAAAAAAGACAAAAATATGCTGTTGAAAGTGTAACATATTTTGTACGTCCTCCTTCCCCCTCCCCTCTCTCTCGCACGCACGCACACACGCGCACGCACGCACGCACGCACGCACGCACGCACGCACGCACGCACGCACGCACGCACGCACGCACGCACACACACACACACACACACACACACACACACACACACACACACACACACACACACACACTTTCTGTATAAAAATATTTCTCCTAATATAATCATGATCATGTTTTAGGGGGTGGGGGGGTTCCATGAATCTATCATGGTTAAAATGGAGTTTGAAATTACAATGAGTTTGTATAGGAAGGGTTTGATAAAATGTATATCAAATATCTTAATACTGCTCCCAAAGGCCTGAGAAGACGATAGAATGATCACATGTTTTATATTTTCTAGAGTAAAGTATTATTAGGCCTATTGAAATTATAAATGTACAGCAAGGTGAAAACATCCGACATAAAACTACATTGATTAAATTGACATGATTTCATTGCATTTTAACTGTACAGACACTTATATTCATATTAGTTTCATATCGTAGTTCAACAGAGCTACTAGTAATAAGAGTGATATATACTCACAGAGGACACAGAGAAAGATGTGACCCATGATCCTCTTCTGTGACGAATGACTCTGAAAAACCTATACTTCCTACTCACTTTGAACTAATACTGCTCTGAGAGAGAGAGAGAGAGAGAGAGAGAGAGAGAGAGAGAGAGAGAGAGAGAGAGAGAGAGAGAGAGAGAGAGAGAGAGCCTCACGTGAGATGTGGCTGTCAATTGAATTGCACAATGAGTAGCAAGGAGTTGAAACTGCATGTTGTGGTTTGGCCCGCTTTAAACATAACGGAACTGCTACAGCTGATATCATACAGTATGACACTGATGGGGAAGAGTGTATGGCCTCTGTCTCATTTAATTATGCACTGTGGTTATATTATACACTTTGTGAAGACAAGGGTGCTCAAGAAAAGCACAGGCCTTAATTTCACACATACGTCATGCCAACATGTTTATAGAACTGATAGTTAATATAGTTTCCAAAGAGATAGGATCCGAATTTACTAAAGGAGAAGTTAAAAAAGAGAAATGCTGATCTCATACTGTGATGGTGTATGAAAGATGTCACTACTGTACATGGTCATTTACAGATGAAAACAAAAGGCAAGCACTAACTTGGTCACAGTAGTGGCTCCATTTCATCAGGTCACTGAAGGGAAATGGCCTGCAGATCTTACACGCACGCACGCACGCACGCACGCACGATTATTCATGTTGTTTAAATGCATACTGAGATCACATTAAAACATAATTTAAATCACATTAAAACACACAACTATTCCTCTATCAACTGTCCATTATTACACAAGGCCAGGCCAGGGCAAACACAGAATAATGTTGGGGATTGAAGTGTTGCAGACCCATGTTGTTTAGACAGCGCTAATAAGGCTATACCAATTGTAATTGTAATGGAAGACAGCAGAATGTGTTGATGCGGGACAGTTAGAAATGGGCAGCAAAAGACATGAGAAAGGTGTGAATGTTCAAACATGTAAGATGTAGTGAACACTAACCACACGCTGCTTGTTGTGATGTGTGACAATGACTCGGTTGCTCTGTCACATTCTTCTCCTTATCTAGGCTACAGTTGTTGTTAAGACAAAAGGGAAGAAATATTATTTATAAGGAAGTTGTTGGGGAAATACATAAATTAGAATACGTACACGTTGTTGTCAGTTGTGTGATGTAGGAAAAGGAAAAGAAGGCAAACATGCATCAATATTGTAACCTATGTAGGTGGAAGTGTAGCCTACAGCAGCCATGTTGTTAGGCTGCTGTGTCTTCCAGTGTAGAGACAGCAGCAGGTGGTGTAGATGCAAACGTATAGCTAACTAGCCGGGGAGCCAGCACCAAAAACCTGTGATGGTCATTTTGAAGTGAGTGCAACCACTTCATTACGGAGCTTTGCGTGTCTGTGGGTGGCTGGCTGGCTGTGTCCGTCCCCGGCTGGGTCTGTCCGAGCACGGAAATAACGTTTGGTTGGTTTTCACAACCAAGTGTCACTGCCTAAAACACACACACACATATTAACTGTATATAACCCCTGGGTGCGTTCCTGTGCAGGTCTGGAAGTTTCGGGGACGCCCACACAGAGTTGCCGCAACTTACTTCACACGGGTGTGATTTTACGGGTTCACTTAGAATTGGGTAGTGTGTGGATACCACTGCAATTCACCGTATTCACACGGCGGCCATTTTTGAGTGGTGTAAACCACTCCTACAACTGGCTTTGTTAGTCTGTCTGTCTGTCTGTGCGTAAAAAATGAGCATGGTTGCTACGGTCACCCAGTTCACCCGGGTGTGATTTCATTACGTCAGACATTACGTCAGACCACAGCTGATCAGGCCTTACACCACTCAGTTCACACGGGTGTGATTTTTCACTTACGTCATGCTGTGGGGTGGCACTTTCTTCCCAACCTGCGCAAATTTGACGAGAGCAAAATGGCCGCTGTGTCAGTGTTGCAGAGGCTACAATGTAGTGCTTCAACGTAACTGCACCGCCCTCTCTCTCTCTCTCTCTCACACACACACACACACACACACACACACACACACACACACACACACACACACACACACACACACACACACACACACACACACACACACGCACACGCACACACACACACTTGTTTTGGCGTGGAGATTATGAATACTGCTGGGTGTAAACTAATATAATTCCTGCAAAGATTTTATGATCATTCAGACATTAATTTTGTTCATAAATCCATTAAATTATACATTTTAACATTAGCATGGTGGAAAAAGTGTCAAACTTCTGTTCACTCTCTCTTATAGACACAGTGAAAGAGGCTGATGATGTCATCGTCTAGACTTCCATTATAAAAGGTCAAACTAAATATTTCATAAAGTACAAAAATGTGAACATAAATGTGTATCATTCTGTGTTAGCCAATAAAAGGTAAAAAAGGTAATTGAATAAACAAATTTGAAAGACAACATCAGTCACCAGAACAAAGGACGGGTGTTTTCAATGACACTAACATGGTTAAAATGGAATGGGTTTATTGCGACCAAAGGTCGCAGTTAACTATGGAATCGTGCATTTCCTGTCCGTCACTCAAAATCCCCATACATGGGAAAGCCCATGGTGCCCAGGTCTCGTGGCATCACGTGACATCATCAGTGATGAGGATCCCTGATGTCATAGTAAATGCCGACCTGTCACGCAATTAAGCCCATATATGGAGATCCTTGATGTGACGTCATCAATATTTACGTTCTCAACAGGCCCGGCCCTACCTGGGCCCTCATCAAACCCTGTACACTCAAGGCACTGATCCCGCTGCCACCCTTAGATCTCCATATATGGAGCTGACTCGTTCTGACATTCCATATGTTTATCTGACCTCATCAAACCCTGTACACTCAAGACACGCTCCATATATGGCCAGAACAGAATGAATTCCATAGAAATAGTAAAAGGTGCATGCATTTATATAGCGCCTTTATCCAAGGCGCTTTACAGAGATTGTTCATTACATTCACCCAGTCACACACACATTCACACACCGATGCCGGAGGAAACCATGCAAGGCACCAACCAGCACATCAGGAACAATTAGGGGTTCAGAATCTTGCTCAAGGACACTTCGAGTCTTCGACACCAACTCTGGGGGAGCCGGGGTTCGAACTGGCAACCTTACGGTTACCATCCAGCCACTCTACCCACCCTGAGCCACCACCGCAGTTGATCTGACCCCCCATGCCAAAGCGCCAGCGCTCGCCCAGCAGTCTGCCGTCCCCCAGGTGTATATATGTTGATCTGACCCCCCCATGCCAAAGCACCAGCGCTCGCCCAGCAGTCTGCTGTCACCCAGGCGGAGGTGTGCACGCCCTCAGGCGTCTTACTGGTACAGGATACGAAGGAATTACTGAATCAAGCAACTTAAAAAGTGTCTGGGGTGCTCATGCACAAATGCCTGAGTAGACGTTAAAATGATGAATGAAACATTTTGAACATGAAACTACACACGCTGCATAATATATGTGACCTGTTGAAAACATAGATGTTTGTTATGTTAAACTTCTGGCTCCCAAACGGCAATCTGAAGACTCGCCTCCTCAGACTCCACCTTCACTCGTAGCACTTGACCTGTAGCCTTGACGACCTTGGCTTGCAGTTGCAGGCTTATGCAAAGTTTAAAAAGTAATTTAGAGAACATGATATTTAGACAGGTTCCATTGTTTATACCTGGCAGTTTCTATAGTCTCAGTGCACAGATTATTATTTTTATATAGATTGGTGTAGGCCTATGTGTTTACCTCTAAGTCACTCTGGATAAAGAACGTCTGCTAAAATGTAATTGTAAATTGTAAACCGTTCCTGATTTTGCCGGGGACCCCCAGCAGGAACACCAAGGACCCCTGGTCCCCATTTTGAAAACCACTGGCAAACACATAGCATTGTTGTATCTACAATGTGTTAAATGTTAATGTTTGTGATAATGACTTATTATTAGTTACATAAAAAAGTACATTTAAATTAATTATTAAAGGTATTTTCCTGTGTATAGTATCTCAAAGTATATATATTTTTTTAATCAAAGTCAAACTTGACAATTTAACCAAAACATCTGCTCCTCCTGTCATTACTGGGGAGAGAGAGCCCCCTAGTGGATATGTGTGGTTATGAACTGCTTCAATCAGAACCAACTGTGACGAGATGGTAGGATCTGTTCATTTACCATTTCATATGTCATTGTCAGTGGTAGAAAGTAGATAAGTAGATTTACTCAAGTATTGTGCTTTAGTAAATCTCAAAAGTCAAATAATATGTTACTTTTTCACTCCATTGCAATGATTTGACAGCTGTTACTTTGCAGAATTTGCAGCACATAATGGCATTCAAATCAGCCCCACCTTTAGCAGCTGCAACTTGAATTATTCCATTATTATGGTGGTACAGACGGAGTTACATAAGATTTTTAAATATTATTATTATTACTACTACTACTACTACTATACTACTACGACTTGTCGACTCTTAACATCAATCCAGATTGCGTGTGTGTGGAATGTGGACATAATACTTGCATTCATGTGTTTACACAGATTACCCTGCATTGAATGGCTCAATAATAATACTACTACTACTACTACTAATAATAATAATAATAAACTTTATTTTTAAGCGGTTTTCAAAACAGACATGCACAGTGCTTCATAAAATCAAGATAAAGATACAGTAGTTAAGGTAGCAATAGTTCATAGGACATATAGCCTACAAACAGTACAAATCAAAGGGAAATAAACGTAATTTAAAAACAAATACAACCACATAAAAAGGAATGCTAGGGATCTCTGTCGAGTCTCTGCTGTACATGTAAAGGGTCTTGACACAACTTGTTTGACAGAAAGTCAACATACAGTACATGCATCAAATACAGTGATAAAATAAACATTATGAAATGTTTTGAGAAGTGATTTAAAAGATGCAGAGACGTTACTCTAGGTATAAATAATGTTCTACATCCTGTGTTCAATTCACTTCCTTTTACTGGATGAGCTGCTGATCACTGTTGCTATGGAAACCATAAACAACACATTATGGTGTATGCTCTAAAGGCCCTTATTATAGATTCATTATGTTCTGTGTTGAACGCACAGATTCACTTTACGGAAATGCATTACTTTACACTTTTACAGTGTTTCCAGTTTCCTGCAGGAAAAAGCTTTGCGCCGGTGCTGTCCGGGGGGGGGGCAATCTCTGGCACACGCCGCATGCGCATGCACCATAACCGCATGCGCCATTTTTAATTAATTTGATTGAATTATTATTGCCCTCAAAATAGAAGAGAATAAGTTATTTTGTATTAATCCGTTCTCAAATCTTCTATTAACGTCTGGGTGTGCTGTCATGCCCATTTCAGCACAGCTTGAGAGCTTATTTCAACCAATTGCCTGTAGTATAATATTAAATATTTCACTACACTTTGTTTCTCTTGGCTCGTCTTGGCACGGTGCCAGAGATGTTAGTGCGGCACCGGGGGAAAAAAGGCCTGCAGGAAATCCTCTTTTAGGTTAGATGGCTGATTTATTGTCCAGGTTCATAATACAACAAAAACACTATTATATTTATAATATACAGTTTATAATCAATGGTATTGTGGTTGTGTGAGCAGCTACTAAGCATACTAAGTATAATGTAGCTTCACTCTATAGGGATCAGGATCAAATCATTTTTACAATAAAACTAAAACAATACATTAACACCTAGGAAAAAAATGAAAACAAAGGCTACCATATATATGTTCAATAAAACAATGTCTTTAGGGGTGAAAATAAACCCGCACACTGTTTCGGTCCCTCCGGACCTTCTTCAGGCATGCCTTCCGGAGGGACTGAAACGTTGCCTTATTAAAAGACAATAGGCCTACTCATGTACCGAGCAGATACACAGTGTGTGGGTGTATTTTCATTCCTTTCATCGATGTCCACTGGCCTATACGCACCTGTACATAGGCCTGATTTCTAGGTGTGCGGAAGCTTTGTCCTACATGTCTTTAGGGGTGAAACCATCAAGGCTCTTGTGATGCCATGTCATGGGTTCCAAATAGGGGAGTTGAATTTCAGCATTGTGAAATGTGTTACTACTAGACACCTTTACAAACATCTTGGTGAAGAAATGTCTTGGTAAGAATGTGATCCCGGCAGATTGCCTGACTATCGCCTTGGGTTCAGAATATGGATATCAACAGAATATAATATAAAATAAAATATATATTGAGGGTTCTTTATAGTAATTACTATCATGGTCTTGTGGACCAGCATCCTGCACCATGTGAGCTCATTTAAAAGTTAAACCCCCAAAACCATACTGTAACTACTCTTATTTTTCAATGGACAGACAATGTCTGTCATCCGGACCTAATAAATAGCAACATTTTGGCAGGTGTCTGACAGTGTGCGGGACCTTTTCTTTGTTTTTCAAAGATACCCTTTTTAGATTATCTGTTGATAACATTCAAAGCGAGTGTGAGCACACCAAGTTCACTTTCACAAAATAAGCAAAACGATCAATCTACAAGCTCACAACGAGGCACATTGTGACACGTTCTGAGCTTGTAGATCGGCCTTTTTGTACGATGAAGCATAGGGCATTAATTCAGGATAAAAATAAGAAATATATGGAGATATGTTCCGGGTTTCTGCAGAGAGCAACAATGATGCAGGTGATCAATACCTCCGCATCCATTATCACTGCAGAGTTTCATCTTACAGACTCATTTCTGATTATTCCTGACTGAAGTGGATCAACTGCAGATTCAGGAACTGATGATCCTGTGAGTGAAACATGAGTTAAAGGCAATCAGAAGCTTTGTAGGTTCCTCAGGCCCAGACAGAGTTGGGCACGACAGCTTTTTCTGTCAATGGCCCAACTTCGTGGAATGAACTCCAAAACTCTTTAAAACTGAGCTCCCTGCCATCCTTCGGTCAGTTCAAAGGAATGCTCCAGAACATTTTTCACCGTGATTGCTCCTGCTTCAATTTATTAATTTTACTGATGGTTGTTCTGAATAAAGTTCCTTTGTAATTTATCTTGATTTATAATGTTGTGTTTGATGTATTGTTTTTTGACTGTATTTTGTGGATTGTAAACTCGGCTACGTTGAAAATGAGGGCTTGCCCTCAACTGCATTTCTGAGTATAAATAAAGGTGATGATGATGATGATGATTGTAGAATGTTTGTAATACTTTAACAGTTTGATAAATGTTGCTGTATTCACCTCTCGATCGTTGCCAGTCTTGTCACTCACTGAGTTCACCTCCCATTCCAGCTTCATGAATCAAAAAGATACCTCTGCATTACTCAACAACAACCTCAAAATGTGAATAACTGTGAACAACAATATGACAGTATAAACAATATGATATACTGTACCATTTTCATAGTCTTCATCAGGTCCATTCGGTTCTTCATAGTCACTGGTGTCGCCTAGAGGTCGACGCATAAATGTAGTTTATATTTTAAACATTGTTTCAGTTGTGATAATTGTGCCGATAATGACTAAAAACAACAAACACGACCCAAGTGGTGGACTTTGATTTGAATCTAAGTTCATTCTACTTTAATAGCTTCATTCAAGTTCATTAGACACAGTGTGTCCATAACCAACATGATTGGTTCGTATTGTATAGCATATTAATTTAAATCAGTCGGACCAAGTGCACATGGCTATAAGGCCAGACTGAACATGTTTTTAAATGTTTGTTATTCTAATCTCTCTACTCTTATACTCTGCCTGGCTGCACCTATCCTGTGTTTAATGCTACTACCTGGAGGGAGGTACAAGTCATCGGCAGCTCCAGTTTGATTGGTCCCGTGGTCTGCTGTCGAGTCCTGATTGGTTGCCGGATACGGGATGGGTCTGTAATTAAAAAAGATACAATATTTAGTAGAAATTAAGTATAAAACAATATGTAATCTACTGCTGTCGTCATGCTGGTGAATAGACCGAGATTGAAATTGTACTTACACGATATCATTTGGATCTGTAAAAAAATATAATATATACAAAAGTTAAAAATAAAAGTTTCTAAAATAACAAAACCCCGAATTGGGCCACGCCGTCCTAAACCTACTGAGAAGACACTAAAACATTAATATTCCAAAACAAATAAAATGAAATTAAATCTGATTAAAATCATTGGAGTTGATGTTTAAAAAGTATATACTGTACCATTTTCATAGTCTGGGTGCTGGATTACGCCATAGACACTTGTGTCGGCTAAAAGGTAAAGACATATGGTTGTTATTTCATTAATGGATTAAATGTAATGAATTATTCTGCTAATTAAAGTCATACTGTGTGACATTATATTTGTATTGTGTTTTAGCGCCACCCCTTGTAGCTCCATTGTCATTACAGTGTGTGTCTATATGGAAGGAGCGCTGGATAAATGAATGCGGTAAAGTCTTACGGCCCAAGAAAGATTATGGTATTTTGGAAAGCAACAACACGCCGTCAGAAACGCTATTTCACCCATTCTGGGCGGGAACCCCATTTGGTGTTTTAAGCATTATGTTATACTTTAGCTATTGAAAAATAGCAGATCTACAAGCTCATAGCGAGGCACCGAGTGCCGCGTTACAAGCTTGTAGATCTGCTATTTTTGAAAAATCGTGAAAATGTGTCGCAAATATTTGAATATTCTTTCACAGCGAATGTTTTTAACTCAAATCTTTGCATCTGGGGGGGTCCCTGGAACAAGATATTTTCAAATGGGGGCCGGCGGCCAATTACACATCATGTTGGGGGTCCTGGACATGAAAACGTTTGAGCACCACTGACCTATAGAAACATGGGTTTTTCAGAAAACTGTTTTTGAGTCATTTGTATTTTGTAGAATCGGCCTCAGGTCTAAACGGGTTAATAACTGTAAAATACATAAATAAATACATTTCCAGTGCTATTACAGACCTATACGTCATTCTGGTTTGAGTGTCAGGGGCTGAACACACTTGGGGAAAAATAAAATAAAGAAAACGTATAGTTTTTAGAGAACATTTATGCAGAATGACTATTTGTGGAAAAAAGTGTTCCAAAGGATCCGATGTATTATTTAGTCAAAAGCTTTTAATACTTTTAATTGGATGGATATAAAACCCATAGACAAACATAAACACACAAAAGTAGCAGATCTACAAGCTCACAACGTGTTGAAATGAGACGGGTTGTGTGTTTGTAAATCGGCTGTTTTCGCTACTTTTACGTGGCAATGTTGTACGAAGACGAAGGGCATTCATTTATAAAAATCACACCCGTGTGAAGTGAGGGGCGCTAATATATTAAAGTCTAACTCATGTTGTTTAGGTGATGTAATGGTGACGTAAAACAAACAGTGCAAACCCAAACATTAAATGCCATAACAATAAAGAGACAATATGACGTAATGAGGGACAATATGACGTAAATTGTCATTGTCAATGGCGTTTTTAAAACAAACATTGAACTAAAAACAAACATTAAACCTGTATATAGGAGGGATACAAAGTTGAAAAATGGAGATACAAGGTTTCCCTATAAAAATAACACTGACCGTGTTGCAGTGGGAGGTAGACATCATCAGGAGCTCCACTTTGATTGGTCCTCTGGTTTGAAGCGGAGCCCTGATTGGTTCCATGAGACTGAACATGTCTGTTGAAAAAAATTATAATAATACAAAAAATATATAAAAAACATGAAATGTAGCAGAAATGAAGCCGGGGGGAAAAAAAGAAAAGAAAAGTGAATGTATAGCCTACTGCTGTCATGTTGATGAATGGACAGATAATGAAATACTGTACTTACCTGCAGGCACAGCAGCATGGATCTGTAAATTAACAACAAGTTGCACCATCAACTTACTACATATAATATACTCATAATGTTTTATGCGGAGTAGCTCAATTATTGTAAATCTAGATGGATCTAATGTAGTGTTTCTCACCTGTAGATGTTCTGTATCGACACAGCAGGATCAGCAGGATGGTCAGTAGAATTACAGCAACAAGTCCTACAATCGGCCACAACCACACTGGAGATCCCTGTTCCTCAGGTGGTGCAGTTACTGAAGGTGGAGCAGATCCACTCACTGAAGGTGGAGCAGATCCACTCACTGACGGTGGAGGAGGTTTGGTCACTGTAGGTTGAGCCACTATATGATGGCAGTACAAATTAAAATAGCATTTGTAGCCGACAGTTTACAGTTTACAGTTTAGGCATTTATCAGACACTCTTAATCCAGAGCGATTTACAGTAAGCAATAACAAAAACAAAACATGGTAATACATCAAAACAAAAATAGTCATCATGAATCATACTTTCTATGTGTATACACTATAGAGTGTTATGTCTACATAAAATGCTATTTAAGTTGCATAAATTGAGCCTATGCATATGCCTGTAGGAGGTCGAGGCCAGGGCAAGCCTACAATCACACATTGTGACGGGACAAATACAGATTTTAATAGGTAAAGGATAAAACTGGATAGTGTAGCTACAGTAGGTCTCAAAAGATAGTAATTTATTTTGGGCGACCGCTGTCAGAGTAATAGTTTACAAACAAAGCTTGTTTATACTGTAGTAGCCAAATAAAAGTAATACATTAGGTACTAGGTAGGTACATTTCCTTATTGTTTAATTTCTATTATAATAGAAATGGTAAATTCACACTCACATGTCACTGCCATCCAGCTCTGTGGCGATTCTCTTCCAGAATGTCTACACTTGTAGAATCCCTCATCAGACGTAGACACAGCAGGTATGATCATCTCGTAACTAGGTTCATCTTGGACCAGTTTTTCATTTCTATAGAATTTCACGTTGGAGGTAGATGAGTCTTTTCTGTTAACACATTGTAGAGTGACAGAATGTCCCTCAGTCACAGGGAGAACAGGACTCACCAGGTTGACAGCACCACCTGTAAAATAATTAACAAGACAAAAATAAGAAAGGGGGGGATTTTGTCACATAATCACACCCGTGTGAAGTGAGGGGCGTTAGTATATTAAAGTCTAACTCATGTTGATTAGGTGATGTAATGGTGATGTAAAACAAACGGTGCAAACACAAACATTAAACGCCATTAACAATAAAGAGACATTATGACGTCAAATGCGTTTACAAAACAAACATTGAACTATTAAGACAAAAAATCACACCCGTGTGAACTGAGTGGTGTAAGGTCTTATTTAGCCTGTCTGACGTAATGAAATCATGTCTGACGTAATGAAATCACACCCGGGTGAACAGGGTGAACATAGCAACCATGCTCATTTTTTCTGCACTAACAAAGCCAGTTGTAGGAGTGGTTTACACCACTCAACAAAGCCAGTTGTAGGAGTGGTTTACACCACTCAAAAATAAATCTGTGTACAGTACAAAAACAATTGTACAAAGCTGGCTGTCAAACATACTGATATGAAGGTTATTTCTCCTCGTCATTTAATATTACCACAGTGTCAACATGTCAGTTCGGATACCGGGACTACACAGCTTTCAAATTTGGAATTGCATTACAGAACGTATTTGTTTTGTCTTATTTTAAAGTATTGTAGGTATTTGCAGCAACCACCATATTTTGTGAAAAATGAAGACAGGACCGCCAAATATTTGAAACTTTCCACGATTCTGCCTGTAATCATATGCCCATAAGAGGGATACCACGTTGAATGTGGTTCCCCCCCCCCGGATATAGGACATTAAATGAATGTAACCAAGTCCTAAAGCAGAGGTGGAGGTGACTGTCTGTAATATGAGTTGATGAAATACTGCAGTATTGAGAACATGGGGCTAAATACGTCTTTATTTACAAAATATAATGGCGATTTCTTAATTACTATAGTCCTACTAGACCCCAAGAAATTACATCTGGCCACCAAAGATCACAGGATCTACTGAATGTGAAGGTAGCCTACTGGGGGGAAGCCACACTGTGTGTCATAGGCTCAATATGTCAGTTTGACACATTCAGTAGATCCCGTGATCTTTTGTGGTCAAATATAATTTATTGGGGTCTAGTAGGACAATAGTAAATAATAAAAAAAGAAATCGCTAGAAAATTTGGTAAAAATATACATATTTAGCCCCATGTTCGAATGTCCCCGCCCCCCTGTCAAAAACAAAATCCCTAAAACGAACGAAAGCAGCAAATGAAAAACAATTAACCCTAAACCTTTTACTTTCTCTAATAACAACCTAAAACATGAACCTTGGTTGAAAAAAACTAAAGTTGTCCTTTAAGTATAGTGAATGAAGAAACTGGACTCACTGTGTACTGTGATGTTGACAGCATTGCTGTACTCTCCCAATCCAGACTCACACCAGTACACTCCAGTCTGGAGGTTATACTGGCCAACATCCCATGTATATCTGGTCATTGGCTCATGGCTACGCGAAGGCACTTCAAATTCACCAGTAGCGTTACTCTTCACTCTCCAGTCAGTATGTTGTCCCTCACAGCTCAGTGAGACAGACTCATGGGTGAAGTGCTGTGTTTTGTTAGAACTCACTGTGAGAGAAGCTGAAGAATGACGATCTGAAACAAAACACATAATAAGAGGTGAAATATAGAGCAGAGATTTAATGACATAGTAAATCTAAGTGACAGAATGGAAGAGTACAAAAGGGACAAAACACGTTTAATCAGAGCATTCAGTGCTCCAGTAGACGCATCTACTGACCTACTGCAACCGCCTCCAGCGTGGAACGTTATATTGTGACGTTTTGGAGAAATATAGGCTGTATTCTGCGTTGAGCACTGCTACTGTTAATCACTAACACTAAATCTAACCCTAACTCTAAACCTAACCTCAGTCTTAACCAGCCACGTAAGTCCCCTAACACAGGGGTTCTCAACCCGTGGGTCGCGACCCCTCGAAGGGTCGCCAAATTATTTTGGGCGGTCCCCAAATTATATAAAAAGAAAAAAAAAGAAATGAAGAGTTTACATATAGTACACATAGTACATGCATACACCTTCCCTAATGATTATATCTGGTTTCAGTATTTATTTATGGTGTATTGTCTCTATTATTAAGGTTATTGTAGCAGTCCATTTATATTGGGGGTCGGGAGGGGGCGGGGGTCCCGAGACGTTGCCAAAGCATTTGCGGGGGTCCCCGGCCAAAAAGGTTGAGAACCCCTGTCCTAACATATCAGTTTTAACCGGCCACGTAAGTCCCCTAACATATCAGTCTTAACCAGCCACGTAAGTCCCCTAACATATCAGTCTTAACCAGCCACGTAAGTCCCCTAACATCATATCAGTCTTAACCGGCCATGTAAGTCCCCTAACCTCATATCAGTTTTAACGAGCCAGGTAAGTCCCCTAACCTCATATCATTTTTAACCGGCCACGTAAGTCCCCTAACCTCATATCAGTTTTAACCAGCCACGTAAGTCCCCTAACCTCATATCAGTCTTAACCGGCCACGTAAGTCCCCTAACATCATATCAGTTTTAACCAGCCGCGCAAGTCCCCTAACATATCAGTTTTAACGAGCCACGCAAGTCCCCTAACATCATATCAGTCTTAACCGGCCACGTAAGTCCCCTAACATCATATCAGTTTTAACCGGCCAGGGGCGGATTATTAATATGCACACGCGGATGCGAGTGACTAAAAAGCTCATCCGCAGGTCTCGCGCATCGTCGCTGGTAGGTGTGATCAACCGCACAGAAAGCAGCCTACTGGGATCTGGTAGGTCAGTAGATGCGTCTATACTGGAGCATTCAATGCTCTGATTAACCGTGATTTTGTCCCTTTCAATGCATTGATGGCATTCTAAACTGTAGGTTGTTTAATGATGAATAATGACTCCCACTCACCACCAGACCACACAAAGTGAGGTTCACTGTACTCAGTGTAATAAGGTGGGTCTCCTCTCCCAGCTCTACACACATATCCTCCTGTGCCTGTAGGACCATGAATGATGTAGGAACCTTCTACAGTCCCATGGAGGCTACCAGGTAAGAGCTCATACTTGTAGGAGTCGTACTTGAGTCTAGGTACAGCTCTGTACCAGTAGAACCTCCAGTCTGCAGATGATTCTTTAACTTCACAGCTCAGAGTCACTGAGGCTCCAGGACTCAACCATGGAGGAGACACACTCAGGACAGGCTTGGGTTTGTCTGTTGGAAAGAATATTTATATGGATTAAAAACAGTGTTCCTGGCCTGGGCCATGGCTCAGTGGTCCAGGCATCTTGTATTGGCTGGTAATCCAGTCTGGCAGTGTGCAGCGGACTCGACTCCCGATCCCGACGGCCTTTGCTGCATGTCACCCCCCCATCTCTCTCCCCATTTCCTGTCAGCCTACTGTCTGTCCCTCCATAAAAACTATAAAATAAAGGCGAAAGCCACAAAATAAACATAATAAAAAAATAATAATAACAACAGTGTTCTGCCCCCAGTGCATGTTTATTTTCTATGAAACCTTGAAGTTGTGGTGGAATGTTGATGTAAGCATTTAGTGCTTTGCCTTTTGTGTACAGTTCTTTTTGGCCCTCCTGTCTTGTCGTAGTATAGTGACAAACAGTATAGGTGTTGCCAGACTTACTAAAGAGCCGCGCACGTTCTCGGCTGTGCGCAGCTTCTTTTTCCGGGTTTTTAGACAGCTGGTGGATGGAAATTAAGCTCCACCTCCGCGGACGACTTGCGCGACGGCCAGATTCCCGGAAACGCTCTCCTCCGCGCAAGTCGTCCGCGGAGGTGGAGCTTAATTTCCATCCACCAGCTGTCTAAAAACTAATAAAATAATATGCGGACAGCGTAAGACGTGCGCGGCTGTCGGCCGTTTTGCGCTTAGGTGTGGAAACACTGTATGACAACTATTCAAGCTGCAGTTTCCAAGCTTACTGCTGTCCAGCTTTGTGGACTCTGAAGGTCTAAACCTGTAAGTTTATTTTGAATGTAACATGCAAATGCACGTTACTAGAGTTACTAGAGTTCTCATTTTGTCTTTTGTAGTAGCTACTGTATGTGCAACTGTATTTTCATATTTGTATATGTAGTTATGTACTGAATGTAATATATATATTTATAATGTATAATGTGTTTTTACAGTTTTACAAAAAGATGTTGGATCCTTTAACTAAAAGACCTTACTACACTCCTGGGACTTTATTATTGACTTTATCATCATGTTAGCTATCTTAAGGCAGCTGACCAAAAGCAGGATAATCAATAAACAGTGTTTGCTATTTAACATAATGACATGTCAGGTGTACCAAATATGTACCTATAGAGAGTATGCGCATGCATAAAGTTAATGACAAATCGAGTGGAAAATCGAGTGGCAAAGTATGTGGAAAAGTGAGTTTACCCTCATTTAATGTAGTTTAATGCAATCAGATAGGACTTTTCTGCGTGGATGTATGGGCTGTCATGACCAGAAAGTAGTGTTTTGCCACTCAGTAGGCATTCCCGTATATCTTCCGGGTATGATGATGATGTCATGCGCATACCCTCTATACTCAATTACATTTCTAGGGATAGAAAATGCATACATTCCACCACGGGGAGCTCCACAGACTTTGTTACCTAACAGAATCCTCGTCGGTCTTGGTTGACATATATTTATTGCTGATCTAAAATGTTTGCATGTGGCCCGAGTGGCTGGCGTAGCCGTCTGGGCACCTTGGCTATGCCGCGAGTTCGACTCCCGATCCCAACGGCCTTTACTGCGTGTCACCCCCCCCCCCCAGAAAGCCACAAAAAATCTCTTAAAATGTCTGCATGTCTCTGCTACGCCCCTTAATAACACATGGCACTCAGTTTGCACGCATTTTGTTTTTTAAAATTATGTATTATTATTAGTATTCTGCGATCAATCAATCAATCATCCAGTCAGTCTGTTGAAGATGTTGATGTGTCATGAAATGCCAGTTTTCTGGATGATCCAATTAAAAATATTGACATATTATATAAATGAGATATTGTGACTTACCTGACACAGTCAGTTCAACAGCATCACTCCACTCTGTGGAATGCTGCAGTTCAACATCATCACCTCTACAGCTGTAGTAACCACTGTCAGACCTTTGGACTCTGTCGATGCTGAATTCAGCTTGGTTTTTGACGTTGTAATATGAGCTAGGTGTATGCCATGCATAAGTCCAGTCTGCATCACTGCTCCCCTGTATCTCACACTTGAGAGTGATCCTCTCTCCTCTGAAGACGTGAGACCTACTTGGCTGCAGGACCACAACAGGCCTGCCCACTGCTTCTTCTAAGAAGAACACAACAAGACAAGGCATATTTAGAAAGCCTATACATTCTGGCCTCCCTGTCCAACCGTTAGCTATCGGTAACATATTAAATGTGCAGTTTCTTGAACAAAGTTGCATACAAGTAGCCTAATCATACATACATACTTACTATCATAAACAAATATGATAATGAGTAATAGCTGAGCCCTGAGAATTTTGATCATTTTAATAAGTTCATACTTTAGGGTGTAATGCACATGCGATGGAAAACAGTTTTACTTTTAATGTCACTAAATCACAGTTTAAGTTTAGTAGATAAACAAAACAAGACTTAAATAATAATAATTAGACCTAAATACTGTACATAACAGAGTATCATGAAGTACTTATATGTGACAGGTAGAATAAGATAATCAATCTTCACCTTGACTGTGTCCATAGGAGATGGCGTTACTCAGCACTGTAATACATTTGATGAAACAATATTATCCATTCAACGTTTAAATATGTTTTAATATCAAGGGAAGATTTTAGAGAGGATTGAGTGAGCAATACTGTGTTGATTGGAAAGCAAAACTGTGGTTTGAATAAAACATTGAAAACGTTTCATAAAGTATGAGGGATATTATAAGGTTACAATCAGAGCCTACGCATTGATCTTTTTTGCAACAATATCCTGATATCCAACAAACGTTTTGCAGCTTGTAGGTACTGTAGATATAATACTAATCCTTTGTTGTTGAAATAAAAATAAATGATGATACTGTAGTATACCACAGGAGCAGACACTAGAGGGTGTCTCTGTACTGTTGTTATCACTGTCTGTTAATGTTAATAGTGAATTAAACTATTGTTGAAATGATACATTTACATATGGTCCACAATAGAAAGGTAACTACAGTACATTGATTCCAATAACATGTTTTACTCATTACCAAAATGTATTTTAAGTACAGCTATGTATTCCTTCTTTTAACCCATTTTGGGCGGGAACCCCTTTTGGTGTTTTAAGGATTATGTTATACTTTAGCTATTGAAAAATAGCAGATCTACAAGCTCCCGTGCTTAATTTCAACGTCAGGCCTACATGGGTTAAATGGATCAAATAGTTCAATAGAGCTACTATAGTAATAGTGATATACTCACAGAGGAGAACACAGATGTGACTCATGATCCTCTCCTGTGATGAATGACTGAAAAAATAAAACGTCCTACTCACTCTGAACAGAGATAGAGAGAGAGAGAGAGAGAGAGAGAGAGAGAGAGAGAGAGAGAGAGAGAGAGAGAGAGAGAGAGAGGTTGCACTTCATGATACAGTATGAGATCAGAATTTCTCTTTTTTAACTTCTCCTTTAGTAAATTCGGATCCTATCTCTTTGGGACCACGAGGTCCAATGTTGTTTAATGATGCTGGTTTGTTATTGATTAGAAAATTGAAAGAAACTTCAAGTTGAAAGAAATGTATTGCATCTTACATTATTATGATGAGACACAAATACATAAAATGAAAGCAATAACTTGGCCACTGTCATTAAGTCAGGTATGCATGGCTGACTGAGAGATGATATACCGGTAATCCCATTATTTAAAACACAACACTACACTCTGTCATATACTTATATACTACTTGTACTTTATATGCTATAATATTCATTGGTTCACACACTCTTCCCCATCAGTGTCATACTGTATGTTGCATTATGATATCAGTTGTAGCAGTTCCGTTATGTTTAAAGCAGGCCAAACCACAACATGCAGTTTCAACTCCTTGCTACTCATTGTGCAATTCAATTGACAGCCAAATCTCACGTGAGGCTCTCTCTCTCTCTCTCTCTCTCTCTCTCTCTCTCTCTCTCTCTCTCTCTGATAAATGCTCAAACTCCAACCCCAACAACTGTCTGTCTGTCTGTCTGTCTGTCTGTCTGTCTGTCTGTCTGTCTGTCTGTCTGTCTGTCTGTCTGTCTGTCTGTCTGTCTGTCTGTCTGTCTGTCTGTCTGTCTGTCTGTCTGTCTGTCACCACCTCAGTGCACACTGACTGCACTAAACTTCTCGGTTTTAATTGATATTTTTTTAACTCCAGATGTACACGTGTGCACACATTTGTGTAGGTGCGTGCATGTGTGTGTGCCTTTGTTCTCTCTCTCTATCCCAGCATTAAACACGTACCTTGTGGTTGGAAACTATATTAACTATCAGTTCTATAAACATGTTGGCATGACGTATGTGTGAAATTAAGGCCTGTGCTTTTCTTGAGCACCCTTGTCTTCACAAAGTGTATAATATAACCACAGTATAATATAACCACAGTGCATAATTAAATGAGACAGAGGCCATATATATATATATATATATATGTATGTATGTATATGTATGTATGTATGTGTATATATATATATAGGCTACACACACACACACACACACACACACACACAGTATATGTTAATTTCCTTTTACAGTAACTTGAATGGCTACTCTATTAATAAGACAACTTATTTCCTTCTTCACTTTAACAATACATAGTCTAACTAGTAACATGGCCTCCCTGCCCAAAATGTAGTTATAGTTGGTTGGTGAATACGCATCATGTCAAAAGTGTGTGGTTTGGTTGTGAGAGGAGAACAATCCTTTCCAAACACGGTTGTTTTGCTCTATTCTATAATAGTTTTCAGTGCTCTGCACACACTGAACTGTGCAAGTAGACACAGCATAGAAAAGTAGATGACAACAACACACAGTGAGAGCTGAGAGGACGCATCCTGTTGTGGTTTGAAGAGTTCTCCTCTACACAAGTGTAGTTCAAAGTGCCCTTTGAGAGCGGTTTTGAATCAGTCAAAGGATGCACATGTCTTAATGACTGTTGGTAGGGCGTTCCACATGATGACATCAGCAGTGTAGGAAGCTATTATGGCTACACATTGTGTTTCCATTATGTGGTATAATATTGGCCGATAAATGAACATTTTAAAGTTTATATAGACAAGTTTTAAGCCAAAATTTAAATATATATTGTGGCCTTTTGTCTATCTAGCATCCCCTGTATGATGATGCTGTGGTGTTTTCCTGCAGGCAGACACTACCGTTGGCTGCCTCTGGGCTGTTTTGAGTTCTAGTTGTTTATAGCTCGGGACGTCGGGGTGTGAGGGGGAGGAGGGGTTAGTGGAGGGGTGAGGCAGAGTTTTAGCCGATCACAGCGAGGGTGTCCTCAAAGCCCCAGTCCCCACTGAGCACAGTTTTATAATGAATACGCAAATTACGCGATGCAATATATATTTCCCCTAAAGAAAGATCTTAGTTTTACCTACATTCTTCATATGAAATAGTATGTTCATGATTTTCTTTAATTGAAATTATGAGAATCGCTATGTAGGCTACCGCTTCATGGTGTTGGTGGCAGCAGCAGGCAGCAGCCTCACAACGGTGCATGTTCCTCGGGTTGACGCCGGTCAGCGAGCGTGGTTTGGGCACTGGGAAGAGGCAGACCCACGCTCGCCGAGCAGCGGCCAGGCAGGAGGAGAGGAGGGGGATCCGAGTCATATATATGTATAGGAGGACACGGGTATCTTGGTGCTGCATCGAATCTTGTGGACCAGACCCTTTGCAAGATGCTGTATGCTGTCATAAAAAAAAAATATATATATATATATATATATATATATATATATATATATATATACTGTATAGGCCTATATATATATTAGAGCTGGGACTCAATTCAAAATTTTAATCTAATTCATTTGTAATTAATTAATCTTGATTAATCACATTTTAATCGCATATCATTATTTGACCCGAGAACAGTGAGAAAGCCATTTTTTCAAATGGATTTTGGTATACTAGGGAATCAATGAATAGTGAATACATAAGTTTAAAATTAAGCAATAAAACGTTTTTGTAGTAATAGGGGTAATAAAAAATGCTTTACAAGGGGGACATGATACATCAAAAACAACTTTATAATAGGGGAAAAACACTAAGGAATTAAATAAATTAAATAGCTGGGGAAAGCAATATTGAAGGTTTGGATGGTGGGGGCATGTCTCTGAGAGTTTGGGGAATGCATTCCAGCAAATATGTGACATGACCATAAGAAAACACCTCTGTGTTTCTTCCGTGGACATACAGTATACCAGCCATAACAGATTTTACATTTTATTTGGCCATAACCGTTTAGTTAGAAACCATGTCATCTGGTCGGGTCCTTGAACTGCTACTGGGTGTTGGAATAACGTTAGCTCTGATCCATAGTGTTAGAAGGAGGAAAGTAGGCTTTCACATCTTTTTTGTGCTAAAAACGAGGGGCTGCACAGCCTGCACTTCCGCGGGTGTGAGGGGAAAGGATCAAATTAAGTACCATAGAACTCCTCCTGAGTCCTAACTACACTATGGACCAGAGCTACTGTTGTTGACGTTAGCTTCCAGGCTAGGCTCGGTGCAACATGTTTCGCATCGAGCCGATACTGGAGGCTTGACGAGGTGCGGTGATATGCGAATTCTTTATTGAATAATTGCACACAACTGTGCTGTAATCCACGCTATCATCGGATAGCCTTTTAAATCCTATTTCCAATCCACGGGGACAAACAAAGTGATCTCAGCGGCTTCCCCTGGTCTGGTGAACTGTCTAAGCAAAGCAAAGCAAAGTTACTATATTTACCCAGGGTATCTGGGCTAAGCTCAAGAACTTGTTTCCAGCCAGGCCCTGCTCATAGAACATTTCATGGTAGTGGTTCAATGCCTTGCTCAAGGGCACTTCAGCGGTGGTAATTTTAACGTGTCGGACCCCTGATTCGAACTGGCGACCTTCCGGTATCAAGACCGCTCCGCAATCCGTTCGGCCACCGCTGCCACCGGTCTGGTGGTGTTATTGTCTGAAGAGGACACGGTCCGTCTGAAACTCGTCCAGTGACAACGTTCCGCGGTGAAAAAAATTGTGCGATTAAAATGCGTAAATTTTTTTAACGCGATAATTTTTCTGTAGTTAATTAATCTCAATTAACACGTTAAAGTCCCGGCTATATATATATATATATATATATATATATATATATAGGCTACACACACACACACACACACACACACACACACACAGTATATATGTTAATTTCCTTTTAACTTGAATGGCTACTCTATTAATAAGACAACTTATTTCCTTCTTCACTTTAATAGTCTAACTAGTAACATGGCCTCCCTGCCCAATATTCAGCAGGGAAAAAAGGACCGAACAGATTCAACCCAGGTGGAAAAGGTTGTTAACCACACAGTACATTCATCACATGAGGTAAGAGGGTATTACGTTCATTTCCAGTTCACTTGAATGTCTATTTATGTCCTTCTCTGCTTTACAGAGTTTAGTAACAGAATGGCAATAGTAGGTAAGTAACTTTAGCCTACTGTAGTAATTACAGACACAGAAAACAACACAACAAATTGTGGAGTCAAACCTTTTATTTTTTCTTATTAACAGTAACAGTATGCAACATATCAATGCTGTTGGGTGGAAACCTTAACATCCAAATTAAAGCACTATACTTTTCAGTAAATGGGAAATAGAACCCATGTTCCAGTTGATCCATGTGTAATTATATCATCTGGTCACAAGCATTCATACCTTTCATTGGAATTTTAAAATACTTTTCAGTATTTATAAAACCCACAGACACATTTACCCACTTTCAAGGCCGTCCTCCCTACATTTGGCATGTCATCGTTGTAGTCCTAAAGATAACCTGATGAAGGTCTAAACAGACCGAAAATGTGGTTCCCATTAAAACTTGTATTTGCATTTTAGGACAGTGTGCGGGAGACTTTTCATGTAATTAAAAAAATACCCCAAATCTGTTGTTTATATGAAGAAAAAAAACCATTCGAAAATGTAGATCCACAAGCTCACAATGTCACAATGTTTTAGTTTTAGTTGTTTTTGCTACTTTTGGATGACACTCTGATACGATGAAGTAAAATAGGCCATTCATTTAAGGTGGGAAATATCAAATACGGATTATTACCCAACAGCGTCGATCCACAATTAAAACAATTCCATAAGAGTTTAACAAAGCTATATAGCTGCTCATTCAAATAACTTGCAATGCTATACTGTACAGGGCAAGTATTGTAACTGAAAGATGACAAAGAACTAAATCAAGCATAACCCTAATCCTAACGATGCAGTACAAATGCCCATCTACCTGTATACAGTATCAGCATATCAAAAGTAGATTACTTACTACAATCCTTATGTACAACTATATACAAATATACAGTGTAAGTACGTTTATAGAATAGAATCATAGAATGCACATGGCAAGACCAAACAAAATAAAATAAATAATTGATAGGGAAGTTACAGCCACTATAATATCCATGTCTATAGAGCGTCGCAGTCCCGCCCCCTCGAGAGACCCGGAAAAGAAATCGCTGTTCATTTTCCTCATAGACTTTTCAAAAGTATTTATTTAAAGACGTTTACGCCGCGGACAAAGCCAACTCTTGTCGTGACAAATCATGACAATAAACACTTTTTTTGTTGTTTTTCTTCTTTGTAATTATTTGTTTGGTCCAAAATATTGTTTGTTGTCATGATTTGTCACGACAAGAGTTGGCTTTGTACGACGCTTATAAGGTCTTTAAATAAATAAGTTTCGAAATATCTATGTGGAAAATGCATTGGGAATTATTTCCTGGGCCTGGCGTCGTCATGAAAGGGGGCGGGACTGCGACGCCCTATCATCAGAGTCTGGTTTTCCTAGTAAAAACTATCCATATCCAATAAAGCTATTTGTTATTGACTTCTCAGTGGCCAATACCACCAAATCCCTCTGTCATCGGACAGAGATATTTTTCTGGATGAAATCTACATGTCTTCTAAAATTATATATAATATGCCTCCCCCATCTGAAAATATGTTGTTCCAGGAACACCCCAGAAGCAAAGATTTGAGTTAAAATGTTCACTCTGTAACAATATATATTTGAGGCACATTTTCACGATTTTTCAAAAATAGCAGACCTACAAGTTCATAGCGTGGCACTCGGTGCCGCACTATGAGCATGTAGATCTGCTATTTTTCAATAGCTAAAGTATAACATAATGCTTAAAACACAAAGGGGTTTTCTTGTGTTTTACAACACACTGGCACATTGCTTGCCTCGTGAGTTATTGTCATACTATAATGAAGGGCTGTCAGACACTAATTATTAATTGGGTGGGAAAGACACATCTCTGAGCCGAGCCGACCCCAATCCCGGTCTAGATCTGGACCTGTCACCCTCCCCATTATGGTAGATATATCCAATTGCAAGATTACTTATAATCAACTGAAGGGCTGTTGCATTCAACTGTATCTGTGCAGTAATATTGTACATTATATATTATCAGCAGTAAACATTATTATTACGAAGTCATCAGCTCGGTTTTAAGGCAAGGAAGGAGGAAACAAGGCGTCCCTGTGTCACAGAGAGCTGCTGTACTTCATCACCATCATGTATAACCATGTTCTCCATGAAGACATCTTCATTTACCATCCTGGTCTGGAACAAAACAACAACATATAACTTTAAAATAATGATGGGAGATTAATCGGCAAACACATCGGTATCGGCCGATTTGACTTGTTTTAGATGAATCGGCATCGGTTTGATTAATCAATCAGACCGATTAATTAATCGGTCCGATTAATCGGTCTGTCTTTACAGATAAACGAGCCCAAAGTAACAGCTTGAACAGATCTACAAGCTCACAATATTAAATATAAAGGTATTTAAGTTAAATCTGACTTGCCTAAGCATGCAGTGCAGACACCCTGTTACATGTATTTTTCAGAATGGGCAAAATTATTATACTTTATGACCCATTCATATATCTATGGGTGTAGCAACATTAGACCTGCAGCTGTAAGTACAAGTAAGTACAGAAAGAAAGAAAGAAAGAAAGAAAGAAACAAACAAACAAACAAACAAAGAAAGAAAGTAAAGAAAATTTTACCAAGTGATGTTCCAGGTTTGACCTAAATGGTGTCTTCAGTTTTCTCTGGAGCTGCCGATTCAGTGAATAGAAATAATTAAGTTACACAGAAAAATGTCAACAGACATTATGAGTACTGTATTTGAATTCACAATATAAATCTGTGTTCGTTCCAAGGCTAGTGGCACACTATACCTCATTACATTACAATGCAACAGATGCATTATTGAGGTGAAACTCCTATCATATTGTGATTTGTGAAGTACATTTCTCCTACCTTTCTTCTGCTGGACTTTGTTTTGGTAGTTAACCTGGGCATAGGTCACATCTGGCTCTACAACACAACACACAAGTCAGAGCCTTAGTACAGTGTTGTACAGTGTACAGTGTTGGAAAGTAACTAAAGTGGTCTATTGCTTAAAGTAATATTATTACCTTTTTCCAGTAACTAGTAATATAACTCATTACTTTCTATATATTCAGTAATATACTACCGGTATTGCTAATATATGTTACTATTTTCCAAAAGTAACTCGTTCCTGTTTTCACGAGCCTTGGTGGTACTGTGGGGCTTGAGTGTTCATTTACGATGGTAGACTGGGTTGGGATGGAGTTGATTTGCAGGCTGCTGATCCGGTCTTGCCATGTTTTACTATTTAAAAAAAAAAACCTTTTAAAATAGTTCAAATAGCCGATCTACAAGCTCACAATGTCTCGATGTAGATCGGCTAGTTGAACTATTTTTAAATGTTTTTCAAAATTGTAAAAAATGGCAAATACGTTTAGGGATAAGGGTGGCGCAAGATGGAGCCCCATAGACTCCAGAGTGGATACAGAAACTTTGCGCACTTTGGGCTATATCTTGCGCCACCCCTTAACCCTTATCCCTAAACGTATTTGCCATTTTTTACTATTTTAAAAAACCTTTTAAAATAGTTCAAATAGCTGATCTACAAGCTCACAACATGTAGATGTAGATCGGCTAGTTGAACTATTTTAAAATGATTTTCAAAATAGTCAAAACAAAAATGCAAATAAGTTTAGGGATAAGGGATAAAGGTGGTTGCACACCGGCCGCGTTTTTCGGAAAACCGATGGAGAAACGTCGCTAAAATCCGAATTCGCATCCGATTCGCGCCCGGTGTGTGGAGACCTTAAGGGTGGCGCAAGATGGAGCCCTTTGTCTGTATGTGTGAATTATGGGATGCGGAAGGGTGGGCCTTAAACCGTCCAGAACAAAGTGGGTAGTGTGAGACTGTATTTTGCTTGCTCACCAGTCTTTTCCTTGTTCATATATTTGAGATCAAGCCGTGAATATGTCGCATCATTGGACTCAGCTGCAGTTTTGCCTGAAAGACATAATCACAAACAGCCATAAATTTCTGATTAAAATCATCTACACACTGAATAGTCTATGTGCAATTATGTAGACTAGTACTAGTAACTAAAGTGGTCTATTACTTAAAGTAATATTATTACCTTTTTCCAGTAACTAGTAATATAACTCATTACTTTCTATATATTCAGTAATATACTACCGGTATTGCTAATATATGTTACTATTTTCTTTCTTTTCTTCCCACTTCAATTATCCTACTGAACAACCGCCACATAGTTCATACTTCTTAGTGGGGAAGGGACTTATCGACCTTCATCAGTTATTTATTGCACTTATACCTGTGATACTATAAACTGTGAATACTCTAGTACTGTATTTATATACCTTCTCTGATAGCATTTTTGCACGGATCTCTTGTGATACTCTGATACTGTACTTGTACATTGCTGCTATTGTGTATTGTCTATTGTGTATTGTCTGTCTGTCTTAAAAAGCGTTACGTACTACTGCACTTTTGCCCAAGACAAATTTCCCCTCGTGGGACAATAAAGTATATCTCATCTCATCAGTAGAAGCTCCCCTCTTTTAACCCATTCTGGGCGGGAACCCCTTTTGGTGTTTTAAGCATTATGTTATACTTTAGTTATTGAAAAATAGCAGATCTACAAGCTCATAGCGCGGCACCGAGTGCCGCGCTACGAGCTTGTAGGTCTGCTATTTTTTAAAAATCGTTAAAATGTGGCGCAAATCTTTGAATATATATTCTTTCACATCGAACGTTTTTCTTTGCTTCTGGGAGGGTCCCTGGAACAACATAATTTCAGATGGGGGTCGGTGGCAAATTACATATCATTTTTGGGGTCCTTTTTTAATATTGAGAACAACTGTTATAGAAACATGAGGTTTTTCTGAAAATTGTCATGATTTAGGAGACATTTTTTTAATTTCGACGTCAGGTCTAATTGGGTTCCACAATTAAATAGGCATCATGAAGTGCATTATGTTACTGTAACATTTTAAGACCTCGAAAGCCTTTGATTGCTTCATCATTTAGGTGTTGGTGCCACCATCTGGCGGACTTGATCACTGCACTCATAGGAAGACTACTTGCAATTTTCAAATGCTTCCATCATACAGTCTGGAAGCTCTGAACATAAGCGAGCGATACATGCGGAAGTGAAAATCATCTAAGCATATATAGTTTGCTGCTTAGCAGAAATGGATGTTAAACAAAATAAATGTAAAGATATTTTAAAATGTATTTTTGTGAAACGGAAATGCCAGCTCCCTTGCTCGGATTTCAGGAGGTGTAGTTCCAGACTCTATATAGCATTCAGAGATTGTGGAATAGTTATGTGGCTATGTTGTGACTACTTACGCATGCATTATTATTCTAATGTGTATTAATGGCAACATCACACAGCCATTGATGCACGACCAGTGTGAGTGTCTATTTGCTCACCATTCTTTTCCTTGTCCATATCTTTGAGTTCAATCTCTGAATAAATGGCGACAGAGGACTCTGCTGCAGGTTCATCTGAAATAGACCACCATAGACATCCATACATTACTGCTTCACATCACATGATTGATTGATGTAACATTCTCAATTTGCAGAGATATCAGTTTTGGGGCTGATGATTAGCTGATTTGTGAATGGTTGATTGTGATTGGTTGAAAGGCTGACCGTGCGGAAGTGGGGTGTGCCCATCATCTGCATCTGCTCTCTGGTTGGTCGTCCGGTCTGCTGCTGAGTTCTGATTGGTTCCCCGGGACTTAGTGGATCTATTTCAAGACACGCACACACGCACACACACACACACACACACTTGGTCATTTTTTAAATTAGCTCCTCACCACTTGCCCTACACACTTCCACTCGGTTTGAGCATAGATATATAAATAATAGAGAGGCAATGCAATAAAAGTGGATGGGAGGGGAATTCCGGTGCCATCTCTATTATTTTTGAGTGGTGTAAACCACTCCTACAACTGGCTTTTGTTGAGTGGTGTAAACCACTCCTACAACTGGCTTTTGTGTGCATAAAAAAATGACCATGGTTGCTATGTTCAAAATAATTTCTGACGTAATTAAATCACACCCGGGTGAACTGGATGACCGTAGCAACCGTGGTCATTTTCTCTGCGCAAAAAAAGCCAGTTGTGAAATCACATCCGGGTGTGATACATACATTTATCAAAAATGATAGCTTTTTTTACTTAACATATTTTGTGTGATTTCATTACGTCAGACATTACGTCAGACCACAGCTGATCATGCTATATAAAACCTTACACCACTCAGTTCACACGGGTGTGATTTTTATATCTATGCTCAAGCCAAGTGGAAGTGTGTAGGACGAGTGGCGAGGAGGTAGTTTAAAAAAGGGGGCATGTGTGGCCAGGGCGGCAGTGGCTCAGGGGTAGATTCACCGGATGGCAACCGCAAGGTTCCCAGTTCATGGCTTGAACTCACATATATGAACAAGGAAAAGACTGGTGAGCAAGCAAAATACAGTCTTCCCCTAATAAGCCTATCTCACAGAATTTCCCCGCCCCCCTTAATACGCCCCCTTTCGGGGTTAGTGGTGATAGCGTGACGTCACTCCATAGACGCTTCATGTTAACAGAGGTAATTTAAGAAGTCTACAACTTTTGTTTTCTCAAGGTAAGGTTTGTTCTATCTGTTCGAGCTGATTTACCATATTGTTTGCTTCATAATAATATTGGTCTGTCACATTTTTACATTAGAAAATGTACTTAGATTCTCCAGAGAAAAAAACGTGTAAATGCTCATGTTAAAGTCACCACTATTTACCGGAAGTGGGCGTGAAAAACGGGCTGTGAGATAGGCCTATTGCTTCCGATGTGCAGGTTGGTGCCTTGCATGGTTTCCGCCGCCATTGGTGTGTAAATGTGTGAATGTAATGCACAATCTCTGTAAAGCGCCTTGAATAAAGGCGCTATATGTAAATGCACTATTTACGCACACACACACACACACACACACACACACACACACACACACACACACACACACACACACACACACACACACACACACACACACACACACACACACACACACACACACACACACACACACACACATATCGAAATCTCAATGAGCTATGTTAAAAATGTGTGTCTACAAATACATTCATAGGCCTGTCAAAATATTAGTTATATATTGCACATTTTAAACCAGCTGAAGTTGAAAGTTGCTAAGAGCAATTCAAAGTCTAGTGCTGTAGGAGGCGCTATCGTGCAAGCACAGATGACACAAAGCAGTCAGTGTAAACAGAGCTGTACCTACCTGGCACAACATGGACCTGTAATAAAAGAGTCAAACATGTTAAATAGTGTTTTACACTGTAAGACAGTCATCTGCTGTTCAGTAACACAATGTACTGTTGGAGGATACTTCCCCTGCATCATTGTTTTCCTTCTCTAATCTCTATATTAAAATTGTCTGTTTCTCACCTTTAGATGTTCTGTATCGACACAGCAGGATCAGCAGGATGGTCAGTAGAATTACAGCAACAAGTCCTACAATCGGCCACAACCACACTGGAGATCCCTGTTCCTCAGGTGGTGCAGTTACTGAAGGTGGAGCAGATCCACTCACTGACGGTGGAGGTTGTTCGGTCACTGTAGGTTGAGCCACTGTGATGGCAGTAAAAAATTAAATAGCATTTGTAGCCTACGGTTTACAGTTTACATTTTAGGCATTAATAGCAGACGCTCTTAATCCAGAGCGATTTACACTAAGCAAGAACATCAAAACATAAAAAATAGTCATCATGAATCATACTTAAGCTTAAGAACCTAACAGTGGAATATCTATCCAAGGAAACTATAAGTGTATATGCCTACACTATAGAGTGCTATGTATACATAAAGTGCTATTTAAGTTGCATACATTGAGCCTATGCATATACGCCTGTAGGAGGTCGAGGCCAGGGCAAGCCTACAACCACACATTGTGATGGGACAAATACAAATTGTAATAGGCTAAAGGATAAAACTGGATAGTGTAGCTACACTAGGTCTCAAAAGATAGTGATTTATTTTATTTTATAATCCTGGGCGACCGCTGTCAGAGTAATAGTTTACAAACAAAGCTTGTTTATAGATAAAAGAGAGAAGGATCCGGGCACACAAAGTTAAAAAATGCCTTTATTAAATTAAAAAGGCAACTGCCAACAATACACAAGCAAAAGCTAAGCACCAAATATTCAACAGAAGGAAAATAACACTTCTGTTGAATATTTGGTGCTTTAGCTTTTGCTTGTGTATTCCTCTGGCTGTCACACACATGTGTGGCGTCAGCTGTTGATTGAGTGCCTAATGGCATGTCCATGTTATTACGGCTGTATATTAACCAATGGTTAATTATCTCATTGCAAAGCTGTTGCTATATAATGAGTATGTTTGATGTTGTATTTCATTCTTGCCCTGATGAAGACCTGTTAGGTCGAAAGATGTTTGGCAGTTGCTTTTTTAATTTAATAAAGGCGTTCCTCATTTTTTTACTTTGTGTGCCCGGATCCTTCTCTTTTTATCTATGTCTTGATGCCGTTTTTTTTTATCTATCACATTTTGCTATCTCCATTGAGCACCTGGTAAGTTCCTCTTTTTTCTCTACAAAGCTTGTTTATACTGTAAATGGTAAAATGGTAAATGGTGCATTTATATAGCGCCTTTATCCAAGGCGCTTTACATAGATTGTGCATTACATTCACCCATTCATACACCGATTGCGGCGGAAGCCATGCAAGGTACCAACCAGCACATCGGGAGCAATTTGGGGTTCAGTGTCTTGCCCAATGACACTTCGACATGTAGACAGGAGGAGCCGGGATTCGAACCGCCGACCCATGGATCATTGGGCGACCTGCTCTACCTCCTGAGCCACAGTCGCCCCTACTGTAGTAGCCAAAGAAAAGTAGTACATTAGGTACTAGGTAGGTACATTTCCTTATTGTTTAATTTCTATTATAATAGAAATTGTAAATTCACACTCACATGTCACTGCCATCCAGCTCTGTGGTGACCATAGTCCAGATTGTCTACACTCGTAGAATCCCTCATCAGACGTAGACACAGCAGGTATGATCATCTCGTCACTGGGTCCATCTTGGACCAGTTTTTCATTTCTATAGAATTCCACGTTGGAGGTAGATGAGTATCTTCTGTTAACACATTGTAGAGTGACAGAATGTCCCTCAGTCACAGGGAGAACAGGACTCACCAGGATGACAGCACCACCTGTAAAATAATTAACAAGACAAAAATAAGAAAGGGGGGAAAAAAGAAAAGGATGTTGTCACATAATCACACCCGTGTGAAGTGAGGGGCGCTAATATATTAAAGTCTAACTCATGTTGATTAGGTGATGTAATGGTGATGTAAAACAAACGGTGCAAACACAAACATTAAACGCCATTAACAATAAAGAGACATTATGACGTCAAATGAGTTTACAAAACAAACATTGAACTATTAAGACAAAAAATCACACCCGTGTGAACTGAGTGGTGTAAGGTCTTATTTAGCCTGTCTGACGTAATGAAATCATGTCTGACGTAATGAAATCACACCCGGGTGAACAGGGTGAACATAGCAACCATGCTCATTTTTTCTGCACTAACAAAGCCAGTTGTGTCTGACGTAATGAAATCACACCCGGGTGAACAGGGTGAACATAGCAACCATGCTCATTTTTTCTGCACTAACAAAGCCAGTTGTAGGAGTGGTTTACACCACTCAACAAAGCCAGTTGTAGGAGTGGTTTACACCACTCAAAAATAAATCTGTGTACAGTACAAAAACAATTGTACAAAGCTGGCTGTCAAACATACTGATATGAAGGTTATTTCTCCTCATCATTTAATATTACCACAGCGTCAAAATGTCAGTTCGGATACCGGGACTACACAGCTTTCAAATTTGGAATTGCATTACAGAACGTATTTGTTTTGTCTTATTTTAAAGTATTGTAGGTATTTGCAGCAACCACCATATTTTGTGAAAAATGAAGACAGGACCGCCAAATATTTGAAACTTTCCACGATTCTGCCTGTAATCATATGCCCATAAGAGGGATACCAGGTTGAATGTGGTCCCCCCCCCCCGGATATAGGACATTAAATGAATGTAACCAAGTCCTAAAGCAGAGGTGGAGGTGACTGTCTGTAATATGAGTTGATGAAATACTGCAGTATTGAGAACAACGTCTTTATTTACAAAATATAATGGCGATTTCTTATTTACTATAGTCCTACTAGACCCCAAGAAATTACATCTGGCCACCAAAGATCACAGGATCTACTGAATGTGAAGGTAGCCTACTGGGGGGAAGCCACACTGTGTGTCATAGACTCAATATGTCAGTTTGACACATTCAGTAGATCCCGTGATCTTTTGTGGTCAAATATAATTTTTTGGGGTCTAGTAGGACAATAGTAAATAACAAAAAAAGAAATCGCTATAAAATTTGGTAAAAATATACATATTTAGCCCAATGTTCGAATGCCCCCGCCCCCCTGTCAAAAACAGCTAAAATCCCTAAAACGAACGAAAGCAGCAAATGAAAAACAATTAACCCTCGTCTTTTACTTTCTCTAATAACAACATAAAACATGAACCTTGGTTGAAAAAAACTAAAGTTGTCCTTTAAGTATAGTGAATGAAGAAACTGGACTCACTGTGTACTGTGATGTTGACAGCATTGCTGTACTCTCCCGATCCAGACTCACACCAGTACACTCCAGTCTGGAGGTTATACTGGCCAACATCCCATGTATATCTGGTCATTGGCTCATGGCTCACTTTAAATTCACCAGTAGCGTTACTCTTCACTCTCCAGGCAGTATGTTGTCCCTCACAGCTCAGTGAGACAGACTCATGGGTGAAGTGCTGTGTTTTGTTAGAACTCACTGTGAGAGAAGCTGAAGAATGACGATCTGAAACGAAACACATAATAAGAGGTCAAATATAGAGCAGAGATTTAATGACATAGTAAATCTAAGTGACAGAATGGAAGAGTACAAAAGTACAAAAATAGACTACACACACAAAAAAACAGCAGATGTACAGAAGAGAGCCATCGGATCCGAATGCCATCAGTGCATTGAAAGGGACAAAACACGTTTAATCAGAGCATTCAGTGCTCCAGTAGACGCATCTACTGACCTACTGCAACCGCCTCCAGCGTGGAACGTTATATTGTGACGTTTTGGAGAAATATAGGCTGTATTCTGCGTTGAGCACTGCTACTGTTAATCACTAACACTAAATCTAACCCTAACTCTAAACCTAACCTCAGTCTTAACCAGCCACGTAAGTCCCCTAACATATCAGTTTTAACCGGCCACGTAAGTCCCCTAACATATCAGTCTTAACCAGCCACGTAAGTCCCCTAACATATCAGTCTTAACCAGCCACGTAAGTCCCCTAACATATCAGTCTTAACCGGCCATGTAAGTCCCCTAACCTCATATCAGTTTTAACGAGCCAGGTAAGTCCCCTAACCTCATATCAGTTTTAACCGGTCTTACGCGCATCGTCACTGGTAGGTGTGATCAAACGCACAGAAAGCAGCCTACTGGGATCTGGTAGGTCAGTAGATGCGTCTATACTGGAGCATTCAATGCTCTGATTAACCGTGATTTTTTCTCTTTCAATGCATTGATGGCATTCTAAACTGTAGGTTGTTTAATGATGAATAATGACTCCCACTCACCACCAGACCACACAAAGTGAGGTTCACTAGACTCAGTGTAATAAGGTGGGTCTCCTCTCCCAGCTATACACCCATATCCTCCTGTGCCTGTAGGACCATGAATGATGTAGGAATCTTCTACAGTCCCTTGGTTACCAGATAGGGGCTCATAAGTGTAGGAGGTGTGTGGTGGTCTAGGAACAGCTCTGAACCAGTAGAACCTCCAGTCTGCAGATGATTCTTTAACTTCACAGCTCAGAGTCACTGAGGCTCCAGGACTCAACCATGGAGGAGACACACTCAGAACAGGCGTGGGTTTGGCTGTTGGAAAGAATATTTCTATGGATTATAAACAGTGTTCTGCCCCCAGTGCATGTTAATTTTCTATGACACCTTGTGGTGGAATGTTGTATTGCATTTTGTGCTTTGCCTTTTGTGTACAGTTCTTTGTAGCCCTCCTGTCTTGTCATAGTAGTGACAAACAGTATGCACAAACTATTCAAGCTGCAGTTTCCAAGCTTACTGCAGCTGTCCAGCTTTGTGGACTTTGAAGGTCTAAACCTGTAAGTTTATTTTGAATGTAACATGCAAATGCATACTTTGTTATATTACTTAAGTAGGCTACATTTTCAGTTTAGGACTGCTTCAGTGTATTTGTTGTTGGAAGCTAATTGCTAGTGGCATTGTATCACTAATAGTGTTAGCTTGGATGCTAGTAGGCCTGCAAGCAAGCCTCATAACATGTTACTAGGGTTCTCATTTTGTCTTTTGTAGTAGCTATGTGTAACTGTATTTTCATATTTGTATATGTAGTTATCTACTGAATGTAATATATATATTTATAATGTCATGTATAATGTCTATATTTATGTTTTGTTTTCACAGTTTTACAAAAAGATGTTGGATCCTTTAACTAAAAGACCTTACTACACTCCGGTCTCCTGGGACTTTATTATTGAAGGGCTCGATCATCATTTTAGCTATCTGCTAAGGCAGCTGACCAAAAGCAAGAGCAGGATAATCAATAAACAGTGTTTGCTATTTAACATAATGACATGTCAGGTGTACCAAATATGTACCTATAGAGAGTATGCGCATGCATAAAGTGAATGACAATTCGAGTGGAAAATCGAGTGGCAAAGTGAGTGGCAAAGTGAGTTTAACATCATTTAACGTTGTTTAATGCAATCAGATAGGACTTTTCTGCGTGGATGTATGGGCTGTCATGACAAGAAAGTAGTTTTTTGCCACTCAGTAGGCATTCCCGTATATCTTCCGGGTATGATGATGATTACTGTACATTTCTAGGGATAGAAAATGCATACATTCAACCACGGGGAGCTCCACAGACTTTGTTACCTAACAGAATCCTCGTTGGTCTTGGTTGACATATATTTATTGCTGATCTAAAATGTTTGCATGTGGCCCGAGTGGCTGGCGTAGCCGTCTGGGCACCTTGGCTGTGCCGCGAGTTCGACTCCCGATCCCGACGCCCTTTACTGCGTGTCACCCCCCCCCCCCCCCTCCCCCGCCCGAAAGCCACAAAAAATCCCTTAAAATGTCTGCATGTCTCTGCTACGCCCCCTTAATAACACATGGCACTCAGTTTGCACGCATTTTGGTTTTTACAATTATGTATTATTAGTATTCTGCGATCAATCAATCAATCAATCAATCAATCAATCAATCAATCATCCAGTCAGTCTGTTGAAGATGTTGATGTGTCATGAAATGCCAGTTTTCTGGATGATCCAATTAAAAATATTGACATTTATATAAATGAGATATTGTGACTTACCTGACACAGTCAGTTGAACAGCATGACTCCACTCTGTGGAATGCTGCAGTTCAACAGCATCACCTCTACAGCTGTAGTAACCACTGTCAGACGTTTGGACTCTGTCGATGCTGAATTCAGCTTGGTTTTGTATGGTTTTTGATGAGTTAGGTGTAAGCCATTCATAAGTCCAGTCTGCATCACCGCTCCCCTGTATCTCACACTTGAGAGTGATCCTCTCTCCTCTGAAGACGTGAGACCTACTTGGCTGCAGGACCACAACAGGCCTGCCCACTGCTTCTTCTAAGAAGAACACACCAAGACAAGGCATATTTAGAAAGCCTATACATTCTGGCCTCCCTGTCCAACCGTTAGCTATCGGTAGCAACATATTAAATGTGCAGTTTCTTGAACAAAGTTGCATACAAGTAGCCTAATCATACATATATACATACTTACTATCATAAACAAATATGATAATGAGTAATAGCTGAGCCCTGAGAATTTTGATCATTTTAATAAGTTCATACTTTAGGGTGTAATGCACATGAGATGGCAAAACAGTTTTACTTTTAATGTCACTAAATCACATTACCATGCAAGTTTAGTAGATAAACAAAACAAGACTTAAATAATAGTAATTAGACATAAATACTGTACATAACAGAGTATCATGAAGTACTTATATGTGACAGGTAGAATAAGAAGATAATCAATATTCACCTTGACTGTGTCCATAGGAGATGGCGCTACTCAGCACTGTAATACATTTGATGAAACAATATTATCATTCAACGTTTAAATATGTTTTAATATCAAGGGAAGATTATAGAGAGGATTGAGTGAGCAATACTGTGTTGATTGGAAAGCAAAACAGTGGTTTCAATAAAACATTGAAAACGTTTCATAAAGTATGAGGGATATTATAAGGTTACAATCTGAGCCTACGCATTGATTATCTTTTTTGCAACAATATCCTGATATCCAACAAACGTTTTGCAGCTTGTAGGTAGATATAATACTAATCCTTTGTTATTGAAATAAAAATAAATGATGATACTGTAGTATACCATAGGAACAGACACTAGAGGGAGTCTCTGTACTGTTATCACTGTCTGTTAATAGTGAAAAATGATACATTTATTTACATATGGTCAAACATATGGTCAAGCTCCACAATAAAAAAGGTAACTACAGTACATTGATTCCAATAACATGTTTTACTCATTACCAAAATGTAATTTAAGTACAGCCATGTATTCCTTCTTTTAACCCATTTTGGGCGGGAACCCCTTTTGGTGTTTTAAGGATTATATACTTCTACAAGCTCCCGCGCTACGAGCTTGTAGATCTGCTTTTTTTTTTAAATCGTGAAAATGTCACACAAATCTTTGAATATATATTCTTTCACAGTGAATGTTTTTACTCAAATCTTTGCTTCTGGGGGGTTCCTGGAACAACATATTTTCAGATGGGTGTCGGCGGCCAATTACATATGATTTTTGGGGTCCTCGACATGAAATATTCAGCACCACTGAGATAGAAACATGATTTAGAAGGCATATTTTTTAAATTTCAACGTCAGGCCTACATGGGTTAAAATTTAACCCATGTAGGCCTGACGTTGAAATTTAAAACATCTATTGAACTATTTGATCCATTTAACCGTTAAATGGATCAAATAGTTCAATAGAGCTACTATAGTAATAGTGATATACTCACAGAGGAGAACACAGATGTGACTCATGATCCTCTCCTGTGATGAATGACTGAAAAATAAAAAATAAACGTCCTACTCACTCTGAACAGGGAGAGAGAGAGAGAGACAGAGAGAGAGAGAGGTTGCACTTCATGATACAGTATGAGATCAGCATTTCTCTTTTTTAACTTCTCCTTTAGTAAATTCGGATCCTATCTCTTTGGAAACTATATTAACTATCAGCTCTATAAACATGTTGGCATGACGTATGTGTGAAATTAAGGCCTGTGCTTTTCTTGAGCACCCTTGTCTTCACAAAGTGTATAATATATGTTCACACACTCTTCACACACTCTTCCCCATCAGTGTCATACTGTATGTTGCATATGATATCAGCTGTAGCAGTTCCGGAATGTTTAAAGCGGCCCAAACCACGTACACCATGCAGTTTCAACTCCTTGCTACTCATTGTGCAATTCAATTGACAGCCAAATCTCACGTGAGGCTCTCTCTTTCTCTCTCTCTCTCTCTCTCTCTCTCTCTCTCTCTCTCTCTCTTTCTTTCTCTCTCTCTCTCTCTCTCTCTCTCTCTCTCTCTCTCTCTCTCTCTCTCTCTCTCTCTCTGTCTGATAAATGCTCAAACTCCAACCCCAACAATTGTCTGTCTGTCTGTCTGTCTGTCTGTCTGTCTGCCTGCCTGCCTGCCTGCCTGCCTGCCTGCCTGCCAGCCAGCACCTCAGTGTACACTGACTGCACTAAACTTCTCGGTTTTAATTGATCGATTTTTGACTCGAGATGTGCACGTGAGCACACATTTGTGTAGGTGTGTGCGTGCGTGCGTGTGTGTGTGTGCCTTTGTTCTCTCTCTCTATCCCAGCATTAAACACGTACCTTGTGGTTGGAAACTATATTAACTATCAGTTCTATAAACATGTTGGCATGACGTATGTGTGAAATTAAGGCCTGTGCTTTTCTTGAGCACCCTTGTCTTCACAAAGTGTATAATATAACCACAGTATAATATAACCACAGTGCATAATTAAATGAGACAGAGGCCATATATATATATATATATATATATATATATATATATATATATATATATATATAACATTAGGAAGTATAGTTACAAGGGTATCTTGGTGCTGTATCGACCAGACCCTGTGCAAGATGCTGTATGCTGTCATATATATATATATATGTATACACACACACACACACACACACACACACACACACACACACATACACACACACACACACACACACACACACACACACACACACACACACACACACACACACACACACACACACACACACACACACACACACCTATCAAAATGTTACCACGCCCCCTAAATTGGAATAATGCAAAAAATGGACAAGACTAAAAATAAATGCACTAAAGGTCAGAATTATTACAACATATGGTATGAAACATTTATTCAAGTATCACAAAGTGTCACAGAATCTGGATTTAGACCATTACAAACACATTGGAATGCTTATAATTATGATTGAGTGTGTCTGGAACCTTAATTTGCATATTTACAAGATGGCACTAAGTGAAAACGAGTGAACTTTTGACATTTTTGACAAACTTAAAAAGCATTAGAACACATTGAAACAATAAATTAACATTAAAACAATACAAAATGAAAGTAATGGAGTTCAGTACATTCCTATTGATGTATACGAGTAGGAGTATGACCAACTAACTTCACACTCGGCATGCACGTTGCTGCTGACCCCAGCATAGGGACATTTATATGTCCGGTGTCGAGTTGATTGGATAGGCGGTTGTCCAGAACTACTTACAGTATGTACGCCCATGCATGGGTATGGGCGTATCAGTGTAGTGTAGTGTAGTGTAGTGTAGTGTAGTGTAGTGTAGTGTAGTGTAGTGTAGTCATATATGGAGATCCGGTTGTCCAGAACCGCTGATTCAAACTACCGTCCTACAGTATGTACACCCATACATAGATATTGGCATATCAGTATAGTATAGTATAGTATAGTATATATAGTATAGTATAGTATAGTATAGTATAGTATAGTATAGTATAGTATAGTATAGTATAGTATAGTATAGTATAGCATAGGCTATAGCATAGTATAGCAAGTACCAGTAATGAATGCAACCCTAACGGGCTGCATTAATAACTTTGGGGCAGGCCCATCTAGAGTTTACACGGACAGGTAACAGTCAAAAGGGAGACATCGAAGAGGAAGGATGGATGGGGAAGGATCAACATATGGAATGTCAGAACAGGTTCTGACATACAGTATAACCATATGGAGATCTAAGGGTTGGGGTCAGTTGTAGAGTTGCTGGCCAATATTGATGACATGATGTCACGTGATGTCACTCACAAGACCTGGGCACCATATATGGGGGCTTTCCCCATGTATGGGGATTTTGAGTGATACACTGACTGATACACAGACTATCTCTCGGGCAGACCGCAGGGTTGTCTGTTCGGAGGTGCTGGTGAACACCACGGGCGCTCCCCAGGGCACAGTGCTGTCACCTTTCCTGTTCACCCTATAAACATCTGACTTCCACTTCAACTACAAGACATGTCAGTTGTCACCTGCATCTCAGGTAACAACACTGTTGAGCACGCATTGTTACGGAGGTTGTGCACTGGAGCAAGGCAAATAGCCTCTGGCTCAATGCTAGCAAGACCAAGAAGATGGTGGTGGACTATGGCACGACCAAGAGTGTACCTCCGGTTCCCAGCAACATAATGTAGTGGAGAATGTAGACAACTACAAGTTTCTAGGAGTGCACCTGAACAGGTCGTTGGACTGGTCTGACTACTCTGGTCTTCTGTTCTTCTCAAGAAGGCTCAGATATTTTAGTGTGTGCAACAGGATGCTGCAAATGGCTGGTGAGGAAGGCGTTTTATGTGGCGGCCATATTGGATTTGGCTGCCATGGCGACCCCGAAGGTAACTGGCTCGGGTTCCCTAGCTAAATCATTAGAGCATGCCCTGGACTACATCTGGGCCAAATGTAGTCCTTTTAATATTGATTGGTGCGGAAAAATCCATAAGGCCTGTGACTATTGCTGAAATCTTGTCCATATACAGTAGGTGATTATGGTCATTAAAGCTAATTATTTATTTTTAGTCTTGTCCATTTTTTTCCATTATTCCAATTTAGGGGGCGTGGTAACATTTTGATAGATTTTCAGCCATTTTGGGCCAAGGTGGGCTGCTTTTCTTATCTACATTTCATTACCCAGTAGGTTGTGACATTCTTTATGTATGAAACATAAGCTTTTGGCAACATTTTCTATGTGTATGTTTCATTGTGCTAGGTGCCAATCACTTAAGTTGAAGCGTTTTCGTTAACAAATTTGCTACATTTCATGATCTAGTTTCACATATGAGTAAACGAAGGCACCAATACTTGTTGCAGATGTTAGGTATATGTATTTATGATATTTGAGAAAGATTTGGTGTTGCCAAAATCAATATAACACATTTTACAAGCAAAAACAGCAGCACAAGATTTTAGTTTTTTGGTTATACACTTGTATATACATTTCTGGCTTGTGACAAAATACTGCAGGATATTATGCGGAGAACTTTTAACCCAAAGTCCAGAAGGGTATTGTCTATGGAAATATGCATTGAAATCGTAGTGCCAACGAAACCGAATGAAAAGGGACCTCGCAGCACGGCAAACTTCATCTATCATCCGAGTTCATGTATTTGCTGCTGGTTTAAACGAACAACCATAGATGGATTGATTGATTAAAATAATAATAATAATAATAATAATAATAATAATAATAATAATAATAATAATAATCATCTTTATTTATAGAGCACCTTTCAGACACAAGTGTAGTTCAAAGTGCCCTTTGAGAGCGGTTTTGAATCAGTCAAAGGATGCACATGTCTTAATGACTGTTGGTAGGGCGTTCCACATGATGACATCAGCAGTGTAGGAAGCTATTATAGCTACACATTGTGTTTCCAGTATGTGGTATAATATTGGCCGATAAATGAACATTTTAAAGGTTATATAGACAAGTTTTAAGCCAAAATTTTAATATATATTTTGGCCTTTTGTCTCTCTAGCATCCCCTGTATGATTGTTCTGCCCTTAAATGGCAAAGTGTTACCAGAGCCACTTACTGGTCATTCAATTCATTATATAGAACAGGTGTGCTGTGTATTGCCCTGATTAGGAGAAGCACACAGGTGTATGTGCTGTTAATTATGTGTGTGCTCTGAAAACCCTCATTACACCATCTCTTGTTGTGCAGTCGACAGCATTGTCTGTAAGTGGGAACTTTTCATGTTCTTATGTCAGTGTATGTAGTTTCTGTTTTGGTATGCAAACTTTATAGTGTGTTCATGCATAGGCCTAATTGTTTTATTTCCACATGTGCTATGATAGATTTTGTGTAGATTATAGCTCAGTGTGTTCACCTGCTTGTTTGATGGTTGTTACAGCCTGTCTTTTTCTTTCTTTTTTTATAGTTTTACTCCATTTATTGGTGATATGAAGTGTGACATTAAATACTGGAGCTTGGACGCTACATCCTGACTCCCATCTCATTTTTAAAGGAGTTTGGCTGACTGTCTAACTATGTACACTAATGTACACGTAGCGAGGACAGTAAAGTAAAAAGACAAGACAGCAGCTGGACAACAAGCATTATAAGTGCACCACAGTGCAGCCATGGCCGATCAGAACAGTCTAAGTGAGAAGACATCTAGTGTGAGATCAAAAAGCACAAGCTCATCAAGAAGATCAGTCAGTTCTGCAGCAGCTCGGGCACGTGCTAAAGCCGAAGCAGCACAGGCTCGTGTTTATTTTGCCACAAAGGAGCTGGAAATTAATATAGAGAAGGTCCGACTGCAAGCAGAGGCTGCAACGCTGGACGCCACACTGAAAGTTCTACATGTGGAGGAAGAGGCAGCAGCTGCTGCTGCTGAAGCAGAGATACTGGAAGCTGCTGCAGCAGAGGAGGAAGATCGCCGCAGCTGCACTCGTAGCCCTCAATCACGCCAAAGCACTCACAGCCGGACAAGCGAGTATGTCCAGGAGCAAGCTAGGATAAAATCAGATAGACTTTCTTCAGGGTCATTGCACGAGAACACAGACTCATTATCACCAGCCCAACATGAGGTCACTCAGGTGAGTCATTCACGCTGTACTGATAATGCCCTATTGTCTGTTATTGACAAGTGGACACTTGGAGAAGAGTTCACACCGCTCCCATCTATCCCATTGACACCTCAATATACTGCTCCCAATGGCTTGAACAGTAGTCATGCCAATGCTCAACACATAACTAATCAAAACCAGACACAGTCCAACATGACGGTCAGCAAGCCATCATGTCAGACTCCCATCGAGTCACAGTCTAACATGACCATCAGCAAGCCATCATATCAGACTCCCATTCAGTCACAGTCCGACATGACGACCAGCAAGCCGTCATATCAGACTCCCGTCCAGTCACAGTCCAATGTTACAGTGAGCAAGGCGGCATGGCAACCCCCCACCCAGTCACAGACCAAAGTTACAATGAGCAAACCGGCCACGGTGACATTCAGTAAATCAGCCTGGCAGCCTTCTGTCCATTCACAGTCTTCCCAACATGATCACACTCTAACAACTCATGCACAGACTCCCAACATGACAGACTTTGCCCAATATTTAGCTCGCAGAGAACTTGTAAAAACGGGGCTCACAAAATTTTATGACAGGCCCGAGAGCTTTAGAGCATGGGAATCATCCTTCTTTAATGCTACTGGTGGTTTAGGCTTGAGTGCTAGTGAGGAGTTAGATCTATTGTCATCATGGCTCGGAAAAGAATCATCAGTACACGCCCAGAGGATCCGGTCCGTGTACATCAATGATCCTGTCACCGCCCTTAAAATGGTCTGGGAAAGGCTTAGAGAGTGTTACTGTGCCCCAGAGGTAATAGAGCAAGCCCTCTTTAATAGGCTAGACAATTTTCCTAAAATAGGTAACAAAGATTACTCCAAACTTAGAGAGCTTGGAGACCTATTAATGGAGTTAATGGCAGCTAAAGCAGATGGATACCTACCTGGGCTTAGTTATTTCGATACTCCCCGTGGCATAAACCCAATTGTAGAGAAATTGCCCCACCCTCTGCAAGAGAAATGGATTTCTGTAGGCTCGAGATTCAAAGAAGAAAACAGGTGCTTCCCCCCCTTTTCGTTCTTTGCACATTTAATTTACAGAGAAGCCCAAATTAGAAATGATCCAGCCTTTGCCTTGTCCAGCTTCAGTAGTGGACCCTCAAAGTTTGAGAAACCCATGTCAGGGTACGTAAGCACAAGGATGCCCATATCTGTGCATAAGACGGAATTAGATGCTAAAACTGATTCCAGCACAGACGCAGCAAAGGAGGAAGAGGATCCTGGAAAACAATGTCCTATCCACCTTAAGCCTCATCCACTTGCAAAATGCAGAGGTTTCAGAAACCAGACCATTGAGGAACGCAAAGCCTACCTCAAGGACAGGGGGATATGCTTTCGCTGTTGTGCATCTGTTTCCCACATTGCAAGAGACTGTAGGACAGTGCTAAGATGCAGGGAGTGTGACAGTGAACGTCACAGCACCGCTATGCACCCCAGTCCTGCCTCTGAAACCAGTAACCCCCCTATCGAAGAGCCTCAGCCTGATGAGGAAAACAGAGCCTCAACCACTGCACCACCAGTGAGCTCCTTATGCACAGAAGTGTGTGGTCACGGTTTCACGGGACAATCGTGCTCCAAAATATGTCTCGTAAGGGTCTATCCACAAGGACAGCGTGATCGTTCAGTAAAGGCATATGCCATAATCGATGACCAAAGTAACCGGTCACTCGCACGACCAGACCTTTTCGACATATTTGACATTGCGAGCAGCCGAGCCCGTTACTCATTGAAAACCTGCGCTGGACAATTGGAGATGATGGGAAGAAGGGCAGAAGGGTTCTGTGTGGAGGCCATTAGTGGAGGGGTGGCTATAGACTTACCACCACTGATAGAATGCAGTGAAATCCCTAATAACCGATTGGAGATACCGACACCTGAGGCAGCACTCCACCATGCCCATCTAAAGCTCATAGCCCCACACATCCCAGCATTGGACCCAAAGGCATCTATCCTCCTCCTGCTAGGGAGAGATGTTGTAAGGGTGCATAAAGCAAGAGAGCAAATTAATGGACCTCACGATGCCCCCTTTGCCCAAAGATTGGACTTGGGTTGGGTGTTGGTGGGAGATGTTTGCCTTGGCAAAGTCCACGTGCGAGAGAGGGCAAGCCACGGCGGGGAGCAACAGGATGGTTGCTACCACACAGCATGGGGGCCCATGGTGCTCAGAAACACCAGCCGCTCTCTTAAAATCAACCATCTTCCTTCTCCAAAGAGACCCACGTCTTCCAGAAGACCCATCTCCGGGCCCCAGAAGCCAGACCTCAGCAGCCCATATGGACACATGCTCGACCGACTGTGGAAGAGGAAGAAAAAGAAGCACCACTAGATTAAAGATAACATGGAACCGGCCGCAACCCCTAACGGGGAAGTGGACCCCACGGAATCGGCCAGCCCGAAGAAGCGCAAGGGGCAGTAAAGCAGTTCTTTAGAACCTTATCAGTACTTTTCTTACCTAAGGTGGACTGAGTGTTCTTTATTTCTTACAGTATGTCAAAATGTTGTAGTGGTGTATAACACCAGACGGGGAGTGTTCTGCCCTTAAATGGCAAAGTGTTACCAGAGCCACTTACTGGTCATTCAATTCATTATATAGAACAGGTGTGCTGTGTATTGCCCTGATTAGGAGAAGCACACAGGTGTATGTGCTGTTAATTATGTGTGTGCTCTGAAAACCCTCATTACACCATCTCTTGTTGTGCAGTCGACAGCATTGTCTGTAAGTGGGAACTTTTCATGTTCTTATGTCAGTGTATGTAGTTTCTGTTTTGGTATGCAAACTTTATAGTGTGTTCATGCATAGGCCTAATTGTTTTATTTCCACATGTGCTATGATAGATTTTGTGTAGATTATAGCTCAGTGTGTTCACCTGCTTGTTTGATGGTTGTTACAGCCTGTCTTTTTCTTTCTTTTTTTATAGTTTTACTCCATTTATTGGTGATGTGAAGTGTGACATTAAATACTGGAGCTTGGACGCTACATCCTGACTCCCATCTCATTTTTAAAGGAGTTTGGCTGACTGTCTAACTATGTACACTAATGTACACGTAGCGAGGACAGTACAATGATGATGCTGTGGTGTTTTCCTGCAGGCAGACACTACCGTTGGCTGCCTCTGGGCTGAGTTCTAGGTGTTTATAGCTCGGGACGTCGGGGTATGAGGGGGAGGAGGGGTTAGTGGAGGGGTGAGGCAGAGTTTTAGCCGATCACAGCGAGGGTGTCCTCAAAGCCCCAGTCCCCACTGAGCAGTCTTATAATGAATGGTGCTGCATCGAATCTTGTGGACCAGACCCTTTGCAAGATGCTGTATGCTATCAAAAAAAAAAAATATATATATATATATATATATATATATATATATATATATATTGTCTGAAGAGGACAATAACACCTTGTAAAATGTGTTATATTGATTTTGGCAACAGCAAATCTTTCTCAAATATCATAAATACATATACCTAACATCTGAAACAAGTATTGGTGCCTTAGTTTACTCATATGTGAAACTAGATCATGAAATGTAGCAAATTTGTTAACGAAAACGCTTCAACTTAAGTGATTGGCACCTGAAGAGGACGCGATCATTTTTCTGTAGTTAATGAATCTCAATTAACGCGTTAAAGTCCCGGCTATATATATATATATATATATATATATATATATATATATATATATATATATATAGGCTACACACACACACACACACACACACACACACACACACACACACACAGTATATGTTAATTTACTTTTAACTTGAATGGCTACTCTATTAATAAGACAACTTATTTCCTTCTTCACTTTAATAGTCTAACAAGTAACATGGCCTCCCTGCCCAATATTCGGCAGGGAAAAAAAGGACCGAACAGATTCAACCCAGGTGGAAAAGGTTGTTAATTACACAGTACATTCATCACATGAGGTATAAGAGGGTATTACGTTCATTTCCAGTTCACTTGAATGTCTATTTATTTCCTTCTCTGCTTTACAGAGTTTAGTAACAGAATGGCAATAATAGGTAAGTAACTTTAGCCTACTGTAGTAATTACAGACACAGAAAACAAGTCAAACCTTTTATTTTTTTCTTATTAACAGTAACAGTATGCAACATATCAATGCTGTTGGGTGGAAACCTTAACATCCAAAAGCACTATGCTTTTCAGTAAATGGGAAATAGAACCCATGTTCCAGTTGATCCATGTGTAATTATATCATCTGGTCACAAGCATTCATACCTTTCATTGGAATTTTAAAATACTTTTCAGTATTTATAAAACCCACAGACACATTTACCCACTTTCAACCCGTCCTCCCTACATTTGGCATGTAATTGTTGTAGTCCTAAAGATAACCTGATAAAGGTCTAAACAGACCGAGAATGTGGTTCCCATTAAAACTTGTATTTGCATTTTAGGACAGTGTGCGGGAGTCTTTTCATGTAATTGTAGGTACAAAATACCCCAAATCTGTTGTTTATATGGAAAAAAAAAACATTCGAAAATATAGATCCACAAGCTCACAATGTCACATATGAGGTTTTAGTTTGAGTTGTTTTTGCTACTTTTGGATGACACTCTGATACGATGAAGTTAATAAAATAGGCCATTAATTTAAGGGGGGAAATATCAAAAACGGATTATTACCCAACAGCGTCGATCCACAATTAAAACAATTCCATAAGAGTTTAACAAAGCTATATAGCTGCTCATTCAAATAACTTGTAATGCTATCTTTGTAATTTTTTGTTTGGTCCAAAATATTGTTTGTTGTCATGATTTGTCACGACAAGAGTTGGCTTTGTACGACGCTTATAAGGTCTTTAAATAAATACGTTTCGAAATATCTATGGGGAAAATGCATTGGTATTGTAACTGAAAGATGACAAAGAACTAAATCAAGCATAACCATAATCCTAACGCTGCAGTACAAATGCCCATCTACCTGTATACAGTATCAGCATATCAAAAGTAGAATACTTACTACAATCCTTATGTACAACTATATACAAATATACAGTGTAAGTACGTTTATAGAATAGAATCATAGAATGCACATGGCAAGACCAAACAAAATAAAATAAATAATTGATAGGGAAGTTACAGCCACTATAGAGCGTCGCAGTCCCGCCTCCTACCCTGGCCCAGGAAATGAAACCCAATGCATTTTCCTCATAGACATTTTTTAAAGTATTTATTTAAAGACGGTTACGCCGCGGACAAAGCCAACTCGAGTCGTGACAACTCATGACAACACAAACAATATTTTGGACCAAACAAATAATTAGAAAGAAGAAAAAAACGGCAGGTTACAACACTTTTTTTGTTGTTTTTCTTCTTTGTAATTATTTGTTTGGTCCAAAATATTGTTTGTGTTGTCATGAGTTGTCACGACTCGAGTTGGCTTTGTCCGCGGCGTAACCGTCTTTAAATAAATACTTTAAAAAATGTCTATGAGGGAAATGCATTGGGTTTCATTTCCTGGGCCAGGGTAGGAGGCGGGACTGCGACACTCTATAATATCCATGTCTATAGAGCGTCGCAGTCCCGCCCCCTCGAGAGACCCGGAAAAGAAATCGCTGTTCATTTTCCTCATAGACTTTTCAAAAGTATTTATTTAAAGACGTTTACGCTGCGGACAAAGCCAACTCTTGTCGTGACAAATCATGACAATAAACACAATGTTTTGGGCCAAACAAAGAATTAGAAAGTAGAAAAAAACGGCAGGTTACAACACTTTTTTTGTTGTTTTTCTTCTTTGTAATTTTTTGTTTGGTCCAAAATATTGTTTGTTGTCATGATTTGTCACGACAAGAGTTGGCTTTGTACGACGCTTATAAGGTCTTTAAATAAATACGTTTCGAAATATCTATGGGGAAAATGCATTGGGAATTATTTCCTGGGCCTGGCGTCGTCATGAAAGGGGGCGGGACTGCGATGCTCTATCATCAGAGTCTGGTTTGCCTAGTAAAAACTATCCATATCCAATAAAGCTATTTGTTATTGACTTCTCAGTGGCCAATACCACCAAATCCCTCTGTCATCGGACGGAGATATTTTTCTGGATGAAATCAACAGTAGGAAAAACGAGTAGCCTACAATTATTGCAACCAATACAGGTTCTACATGTCTTCTAAAATTATATATAAATCTGAAAATATGTTGTTCCAGGAACCCCCCAGAAGCAAAGATTTTAGTTAAAATGTTCACTCAATAATATAAAAGTTCACAATATATATTTGAGGCACATTTTTACGATTTTTCAAAAATAGCAGACCTACAAGTTCATAGCGTGGCACTCGGTGCCGCACTATGAGCTTGTAGATCTGCTATTTTTCAATAGCTAAAGTATAACATAATGCTTAAAACACCAAAAGGGGTTCCCTTGTGTTTTACAACACACTGGCACATTGCTTGCCTCGTGAGTTATTGTCATACTGTAATAAAGGGCTGTCAGACACTAATTATTAATTGGGTGGGAAAGACACATCTCTGAGCCGAGCCGACCCCAATCCCTGTCTAGATCTGGACCTGTCACCCTCCCCATTATGGTAGATATATCCAATTGCAAGATTACTTATAATCAACTGAAGGGCTGTTGCATTCAACTGTATCTGTGCAGTAATATTGTACATTATATATTATCAGCAGTAAACATTATTATTACGAAGTCATCAGCTCGGTTTTAAGGCAAGGAAGGAGGAAACAAGGCGTCCCTGTGTCACAGAGAGCTGCTGTACTTCATCACCATCATGTATAACCATGTTCTCCATGAAGACATCTTCATTTACCATCCTGGTCTGGAACAAAACAACAACATATAACTTTAAAATAATGATGGGAGATTAATCGGTATCGGCCGATTTGAGTTGTTTTAGATGAATCGGCATCGGTTCGATTAATCAATCAGACCGATTAATGAATCGGTCCGATTAATCGGTCTGTCTTTACAGATAAACGAGCCCAAAGTAACAGCTTGAACAGATCTACAAGCTCACAATATTAAATATAAAGGTATTTAAGTTAAATCTGACTTGCCTAAGCATGCAGTGCAGACACCCTGTTACATGTATTTTTCAGAATGGACAAAATTATTATACTTTATGACCCATTCATATATCTATGGGTGTAGCAACATTAGACCTGCAGCTGTAAGTACAAGTAAGTACAGAAAGAAAGAAAGAAAGAAAGAAACAAACAAACAAACAAACAAACAAACAAACAAACAAACAAACAAACAAAGAAACAAAGAAAGAAAGTAAAGAAAATTTTACCAAGTGATGTTCCAGGTTTGACCTAAATGATGTCTTCAGTTTTCTCTGGAGCTGCCGATTCAGTGAATAGAAATAATTAAGTTACACAGAAAAATGTCAACGGACATTATGAGTACTGTATTTGAATTCACAATAGAAATCTGTGTTCGTTCCAAGGCTAGTGGCACACTATACCTCATTACATTACAATGCAACAGATGCATTATTGAGGTGAAACTCCTATCATATTGTGATTTGTGAAGTACATTTCTCTTACCTTTCTTCTGCTGGTCTTTGTTTTGGTAGTTAACCTGGGCATAGGTCACATCTGGCTCTACAACACAACACACAAGTCAGAGCCTTAGAACAGTGTTGTACAGTGTACAGTGTTGGAAAGTAACTAAAGTGGTCTATTGCTTAAAGTAATATTATTACCTTTTTCCAGTAACTAGTAATATAACTCATTACTTTCTATATATTCAGTAATATACTACCGGTATTGCTAATATATGTTACTATTTTCCAAAAGTAACCCGTTCCTGTTTTCACAAGCCTTGGTGGTACTGTGGGGCTTGAGTGTTCATTTATGATGGTAGACTGGGTTGGGATGGAGTTGATTTGCAGGCTGCTGATCCGGTCTTGCCATGTTTTACTATTTAAAAAAAAACCTTTTGAAATAGTTAAAATAGCCGATCTACAAGCTCACAATGTCTCGATGTAGATCGGCTAGTTGAACTATTTTTAAATGTTTTTCAAAATTGTAAAAAATGGCAAATACGTTTAGGGATAAGGGTGGCGCAAGATGGAGCCCCATAGACTCCAGAGTGGATACGGAAATGTTGCGCACTTTGGGCTATATCTTGCGCCACCCCTTAACCCTTATCGCTAAACGTATTTGCCATTTTTTACTATTTTAAAAAACCTTTTAAAATAGTTCAAATAGCTGATCTACAAGCTCACAACATGTAGATGTAGATCGGCTAGTTGAACTATTTTAAAAAGATTTTCAAAATAGTAAAAAAAAAAAATGCAAATAAGTTTAGGGATAAGGGATAAAGGTGGTTGCACACCGGCCGCGTTTTTCGGAAAACCGATGGAGAAACGCTGCTAAAAATCAGAATTCGCATCCGATTCGCTCCCGGTGTGTGGAGACCTTAAGGGTGGCGCAAGATGGAGCCCTTTGTCTGTATATGTGAATTATGGGATGCGGAAGGGTGGGCCTTAAACCGTCCAGAACAAAGTGGGTAGTGTGAGACTGTATTTTGCTTGCTCACCAGTCTTTTCCTTGTTCATATATTTGAGATCAAGCCGTGAATATGTCGCATCATTGGACTCAGCTGCAGTTTTGCCTGAAAGACATAATCACAAACATCCATACATTTCTGATTAAAATCATCTACACACTGAATAGTCTATGTGCAATTATGTACTAGTAACTAAAGTGGTCTATTACTTAAAGTAATATTATTACCTTTTTCCAGTAACTAGTAATATAACTCATTACTTTCTATATATTCAGTAATATACTACCGGTATTGCTAATATATGTTACTATTTTCTTTCTTTTCTTCCCACTTCAATTATCCTACTGAACAACCGCCACATAGTTCATACTTCTTAGTGGGGAAGGGACTTATCGACCTTCATCAGTTATTTATTGCACTTATACCTGTGATACTATAAACTGTGAATACTCTAGTACTGTATTTATATACCTTCTCTGATAGCATTTTTGCACTGATCTCTTGTGATACTCTGTGATACTGTACTTGTACATTGCTGCTATTGTGTATTGTCTATTGTGTATTGTCTATTGTGTATTGTCTTGTACGTAAAAAGCGTTACGTACTACTGCACTTTTGCCCAAGACAAATTTCCCCTCGTGGGACAATAAAGTATATCTCATCTCATCTCATCAGTAGAAGCTCCCCTCTTTTAACCCATTCTGGGCGGGAACCCCTTTTGGTGTTTTAAGCATTATGTTATACTTTAGTTATTGAAAAATAGCAGATCTACAAGCTCATAGCGCGGCACCGAGTGCCGCGCTACGAGCTTGTAGGTCTGCTATTTTTGAAAAATCGTTAAAATGTGGCGCAAATCTTTGAATATATATTCTTTCACATCGAACGTTTTTCTTTGCTTCTGGGAGGGTCCCTGGAACAACATAATTTCAGATGGGGGTCGGTGGCAAATTACATATCATTTTTGGGGTCCTTTTTTAATATTGAGAACAACTGTTATAGAAACATGAGGTTTTTCTGAAAATTGTCATGATTTAGGAGACATTTTTTTAATTTCGACGTCAGGTCTAATTGGGTTCCACAATTAAATAGGCATCATGAAGTGCATTATGTTACTGTAACATTTTAAGACCTCGAAAGCCTTTGATTGCTTCATCATTTAGGTGTTGGTGCCACCATCTGGTGGACTTGATCACTGCACTCATATGAAGACTACTTGCAATTTTCAAATGCTTCCATCATACAGTCTGGAAGCTCTGAACATGAGCGAGCGATACATGCAGAAGTGAAAATCATCTAAGCATATATAGTTTGCTGCTTAGCAGAAATGGATGTTAAACAAAATAAATGTAAAGATATTTTAAAATGTATTTTTGTGAAACGGAAATGCCAGCTCCCTTGCTCGGATTTCAGGAGGTGTAGTTCCAGACTCTATATAGCATTCAGAGATTGTGGAATTGTTATGTGGCTATGTTGTGACTACTTACGCATGCATTATTATTCTAATGTGTATTAATGGCAACATTACACAGCCATTGATGCACGACCAGTGTGAGTGTCTATTTGCTCACCCTTCTTTTCCTTGTCCATATCTTTGAGTTCAATCTCTGAATAAATGGCGACAGAGGACTCTGCTGCAGGTTCATCTGAAATAGACCACCATAGACATCCATACATTACTGCTTCACATCACATGATTGATTGATGTAACATTCTCAATTTGCAGAGATATCAGTTTTGGGGCTGATGATTAGCTGATTTGTGAATGGTTGATTGTGATTGGTTGAAAGGCTGACCGTGCGGAAGTGGGGTGTGCCCATCATCTGCATCTGCTCTCTGGTTGGTCGTCCGGTCTGCTGCTGAGTTCTGATTGGTTCCCTGGGACTTAGTGGATCTATTTCAAGACACGCACACACGCACACACACACACACTTGGTCATTTTTTAAATTAGCTCCTCACCACTTGCCCTACACACTTCCACTCGGTTTGAGCATAGATATATAAATAATAGAGAGGCAATGCAATGCAAGTGGATGGGAGGGGAATTCCGGTGCCGTCTCTATTATTTTTATATCTATGCTCAAGCCAAGTGGAAGTGTGTAGGACGAGTGGCGAGGAGGTAGTTTAAAAAAGGGGGCATGTGTGGCCAGGGCGGCAGTGGCTCAGGGGTAGATTCACCGGATGGCAACCGCAAGGTTCCCAGTTCACGGCTTGAACTCACATACTGTATATGAACAAGGAAAAGACTGGTGAGCAAGCAAAATACAGTCTTCCCCTAATAAGCCTATCTCACAGAATTTCCCCGCCCCCCTTAATACGCCCCCTTTCGGGGTTAGTGGTGATAGCGTGACGTCACTCCATAGACGCTTCATGTTAACAGAGGTAATTTAAGAAGTCTACAACTTTTGTTTTCTCAAGGTAAGGTTTGTTCTATCTGTTCGAGCTGATTTACCATATTGTTTGCTTCATAATAATATTGGTCTGTCACATTTTTACATTAGAAAATGTACTTAGATTCTCCAAAGAAAAAAACGTGTAAATGCTCATGTTAAAGTCACCACTATTTACCGGAAGTGGGCGTGAAAAACGGGCTGTGAGATAGGCCTATTGCTTCCGATGTGCAGGTTGGTGCCTTGCATGGTTTCCGCCGCCATTGGTGTGTAAATGTGTGAATGTAATGCACAATCTCTGTAAAGCGCCTTGAATAAAGGCGCTATATGTAAATGCACTATTTACGCACACACACACACACACACACACACACACACACACACACACACACATACACACACACACACACACACACACACACACACACACACACACACACACATTTATCGAAATCTCAATGAGCTATGTTAAAAATGTGTGTCTACAAATACATTCATAGGCCTGTCAAAATATTAGTTATAATATTAGTTAATATATTGCACATTTTAAACCAGCTGAAGTTGAAAGTTGCTAAGAGCAATTCAAAGTCTAGTGCTGTAGGAGGCGCTATCGTGCAAGCACAGATGACACAAAGCAGTCAGTGTAAACAGAGCTGTACCTACCTGGCACAACATGGACCTGTAATAAAAGAGTCAAACATGTTAAATAGTGTTTTACACTGTAAGACAGTCATCTGCTGTTCAGTAACACAATGTACTGTTGGAGGATACTTCCCCTGCATCATTGTTTTCCTTCTCTAATCTCTATATTTGTCCCGTTCTCACCTTCAGATGTTCTGTATCGACACAGCAGGATCAGCAGGATGGTCAGTAGAATTACAGCAACAAGTCCTACAATCGGCCACAACCACACTGGAGATCCCTGTTCCTCAGGTGGTGCAGTTACTGAAGGTGGAGCAGATCCACTCACTGAAGGTGGAGGAGGTTCGGTCACTGTAGGTTGAGCCACTGTGATGGCAGTAAAAAATTTAATAGCATTTGTAGCCTACGGTTTACAGTTTACATTTTAGGCATTAATAGCAGACGCTCTTAATCCAGAGCGATTTACAGTAAGCAAGAACATCAAAACATAAAGAATAGTCATCATGAATCATACTTAAGCTTAAGAACCAGTGGAATATCTATCCAAGGAAACTATAAGTGTATAGGCCATAGAGTATATATATAATAGAGACTGAACTGGCGCGAAGCTCCGCCCCCCCAGCTATTCATGTCAGTGGAAGTTGCTCAGTGGCGTTTTGAAGCACCCGGAAGACTGCCGGAAGTCCCTCCCAGGACCTCAACTTTGAGGTCCTGAGTGACGTAGGGCAACCGAGCGCTCAACGTTAAAGCCCAGCTGCACGGGGTTTCCCGGTCATGAATCCACGGGTCCGCCTGTAGTCCCTCCTCCTACCACTAGGACCCAGAGCTTCAACGTTGGAAAGTCTGCCTGCCCCCTTGGTATAGGCCTACACTATAGAGTGCTATGTATACATAAAGTGCTATTTAAGTTGCATAAATTGAGCCTATGCATATACGCCTGTAGGAGGTCGAGGCCAGGGCAAGCCTACAACCACACATTGTGATGGGACAAATACAAATTGTAATAGGCTAAAGGATAAAACTGGATAGTGTAGCTACACTAGGTCTCAAAAGATAGTGATTTATTTTATTTTATAATCCTGGGCGACCACTGTCAGAGTAATAGTTTACAAACAAAGCTTGTTTATAGATAAAAAGAGAGAAGGATCCGGGCACACAAAGTTAAAAAATGCCTTTATTAAATTAAAAAGGCAACTGCCAACAATACACAAGCAAAAGCTAAGCACCAAATATTCAACAGAAGGAAAATAACACTTCTGTTGAATATTTGGTGCTTTAGCTTTTGCTTGTGTATTCCTCTGGCTGTCACACACATGTGTGGCGTCAGCTGTTGATTGAGTGCCTAATGGCATGTCCATGTTATTACGGCTGTATATTAACCAATGGTTAATTATCTCATTGCAAAGCTGTTGCTATATAATGAGTATGTTTGATGTTGTCCTTCATTCTTGCCCTGATGAAGACCTGTTAGGTCGAAAGATGTTTGGCAGTTGCTTTTTTAATTTAATAAAGGCGTTCCTCATTTTTTTACTTTGTGTGCCCGGATCCTTCTCTTTTTATCTATGTCTTGATCCCATTTTTTTTTATCTATCACATTTTGCTATCTCCATTGAGCACCTGGTTAGTTCCTCTTTTTTCTCTACAAAGCTTGTTTATACTGTAGTACTAGTAGCCAAAGAAAAGTAGTACATTAGGTAGGTACATTTCCTTATTGTTTAATTTCTATTATAATATAAATGGTAAATTCACACTCACATGTCACTGCCATCCAGCTCTGTGGTGAAAATAGTCCAGATTGTCTACACTTGTAGAATCCCTCGTCAGACGTAGACACAGCAGGTATGATCATCTCTTCACTGGGTCCATCTTGGACCAGTTTTTCATTTCTATAGAATTCCACGTTGGAGGGAGATGAGTCTCCTCTGTGTTTGCATCGTAGAGTGACAGAATGTCCCTCAGTCACAGGGAGAACAGGACTCACCAGGATGACAGAACCAGCTGTAAAACAATTAACAAGATAAAAAAAAGAAAGGGGGAAAAAAATGAAAAGGATTTTGTCTCATAATATATTAAAAATCACACCTGTGTGAAGTGAGGGGCGCTAATATATTAAAGTCTAACTCATGTTGATTAGGTGATGTAATGGTGATGTAAAACAAACGGTGCAAACACAAACATTAAACGCCATTAACAATAAAGAGACAATATGACGTAAATGACACATTATGACGTAAATTTTCCCTTCATTGTCAATTCGTTTACAAAACAAACATTAAACCTGTGTATAGGAGGCGGAGCCCCTCAAAAATGTGGTTTAAGATCGGTGGAGCTTTGTATCACACTTATATTTGACCACAAAAGATCACAGGATCTACTGAATGTGAAGGTAGCCTACTGGGGGGAAGCCACACTGTGTGTCATAGGCTCAATATGTCAGTTTGACACATTCAGTAGATCCCGTGATCTTTTGTGGTCAAATATAATTTATTGGGGTCTAGTATGACAACAGTAAATAATAAAAAAATACATCGCTATAAAATTTGGTAAAAATATACATATTTAGCCCCATGTTCGAATGCCCCCGCCCCCCTGTCAAAAACAGCTAAAATCCCTAAAACGAACGAAAGGAGCAAATGAAAAACAATTAACCCTCATCTTTTACTTTCTCTAATAACAACCTAAAACATGAACCTTGGTTGAAAAAAACTAAAGTTGTCCTTTAAAGTAGTGAATGAAGAAACTGGACTCACTGTGTACTGTGATGTTGACAGCATTGCTGTACTCTCCCGATCCAGACTCACACCAGTACACTCCAGTCTGGAGGTTATACTGGCCAACATCCCATGTATATCTGGTCATTGGCTCATTGCTACGTGAAGGCACTTTAAATTCACCAGTAGCGGTACTCTTCACTCTCCAGTCAGTATGTTGTCCCTCACAGCTCAGTGAGACAGACTCAGAGGTGAAGTGTTGAGTTCTGTTGGAACTCACTGTGAGAGAAGCTGAAGAATGAATATCTGAAACAAAACGCATAATAAGAGGTCAAATAAAGAGCAGAGATTTGACATAGTAAATATAAGTGACAGAATGGAAGAGAAATACAAAATAGGCTACACACAAAAAAAACAGCAGACGTACAGAAGAGAGAGCAATCGTATTCGAATGCCATCAGTGCATTGAAAGGGACAAAATCACGTTTAATCAGAGCATTCAGTGCTCCAGTAGACATCTACTGACATACTGCAACTGTCTCCAGCGCTATATTGTGACGTTTTGGAGAAATTCAGTAGGCTGAATTCTGCGTTGATCACTGCTACTGTTAATCACTGTTAATCTAACCATATAACTAACCCTAACCTCAGTCTTAACCGGCCACGTAAGTCCCCTAACATCATATCAGTTTTGTACGTAAGTCCCCTAACCTCATACTAGTCTTAACCAGCCACGTAAGTCCCCTAACATCATATCAGTCTTAACCAGCCACGTAAGTCCCCTAACATCATATTTTCCCTCCTGGACCCCCCTGTGGTTTAAGAGGTTAACCAGCCACGTAAGTCCCCTAATAGAATATCAGTTTTAACCGGCCACGTAAGTCCCCTAACATCACATAAGTTTTAACCAGCCACGTAAGTCCCATAACATCATATCAGTTTTAACCTTGCCACGTAAGTCCCCTAACATCATATCAGTTTTAACCAGCCACGTAAGTCCCCTAGCATCATATCAGTTTTAACCGGCCACGTAAGTCCCCTAACATCATATCAGTCTTGACCGGCCACATAAGTCCCCTAACATCATATCAGTCTAAACCGGCCACGTAAGTCCCCTAACATCATATCAGTTTTAACCAGCCACGTAAGTCCCCTAACATCATATCAGTTTTAACCAGCCACGTAAGTCCCCTAACATCATATCAGTTTTAACTGGCCACATAAGTCCCCTAACATCATATCAGTCTTAACCGGCCACGTAAGTCCCCTATGAATGGCATCTATCTATTCTATAGGCTTATTATAGCTTATAACACACAACATCTCGGCAAAATCTCGCAATCCGCAATTTACAAATTGGAATAATGAATTAATGCTGTCGGATAACGGGCGGATTATTAATATGCATACGCGGATGCGAGTGACTAAAAAGCTCATCCGCAGGTCTCTACGCGCATCGTCACTGGTAGGTGTGATCAAGCGCACAGAAAGCAGCCTACTGGGATCTGGTAGGTCAGTAGATGCTTCTATACTGGAGCATTCAATGCTCTGATTAACCGTGATTTTGTCCCTTTCAATGCATTGATGGCATTCTAAACTGTAGGTTGTTTAATGATGAATAATGAGTCCCACTCACCACCAGACCACACAAAGTGAGGTTCACTCTCACTCTCAGTGTTATAAGGTGGGTCTCCTCTCCCAGCTATACACCCATATCCTCCTGTGCCTGTAGGACCATGAATGATGTAGGAATCTTCTACAGTCCCTTGGTTACCAGATAGGGGCTCATAAGTGTAGGAGGTGTGTGGTGGTGTAGGAACAGCTCTGTACCAGTAGAACCTCCAGTCTGCAGATGATTCTTTTAACTTCACAGCTCAGAGTCACTGAGGCTCCGGGACTCAACCATGGAGGAGACACACTCAGGACAGGCTTGGGATTGGCTGTTGGAAAGAATATTTCTATGAATTATAAACAGTGTTCTGCCCCCAGTGCATGTTTATTTTCTATGACACCTTGTGGTGGAATGTTGTATTGCATTTTGTGCTTTGCCTTTTGTGTAGGCTACAGTTCTTTGTGGCCCTCCTGTCTTGTCATAGTAGTGACAAACAGTATGACAGCACAAACTATTCAAGCTGCAGTTTCCAAGCTTACTGCTGTCCAGCTTTGTGGACTCTGAAGGTCTAAACCTGTAAGTTTATTTTGAATGTAACATGCAAATGCATACTTTGTTATATTACTTAAGTAGGCTACATTTTCAGTTTAAGACTGCTTCAGTGTATTTGTTGTTGGAAGCTAATTACTAGTGGCATTGTATCACTAATAGTGTTAGCTTTGATGCTAGTAGGCCTGCAAGCAAGTAGCTATGTGCAACTGTATTTTCATATTTGTAGTACTGAATGTAAGGTCTATATTTATGTTTTGTTTTCACAGTTTTACAAAAATATGTTGGATCCTTTAACTAAAAGACCTTACTACACTCCGGGCTCTTGGGTCTTTATTATTGAAGGGCTCTCATCATGTTAGCTATCTGCTAAGGCAGCTGACCAAAAGCAAGAGCAGGATAATCAATAAACAGTGTTTGCTATTTAACATAATGACTTGTCAGGTGTTCCAAATATGTACCTATAGAGAGTATGCACATGCATAAAGTTAATGACAAATCGAGTGGCAAAGTGAGTGGCAAAGAGAGTTTAACATAGGACTTTTCTGCGTGGATGTATAGGCTGTCATGACCAGAAAGTAGTTTTTTGCCACTCAGTAGGCATTCCCGTATATCTTCCGGGTATGATGATGATGTCATGCACATACCCTCTATACTCAATTACATTTCTAGGGATAGAAAATGCATACATTCCACCACGGGGAGCTCCACAGACAGAATCCTCGTCGGTCTTGGTTGACATATATTTATTGCTGATCTAAAATGTTTGCATGTGGCCCGAGTGGCTGGCTTAGCCGTCTGGGCACCTTGGCTGTGCCGCGAGTTCGACTCCCGATCCCGACGGCCTTCACTGCGTGTCACCCCCCCCCCCCCCCCCCCCCCCCCAGAAAGCCACAAAAAATCTCTTAAAATGTCTGCATGTCTCTGCTACGCCCCCTTAATAACACATGGCACTCAGTTTGCATGCTTTTTTTTTTTTACAATTATGTATTATTATTAGTATTCTGCGATCAATCAATCAATCATCCAGTCAGTCTGTTGAAGATGTTGATGTGTCATGAAATGCCAGTTTTCTGGATGATCCAATTAAAAATGTTGACATATTATATAAATGAGATATTGTGCATGCACATGAGATGGCAAACAGTTTTACTTTTAATGTCACTAAATCACATTACCATGCAAGTTTAGTAGATAAACAAAACAAGACTTAAATAATAGTAATTAGACATAAATACTGTACATAACAGAGTATCATGAAGTACTATGTATATGTGACATGTAGAATAAGATAATCAATATTCACCTTGACTGTGTCCATAGGAGATGGCGTTACTCAGCACTGTAATACATTTGATGAAACAATATTATCCATTCAACGTTTAAATATGTTTTAATATCAAGGGAAGATTATAGAGAGGATTGAGTGAGCAATACTGTGTTGATTGGAAAGCAAAACAGTGGTTTGAATAAAACATTGAAAACGTTTCATAAAGTATAAGGGATATTATAAGGTTACAATCAGAGCCTACGCATTGATTATTTTTTTGCAACAATATCCTGATATCCAACAAACGCTTTGCAGCTTGAAGGTAGTCCTTGTAACTAATCCTTTGTTATTGAAATACAAATAAATGATGATACTGTAGTATACCATAGGAACAGACACTAGAGGGAGTCTCTGTACTGTTATCACTGTCTGTTAATAGTGAAAAATGATACATTTACATATGGTCAAACATATGGTCAAGATCCACAATAAAAAGGTAACTACAGTACATTGATTCCAATAACATGGTTTTACTCATTACCAAAATGTAATTTAAGTACAGCCATGTATTCCTTCTTTTAATCCATTTTGGGCGGGAACCCCTTTTGGTGTTTTAAGGATTATGTTATACTTTAGCTATTGAAAAATAGCAGATCTACAAGCTCCCGTGCTACGAGTGTCGGCGGCCAATTACATATGATTTTTGGGGTCCTTGACATGAAATATTCAGCACCACTGACATAGAAACATGATTTAGAAGGCATATTTTTTAAATTTCAACGTCAGGCCTACATGGGTTAAATGGATCAAATAGTTCAATAGAGCTACTATAGTAATAGTGATATACTCACAGAGGAGAACACAGATGTGACTCATGATCCTCTCCTGTGATGAATGACTGAAAAATAAAAAATAAACGTCCTACTCACTCTGAACAGAGAGAGAGAGAGAGAGAGAGAGAGAGAGAGAGGTTGCACTTCATGATACAGTATGAGATCAGCATTTCTCTTTTTTAACTTCTCCTTTAGTAAATTCAGATCCTATCTCTTTGGAAACTATATTAACTATCAGTTCTATAAACATGTTGGCATGACGTATGTGTGAAATTAAGGCCTGTGCTTTTCTTGGGCACCCTTGTCTTCACAAAGTGTATAATATAACCACAGTATAATATAACCACAGTGCATAATTAAATGAGACAGAGGTCATATATATATATATATATATAGGTTCACACACTCTTCCCCATCAGTGTCATACTGTATGTTGCATATGATATCAGCTGTAGCAGTTCCGTTATGTTTAAAGCGGGCCAAACCACACCATGCAGTTTCAACTCCTTGCTACTCATTGTGCAATTCAATTGACAGCCAAATCTCACGTGAGGCTCTCTCTCTCTCTCTCTCTCTCTCTCTCTCTCTCTCTCTCTCTCTCTCTCTCTCTCTCTCTCTCTCTCTCTCTCTCTCTCTCTCTGATAAATGCTCAAACTCCAACCCCAACCATTGTCTGTCTGTCTGTCTGTCTGTCTGTCTGGCTACTCTATTAATAAGACAACTTATTTCCTTCTTCACTTTAACAATACATAGTCTAAATAGTAACATGGCCTACCTGCCCAAAATGTAGTTATAGTTGGTTGGTGAATACGCATCATGTCAAAAGTGTGTGGTTTGGTTGTGAGAGGAGAACAATTAATCCTTTCCAAACACGGTTGTTTTGCTCTATTCTATAATAGTTTTCAGTGCTCTGCACACACTGGGCTGTGCAAGTAGACACAGCATAGAAAAGTAGATGACAACAATACACAGTGAGAGCTGAGAGGACGCATCCTGTTGTGGTAGGGGCGACTGTGGCTCAGGAGGTAGAGCAGGTCGTCCAATGATCCATGGGTCGGCGGTTCGAATCCCGGTTCCTCCAGTCTACATGTCGAAGTGTCCTTGGGCAAGACACTGAACCCCAAATTTCTCCCGATGTGCTGGTTGGTACCTTGCATGGCTTCCGCTGCAAACGGTGTATGAATGGGTGAATGTAATGCACAATCTATGTAAAGCGCGCTATATAAATGCACCATTTATTTGAAGAGTTCTCCTCTGATTGGCTCCAGTGTTGCCAACTGTCCAGTAACGGAAGTACTGTATAGCCAGAGTAATATAGTAAGAGAGTGGCGACACTAGCGTTGACTCCCATTGTAACAATGGAATGCGGAAGTGCTCATTCTATCTCAATGGGATAGTTCCAGCCATATAAGGCCGTGCTGCGACCCAAGAAAAAGTGCCTAGAAAATGATTTTCGTTCCCGCGTCTTTGGCACTACGATTTCAATTTCTGGACTTTGGGTTAAAAGTTCTCCGCATAATATCCTGCAGTATTTTGTCACAAGCCAGAAATGTATATACAAGTGTATAACCAAAAAATGAAAATCTTGTGCTGCTGTTTTTGCTTGTAAAATGTGTTATATTGATTGTGGCAACACAAACTATTTATCAAATGTCATAATTACATATACCTAACATCTGAAGTATTGGTGCCTTAGTTTAATCATATGTGAATTTAGATCATGAAATGTAGCAAATTTGTTAAAATTTGAAGAAAACTCTTCAACTTAAGTGATGGCACCTAGCTCAATGAAACATACATAATAGTTAATTTAGCCAAAAGCTTATGTTTCATACATAAAAAATGTCACAACCTATACTGTGTAATGAAAGGTAGAAAAGAAAAGCAGCCCACCTTGGCCCACAATGGCTGAAAATCTATCAAAATGTTACCACGCCCCCTAAATTGGAATAATGCAAAAAATGGACGAGACTAAAAATAAATGCACTAAAGGTCAGAATTATTACAACATATGGTATGAAACATTTATTCAAGTATCACAAAGTGTCACAGAATCTGGATTTAGCTAGGGCGCCCATGCTGGCAACCTTTGGGGTCGCCATAGCGGCCAAATTCATGGCTGCTATACCTAAAATGGTTTTGGCTCTAATATTTGAACCAGATGAGCTACAAATGCAAACATTGTGTCTATGTCATGTTTTTTGACCATTACAAACACATTGGAATGCTTATAATTATGATTGAGTGTGCCTGGAACCTTAATTTGCATATTTACAAGATGGCACTAAGTGAAAACGAGTGAACTTTTGACATTTTTGACAAACATAAAAAGCATTAGAACACATTGAAACAATAAATTAACATGAAAACAATACAAAATGAAAGTAATGGAGTTCAGTACATTCCTATTGATGTATGTATGAGTAGGAGTATGACCAACTAACTTCACACGGATAGGCGGTTGTCAAGAACTACTTACAGTATGTACGCCCATGCATGGGTATGGGCGTATCAGTGTAGTGTAGTGTAGTGTAGTGTAGTGTAGTGTAGTGTAGTGTAGTGTAGTGTAGTGTTAGTGTAGTCATATATGGAGATCCGGTTGTCCAGAACTGCTGATTCAAACTACCGTCCTACAGTATGTACACCCATACATAGATATTGGCATATCAGTATAGTATAGTATAGTATAGTATAGTATAGTATAGTATAGTATAGTATAGTATAGTATAGTATAGCATAGTACCAGTAATTAATGCAACCCTAATGGGCTGCATTAGTATTGTATTCCGTGGACATACAGTAACAGCCATAACAGATTTTACATTTTATTTGGCCATAACCGTTTAGTTAGAAACCATGTCATCTGGTCGGGTCCTTGAACTGCTACTGGGAGTTGGAATAACGTTAGCTCTGATCCATAGTGTTAGAAGGAGGAAAGTAGGCTTTCACATCTTTTTGGTGACAAAAAGAGGGGCTGCACAGCCTGCACTTCCGCGGGTGTGAGGGGAAAGGATCAAATGAAGTGCCATAGAACTCCTCCTGAGTCCTAACTACGCTATGGACCAGAGCTACTGTTGTTGACGTTAGCTTCCAGGCTAGGCTCGGTGCAACATGTTTCGCATCGAGCCGATACTGGAGGCTTGACGAGGTGCGGTGATATGCAAATTATTTATTGAATACTTGCACACAACTGTGCTGTAATCCACGCTATCATCGGATAGCCTTTTAAATCCTATTTCCAATCCACGGGGACAAGCAAAGTGATCTCAGCGGCTTCCCTCGGTCTGGTGAACTGTCTGGTGGTGTTATTGTCTGAAGAGGACACGGTCCGTCTGAAACTCCTCCAGTGACGTTCCGCGGTGAAAAAAATAGTGCGATTAAAATGCGTAATGTTTTTTAACGCGATAATTTTTCTGTAGTTAATTAATCTCAATTAACGCGTTAAATTCCCGGCTATATATATATATATATATATATATATATATATATATATATATATATATATTTAGGCTACACACACACACACACACACAGTATATGTTAATTTCCTTTTAACTTGAATGGCTACTCTATTAATAAGACAACTTATTTCCTTCTTCACTTTAATAGTCTAACTAGTAACATGGCCTCCCTGCCCAATATTCAGCAGGGAAAAAAAAGGACCGAACAGATTCAACCCAGGTGGAAAAGGTTGTTAACCACACAGTACATTCATCACATTTATTTATGTCCTTCTCTGCTTTACAGAGTTTAGTAACAGAATGGCAATAGTAGGTAAGTAACTTAGCCTATACTGTAGTAATTACAGACACAGAAAACAACACAACAAATTGTGGAGTCAATCCTTTTATTTTTTCTTATTAACAGTAACAGTATGCAACATATCAATGCTGTTGGGTGGAAACCTTAACATCCAAAAGCACTATGCTTTTCAGTAAATGGGAAATAGAACCCATGTTCCAGTTGATCCATGTGTAATTATATCATCTGGTCACAAGCATTCATACCTTTCATTGGAATTTTAAAATACTTTTCAGTATTTATAAAACCCACAGACACATTTACCCACTTTCAACCTGACCTCCTAAAGATCCTAGTCCTAAAGATAACCCGATGAAGGTCTAAACAGACCGAAAATGTGGTTCCCATTAAAACTTGTATTTGCATTTTAGGACAGTGTGCGGGAGACTTTTCATGTAATTAAAAAAATACCCCAAATCTGTTGTTTATATGGAGAAAAAAAACATTCGAAAATATAGATCCACAAGCTCACAATGTCACATAAGGTTTTAGTTTTAGTTGTTTTTGCTACTTTTGGATGACACTCTGATACGATGAAGTTAATAAAATAGGCCATTCATTTAAGGGGGGAAATATCAAATACGGAGTATTACCCAACAGCGTCGATCCACAATTAAAACAATTCCATAAGAGTTTAACAAAGCTATATAGCTGCTCATTCAAATAACTTGTAATGCTATACTGTACAGGGCAAGTATTGTAACTGAAAGATGACAAAGAACTAAATCAAGCATAACCCTAATCTATAACGCTGCAGTAAAATGGTAAATGGTAAATGGTGCATTTATATAGCGCCTTTATCCAAGGCGCTTTACATAAATTGTGCATTACATTCACCCATTCACACACACATTCATACACCGATTGCGGCGGAACCCATGCAAGGTACCAACCAGCACATCGGGAGCAATTTGGGGTTCAGTGTCTTGCCCAAGGACACTTCAACATGTAGACAGGAGGAGCCGGGATTCGAACCGCCGACCCATGGATCATTGGACGACCTGCTCTACCTCTGGAGCCACAGTCGCCCGCAGTAAAAATGCCCATCTACCTGTATACAGTATCGGCATATCAAAAGTAGATTACTTACTACAATCCTTATGTACAACTATATACAAATATACAGTGTAAGTACGTTTATAGAATAGAATAGAATCATAGAATGCACATGGCAAGACCAAACAAAATAAAATAAATAATTGATAGGGAAGTTACAGCCACTATAATATCCATGTCTATAGAGCGTCGCAGTCCCGCCCCCTCGAGAGACCCGGAAAAGAAATCGCTGTTCATTTTCCTCATAGACTTTTCAAAAGTATTTATTTAAAGACGTTTACGCCGTGGACAAAGCCAACTCTTGTCGTGACAAATCATGACAATAAACACAATGTTTTGGACCTAACAAAGAATTAGAAAGTAGAAAAAAACGGCAGGTTACAACACTTTTTTTGTTGTTTTTCTTCTTTGTAATTATTTGTTTGGTCCAAAATATTGTTTGTTGTCATGATTTGTCACGACAAGAGTTGGCTTTGTGCGACGCTTATAAGGTCTTTAAATAAATACGTTTCGAAATGTCTATGGGGAAAATGCATGAAAGGGGGCGGGACTGCGACGCTCTATCATCAGAGTCTGGTTTTCCTAGTAAAAACTATCCATATCCAATAAAGCTATTTGTTATTGACTTCTCAGTGGCCAATACCACCAAATCCCTCTGTCATCGGACGGAGATATTTTTCTGGATGAAATCAACAGTAGGAAAAACGAGTACAATCATTGCAACCAATACAGGTTCTACATGTCTTCTAAAATGATATGTAATATGCCTCCCCCATCTGAAAATATGTTGTTCCAGGAACCCCCCAGAAGCAAAGATTTGAGTTAAAATGTTCACTCTGTAACAATATATATTTGAGGCACATTTTCACGATTTTTCAAAAATGGCAGACCTACAAGTTCATAGCGCGGCACTCGGTGCCGCACTATGAGCTTGTAGATCTGCTATTTTTCAATAGCTAAAGTATAACATAATGCCTAAAACACCAAAAGGGGTTCCCTTGTGTTTTACAACACACTGGCACATTGCTTGCCTCGTGAGTTATTGTCATACTGTAATGAAGGGCTGTCAGACACTAATTATTAATTGGGTGGGAAAGACACATCTCTGAGCCGAGCCGACCCCAATCCCGGTCTAGATCTGGACCTGTCACCCTCCCCACTACGGCTACCTTCCCCGCGTTTCTTCACTAGTCCAATCCAGAAGAACACAGTTTGCCGGTCACTGCTACAGAGCTGACAATGAGGTCGGAAAATTATGATTATTATGGTAGATATCCAATTGCAAGATTACTTATAGCTATGTATCAGCTGAAAAGCTGTTGCATTCAACTGTATCTGTGCAGTAATATTGTACATTATATATTATCAGCAGTAAACATTATTATTACGAAGTCATCAGCTCGGTTTTAAGGCAAGGAAGGAGGAAACAAGGCGTCCCTGTGTCACAGAGAGCTGCTGTACTTCATCACCATCATGTATAACCATGTTCTCCATGAAGACATCTTCATTTACCATCCTGGTCTGGAACAAAACAACAACATATAACTTTAAAATAATGATGGGAGATTAATCGGCAAACACATCGGTATCGGCCGATTTGAGTTGTTTTTAGATGAATCGGCATCGGTTTGATTAATCAATCAGACCGATTAATTAATCGGTCCGATTAATCGGCAAACACATCGGTATCGGACGATTTGAGTTAGTTTTAGATGAATCGGCATCGGTTTGACCGATTAATGAATCGGTCCGATTAATCGGTCCGTCTTTACAGATAAACAAGCCCAAAGTAACAGCTTGAACAGATCTACAAGCTCACAATATTAAATATAAAGGTATTTAAGTTAAATCTGACTTGCCTAAGCATGCAGTGCATACACCCTGTTACATGTATTTTTCAGAATGGACAAAATTATTATACTTTATGACCCATTCATATATCTATGGGTGTAGCAACATTAGACCTGCAGCTGTAAGTACAAGTAAAGGTGGCCTTACACTAGCCGATTTTTTTCAATCTGAAATCTGATAGCACCACACACTACAGGATAATCGGAGCGGGGCAGAGCAAAATATCAAACATTCTTGATGTTGATCGGGCCGATCCCGATCGCGCTTTGAGCGGTCGGGCACCCCCCGAGCGTCAAAAATGCCCGATTATCGGCTAGTGTAAGGCCACCTTAAGTACAGAAAGAAACAAAGAAACAAAGAAACAAAGTAAAGAAAATATTACCAAGTGATGTTCCAGGTTTGACCTGAGAATAAATGGTGTCTTCAGTTTTCTCTGGAGCTGCTGATTCAGTGAAAGGAAATAATTAAGTTACACAGAAAAATGTCAACGGACATTATGAGTACTGTATTTGAATTCACAATAGAAGTCTGTGTTCGTTCCAAGGCTAGTGGCACACTATACCTCATTACATTACAATGCAACAGATGCATTATTGAGGTGAAACTCCTATCATATTGTGATTTGTGAAGTACATTTCTCCTACCTTTCTTCTGCTGGTCTTTGTTTTGGTAGTTAACCTGGACATAGGTCACATCTGGCTCTACAACACAACACACAAGTCAGAGCCTTAGTACAGTGTTGTACAGTGTACAGTGTTGGAAAGTATCTAAAGTGGTCTATTACTTAAAGTAATATTATTACCTTTTTCCAGTAACTAGTAATATAACTCATTACTTTCTATATATTCAGTAATATACTACCGGTGTTGCTAATATATGTTACTATTTTCCAAAAGTAACTCGTTCCTGTTTTCACGAGCCTTGGTGGTACTGTGGGGCTTGAGTGTTCATTTACGATGGTAGACTGGGTTGGGATGGAGTTGATTTGCAGGCTGCTGATCCGGTCTTGCCATGTTTTACTATTTAAAAAAAAAACCTTTTAAAATAGTTCAAATAGCTGATCTACAAGCTCACAACATGTAGATGTAGATCGGCTAGTTGAACTATTTTAAAATGATTTTCAAAATAGTAAAAAAAGAAAAAAATGCAAATAAGTTTAGGGATAAGCTAAGGGATAAAGGTGGTTGCACACCGGCCGCGTTTTTCGGAAAACCGATAGAGAAACGCAGCTAAAAATCCGAATTCGCATCCGATTCATGCCCGGTGTGTGGAGACCTTAAGGGTGGTGCAAGATGGAGCCCTTTGTCTGTATGTGTAGTGTGAGACTGTATTTTGCTTGCTCACCAGTCTTTTCCTTGTTCATATATTTGAGCTCAAGCCGTGAATATGTCGCATCATTGGACTCAGCTGCAGTTTTGCCTGAAAGACAAAATCACAAACATCCATACATTTCTGATTAAAATCATCTCAGTCTATTGCACATCAGTCTATGTGCAATTCTGTAGACTAGTAGAAGCTCCCCTCTTTTAACCCATTCTGGGCAGGAACCCCTTTTGGTGTTTTAAGCATTATGTTATACTTTAGTTATTGAAAAATAGCAGATCTACAAGCTCATAGTGCGGCACCGAGTGCCGCGCTACGAGCTTGTAGGTCTGCTATTTTTGAAAAATCGTGAAAATGTGGCGCAAATCTTTCAATATATATTCTTTCACATCGAACGTTTTTCATCTGGCGGACTTGATGAAGTGAAAATCATCTAAGCATATAGGCTATAGCTTGCTGCTTAGCAGAAATGGATATGTATTTTTGTGAAACGGAAATGCCAGCTCCCTTGCTCGGATTTCAGGAGGTGTAGTTACAGACTCTATATATAGCATTCAGAGATTGTGGAATAGTTATGTGCCTATGTTGTGACTACTTACGCATGCATTATTATTCTAATGTGTATTAATGGCAACATTACACAGCCATTGATGCACAACCAGTGTGAGTGTCTATTTGCTCACCCTTCTTTTCCTTGTCCATATCTTTGAGTTCAATCTCTGAATAAATGGCGACAGAAGACTCTGCTGCAGGTTCATCTGAAATAGACCACCATAGACATCCATACATTACTGCTTCACATCACATGATTGATTGATGTAACATTCTCAATTTGCAGAGATATCAGTGTTGGGGCTGATGATTAGCTGATTTGTGAATGATTGATTGTGATTGGTTGAAAGGCTGACCGTGCTGAAGTGGGGTGTGCCCATCATCTGCATCTGCTCTCTGGTTGGTCGTCCGGTCTGCTGCTGAGTTCTGATTGGTTCCCCGGGACTTAGTGGATCTATTTCAAGACACGCACACACCCACACACCCACACACCCACACACACACACACACACACACACACACACACACACTTGGTCATTTTTTAAACTAGCTCCTCACCACTCGCCCTACACACTTCCACTCGGTTTGAGCATAGATATATAAATAATAGAGACGCAATGCAATGCAAGTGGATTGGAGGGGAATTCCGGTGCCGTCTCTATTATTTTTATATCTATGCTCAAACCAAGTGGAAGTGTGTAGGACGAGTGGCGAGGAGGTAGTTTCAAAAAGGGGGCATGTGTGGCCAGGGCGGCAGTGGCTCAGGGGTAGATTCCCAGTTCACGGCTTGAACTCACATATACGAACAAGGAAAAGACTGGTGAGCAAGCAAAATACAGTCTTCGCCTAATTGCTTCCGATGTGCAGGTTGGTGCCTTGCATGGTTTCCGCCGCCATCGGTGTGTAAATGTGTGAATGTAATGCACAATCTCTGTAAAGCGCCTTGGATAAAGGCGCTATATGTAAATGCACTATTCACACACACACACACACACACACACACACACACACACACACACACACACACACACACACACACACACACACACACACACACACACACACACACACACACACACACACACATTTATCTAAATCTCAATGAGCTATGTTAAAAATGTGTGTCTACAAATACATTCATAGGCCTGTCAAAATATTAGTTATATATTGCACATTTTAAACCAGCTGAAGTTGAAAGTTGCTAAGAGCAAATACAAGTCTAGTGCTGTAGGAGGCGCTATCGTGCAAGCACAGATGACACAAAGCAGTCAGTGTAAACAGAGCTGTACTTACCTGGCACAACATGGACCTGTAATAAAAGAGTCAAACATGTTAAATAGTGTTTTACACTGTAAGACAGTCGTCTGCTGTTCAGTAACACAATGTACTGGTGGAGGATACTTCCCCTGCATCATTGTTTTCCTTCTCTAATCTCTATATTTGTCCCGTTCTCACCTTCAGATGTTCTGTATCGACACAGCAGGATCAGCAGGATGGTCAGTAGAATTACAGCAACAAGTCCTACAATCGGCCACAACCACACTGGAGATCCCTGTTCCTCAGGTGGTGCAGTTACTGAAGGTGGAGTAGATCCACTCACTGAAAATGGAGGTGGAGTAGATCCACTCACTGAAGGTGGAGGATGTTTGGTCACTGTAGGTTGAGCCACTGTGATGGTAGTACAAAATTAAATAGCATTTGTAGCCTACGGTTTACAGTTTACATTTTAGGCATTAATAGCAGACGCTCTTAATCCAGAGCGATTTACAGTAAGCAAGAACATCAAAACATAAAGAATAGTCATCATGAATCATATCTATCCAAGGAAACTATAAGTGTATAGGCCTACACTATAGAGTGCTATGTATACATAAAGTGCTATTTAAGTTGCATAAATTGAGCCTATGCATATACGCCTGTAGGAGGTCGAGGCCAGGGCAAGCCTACAACCACACATTGTGACGGGACAAATACAAATTGTAATAGGCTAAAGGATAAAACTGGATAGTGTAGCTACACTAGGTCTCAAAATATAGTGATTTATTTTATTTTATAATCCTGGGCGACCGCTGTCAGAGTAATAGTTTACAAACAAAGCTGGTTTATAGATAAAAAGAGAGGATCCGGGCACACAAAGTTAAAAAATGCCTTTATTAAATTAAAAAGGCAACTGCCAACAATACACAAGCAAAAGCTAAGCACCAAATGTTCAACAGAAGGAAAATAACACTTCTGTTGAATATTTGGTGCTTTAGCTTTTGCTTGTGTATTCCTCTGGCTGTCACACACATGTGTGGCGTCAGCTGTTGATTGAGTGCCTAATGGCATGTCCATGTTATTACGGCTGTATTAACCAATGGTTAATTATCTCATTGCAAAGCTGTTGCTATATAATGAGTATGTTTGATGTTAGGTCGACCTGTTAGGTCGAAACATGTTGGCAGTTGCCTTTTTAATTTAATAAAGGCGTTCCTCATTTTTTTACTTTGTGTGCCCGGATCCTTCTCTTTTTATCTATGTCATGATCCCGTCTTTGATCTGTGTGAGCACCTTTTTATCTATCACATTTTGCTATCTCCATTGAGCACCTGGTTAGTTCCTCTTTTTTCTCTACAAAGCTTGTTTATACTGTAGTAGCCAAAGAAAAGTAGTACATTAGGTAGGTACATTTCTTTATTGTTTAATTTCTATTATAATATAAATGGTAAATTCACACTCACATGTCACTGCCATCCAGCTCTGTGGTGACGATCGTCCAGAATGTCTACACGTGTAGAATCCCTCATCAGACGTAGACACAGCAGGTATGATCATCTCTTCACTGGGTTCATCTTGGACCCGTTTTTCATTTCTATAGAATTCCACGTTGGAGGTAGATGAGTCTCTTCTGTTAACACATTGTAGAGTGACAGAATGTCCCTCAGTCACAGGGAGAACAGGACTCACCAGGTTGACAGCACCACCTGTAAAATAATTAACAAGACAAAAATAAGAAAGGGGGAAAAAAAGAAAAGGATTTTGTCACATAATCACACCCGTGTGAAGTGAGGGGCGCTAATATATTAAAGTCTAACTCATGTTGATTAGGTGATGTAATGGTGATGTAAAACAAACATTAAACGCCATTAACAATAAAGAGACATTATGACGTCAAATGCGTTTACAAAACAAACATTGAACTATTAAGACAAAAAATAAATCTGTGTATAGGAGGGGCTAGTGCCCGAAAAAATGTGGTTAATATCAGGTGGAGCTTTCTATCAAACATGTGAAGGTATTAACTCCTGGTTTCCAAGTCTGTAGTTTCGACACTTTGGTAAATACCAGAGCAGTTATGTGGAACACGCCTACAGTACAAAAACAATTGTACAAAGCTGGCTGTCAAACAGCCTGATATGAAGGTTATTTCTCCTCATCATTTAATATTACCACAGCGTCAACATGTCAGTTCGGATACCGGGACTACACAGCTTTCAAAATTGGAATTGCATTACAGAACGTATTTGTTTTGTCTTATTTTAAAGTATTGTAGGTATTTGCAGCAACCACCATATTTTGTGAAAAATTAAGACAGGACCGCCAAATATTTGAAACTTTCCACGATTCTGCCTGTAATCATATGCCCATAAGAGGGATACCAGGTTGAATGTGGTCCCCCCCCCCCCGGATATAACACATTAAATGAATGTAACCAAGTCCTAAAGCAGAGGTGGAGGTGACTGTCTGTAATATGAGTTGATGAAATACTGCAGTATTGAGAACATGGGGATAAATACGTCTTTATTTACAAAATATTATGGCGATTTCTTATTTACTATAGTCCTACTAGACCCCAAGAAATTATGGCCACCAAAGATCACAGGATCTACTGAATGTGAAGGTAGCCTACTGGGGGGAAGCCACACTGTGTGTCATAGGCTCAATATGTCAGTTTGACACATTCAGTAGATCCTGTGATCTTTTGTGGTCAAATATAATTTTGTGGGGTCTAGTAGGACAATAGTAAATAATAAAAAAAGAAATCGCTATAAAATTTGGTAAAAATATACATATTTAGCCCCATGTTTGAATGCCCCCGCCCCCCTGTCAAAAACAGCTAAAATCCCTAATACGAAAGAAAGCAGCAAATGAAAAACAATTAACCCTCATCCTTTACTTTCTCTAATAACAACCTAATAGTAAGGGCATTTTATCAGGTATTTGACCAATCTGGGAACTAAATCGTTACCAAGAAAGTTCTTCACCAATGTGTTTCTAAAGGTGTCTAATAACATGTACTAAAAGTTTGAAATTCAACTCCCGTGGGAAATTGAGTTATCAAAATTTCATCATTCTTTAAGTAGCATGTGACATATGAAACTAGGGGGTTTTCATGATTCTGAATCCATTCCAAGCATTAGTTTTGCACAAAAAACACTCCTTGGGCTAAATAAGGCCATATCCACTTGACCAAATGTGCTGACCTCATCACGTTTGTGATGACGGCTATGGCCCAAGGAGTGTTTTTTGTGCAAAACGAATGCTTGGAATGGATTCAGAATCATGAAAACACCCTAGTTTCATATGTCATGTCAGAATGATGAAATTTGATGAAATTGTAGTACATGTTATTAGACACCTTTAGAAACACATTGGTGAAGAAATTTCTTGGTAACGATTTAGTTCCCAGATTTTCATAGATTTCTCTTACTATAAAACATGAACCTTGGTTGAAAAAAACTAAAGTTGTCCTTTAAGTATAGTGAATGAAGAAACTGGACTCACTGTGTACTGTGATGTTGACAGCATTGCTGTACTCTCCCGATCCAGACTCACACCAGTACACTCCAGTCTTGAGGTTATGATGGCCAACATCCCATGTATATCTGGTCATTGGCTCATTGCTACGCGAAGTAGAAGTAGCGGTACTCTTCACTCTCCAGTCAGTATGTTGTCCCTCACAGCTCAGTGAGACAGACTCATAGTTGAAGTGTTGAGTTCTGTTGGAACTCACTGTGAGAGAAGCTGAAGAATGACGATCTGAAACAAAACACATAATAAGAGGTCAAATAAAGAGCAGAGATTTAATGACATAGTAAATATAAGTGACAGAATGGAAGAGAAATACAAAATAGGCTACACACGTACAGAAGAGAGAGCCATCGGATTTGAATGCCACCAGTGCATTGAAAGGGACAAAATCACGTTTAATCAGAGCATTCAGTGCTCCAGTAGACGCATCTACTGACATACTGCAACCGTCTCCAGCGCTATATTGTGACGTTTTGGAGAAATTCAGTAGGCTGAATTCTGCGTTGATCACTGCTACTGTTAATCACTGTTAATCTAACCATATAACTAACCCTAACCTCAGTCTTCACCGGCCACGTAAGTCCCCTAACATCATATCAGTTTTGTACGTAAGTCCCCTAACCTCATACTAGTTTGAACCAGCCACGTAAGTCCCCTAACATCATATCAGTTTTAACCAGCCACGTAAGTCCCCTAATAGCATATCCGTTTTAACCGGCCACGTAAGTCCCCTAACATCACATCAGTTTTAACCAGCCACATAAGTCCCATAACATCATATCAGTTTTAACCTTGCTACATAAGTCCCCTAACATCATATCAGTTTTAACCTTGCCACGTAAGTCCCCAAACATCATATCAGTTTTAACCGGCCACATAAGTCCCCTAACATCATATCAGTTTTAACCGGCCACATAAGTCCCCTAACATCATATCAGTCTTAACCGGCCACGTAAGTCCCCTAACATCATATCAGTTTTAACCGGCCACGTAAGTCCCCTAACATCATATCAGTTTTAACCGGCCACGTAGTCAGTTGACAACACACGACGAGACCTGCGGATGGCGGATTTAGCCGCGGTTGCCGCGGTTAACCGCAAGGGTGGATTTGGGTCATTCAAATATATTATAAATTAATATTGGATAAACCGCGGGTAAAATAATGCGGGAAATAAATTAATGGCATCTATCTATTCTATAGGCTTATTATAGCTTATAACACACAACATCTCGGCAAAATCTCGCAATCCGCAATTTACAAATTGGAATAATTGGAATTAATTAATTAATTATGAATATGCACACGCGGATGCGAGTGACTAAAAAGCTCATCCACAGGTCTCTACGCGCATCGTCACTGGTAGGTGTGATCAACCGCACAGAAAGCAGCCTACTGGGATCTGGTAGGTCAGTAGATGCGTCTATACTGGAGCATTCAATGCTCTGATTAACCGTGATTTTGTCTCTTTCAATGCATTGATGGCATTCTAAACTATAGGTTGTTTAATGATGAATAATGACTCCCACTCACCACCAGACCACACAAAGTGAGGTTCACTGTAATCGGTGTAATAAGGTGGGTCTCCTCTCCCAGCTCTACACACATATCCTCCTGTGCCTGTAGGACCATGAGTGATGTAGGAATCTTCTACAGTCCCTTGGTTACCAGATAGGGGCTCATAAGTGTAGAAGGTGTGTGGTGGTGTAGGAACAGCTCTGTACCAGTAGAACCTCCAGTCTGCAGATGATTCTTTAACTTCACAGCTCAGAGTCACTGATGCTCCAGGACTCAACCATGGAGGAGACGTCACACTCAGGACAGGCTTGGGTCTGTCTGTTGGAAAGAATATTTCTATGGATTATAAACAGTGTTCTGCCCCCAGTGCATGTATATTTTCTATGACACCTTGTGGTGGAATGTTCTATTGCATTTTGTGCTTTGCCTTTTGTGTACAGTTCTTTGTGGCCCTCCTGTCTTGTCATAGTAGTGACAAACAGTATGACAGCACAAACTATTCAAGCTGCAGTTTCCAAGCTTACTGCTGTCCAGCTTTGTGGTCTAAACCTGTAAGTTTATTTTGAATGTAACATGCAAATGCATACTTTGTTATATTACTTAAGTAGGCTACATTTTCAGTTTAAGACTGCTTCAGTGTATTTGTTGTTGGAAGCTAATTACTAGTGGCATTGTATCACTAATAGTGTTAGCTTGGATATATTCATGCAAGCAAGCCTCATAACACGTTACTAGAGTTCTCATTTTGTCTTTTGTAGTAGCTATGTGCAACTGTATTTTCATATTTGTATATGTAGTTATACTGAATGTAATATATATATTTATAATGTCATATATTTATGTTTTGTTTTCACAGTTGTACAAAAAGATGTTGGATCCTTTAACTAAAAGACCTTACTACACTCCGGTCTCGTTGGGACTTTATTATTGAAGGGCTCTCATCATGTTAGCTATCTGCTAAGGCAGCTGACCAAAAGCAAGAGCAGGATAATCAATAAACAGTGTTTGCTATTTAACATAATGACATGTCAGGTGTACCAAATATGTACCTAGAGAGTATGCGCATGCATAAAGTTAATGACAAATCGAGTGGAAAATCGAGTGGCAAAGTATGTGGAAAAGTGAGTTTACCATCATTTAATGTAGTTTAATGCAATCAGATAGGACTTTTCTGCGTGGATGTATGGGCTGTCATGACCAGAAAGTGTTTTGCCACTCAGTAGGCATTCCCGTATATCTTCCGGGTATGATGATGATGTCATGCGCATACCCTCTATACTCAATTACATTTCTAGGGATAGAAAATGTATACATTCCACCACGGGGAGCTCCACAGACTTTGTTACCTAACAGAATCCTCGTCGGTCTTGGTTGACATATATTTATTGCTGATCTAAAATGTTTGCATGTGGCCCGAGTGGCTGGCGTAGCCGTCTGGGCATAATTGTTTTTTACAATTATGTATTATTATTAGTATTCTGCGATCAATCAATCAATCATCCAGTCAGTCTGTTGAAGATGTTTATGTGTCATGAAATGCCAGTTTTCTGGATGATCCAATTAAAAATATTGACATATTATATAAATGAGATATTGTGACTTACCTGACACAGTCAGTTGAACATAATCACTCCACTCTGTAGAATGCTGCAGTTCAACAGCATTACCTCTACAGTTGTAGTGACCACTGTCAGACGTTTGGACTCTGTCGATGCTGAATTCAGCTTGGGTTATGTGGTTGTGAGATGAGGTATGCCATTCATAAGTCCAGTCTGCATCACCGCTCCCCTGTATCTCACACTTGAGAGTGATCCTCTCTCCTATGAAGACGTGAGACCAACTTGGCTGCAGGACCACAACAGGCCTGCCCACTGCTTCTTCTAAGAAGAACACAACAAGACAAGGCATATTTAGAAAGCCTATACATTCTGGCCTCCCTGTCCAACCGTTAGCTATCGGTAGCAACATATTAAATGTCCAGTTTATTGAACAAAGTTGCATACAAGTAGCCTAATCATACATACATACTTACTATCATAAACAAATAATATGATAATGAGTAATAGCTGAGCCCTGAGAATTTTGATCATTTTAATAAGTTCATACTTTAGGGTGTAATGCACATGAGATGGCAAACAGTTTTACTTTTAATGTCACTAAATCACATTACCATGCAAGTTTAGTAGATAAACAAAACAAGACTTAAATAATAGTAATTAGACATAAATACTGTACATAAGAGTATCATGAAGTACTTATATGTGACAGGTAGAATAATAAGATAATCAATCTTCACCTTGACTGTGTCCATAGGAGATGGCGCTACTCAGCACTGTAATACATTTGATGAAACAATATTATCCATTCAACGTTTAAATATGTTTTAATATCAAGGGAAGATTATAGAAAGGATTGAGTGAGCAATACTGTGTTGATTGGAAAGCAACAATATCCTGATATCCAACAAATGTTTTGCAGCTTGTAGATAGATATAATACTAATCCTTTTGTTGTTGAAATAAAAATAAATTATGATACTGTAGTATACCATAGGAGCTGCAGACACTAGAGGGAGTCTCTGTACTGTATAGTTCAGGAGTTGTAGTAGCCACGTGGTAATCTAGGTGGTGGATATTGCTCTTGTCTTCATGTCTTTATGTATGTAAATTGTCTTGTGCTTTGTGTTATGTCAAATGTGTGTAGATGTGTTCTGCATATACTTGGCTGCTGGGTCGCAAGACAAATTTCAGTGTGAACTGACAATAAAGTACTATTAAAAAAAAAATGCACCATTACTATATCATATCATATCATAGTTGCATCACTGTTATCACTGTCTGTTAATGTTAATAGTGAAATGATACATTTACATATGGTCAAACATAAATTATGGTCAAGATCCACAATAAAAATGGTAACTACAGTACATTGATTCCAATAACATGGTTTTACAGTTACTTTACAAACTCAGCAGCATAACATTACCAAAATGTAATTTAAGTACAGCCATGTATTCCTTCTTTTAAATGGATCAAATACAGTAGTTGAATAGAGCTACTATAGTAATACTAGTGATATACTCACAGAGGAGAACACAGATGTGACTCATGATCCTCTCCTGTGATTAATGACTGAAATGAAAAGTTCTACTTCCTACTCACTCTGGAGAGAGAGAGAGAGAGAGAGAGAGAGAGAGAGAGAACACTTCATGATACAGTATGAGATCAGCATTTCTCTTTTTTAACTTCTCCTTTAGTAAATTCGGATCCTGTCTCCTTCCTCCTTTTGGGACCACGAGGTCCAATGTTGTTTCATGATGCTGGTTTGTTATTGATTAGAAATTGAAAGAAACTTCAAGTTGAAAGAAATATATTGCATCTTACATTAGTATGATGAGACACAAATACATACATACAAGATGAAAGCAATAACTTGGCCAATGTCATTAAGTCAGGTATGCATGGCTGACTGAGAGATGATATACCGGTAATCCCATTATTTAAAACACAACACTACACTCTGTCATATACTTATATATTACTTGTACTTTATATGCTATAATATTCATTGGTTCACACAATCTTCCCCATCAGTGTCATACTGTATGTTGCATAATATGATATCAGCTGTAGCAGTTCCTGAATGTTTAAAGCGGGCCAAACCACACCATGCAGTTTCAACTCCTTGCTACTCATTGTGCAATTCAATTGACAGCCAAATCTCACGTGAGGCTCTCTCTCTCTCTCTCTCTCTCTCTCTCTCTCTCTCTCTCTCTCTCTCGCTCTGATAAATGCTCAAACTCCAACCCCAACAATTGTCTGTCTGTCTGTCTGTCTGTCTGTCTGTCTGTCTGTCTGTCTGTCTGTCGCACACTGACTGCTGACTAAACTTCTCGGTTTTAATTGATCGATTTTAACTCGAGATGTACACGTGTGCACACAATTGTGTAGGTGCGTGCATGTGTGTGTGCCTTTGTTCTCTCCCTCTATCCCAGCATTAAACACGTACCTTGTGGTTGGAAACTATATTATCTGTTAGTTCTATAAACATGTTGGCATGACGTATGTGTGAAATTAAGGCCTGTGCTTTTCTTGAGCACCCTTGTCTTCACAAAGTGTATAATATAACCACAGTATAATATAACCACAGTGCATAATTAAATGAGACAGAGGCCATATATATATATAGTTAAAATTGAATGGCTACTCAATTCCCGCTCTAGGCCTATTAATAAGACAACTTATTTCCTTCTCCACTTTAACAATACATTGTCTAACTAGTAACATGGCCTCCCTGCCCAATATTTAGTTATAGTCGGTTGGTAAATACGCCTCATGTCAAAGGTGTGTGGTTTGGTTGTGAGAGGAGAACAATCCTTTCCAATCACGGCTGTTTTAATTGCTCTAATCTATTCTACAATAGTGTTCAGTGCTCTGTCTACTCTGCATACACTGGGCTGTGCAAGTAGATCCAGCATAGCAAAGTAGATACACAGTGAGAGCTGAGAGGACGTGTGGTTGGATGGGCATCCTGTTGTGGTTTTGCGCGCGCACACACACGCACACGCACACGCACACACACACACACACACACACACACACACACACACACACACACACACACACACACACACACACACACACACACACACACACACACACACACACACACACACAGAGCAAACAGGCTGACTGCTGGCTGCCTTGTTGCAAGTTATGTGATATGGTGCCCCCTGTTGGCCATGCCCCATAACACCTACACTTCATCACAGTGGCCTTGGTGTTCTGGTTTCCATACTTTAATTGTCATAAATGTCCAACTTGCATTGTCCTTAATTATTATAATGCAAATAATTAATAAAGAAATGTATTAATAATAACTAGATATCTGTGACTTCCCCTGACCCTGAGACAGTGTTGGCGAGAAGGGGTCTTCTACCTGACATCAATTCAGTTGTTCTACAATTCTTCTTTGATAAAATATAAACTTTATTTGAAAGCACTTTTCAAAGCAGGCTTACACAGTGCTTTACAACAACAGATAGGGACAGATAACAATAAGGAAGTGAAAATCTAAATAGCCTTATAAATGCCAAAAAAACGAATTTAAAACACACATGAAAAGGAATATTAAACACTATAAAAAATCTTGAGAAGTGATTAAAAAGATGAAGTGACTTTGCTAGTCTTACACAGAGATGTGGAAAGTACTCACACATTCTTGACTTAAGTAGAAGTTATACTTGTGTAAAACAACTTTGGTAAAAGTATCATTCAACTAATAACTCAAGTAAAAGTAAATGGATTGATAGATTGAAATATGTATTAACAGTTTGCAGAATTACAGTACATTCCAAGCAGAACTCAATAGAAAGACTGTGAGTGGACGACCCAATAAAGCATTACACTTGATTCAGATTTCAGATTGATTCAGAAGAAGTCAAGGGATTTGCATGTCTTAATGACTGTTGGTAGGGCGTTCCACATTTTGGTGGCATAGGAGCGAAAATAATTTAGTCCCTTGATTGTGCCGAATCTGGGTTGCACATGGTTTGTTGCACTCCCCTTGGTGTTGTGGACTGGGTGTGGACTTCGTTAACATTAAGTATTTAGACAGGTACATGGGTATCTTGGTGGTGTATCGAATCTTGTGTAAGTATACAAATAAGTATACAGGCTTTGAAATGTAGTAGACGAGTAAGAGTAACCGAATGTCTGATTGGCTAAATCACATGAAATGGTGGTCCGTGGTTCAAATGTATACTGTATGTTTTTGTCATGAAAAAGGTTGAAATTGAGTTTGCATGTTCTCCCGTGTCCCCTTTAGGGTAGGTACCCTCACATGTTCTCCCCGTGTCCCCTATAGGGTAGGTACCCTCACATGTTCTCCCCGTGTCCCCTAGGGTAGGTACCCACACATGTTCTCCCCGTGTCCCCTAGGGTAGGTACCCTCACATGTTCTCCCCGTGTCCCCTATAGGGTAGGTACCCTCACATGTTCTCCCCGTGTCCCCTATAGGGTAGGTACCCTCACATGTTCTCCCCGTGTCCCCTATAGGGTAGGTACCCTCACATGTTCTCCCCGTGTCCCCTATAGGGTAGGTACCCTCACATGTTCTCCCCGTGTCCCCTATAGGGTAGGTACCCTCACAAAAAACATGCAGTAATCCTGGTCTCTAAACTACCTTCCCCTGGCCAGCCAGGGCACCTGATGGAGGAGAAAGGAACTGGTTGGAATAACGTGTTCCTTCCACGCGCTACGTCCAACCAGGGAAACTCCCCCCTGTCAGGTGTAAAGGAGCAACTTGGACACTCAGGCATGAAGGAAGCATGAGTTCAAGTCCGTTGCTCTCCCCGTGTCCCCCATATATGGGGACTAGGCTGGTGGAGGGTGTGTAGAGCCCAGGATCACAGGATAATTGACACAGGGGTGAAAAATGGGTTACAAAATTGTGGGATAAAAAATTGAATAAAAGAAAAAGGTTGAAAGCCACTGCACACTAAATGACCTGTTGATAAGATCAAGTCAGTGTGTAATTTTTTGGGAAGTCGGAGGCGAAGAAGTTCAGCAGAAAAGGGCGTTAGAATCCCAAGAAGGGGAAGTAGGCTATTGTGCAACGAATTATATCAAGCCCTTAACAGTCATTAGCCTATTTTATCCCACGCTACACCCCCATGTCTTCACCCCCACACACCACATTTAATCAATCAAATAGTTTATTAAATTTGATGGTATTATTAGTTAAACATATTTTTTAATACATTACATTAAAACTGCTATAGGCCTATCAGCAATAATATGTCAACATTGTAATGACCTTTTTGGTATTCAGACAGCCAGCAATGGGTAAAACGCTCTAACAAAAATGAGTCTCTGTGACACATCTAGGGGCCGCAATCTTCATTTAAAGATTTGCCTGTCTACTTCCTGATTGAAGAAAAGAGAAGGGAACCCGCACACTCATATGCTCCAAAAGGTTTATTTATTGACGAGCCATGGCTCTTCATCTGGTCAAACTCGAGGGAGTTTGACCAGATGAAGAGCCTTGGCTCGAAACTTCAATGCCGTTGTATGATGAAGTAGGGCAGGGATACTGAAATAGCATGAACCTGTGGCACAACAATGGCAAGGGGCCAGGCAGGGCCGGTCCTGAGCAATCTGGCGCCCCAAGCAGGATTTTTCGCGGCGCCCCCCCCACCCCCCCTCAAAAAATAAAAAAAGTTTTTTTTTTTTTTTACTTTGTCCCAAAAATTGAGGAGACACTGTGGAGGCACTGGGGGGACAGTGGGGACACTGTGGAGGCACTGGGGGTCCATTGGGGAGGCACTGTGGGGACACTGGGGAGGCTCTGTGGAGGCACTGGCGGGACACTGGCACTGGGGAGACACTGGGGAGGTACTGGGGAGGCACTGGGGAGGTACTGGGGGGGGGCACTGGGGGGACACTGGGCAGACAGAGTTGTGACAGAGTAAAAAAAATAAAAAAAAAAGTAAAAAAAAAAAATATATATATATATATATTTTGTGGCGCCCCTCCCCCATGGCGCTCGAAGCCGCTGCTTCGTCGGCCTGTAGGAAGAACCGGGCCTGGGGCCAGGGGCCAGTTGGTAAAACGACAACATTAATGCTATACTTGATAACTTCTAGTTCTTCATTGGCACCTTATATTGTCGACACTGACACTGTTTTCTGGAAAAATTAAACATAGTGGTGTTGAATGATGAAATGGTGACAAAGCAAACAAATAAGATAGGAGCGCACACCAAGAGTAGGGAGGTGCTGACCACGGGAGACAAACTTTAAAATAGAAAGGAGAGGTCGCACATGCAGCTTGTAGTCCCGATGCCAAAAATACTTTTATTGTTACCAACGTTTCGACAAACAAGTTGCCTTCTTCAGGGTATACTGTATATGCCCCTGAAGAACCCTGAAGAAGGCAACTTGTTTGTCGAAACGTTGGTAAGAATGATGAAATGGTCAAATGAAAGCCAAAGCATCAGTCTATTTTGGGTTATAAAGTGCCGGTTCTCGGCATCAACCTGTCGGCGCTTGCTGAGGCTCATCTTTCCCGCTGCTCTGAACGAGGTCAGGCATGGTGAGTCCGAGGTGACTTGACGTTCCGCTCCATCATGGTTCCGTGGCATTGAATAAGTGAACGTATAGTTTGGCCTTCCTGGATGATTATTCATGTAATATAGTATTATTATTTATTTCTTTTTCTACATTTTTAACCCACAATTCTGCAACCGTTTTTTCACCCAGTGTCAATTATCTAATGTAATCCTGGGCGCTACACCTCCTCTGCCAACCTGGGGACGGCAGCGGACGTAGCACATGGAAGGAACACGTTATTTCTGATCAGTTCCTTTCCCCTCCATCAGGTGCCCCGGCTGGCCAGGGGGATGCGGCTTTAGAGACCCTATGGGGACACGAGGAGAACATGCAAACTCCACACAGAAAGGCCCTTTCGCCAACCCCGCCTCGGGTATGGGCACTGATGACACAGAGGAGAGAAGTAGAACATGCCGCCAGCACCCACAGCATCCCTGCAGCAGGAATCGAACCCAGGACCTTCTAGCTGTGAGGCGACAGCACTACCGACTGTGCCTTTATTTTTTATTTTTTTGTCTTTATTAATTGATCGATGGGCGGGGCATTAAAAATGTGAAGTGGCGCCGCGGCCTAAGGTTGAGTATCACTGAAGTATATAGGGTATTTATTCGTGGGGGAAAAAAATAAGAAATATGGATCGATACAAAGTTTCAGCCCGCTCTGCACGACAACGCCTCCACACAGCCATTATCAAAGAGTTTCATCTTCCATGCACGGAGAGATTTTCATAGTTCTCAAATCTCTTCAGTTCTTCATATAGACACTGGTGTCGCCTAGGGGTAAACGGATAAACATGAAGTTGAAATGTGTTATATATATATATTTTGAACTAACATATTTTTAGTTAATTATTCTGATAATATTAGTAATAACGATCAAGACTGAATATGTGATATGGACTTTAATTTTTATGTAAATTCATTATAATTGAATAGCTGAAAAAAGTAAGTTCATTAGTCAACTGACTGACTGACTGACTAACTGACTGACTACACAACCAATTGTCTTGTATTGTCCGTCCGTCCGTCCGTCCGTCCGTCCGTCTCTAAAATACTGACCGTGCTGCAGTGGGCAGTACAAGTCATCGGCAGCTCCAGTTTGATTGGTCCCGTGGTCTGCTGCTGAGCCCTGATTGGTTGCCGGATACGGGATGGGTCTGTAATTAAATTATAAATGAAGTATAAAACAAAATGTATAATCTACTGCTGCCATGTTGATGAATAAGACAGAGATTAATACCCGACACAGCAGCATGGATCTGTAAATTAAAAAACAATAAGTTGTACCATCAATATATGATACGATATAACATTGTATGTATAGCTGCTCAGTGATTGTAATGAATCTAATATAGTGTTTCTCACTTTTAGATGTTCCGTATCGACACAGCAGGATCAGCAGGATGGTCAGTAGAGGAATCGCAAGTCCTACAACAAACCACACTGAAGGTGGAGCGGATCCAGACACTGAAGGGTGAGACACTATGGAAAAAGGTTTGTCTCACAATTTATTTTGTTCTTTTATACTTTATCCAACCTTCCAATAATAATGAATTGCATTTTATAGCGCTTTTCCAGCAAGTGCTCAAAGCGCTTTACAATGGTTCATTCATTCATACATTTGGAGGTGAAGCGGCGAACCGTCGACGCCAGCGTCCCGACTTCCCACATTCACACACACCAATGGTGGCGAGCGCACACCGGCCAAGTCATTGGAGGCAATGTAGAGGGTTTAGTGTCTTGCCCAAGTATACTTCCACATGTAGACAGGAGGAGCCGGGATTCAAACCGCCAACCCAGGGATCATTGGACGACCTGCTCTACCTCCTGAGCCACAGCCCACCCAATAGAGCGTCGCAGTCCCGCCCCCTTTCATGACGACGCCAGGCCCAGGAAATAGTTTCCAATGCATTTTTCCCATAGACATTTCAAAACGTATTCATTTAAAGACCTTATAAGCGTCGTACAAAGCCAACTCTTGTCGTGACAAATCATGACAACAAACACAATATTTTGGACCAAACAAATAATTACAAAGAAGAAAAACAACAAAAAAAAGTGTTGTAACCTGCCGTTTTTTTCTTCTTTCTAATTATTTGTTCAGCCCGAAAAATTGTGTGTTTGTTGTCATGATTTGTCACGACAAGAGTTGGCTTTGTCTGCGGCGTAAATGTCTTTAAATAAATACTTTCTGAAAAGTCTATGAGGAAAATGAACGGGGATTTATTTTCCGGGTCTCTCGAGGGGGTGGGACTGCGACCGCTCTATAAACTCCACGTTTAACCGAAACACTAACTGAACTAATTTATGACAAGCACATTTCCCAATAATGACGACTGACCAGGCAATGCGGTACACCTCCCCTTTATTCTGACTCCCCTTTTCTGTGGAATTTCATTGACCTCTGACTCCCCAGTTAAATGACTACATTGACATGTCATCACACTTTAGGTCAGGGCGGGGTGGTCAACTTTGACGATGGAGAGGGCCACTATATGTCCACACTCGCTCCAGAGGTCCACATTGCATATTACTGCAAAAATAGCCGATCTACAAGCTCAAAACGCGTCGCACTGCGACGCGTTTTGAGCTTGTAGATCGGCTATTTTTGCTATATTTTAATTGGAATCCTGAAAAGTAACATTTTTATTTCATTTCAAATGCCTTTAATTATAGTTATGTTAACATTATGAACTAAATACAAATACAATGGAGATAAAAAAAAATAAGAAGTGTGCCTGCCGGGACGCAAACTAGTGAAAATAGCAGATCTACAAGCGTACAGCACGTCGCTTCGCACCGTGTTGCGAGCTTGTAGAGAAAAGCATAACGATAGCATGACCTACCTGATACAGTCAAAGTGACGTTAGTGCTGCGTTTTCTAACCCGTGGGTCCGTTTTAAGAACACCGGCAAACGAGTATTAGTACAAGATGAGGAATAGGCTATTATGAGCTTACAATCGGAGCCTACACATTGACTTTACTTTTAGGCTTGTAGGGGAATAGATGTAAAAAACAATTGCATGATATACTGACAACCAACAAACATTTTGCAGCTTGTAGGTGTATATACTCCTTTGTTGTTGTTTAGGAAATAAATAATGGTATACCATAGGAGCAGACACTATAGGGTGTCTCTGTACTGTATAGTTGGATCATCACTGTTGTGCCTTGGTCTGTTATTGCTATAACATTTGAAAGGAGAGACACCCGCACACTGCCACTTGCTGCGTTCAGAGCATTTTATTAAAGCAACGTCTTGAGCCTGAGGAAGGTCGCAAGACCGAAACGTTGCTTTAATAAAATGCTCTGAACGCAGCAAGTGGCAGTGTGCGGGTGTCTCTCCTTTCACATTGTATATGCCTCATCATCATCGCACCTGCTCCAAACCTACCGGGTGTGCGGAAGTCATCTCTCTATTGCTATAAAATTAAAATGTTATTGAAAAGCATTTACAGCATGGTGAAACATAGGGCCAAGATCCACAATAACTAAAGCAACTACTACATTACTACTATTACTAACTAACTAACTAACTAACTAACTAACTAACTAACTAACTAACTAACTAACTAACTAACTAACTAACATGGTTTTACTCTATACAAACTCAGCAGCATAGCGTTCACAATATGTAATGTATTCCTTCATTGAAATGGTTAAAATTAGTGTTCAGATTTTGTCGACTAAAGCTATGACGAAAAATGCTCGTCGACTACATGTTTTCACTGACGAAAATTACATAAAAACGACATACTAATGACTCAAACTAGGACAATTCTTTTTTTTTTTTTACAATTTTGTCAACAAATAAAAACTAGACTAAAATGTTAGGGATCCGGGAGTAGTGGAGAAGAGATCCAGTAGAACTAAACATTTGGTTGTGCTCTGTGCTCTGTTTGGTGTTTCACTCACAGATCTACAAGCTCACAACGTGTTGCGCTGCGCCGCGTTCTGACTGAGCTTATAGATCGGGCTATTTTCAGCATTCAACCAAGTGTAAAATCAGGCATTTACGACGCCATCAAGGCCCGCCCAAAATACATTAGACTGACACTAAAACATTTCACTTGTAACTAACTAAACATTTGCTGTCAAAATCAACACTATAAAAATAGTTGAAATACCTGACAGCTACTATAGCAATAACAGTGATATACTCACAGAGAACACAGAGCCAGATGTGAGCCATCCTCTCCTGTGACGAATGACTCTCTACTTATATTCACACTGAACTAATAGCTGTGTAAAACAAGTGAGAGAGTGCATGTGCGCGTGAGAGTTTTAAGATTGCTCAGGGGCCACTCAGGGCCGCAAGCTAAAAATGTCAGTATTATTTTCAAACGTTTACAAATGTGTTTTGCTATGCAGACTACACGACTATAAGCTAAACAATACAATACAAACACACAGTAAAAAGCCACATTTCCATCTACAAGTCCAAACTTTTATTTTTATTTAACCTTTATTTAACCAGTAAAAACACATTGAGACTGCGTCTCTTTTTCAAGTGGGAACTGGCCAAGCGGCAGAATACATAATTACACTTTCAAACAAATGTCAAGTTATACAACATCCAAATAATAAATCCATGACAAATACCTCCAGAAGCCTATACAATATATACAACAATACTCCAAAATAGTACACTAACAATAACCGGGTACAATACATTTTATACACAAATACACAAGTACATTTATGGACGGGAAAAACAATAAATGTATGTGAAGTACACATCCGAACATGTGCAGGTGTTGGACTGTACAGTTAAGATGATCCTTTTGAAACTTCTCAAGGGAACTTTCGAGGCCAATTTTAATCTGGCTTGCAGGTCGTTCCACGACCAGGGGCCAAAGAAGGTAAGACACTTTTTACCCCGCTCAGATTTAAAGGCTGGTACTACACACCGTAGCCAGGCATTTAGACCACCAAATTAAAATTGGAGGAAATGTAAGGGGGCAAAATAAACTAACTGATGATAACGAACTGAAACTGTATTTTGTGTTAACAAAATTAAGTAAAAAATAAATCCAGATAGCCAAAGAGAACCAGATGTATAGTGTGGTCGAAAACCACACTATACGACATAGTATGTCGTTTTTCATGATTTTCATAAAACATTTTATCGTCGAAAACCATGAAAAACGTCATAGTACAATGTATTTCATGATTTTCATCCTTTTTTATCGTCCAAAGGGCTTTTGGATAGATGGAAGGGAATTATGTTTCTGCACTGTCAAATAGGTCTACATCTATTCTAAGATAGCGTCTTAAATAAATGTGACAAAATTTGACTGAGAGACTGCCATTGGATTTTTTTTATTTTCGTCTCTTCATGTCATATGAAAGCAGGGAATCATAGCTTCAAATAGAGATATTGGTTGTTCAGTTTGACCCACCACTTTTGGAGATATGGCTTATAGAGTAATGTCTTGCAGAAAACAGTGAGTTGAGAAAACAGGCTTGAAAGGTTCACTTCTGTGGTCTCTAACATTACACCTAGCTACATGTTTAAGCATTCATTTCATATTTACACGTCGATTTCAGCTCTGATATTTATTTCAGACATGCTCTAGTAGCCTATGTGAAGAGTCTGCCTGCGCTATTTTGGATAAAAAATAAGTAAATTCAGTTTTTCTCCTCTGGTGAAAAGCTGGAGGTTGCACAATGACAGGCTCTCAGTCAAATCTGGTCACAAATGTGGTAGCACGTTGTGACTTTGAAAGGTTTAATACAAATAGTTCCAATGGCATCTAAATGTAAGGTTGCTATGCCTATCAGTGTTGTGAGGATGAGGAGGTACTTGGAAAATGTAACCCCTTCAAGGGGTACCCATGGGCCAAAAAAAAGAGAACCCCTGTTTTCTATTATCATCAAACCATGAAAACCTTGAAAAACGCGACACTATACACTATGTACACACTATGTTGTTTTTCATGATTTTCATTTAAAAAAAATGTATCGTCAAAAACCATGAAAGACTATACAATAGTATTTTGTTTGTCATTATTTTAATTTGTTTTTATCTGCGAAAACCATGAAAAACAACATGGCCCTACTAGTAGTTTTTCATGATTTTTATTTATAAAATAATAATCATCGAAAAACAACAGACATATACTATGTATTTTTTCATGATTTTCATAATTTCTTTATTGTCAAAACATGAAAAACGACATACTATAGTATGTCATTTTTGTCAAGGTCTGGAACTATTCATTTTAGAAAATGCATTTCAACCAATCAAAAGTATTTAATACCTGGCTGGCATTCAATGTGTTAATACTTTTCATTGGTTGAAATGCATTTTCTTAAAATGAATGATGGTTCCAGATCTTGATTCTGATGACATCACCGTCCACAGGCAAATCAGAGCACTTCTTGAGGCTAATTATTCAGAAACCCCCAGACAACGTCACCAGACCATTAAGTAAAAGTCAAAACACGAAAAAAATACGAATCTATTAATAAATGCACCATGTCTCTGTATGTACGTACGATATGTGTTGCCGGTTATGACACATGCGTGGCTGGTTAAGACTCACCCGTGCTCCCGACATGTGTTGCCGGTTATGACACATAGGGGTGGCCGGTTAAAACTCACCCGTGGCTTCTGCGTGCAGTTAGGGTTAGGTTATAGGGTGTGGGATCAGGTGTCAGTCAGACTAATAGCCTGTCAGACTGTTAGTACGTCGGAAACAAACACATGTACCTGCGAAGGATGGGACTGGAAGGGCGCTGCATCAGGCACCCGAAAATATAGAGGCAAGCGAACTGATACTATGGGAGCCAAACCCAGCTAGGGCAAAGCCAGGAAAGGCAAGAAGTGCACCACCATACGTGGAAGCACCTACGACACAACAGCTTACTGTAGATAGCAAGCTGAAGACCATGATGTTAGATGCATGGGAGAGTATAAGGGCAGCGTCTCAGGAAGAGTTGGTGTTGGTGGCTAGACTCAGTGGCGGGCACATTTTGAGGGGCAGGTGCTCAAGTGGAAAAAAGGGCACCTTGTGCAGTGCATGGAACCGCCGGCTGCCTTAATGGTGTGTGAGATTTATAGATTTTGGGGCATATATAATATATTAGACATTTCTTTTATCTAGAATTGATCGATGTCACCATGGGCCACTACTGTGTACACTGCACAAAACAAAAATAAAAAAATGAACAAACTGTACAAAAAAACGAACTTTCAAAAGGGCACTTTGCTGTCCAAACTAAAGGGCAAAGGGGCAGGGGCTTTAGCACCACTTGGTGTCTTATCTGTGCACGCCCCTGGCCTGTAGACTGCAGTCTGGCGTCGCATCTTCTCTTCTTCTCTCGTCCCTGTTACCTGACGGTTGAATAAACCGCATCGACTTCAGCTTCAGGACTTGATAATTCTGTGAGTGAAAAAAACGTGAGTTGAGAGAGAGGACCTCTTGATTAGACCGGATTAGAAGCTTTTTGTAAAAAATGATTTGAAAGAGTTTGATGAATATGCTGGGGCGCGTATAATCACCTTTCAGCTGGTTGCCAGAGTTTTGCAGTTCACAGAGTTCAATTCCAAATCCATCTTAACAAATCACAGATATATCTCTGCTTAGTGGACATTTACTCAAAAACTTGACCTCAAAATTTGAACAATTCTGAACAACAGTATGACATGAAAACTTTTTAATAGTACATATACATAGTATGTTGTACCATTTTCATAGTCATTGGATTTCTTCATGACTTCATAGACGCCGGTGTAGTCTAAAGGTAAACAAATAGACAAATCTGTAATTATTTTGAACATTGGTTTCTGGTAAATAGTCACAGACATCTAATACAGACTTATTTCAGCCATGAAGTTATCATTAATTTAAATTAAAATTAGACATCAATGTTAGTTCAATGTGTATGTATGTGATGTGACACATAGTGCAATATATTATGCGTCACATATATGACGGACGGACATCCGACTGTCTGTCTGTCAAATACTGACCTCGATGCATTGGGCAGTACAAGTCATCGGGGGCACCAATTTCATTGGTCCGTTCGTCTGCAGCACCTATGCCCTGATTGGTTCCCAGAGACGGACTGTAATTAAAAGATAAAATATTTAGTAGAAATTAAGTCTAAAACGAGACATGTTCTACATGCTGTCATGTTGATGAAGAGACAGAGACTAATACTGCACTTACCTGACATGACCTGGATCTGTAAATACAGACAATGCGTTGTGAATATTTTGAAGACCATACAGTTTGGACAAAATTTATATTTTATTAAAAAGATAATTTCATTAAAAACTAGCTTTAATATTCCACACAATAAAACAAATGTAATGAGATGAAAATATTTGGATTGGAAGGCATACCATGTCTATAGTCATCAGATCGCTTCATTAGTTCATAGACATTTGTCTTGCCTATAAAAAAGGTAAACAAATAAACATGGACAAATTGGTTGTTGTTTTTTTAAAACGGTTGCGATTGTGTGTAGTAGGAGAAACTTGGACTTTGGTGAACTTATTTTCAGAACCATGAAGTTGTAATTGGGATTATAATAATTAGACATAGTTGTGCTGGTCAGAAGTGTCCTTAACCAACACGATTGGTTTGTAGGCTATATTAGAATTATATATAATGTTAACTCACATACCAATTGTAGATAGCAAGGGTAATTCTGTACATCTACAGTATTTACTTTATTTTTATTATCCTTGTCTTTCCATCCGTCTTTCCGTCCGTCCGTCCGTCCGTCCGTCCGTCCGTCCGTCCGTCCGTCCGTCCGTGTAAGCACACCTAAGATTCCATGCGCGGACAAAAGAAGCTGTCTGTCGGGTTGGATGGTGGATGGAAATGAAGCTCCACCCACGCGGCAGATTGCCGCGTCGACCAGATTCCCGGAAAAGCTTGCCCCAGCGGCATTCTGCCGCGTGGGTGGAGCTTCATTTCCATCCACCAGCTGTCTAGAAACCCGGAAGAGACCCCGGCTTTTGGCTGCGCATGGAAGTTCAGGTGTGACTAGGCTCTGTCTGTCTGTCTGTCTGTCTGTCTGTCTGTCTGTCTGTCTGTCTGTCTGTCTGTCTGTCTGTCTGTCTGTCTGTCAAATAATGACCTCGCCGCATTGTGCAGTACACGTCATCGGGAGCGCCGATTTGATTGGTCCGCCGGTCTGCAGCAGACGCCTGATTGGTTCCCCGAGACTGCACATGTCTGTAGATAAAATATAAAATATCTAGTGGAAATGTACGTAGCGGAAAACAAGATGGATATGTCATGTTGATGAATAGACAGAGATGAACGCTGTACTTACGTGACACCGCGTGGATCTGTAAATTAAAAACAATTTGTTTTGTGTTTTGTACCATGAATATTTGAAACGTCATATTGCTATGCCATGATACCTCATATGTTTTATGTAGAGAGTTGCTCAGTGAGTAAAATATTTTTGTAATAGTGTTGTAGTAACTCGAGTCATCGACTCGCCTCGAGTCCGGTCTCGAGTCCACATTTTCATTTATGCCTTCTCGCCTCGGTCTCGTCTCGCCCAACTTGGACTTGACTCGGTCTCGGCCGTGTTTTATGTTAAAAACCAAATCTGGTCTCGGTCTCAACTCAGTCTCGCCTCCCGTCCTCCCACACTCGTTCTTGCCTCAGACTCGCCCCACCTCAGACTTTGTCTTGACTTGTACTCGCTTTAGGTGGACTCGACCACGACACAAATTTGTAATGAATCTAATGTAGTGTTTCTCACATTTAGATGTTCTGTATCGTCGACACAGCAGGATCAGCAGGATGGTCAGTAGAAGAATCACGACAAGTCCTACAATCAACCACACTTGTTCCACAAGTGCAGTTACTGAAGGTGGAGCAGATCCGCTCACTGAGGGTGGAGACCCTATGATAGCAATGAAAATAACATTGAAATAAAGAGATTGATATTAGAACAACTCATTTGAACATTTAGGCCTCAAAAGCATTGTGATGGAACTACTGCTACTATAAACGTGTGAGACTGCATGCTGTCATGTCTGTTGTTTGTACGAGGTTATTTCATTTGAAACAGACTTATAGCATGTCATGTAGACAGCACAATAAGTGCATTGTATGTAGTCATAGCACTTCATAGTATATATGTACAGCATAGTATAGCATATATGTATAGTTTATATGTATAGTGTCATTATATAGATATGTTCTAGTTATAGTTTATATGTATAGTGTCATTATATAGATATGTTCTAGTTACGTTCTTAGCTTACGCATGTTTCGCGATAAATGCATTTTACATATGTGATGTATTCCCATGCTTTTTGTTCTTGCTTAATGTAAATCGCTCTGGATTAAGAGCGTCTGCTAAATGCCTAAATTGTAAATTGTAAATTGTATTGCGTAATAGTTTTGCAAACACAAGCTGGAACATTAGTTCTTGTTTTCATGCAATCAACGCAGTTCTAAACACTTAAAGGAGAATTCCATGCTAGAAGGCTTTCTTACCTTTCTTTGTAGTTGTTACGTCCCCACCAAAGAGGTCCAGGTGTTTTTTTGTGCAAAAGCTCCTTATTGGCTATTTCCCCTACCATAAGCGCTCAATGAATTGCATTGAATGGAATGGGAATTGAATGGGGCTATGGGGTGTTGTGCTAATTCGCTTATTTCCATTGAAATAAGTAGTAAACTGTGCCGCTTGGGATATTATTTACATTATGAAGAGAGGATATATACAATGGAAATAAGCGAATTAGCACAACACCCCATAGCCCCATTCAATTCCCATTCCATTCAATTCAATGCAATTCATTTAGGGCTTATGGTAAGGGAAATAACCAATAAGGAGCTTTTGCACAAAATAACACCTGGACCTCTTTGGTGGGGACGTAACAACTACAAATAAAGGTAAGAAAGCCTTCTAGCATGGAATTATACTTTAAACCCCACGCTGGACAAGACCTACGCTGTAGAGTGTATCATTTTTGGGGGCGGACGTTGCAGGATTTTGGCGGAAGAACGATACCGCTCAAGGAAATGATGTTGACGCTTTACAAATCTGTTTCTCCGTGAATGAAACAAGTGTTATGAACTTATGATTGGTCGAAAAAACTTTGTATGCGGGGGAATACATCTGACGGATGTTCCTGAACCGACACTTCCGACAATACACTCTCTGCCTTAAATCAAATTCCAATACCCAAAATCTCGGCCACTGGCTCACTCAATCGTGTAGACAATCACATAACGTCAGTGTCCTAATGTAAATCGTTGCAGTTTGTTCATTATCAAGTTCAACCTAGTGGTATTCAGGCCACGTATTTAAAGACCTCCATGTAAGTTGTGTGAAGTCCACAAGATGGTAACATATTTTGCCAGGTCACCAATTTCACCATAATTTGCCGTGCTGGAGTGACCGAGTGTGAGTGAGCGAGTGGCCGAGATTTTGGGTATTGGAATTTGGCTTTAGGTTGTGACCATGCAGGCTTTTCTCTTCGCAGATGAGTAGCTAAGGCTGGGACCGAGGCTACTTAAACCCATTACTACCTTGACTGACCAGGGTTATAGCTGACATACAGTGCAAGTCGACAACATGCCCGGATTTAACCAGCTCCACTGGAGGTGGCTGGAGGAAATTGTAGGGGGGTGACTTTGGGCGGGTCCAATCCCCCAAAATCCCAGAAATGCACTTTCTGGGATTTTGGGGGATTGAAATGCAGTTTCAAAAGTTTTCAAAAGTAGTTTATCAGTATAAAGTAAACTACTTTCAATGAGGGACGTTATGGTTGGCAAATCAGCGCAGAGCATTATTCAAGCTGCTAGGTGCAGAGAGCGGTCTCTGAGCATTTCATTTTTTGGTGTTGGTGGTTTCAAATGGTTTTAAATATAAGTTATTTTTAACTTTTACTCTGCCTATATTATTGTCAATTGTGTGACATTGGTACAAGAGCAATTCTGCCCAAATAAAACCTGACATGTAACGCAGAATTATGGTGTAGGAAATGAATGATTATATGCGTCTACTGTACATGTGCATACACGTTATTATGTTTATTTGTACATGAATGTTATCATCATTATACTCACATGCCACTGCCATCCAGCTCTGTGGCGATTCTCTTCCAAAATATCTACACCTGTAGAATCCCTCGTCAGACCTAGACACAGCAGGTATGATCATCTTGTCGCTGGGTCCATCTTGGACCAGTTCATCATTTCTGTAGAATAATACGTCGGAGAGAGACAGGAATGCTCTGTGTTTGCATCGTAGAGTGACAGAATGTCCCTCAGGCACAGGGTGGACAGGACTCACCAGGATGACAATGACCTGAAAACGACCTGTAAAACCAAAGGATTAGGATTTACACTGAACAAAAAAAACATGTATTATTATTATTATTATTATTATTATTATTATTATTATTATTATTATTATTATTATTATTATTATTATTATTATTATATTGCACTTTACATTTTGAACTTTACATTTTGAACAAGGCCAGCTCAGTGGCCTTGTGGTTAGAGTGTCAGCCCTGAGACTGGGAGGTTGGGGTTCAATCCCCGGCCGGGTCATACCAAAGACTGTAAAAATGGGACCCAGTGCCTCCCTGCTTGACACTCAGCATCAAGGGTTGGATTGGGGGTAAGTCCCTGCGACATACTAGCGTCATGTCCAGGGGGTGTACTTGTACATCAAGCTGCCTCACGCTACAGAAACAGGAGATAGGCTCCTGCCCTATGGGCCTCATGGCTCGGCAAGGCTACTTACTTACTTACATTTTGAACTACACAAAAGTAAAAAATAAAAACAATTATAACAAATATAACTAACTAATATAACTTAACAATACTAAATAATGGTTGATGGTATGGGGTCCCTGTCGAATCAGAATTCCAACCGCCTGTTATTTCAACCGTTAGGTTAGTGTGAGGTTATGAGTTAGGCTTAAGGCTAGTCCAGTTTTCGGTGAAGAAGTGACCACCGAAAACTACAACATGACGTTACGCTGCGGTGGTCAACGCTCACACAACAACACATCTCTCTGTTTTTACTAACCACCTCTTCACCGAAAACTCTCACGGTTAAATTAACATTGATTTTACAATATAAATTGGGGTCTCAGAGATATGAATGCCATTCAATTTGGGGGTCCTTGGCATGAAAAACGTTTGGAACCACTGACTTACATAAAAGACAAAGAAAAAAGACAAAGAAAAAGACGAGAAAAACAAAACACAGCAAGCTGTCAAAAGCTACGCTGGTAGGACAACACCCCTCTACATTCTATACATTAACAATAGTGATTCATTATATAATCTGCAATGTAGGCCTATTACACAAATTTAATGCACCAATCCTTTAATGTATAAATAAAAGTAGTCCCATACTAAATGGAACTTGCCTTTGACATATTTGTTCTTTCTGGCAATGGAATACGATGCAGTTTCAGTCATAAATTGGGTCCAATCTGTGAGCCCCGGTTTACACAAACTCTCCCAGTTCCTCAATGTCAGCCTGGCTGCAGCGATAAGCCCTGCAGTCACTAATGCATGTTGTGCCTTGGTGACCCCTTGTGGCAAAAGTGCGCTATCTCCCAGAAGACAAAACCTTGGGGATTCTGTTAATCTTTGTCCCAAGTCCATTCTCCAGTACCTCTTTCCAAAAGGGTAAAGCCCACATGGCATTCCCCAAAAGCATGTACAAAGCATGTACCATTTTCTCCCTTACATTTCCAACGTATTTTGTCTTCTACCAATAGCCCATGCTAAACAGCTATAGTATACTACAGATTACAGTAAAGTATACTACAGATTACAGTAAAGTATACTACAGATTCAAGTACACAGTTGTTCCTAACTTTGTTTGACGCTTTGTATATGGTCCCGTTGATATTAACCTTGCAGCAATATTTTTTTTAAAGATGCATCATTAAAACTGCCTCCCCCTGAACTGGTCGGAATAACGTGTTCCTTCCACGCGCTACGTCCAACCGGGGAAACTCCCCCCCTGTCAGGTGAAAAGAAGCAGCTTGGACTCCTCATGCATAGAAGGAAGCATGAGGTCAGTCCGTTGCTCTCCCCAGGTTGGCAGAGGGAGTGTATAGAGCCCAGGATTACATTAGATAATTGAATATGAAAATGGGTGGAAAAGGGATTACAAAATCGTGGGATAAAAAAAGATGCATCATTAGACCTCATGATATACGTAGGATCATTAAAGTAGGACTGCGAGGCAAATCATTAAGGCCAGGCAATTTTCACTCTGATGGTTATTTGCAGAATACATTATTTTCCCTATTCTATGTATGATTTTGTAATGGATACATCAGCTGCGATACTGTTAAGTAGGCCTAGTGCATTCATGGGCAATTGGCGGCCCGCGGGCCACATGCGGCCCCCACCTTCACTTAATGTGGCCCTCAGCCTCAGATTAATTTCGGAATACTGATATGTTATTGATTTCAGCTGTTACAATTCCAAACATGCAAACATGACCCGCTTTAATTACTTACAGTCTAAATTAGCATCTTGCAGTAGTATTACAAATAATGTTATTGTCTTTTTCATGTCCAATATATTTTACCGGTAGTTAAAATGACTTTTCAGGATCCCAATTGATTGATTGATGATTGAAACCTTTATTTATTCTCTAAAAGAGCATTGAGGTTCCCCCTCATTAATTAAAAATAGCAAAAAATGATTCAGGATTTCAATTCAAATATAGCAAAAATAGCCGATCTACAAGTTTAAAATGCGTTGCATCGCGACGCGTTTTGAACTTGTAGATCGGCTATTTTTGCTACGACATGCATGCAATGTGGCCCCTCTGGAGTGAGTATGGAAATATAATGGCCCTCTCCATCGTCAAAGTTGCCCACCCCTGGCCTAGTGAATGAAATAACAGGACTCACTGTGTACGGTGACGTTGACAGCGTCGCTGTACTCTCCCGATCCAGACTCACACCAGTACACTCCGCTGCCGTCCGTTGACACCCTGCTAGATGGAAACGCCATCAATCGGTCGCTGTAACCCTTCACTCTCCACTCGGCCGGGTTTCCCTCGCAGCTCAGTGAGACAGACTCGGAGCTGAAGTGTTGAGTTCTGTTAGGACTCACTGTGAGAGAAGCTGAAGAATGGTGATCTAAAACACACACACAACACAGGGTCAGAGGTCAAACAAAGAGCAGATTTACTAGCCTGGAAAAAAAGCCAAATCTATCACAGTTTAGTCTGGTGATGCCAGGCTATTATAGCAGTGGTTCCCAAACTTTTTCATGTCAAGGACTCCCAAAATGACACTCATTAGCCCGTGGACCCCCCATTAGAAAAGATATGCCATGCAGGGACCCCCATAAGAGATGGTTTTTACAGCTCTAGCAGTGATTTTCAACTATTTTCATTTCAAGGACCCCCCAGTTTGATATGCAACAGGCTATGCTATACAGACTCCCATTTAATGGCATTTCTATCTCTGAGACCCTCAATTTATATTGTAAAATTGAATTAATTTAACTCTGAGTGTGTACAAATTTAACTCTGAGAGTGTACAAATGGACCCGTTATAGGGTCCATTTGGTTCCATATGTACACTCAGAGTTACAGACCCATAAGGGTCCAAACTATCATTTAGCTGGGGACCCCCTGGAACTCCCTCCAGGACCCCTGGGGGTCCCCGGACCCCACTTTGGGAACCACTGTTTGTTACAATGATACAGTGAACTAAAAAGTGAGAACGAGATGTGAATGAAATACAAATGAAAACGGGGGAAGTGAGGAAAGAGGGAGAAAGTGAATCCGTCTGTTCGGTTGCTTGGGTCTGTCTGAGTAGGTTGATAAGAGAAACAACATAGTAGAATTATGAATGATGAATAAAGAGTCCCACTCACCAGCAGACCACACAAAGTGAGGCTCACTGTACTCAGTGTAATAAAGTGGGTCTCCTCTCCCAGCTCTACACACATATCCTCCTGTGCCTGTAGGACCATGAATGATGTAGGAACCTTCTACAGTCCCATGGAGGCTACCAGGTAAGAGCTCATAAGTGTAGGAGGTGTGTGGTGGTGTAGGAACAGCTCTGTACCAGTAGAACCTCCAGTCTGCAGATGATTCTTTAACTTCACAGCTCAGAGTCACTGAGGCTCCAGGACTCAACCATAGAGGAGACAACCTCAGGACAGGCTTGGGTTTGCCTGTTGGAAAGAACATTTCTCTTGTTTAAAACATGCTAGATGTAAGCTAGATGTAAGTGTCATGGCCGCCCCAAAGCATTTCCAAAAGTCACATGGTTTGATACAACATTTTGGACTACAAGCTGTTCTATGGCTTTCGGCTGTGTTTCGACTGCCCCCCTCATACAACACAAATGTTGTGTCAAACCATGTGACTCCCTTTGGAAATGCATTGTGAGCTTGCATCAGCTATACATCTCATACAACAAGCATACATCAATCTGTTGCGACCGTGTGAGTCGCCCCTTAGACATTGATATGTCACGTAAAGGTTTTATCAAAGTTCCCTTCTAACAGAAGTCGAATAACAGCCTGCAGGCCTCCCATATCTGTAGCTATCGATAGCAAGTTATTGCTGGATGTGCAGTTCTTGAACAAAGCTGCACAAAATGGCAGTGAGCTGCAATAGACACTGATGCAGACCTGGCTGCTTGTGGACGTGTCAACTAGGTATCAAAGTGTATACTTAAAGTACCGAAGGTAAAAGTACTCATTATGCAGAGTGTCCAGTTTCACAAGTTTTCATATGTATAAAATGTATTAAAAAAATCTTTTGAAAATAGCACATCTACAATTTGTAGGTCGGATTGTGGATCTCCTATTTTCAAATGTCCGGAATGTATAAAGGGCTTAAAGTGGTTTAATGTATTTTTTGTAATAATAATCCAAATCTACAAAGTAACTAGTAACTAAAGTTTTCAAATATTTGTAGTGGAGTAAAAGTACAGTATTTGCCATGTAGTGGAGTAGAACTATTTTAAATTGAAAATACTCCAGCAAAGTAAAAATACCTAAAAATTGTACTTAAGTACTGTAGGCCTGCTTGAGTAGATGTACTTGGTTACTTTACACCACTGATGTTGTACTTAAGTAAAAGCTTCAGTACCCTATTGTAATACTCTGTAACAAGTACAAGTTCGGTATAAGTACAAAAGTATTGGCGTCAAAAGTACCAAAAGTAAGTAAGTACGTTTAAAAATAGCAGATCTACAAGCCTGTCTGTCTGTCTGTCTGCCACTACACCACAGTAACAACACGTTGAGTAGATAGCCATAGGGGCGACTCACACCTTTAAAACATTGATGCATGCTTGTTGTATGAATGTTCATGGTGTCATGGCCGCCCCAATGCATTTCCAATGGAAGTCACATGGTTTGATACAACATTTTGGACTACAAGCTGTTGTATGGCTTTCGGCTGTGTTTCGACTGCCCCCCTCCCCCTCATACAACACAAATGTTGTGTCAAACCATGTGACTCCCATTGGAAATGCATTGCGAGCTTGCATCAGCTATACATCTCATACAACAAGCATACATCAATCTGTGTGAGTGTGAGTCGCCCCTTAGAATACATAATACTGACACAAATAGATGGCATGAATGAGAGTGTGAACTATGTGACGTGAGGTGTAAATAATATTTACATCATAATTATCATATTATGATGTTGAGAGAAATCAATCAATCTTCACCTTGACTGTGTCCATAGGAGAGGAAGCTACACAGCACTGGAAAAAAGAAAAGAAAAGAAAAGTGAAACAATATCGAGCAAAGCATGAATTCATGACATATTTCATACTTAAAGCCGTAATGTAACTTTTATAACATGTTATATGACCCACAAAATTAAAAGAATGTTTAACCCATTCTGGGCGGGAACCCCTTTTGATGTTTCAAGCATTATGTTATACTTTAGCTATTGAAAAATAGCAGATCTACAAGCTGCAAAATACAGATAATGCTGGGGGTCCTTGACATGAAATAGTTTGAGAACCACTGACATAGAAACATGGGTTTTTCAGAAAACTTTTTTAGAAGACATTTTGTAGAATCGAACTTAGGTCTAAATGGGTTTTAAGCAAGGAACAACACCTTCCATAGACTCAGCTAGCTAGCGGCTCGCTCATAGTCATATTACTATGTATTGTCCTTTTGGGTCGACAATGAGTTTCATCCTGGCATTTGTCAATTAAGGCGGCACCAAGTCAGAACTGCCAGTCAAAGCCAAAGACTGGCCAATCACGGCGCGTCCTCGCTGGGCATGCTCGCAGAGAGAGACTCTTGGGTAATGAAGTCAAAGAAGTTGGCTGCCATGTTATTTGTGTCCAAAGTCAAAGTGGCCACTGATACTCCAATCTACACGGTGCTGCTTTAATAAACACATACTCTTTCTCCCGTCTCCAACTAGTGCACAATTCAGCAGCTACTCTAGATTATTGACCAGCTCTAGGAGGCATGACCTGGCCACATTACACCTGTTCTCGCCAGGGTTGGACTGAGACAAAAATTGAGCCCTGACATTGAATTTGGCTCAGACTGGGCCACCACAACCAGCGCGCAGATACTCTACCGACTTTTCGGGTTGAGGCACATACAAATACTTGAAATACATAAGCCCTTAATCTGCCCACTTTTACAGAACATAAACAAGTAAGATGTGCGAACGTGGGAAGCCAACGCAGCTCGTAAATTGCAACAATTAGTATAAATTATGTACTTTTTTTTGTCTCTTTTTAAAGTTTGCTACTGTGTGTGTGCGTGCATTTTTTGTCTCTTTTAAAAGTGTTCTACTCTGGTGGCGGGCGGGTGGTGTCACAGCGTGACACACAGACAGACAGACATACAGAGAGGCAGTTCTGCCTGGGTTATAGTAATCGCTCACTGTTTCGCAATCACTGCATTCGCAATCACTGCATTCGCAATGATATACACATACAACAGACAACTATCACTGAAACAGACAACTAATTTAACATTTGGCCCAGACCGGCCCACTACACAGATCGGCATACCGATCTGTGTAGATCCGGTCCGGTCCGGACATCCTGTATGTCTGGTGCGTTAAGTGGCCAGTCCAGGCCTGGTTCTCGCCTCTCTTCACTGGCTGCCTGTGAGTTTTGGGATTCACTTTAAGTTTTTAAGATTGATTTTACTGAGAACTGTTAAAGCCCTGCCTGGCCAGGCCCCCATAGCTACATTACGGATATGCTGAAGCCGTATAGGCCGACGCGTGGCCTTAGATCCTCGAACAAGCTAGGCTCTCGTGGAAGTTCCCGCTACTCAACATGTCACCATGGGTGACCGTCCGGGCTTCCTCGGCCCGGGGCACTGCGGCTCTGGAATGCCCTGCCAGAGGCTCCAAGAGCAAGCTAGCTCACTGTGTTCTTTTAAGTCACAGCTGAAAACTCACCTGTGCACAAAGGCTTTCACTTCTTAGACCATTGGGTTTATTCATACAATGACTTTGTTTTAACTTTGTTGTTTTATTCTGCCATTGGAAAGCACTTCGTAACTTTGTTTTGAAAAGTGATTTCTCAGTAATGTATAAGTTGCATCATCACTCTCTGTAGCAGGGACAGTTTATTTAAATAAAATAAATCTACAAAAAAGATAAGAACAATGGTCGAGTGATCCTACAATGATCCTACATAAAATCAAATACTAAACTAATTCCATTGATGTGGTTTCACTTGATGCAGCCCTGATGAAGACCGTTTGGGTCGAAACATGTTGGCTTAATAAAGCTTATTTTTGAGCGGTGCCTCCGCTCCATTATGCAGCTATGTGTGTCCCTATATGTATGTGTACGTGTCTGTCTCTGTGTCTGAGCACGGACAGCTGCAATACCTAAAGTGGTCAGTAGAGTACAGCACAGAGTAAAGTGGCACTTTACACTACAGTATGAGCCCTGGGCGCGTTCCTGTAACTCATTTCTCGAAGATGTTTTCCAAAAAATAATCAAAATACAGTACAGAGCACAGTACAGTCTACAATACAGTAGCCTACACAGCACAGTACAGTACAGTAACTATAACAATGTCGCTCAGTTCACACAGGTGTGATATTTTACTTTTTGTATCTGACGTTTTGTCCCGTCGGATCCAGGAGCACCTTTTTACTATTTTAACATTATTGACTTGTACGTCTCCGGTGAGTAGCTGGGTTATCTCTTTTTCTCTGCCTTGAACAAAATGTTAATATTTAAGTACAGCTATATTCCTTCATTAAAATGATTCACATACATTAGTTCAATAGAACTAATTTAGTAGGCTATGTGGGGAAAAAAGAAGCGACCATATCACACCATGATCATCACTATGATGAATTCCTGTTCTGTCTATAGAAGTGTCTATTTGTACGTCTCTAAATGTTTTGATGATTTGAACATGGTGGACCCTATTGGAAACAAGTGTAATGCTTAATTGGGTCGTCCACTCACAGTTAACAGCCTTTGTATTGAGTTTGTGCTTGAAATGTACTGTAATTCTGCAAACTGTTAATAAATTCTTCAATCAATCAATCAAAGCCTTATAGCCTCGCTCCATCGGCTCTCTGTCCGCTTCCGAATTGACTGTATAAGCTTTAATGTATGCTTTTTAAAATTCGAAATGCGTTGGCAACCATCGGCCGTCCCTTGTTGCGGATCTGGTTTCCGACCGTGCACTCCATCCAGCCAGAGCCTTGAGGTGGACTGACCAGCTGCAGCTGTGAGCTCGGTGCCAGCGACCCCAACAAAAGAACTAAGGGGGTGACCAACGGGGGCCTTCCCAGCCCCCCCCCCCCCCATCATGCAGGCTCTGGAATAATTTGCCAATACACATCAGAGAGCCGCCCATGCAGTCGATAGCCATTTTTAAATCCTTGCTATAAAGACTTATTTCTTCTCTCTGGCCTTTTGCATTGACAGCTGATCCTGTATAGCCCTGTTGTGTTTTCCCTCAATGGTGCTAATGCTTGTTTTGTTTGTGCTTATTCTATTGTCTGCTAATGTCTGTTTATATTGCATTGCTCTTAAAAAAAACAAAACGTGTACAGCATTTTGGTTGACCTGGTATATATAAATACATTTTGAGTTGAGTAGTAATAATAATAGCGATATACTCACAGAGGAGAACACGGAGGAACACGTGGTCCATCCTCTTCTGTGGTTGAACGACTGAAAGACCTCAAAAACCTTCCTACCTACTCTCACAGTGAACTATAATAGCTAAAGGCTGTTGTGAGAAACAGCTGAGAAATAGAGGGGGTGTGGGCCACGATGCACCTAAGCATACTTTTCCCCCCAACTTCTTCTTTAGTATATGGCTAAATTCAGATTACATGCTATTCCTTTTCTCTTCTTTGGAATAATAATAATAATATCTGGGATTTATATAGCGCTTTTCATGACACTCAAAGATGCTTTACATGTGTTGGGGCCAGGGGGGGAACAAGAAAAAAAGACAACTTTATTAGAAAAAACTATTATAAGAATAAAACCAATAAAACAGTGCATATAACAAGTTTTAAAAACACATCAGCTTGGAAATGCGATTGTGAACAGGTGGGTTTTCAGTGCAGATTTGAAGGTGGGAAGTGAGGGGGCATCTCGGATGTGTTTGGGGAGAGCGTTCCAGAGAGGCTGGTCATAAAGATGTGAGCTCAGGACTAGTATATAGTCTTATTATTGCGCAGGTTTATTCTGGTGTACAACTACAAATAAGTGTCTTATCTTGAATACTGTATGATGACCCACAACATGTGGAGTGGATGTTCTGCTATATCCAGTGCTGGAAAGTAACTAAGTATTTTTACTTAAGTACTGTATTTGTACTTTACTTGAGTGTTTCCTATTTCCAGTACTTTTACTTCTACTCCACTACATCTCGGAGCCAAAATTTGTACTTTTACTCCACTACAATTATTTGAAAACTTTAGTTACTAGTTACTTTGGAGATTTTAATTTTGATTAGAAAACATACATTAACCACTTCAACCCTATACATTTCAGCCATTTGAAAAGAGCCGATCTACAAGCTCACAATGCGTCGCAACGCGACTTGTGAAATGGCACATTCTGCAATATGAATACTTTTACTCTTAGTAGGTTAAGTACATTTTGATGCCGATACTTTTGTACTTTTACTCAAGTACATTTTCAATTCGAAAACCTGGATTATCAGCCAAGGTGCCTGGACTGCTGAGCCATGGCCCAGACCAATTTATGGAATTTCTTAATGTGTAATTAATTTGTTTTCTTTGATAATGTGTTCCTTCCACACGCTATATACGGGGTACCAGGGAAACTCATCCCCCTGTCAGGTGATAAGAAGAAGCGGCCTGCTCAATCCTCGTGCAGTTCGGGGCTCTCCCCAGGTTGGCAGAGGGATATAGTCTGAGTAGTGCCCATAAGATTACAGTTTAGGCAAAAGATTGGTTACAAAATGGTCGGATAGAATTTTGAAATAAACGAAAACAAAGCAAATGTGTACAGACACCTTTCCGTTCAGTATGTTGATGTGACATTAATATAACCTTGTATAGGCACAGATTAGAATCACCTTTGAACAATGTGTGTGTGTGTGTGTGTGTGTGTGTGTGTGTGTGTGTGTGTGTGTGTGTGTGTGTGTGTGTGTGTGTGTGTGTGTGTGTGTGTGTGTCTATGGCAAAAAATAGCATTTATATGCTCAACTACATTATCCTGATCTATTCTACACCACCCAAGAGTGCAATGGTTTAATTTCGCCCATAGGTGTCATCCGGGTGTTCAAGGGGGTTATTCCCAATAAAGATTTTTCAACATGTTTCCAAAAAAGTAAGTAAAAGTACCCCCTTCTGTTAATACAATTGTCAAAACAATCAATCAATCAATCAATCAATCATTCAATCAATCAATCAATCAATCAATCTAATCCACGATGCACACATTTTGGAAAGCTGTCTGACTTTTTCTCTTTACTGGCCGGCCAAATGTTGTTATTTTGGTAATTGATTAAGCTGGACACAATAGTTATAGACAGCGTATGGAAGAGCTTGAAGAGCTAAATCTATTTACACAATTTGATTCGATCTAAATACTAAATGGCATGTCTCTTTGTTTGTATAAGGATTGATGTTTCTGCCAATAAAGACACAAAAAAAGGAAAAAAATAGGCTAGCTGGGTTGTTTATGACGACAACCAATCACAGCGTGCAACCGTCTCCCCGGGTCATGGGACCGTCTCCCCGGGCCATGGGATGGTGTGTATTGTGTTCCGCAGAGAGCTAGAAGGATCCGACCAATAGGGGATCCAATTCGCTCTGCACTGCGAAGATCCGGTTTGTGCCGGATATGGTGTGCTGCAATGCTTGTGTGCGTGGTTGGGGGGAAGAAAATTACCGGATACAGTACAGACTTCGACCGGATGCGAGCACACTGCAGTGAAATGGAAACCATGTCTTTTATTTCTTTCTACCGGGACCGGGGGAGACGAAACTAGGGCAAAGGTAAAACAATTCTACTGTTAGGTTATGTTAATAACAACACACAGAGAGGCTGGCGCTGCCACTGCAGGGATACATAAATAAATAACCCTCTCTACACTAGTGTGTGTCCAACTGTCCACAAAGGTGAGCTCAATACGTTACTTTATTATTTATTACAATGAGGGGGGAAAATGTGTCTTAAAAAAAAACTGTTTAAATCTATATCCCTGCAGAATTATATACGGGACCCTTCCCTGCAGCCCCGCCGGCACAAGCTGCGGGATATCAGGCTATATACATGCGTTTATTCTGTCTAATATATTCTAATAATGTCTGTGTAATGTTTAAATAAATTGTAGATTCTATTTATTTGCTATTATTAGGGTTGTTGTGGAATGGCATCATTCAGATCGCATAAAAAAGTGATCTAAAAAAGTTAAAGCCTAATGCTTTAATATTGGCGGTGGTTTTCTCGTCTACTTGTTGCGATTTTGATTTGCATTGCAAGAAAAAAAAACGGGGTCGTTTGAGGCGCTGCTTAATATGTGTGTACGTCGTACGAGGGTGTCGCGTGCGTGCCAAAACCTTAAAGAGCAGATCTACAAGCTGACAACGCGTCGCCCTGCGACGCGTTGTCAGCTTGTAGATCTGCTCTTTAGGTTTTGTCAAGTGACACACACACTTATGTATAAATCTACACAGAATTACAGATTACTGCAGCATGGAATGTGCACAAACTACAGGGAATTAACCAAAACATTCTATAGGCTACTATAGGCAGGCGTTTCAGTCATAATGGTTTTAATAATAATAATAATAATAATAATAATAGTAATAATATAATACAGCTTGATTTTATATAGTGCCTTTTGTGAACCCCAATGATGCTTTACTACATTAAAAAACAACCAACAAACAAACACCAAACCGAATTAGTTTCCATTATGCCTGAGAGAATAATATATGGTCGTGTTTGGTTTTATGTTATTACACAATACTTAATCTATCTACATATTACTTACTACTGATTAGATTCATGTGATGAAGTTCATTGGGTTATTTGAGTACAGTGTCTCGATCATGTAGGGCAATCAATATAGTGATACATCATACATACATTCAATATCCTGATATTTGGAGTTTGGATAATGTAATATAGGCTATACTACTGTGTTATGGCATTGTGTTATCTTGTCCTTGCTTAGTTCAAAGGCTGCACCATAGTTATGTAACTTTACCATTATAGCTGTTTCCATTAGCCTATTTACCTTTGGTAATGACAGCATTTATAGGCATTGCTGATGTTTATTTATGAAACATCTCATAAAATAAATATTGTTAAATTAGTCATCCCCACAAAGCCACAATATCATCGCAATATTGATATTTAGGCGCCCAACTCTATCTATCCTCACGACTACAATTTGCAATGTAGACATTTAGCAGATTCTCTTTATCCAGTGACTTACATTAAGCAAGGCGAACACGTATACAGTAGACCAGCGGTTCCCAAATCATATTGGCTGTTTCTGCCTGTTTTTCAATAGCTAAATTATAACATAATGTTTAAAACACCAAAAGGGGTTCCCGCCCAGAATGGGTTAACCTGAATATGGCATACCGGTATACAGTATATCGTTGCTGTCGGAAGGAAACCTCCTAACTCCATTTTTGAGGTTTTTGATTTTTTTTTGGCATAAATCAGTGCTATTGAACACCCTTTACGTCTGTGTGTTGTTTCATAAATCAGTGCTATTGAACACCCTTTACGTCTGTGTTGTTGTTTCGAAAATATTGAACCAATGGAAAGTAGTGAAAAGTTCTTTGGACAAAACCTCTTAACTCCATTGGATCCTCAAAATGTCCGCTAAAGGAACTAACTAACCGCTCAAGTTATGATATGATTTTTAAAAATATTTTTGTTTTGTTTTGACAGGCAGGCAAAGTGAGTGACAAATAAACCCTCTTCTGTCTTTTGCCAGCATTCTTGTGAGAGCAACAAAGGGTTGTGTAAGTTGTCTGTTTATGTTTATGTTGTTCTGTAAAAGTGGTGGTATTAGGGCTTGTTTGTTTGTGTGTGCCTCGACGGAGCGGGCTGTAGAGTTTCTGCTATCTGTGCAGTGTGTGCTGGTTGTGGTGGAATTTTTATCCACTGTACAGCCCTGTACAGATCGCTGCAATGTGAAAGCATTGAATACAGTTGAATGAAGTGTACTCGGATACGGATCGCTGCAATGTGAAAGCATTGAATACAGTTGAATGAAGTGTACTCGGATGCGGAAGAATCAAGGCCAATGTGAATCATGGCCAGCGGGCACCAGGAAATCGTATTCGGGAACAGTTTGAATCAATCAGACTCAGTGTGAATCTGCCCTAAATGACCAGTGCAGGTGACGTAGAATCTAGGTCACCTGCACTGGTCATTTAGGGCAGATTAGATTAGACTCATCATCATCTAGGTCCTAGATGATGATCGAGTCAATGTTCTAAATTCTTCTAATGTCTAATTCACTGGAAGTTGGAGGTGAAGACATTCCACAGAAAAGGGGAGTTCAAATCTCATGAAGTAAAAAGGGAAGTGTACAGTTTGCCTGGTTGAGTCACCATTATTAGTAAATATATATTGCATGTGTGTGCTCGACGCTCATGCAATATATATCAGTATCAGTTAATTTAACATGAGTTTAATATGGAAGGTTGGATAAGGAACAGAACGGAATGAAGTTAACCGTGAGATAAGAATACATCTTCTGTGGTTCTCTACCTTTTTGAACTCTGGACCACCAGTATTTTTCATCAGTCAATTAATGACTGATAAGGGCTTGATGGGGGGGGGGGGGTCGGCGGCCAATTACATATACTTTTTGGGGTCCGTGACATGAAATATTGATCACCACTGATACAGAAACATAGGTAGGCTATTTCAGAAAACTGTCAGGATTTAGAAGACATCTTGTAAATGTCAACGTGTCGTGAGGCCTAAATGTGTTATGGGTTTAGCTTGGAATGACTGATTTGTCCTCCTTGCAGTGGAAGACATGGCGAACCAGGTGTCAGAGGTTTAGCATGAAATTACTGATTTGTCCTCCTTGCAGTGGAAGACATGGCGAACCAGGTGTCAGAGGTTTAGCATGAAATTACTGATTTGTCCTCCTTGCAGTGGAAGACATGGCGAACCAGGTGTCAGAGGTTTAGCATGAAATGACTGATTTGTCCTCCTTGCAGTGGAAGACATGGCGAACCAGGTGTCAGAGGTTTAGCATGAAATTACTGATTTGTCCTCCTTGCAGTGGAAGACATGGCGAACCAGGTGTCAGAGGTGCGTCCAGAGAGGACATTCCACTACCAGGACAGCCTGCCGTCCCTCCCTGTCCCCCCGCTGGACGTCACTCTGTCCAAATACCTGGACGCAGGTACGGGAAAGGAACTATGCTTGCTCCTCTTAACCACTTAAACATCACTGTACTTACAGTAGTTGACCGGCCGGAGTCCCCCACGCAACGATGCAAATGTAATGATTTACGTATCTACATTCATTTGCATTTAATGCAAATACACCAATTCATGTTATTAGCTGTGGCTACGTTGCTTACTAGCCTGCCATGTTTTTTAATCTGCTGTTGGTTTTTAAAACTAATTACAAAATCAGCCTATAGGGCACGAGTCTGGGACCCCTAGAGGTTTTAATCCATTCTGGGCGAGAACTCCTTTTGGTGTTTTAAGCATTATGTTATACTTTAGCTATTGAAAAATAGCTAAAGCGCCGAGTGCCGCGCTACGAGCTTGTAGGTCTGCCATTTTTGAAAAACTGTGAAAATGTGGCGCACATCTTTGAAAATATATTCTTTCAGAGCGAATGTTTTTTACTCAAATCGTTGCTTCCGGGGGCGTCCCTGGAACTACATATTTTCAGATGGGGTTCGGCGGCCAATTACATATTATCTTGGGGGTCCTTGACATCAAATAGTTTGAGAACGACTGACATAGAAACATAGGGTTTTTCAGAAAACTGTCAGGATTCAGAAGACATTTTTTTTAATTTCGACGTCAGGTCTAAATGGGTTAAGGTGGTCCCAGAAGTTGTTTGTACTGCACTGCAGTGCAAACAAAAACAGCCTCAGATGTACAGTACCTCAGTCTCCAGTAAAGCTTCAGTCTCCGGTGGTTGTTAACTTGTTTTATGGTGACTTTTGCGGTTAACCTTTGTCCACCGTGTTTTGGCCTCCAGTCCGTCCCTTTGCCTCGGAGGAGGAGTACCAGGCGACAGAGGCCGCGGTGAGGCGCTTCAAAGAGGGTGTGGGTGCACGCCTGCACCACGCACTGCTGCAGAGGGCCCGGACCAAGAGGAACTGGGTAGGGAATTTATATGATAGCACTTCAATGTTTAAAACTGTGAATATGGGCCTGGGCCGTGGCTCAGCGGTCCAGGCACCTTGGCCGGTAGTCTGAGTCTGGCAGTGTGCCGCGGGTTCGACTCCCGATCCCGACGGCCTTTACTGCATGTCACTCCTCCATCTCTCTCCCCATTTCCTGTCAGCCTACTGTCTGTCCCTCTATAAAAAAATATAACATAAAGGCGAAAAAACATAAAAAAAAACTGTGAATATGAAAACATTTATTATACTTTACAAAATAAAACCTTTTGGGGCGCCCGCTGGCCAAGCGGTCCAGGCACATGCCACATATAGGCTTTGGCCTGACGCGCGTTGCGTGTTCGAGTCCCGTTCATGACGACCTTTGCTGCATGTTTCTCCCCTTCTCTCTCTCCCTCTTTCCTGTCAGTCTTCACTTGATACTATCAATAAAGGCAGAAAAGCATAAAACAAATCTTAAAAAAAAGGGGGAAAAAAAGAAAAACCCTGCTACAGGCCTTGCTATAAGGCCTTACGGGTCCATTTGGTTTAATGTTATGCTCTCAAGAGTTAAATTATTGTTAAACATCTTGCATTACTCAATTTACAAGAATGTAGAAGAGTTGTTATTTTGATCAACGTTTGCCTGTTATCTCTCCTACTACGGTACCACATCAGTAATGACAACATATTCTTTCGTTTTGGGTCTGAGAGGCTAAATCTCATCAAATGGTGGTCCGTGGCTCAAATGCTGAATAAATAATGGACCCTTGTTGAAAACCAATATAGTCTGTAATAGGGCATTAAGCAACTAGTCGACTAGTTGCTTAATGCTCGACTAGTCGACTAGTTTACTAGTCGACTAGTTTACTAGTCGACTAGTAAATCCACTAGTCGACCTTGTTGGTACTAGTTGACTAGTTGATAAGAAAAAAGTTTTTTTTTCTTTCTCCCCGATTTTGTAGGCCTCAAGATCAGGTAGATTATAGTTATAGTCACCAATGTACACAGTTTTTAAATGTACACATATTTATTTCCAAAAAAAAACCTAAAAAAACATAATAGATAATAGGTATAGTTAAACAACTAGTCGACTTGTAAAAATGACTAGAAGTGAATGCCCTCTGTAACTCTACGGTAAGCGAAGAACATAGAACCCGGGGGGAACATCTGGATGACCCCAAAAAACTAGTCTGCGTGTTGCACGGTAGCAAGGGTTTGCTTGTGTCCTTGTATGCATGGTATTCACTTACAGTTGGAGGCCATCGATATTGTCCTTTTCTTTTTGCTGAGGTTTGCGTGATCTGCGCAAAAGGACAGTTAACCCATTTTGGGCTAACCCCTTTTGGTGTTTTAAACATTATGTTATAATTTAGCTATTGAAAAATAGCAGATCTACAAGCTCATAGCGCGCCACCGAGTGGCGCGCTACGAGCTTGTAGATCTGCTATTTTTGAAAAATCGTGAAAATGTAGAAGGATTTTTTCAGGATTTAGAAGGATTTTTAAAAGTTTTGAGGTCAGGCCTAAATGGGTCAAATGATAAGGGACAATATCGGTGGCACCCAACTGTAGTAACATGAGCGTGCTGATACACGATACGATACAGCGTCTGGACTATACATTACAATGTAACTCTGTATCACGTCACATATGGTTAAATGATTTATGCCTTGTGCTGTTGAGAATCAAGAATCAACAAAGTATATTCATTACATTAACCACTTGAACCCCAGCATCACTATTCGACTGTGGCGACTGTGGCTCAGGAGGTAGAGCAGGTCGTCCAATGATCCATGGGTCGGCGGTTCGAATCCCGGCTCCTCCTGTCTACATGTCGAAGTGTCCTTGGGCAAGACACTGAACCCCATATTGCTCCCGATGTGCTGGTTGATACCTTGCATGGCTTCCGCCGCAATCGGTGTATGAATGTGTGTGTGAAGGGGTGAATGTAATGCACAATCTATGTAAAGCGCCTTGGATAAAGGCGCTATATAAATGCACCATTTACCATTTATTCTGTGGGGAACGTTCTCCAAAGAGAATGTCCCCACTACCACCCTTAGATCTCCATATACTGTATAGAGCTGACCAGTTATGACATTCCATATGTTGATCTGGCCTCATCAAACCCTGTACACTCAAGACATGCTCCTTGTATGTCCAGTACAGAATTCATTCCATCTTGATCTGACTCCCCCCCCCCCCATGCCAAAGCGCCAGCGCTCGCCCAGCAGTCTGCCGTCAACGAGGCGGATGCGTGCACGTGACCTCTCGCCCTTTAGGGAGGCGAGGTCGCTTCTTGCCCCCAGGCTTCTTACTAGTCTATTTTGTTTTGAGTTGCTTCGTGAATTGGGTTGCACTCTCCCACAGTAATAAGGAAAAAGTAAGTGTGTCTGGTTGTCCTCAGCTGGAGGAGTGGTGGCTGGACAAGGCCTATCTGGAGGTGCGCGCTCCCTCTCAGCTCAGCGTCAACTTCGGGGGTCCCGCTCCGTACCTGGAGCACTGCTGGCCCCCCATGGAGGGCAGCCAGCTGCACCGCACTAGCGTGGGGACATGGCACACGCTGCAATACTGGGACCTGATACGCACGTAAGGCACGCACGCACATACACACTGCAGTACTGGGACCTGATACGCACGTAAGGCACGCACGCACATACACACTGCAGTACTGGGACCTGATACGCACAAGCTGATCTACAAGCTTGTGAGCTTGTAGATCAGCTGTTATTCGGTGTTATTCGGTGTTATTCAGGCTTTCCACCTCGGAGGAAAGCCTGGTCTCTGTTCCAAAAGTGCCGTGTGAACCGGTCTGGAACGGATGATATCGCCATGTCATGTTGTAGTATTGTTTTGTAGTCGACAGGCAGGAACAATCAAACGGAACTTCCTCTTCCCTCTTCCCTCAATCCGGAATAACAATAAAAGCTCTGGTAGCCTGGAGCTTTTATTGAGAAAAATCAGTATTGAGGGAAAAGGATGTTCCGTTTGATTGTTCCTGCCTGTCGACTACAAAACAATACAACATGACGTAACGATATGCCCGAAATGAAATTCTGCCCAGGCTAACCCCACCCAAACCTAAACCTAACCTCTGAATCTTTAATCCTAACCCGTCAACAACCCGAATATTGTTTTTCTAATTGAACTCAAACCACAAATTTACAAACCTGTGTGTGTGTGTGTGTGTGTGTGTTTGTGTGTGTCTGTGTGACTGTGTGCGTGCCTGCGTGCGCGCACCAGGGAGAGAATGGCGCCCCAGAATGCCGGTAATGTGGCATTCGATATGGACCAATACCGAATGCTCTTCTGCACCTGCAAAGTACCTGGACTCACCAAGGACACACTGCTCACCTACTTCAAGACTGGTAACACACACACACACACACACACACACACACACACACACACACACACACACACACACACACACACACACACACACACACACACACACACACACACACACACACACACACACACACACACACACACACACACACACACACAGTAACACACACGTAGTTAGTTTTACAATTAAACACTCTCACTGCAGTAAAGTAATAAAATGTATTGCAGTCCAAAGGGTCCATTTAATCCCAGTTATTTATTGTTTGTTGTCTTCCAGAGAGTGAAGGCCCCTGTCCCTCCCACGTGGTGGTCATGTGTCGAGCACGTATCTTCACCTTCGACGCACTCTGCGACGGACAGATCCTCACCCCGCCCGAACTGCTCAGGTTTGTAGGAGCGTGGAGTATAGAAACATGGAATTTGGCACAGACAGTAGTAGCAGTGCACAATTTTAATGTACAGTATAGCCTCATTGTCATACGGTTTGTTTATTTTAAAGGAGCATTCAGTGATTTGGGTGATTTGGAAAACCCCCCGGTCCGCCCCGGTAACAAGATGTGCACATGCACGCACTACAGTGGGGGGGGGGGGGACACGCGACAGGTCAACAGCACACACGCCAAGGCCCGCCCCCGCTCGATCATGATTGGCGGAAGGCCAATCCTGTTTGAATGAAGGCTGGGCCACCTAGCCAAAAACGAAACCTACGTTTTTTTGATCCCAGGGGTTAACTGGGGACAGGGAGGAACTCCTTACGGCCGGGCTACACCAGGCTTTTCGCGCACAAAACACGCGCGTTTACCCTAAACGCGTGAATTTAGGTCCAGTCCTATTTTTTTAAACGCATGCGCGGGCCGCGCGTTTAGGGTAAATGCGCGAGAAAAGCCTGGTGTAGCTTGGCCGTTATATGGTCAGCACACTCTATAGTAGGGAGGATTATCACAACAAAACAAAAAAAGAAGTGATATTTGAATTAAGTGAAATCACTGAATATACCTTTTAAAGGTCAAAACTAAAGAATGCAAATAAACACATAATAATTTAACCACTTAAACCCCAGCCAGCAGCCGCATTCTGGGGCGAATTAGCCCCAGAATAGCCGGTCTACAAGGTCTTGTATATCGTCTACTTTTGGCGAAGAGATTTATGGCCCTATCTTGGGTGCGCCATACCCCTTATCCCTAAACCTCTTTGCCATATTTTACTATCTTGAATTTTTTTTTAAATAGTTCAACTAGCCGATATACATTGACACGTTGTGAGCTTGTAGACTGGCTATTTGAACTATTTCAAAAAAGTTTAACAACAAACAAAAGTAAAACAAAGGCAAAGAAGTTTAGCGATAAGGCGGCGCGGCACGTGAGATATGGCCCATGGTGTAGAGAGTTGCGTCTATAGAGAGGGCTTTAAAACTACCATGACTGAAGTCAAATGTGACAGAAGTAGCATGTGCTTAAATTCATATTTAGAGAATGTTTCAGATGGCAAACATTTCTGAGATGGTGGAATGATGATGGATGATGATGGTCATGGAAGGGGAACCTTCTGAAAGCTTCATGGGCAAAGATAATCATGTTCAAAATCTCAAAAAAAATAGGTCAAAATGACCTCTCAGACATGCTAGTTTTTTGTGGTTCACTAACGATAAACGTGTGAGGGTTCCTTTTCTCTTCATTTGAAAACGTGTCGCCCTCTCTTGCTTTGTGTGCGTGTGTGTGTGTGTGTGTGTGTGTGCATATGCGTGTGTGTCTGTGTGTGTGTGTGTGCGCGTGCGCGTGTGCGTGCGTGCGCAGGCAGCTGAGCTACATCAAGGAGTGCTGTGACGGAGAGCCAGAGGGAGAAGGCATCGCTGCCCTCACCTCAGAGGAGAGAACGCGCTGGGCCAAGGTCAGGGGGCGGGGCTTAAGGGAGTACCCAATAAATGACTTTGTTTTCTATCACAACTACACATCCCACGAAGCCTTGCTTTCATGGAGTTTTTTTGCTTTGATTTTGTCGCATTCCCTGCTGAGCCAAATAAATTGATGACCAGCAGAGTGTCCACGGGATTCTCAATGGATACATCTGAACATATGTTTTGTGCCAGGGCCCCCCCCCCCCACCCCGGAAGAGAAGATTTGTGTGTGTGTTTTTTTAAATCACACCTGTGTGAAGTGAGGGGCGCTCTAATCATCCTACATCATCATCAAGAATGGTGGTCCCTTATAGAGGGTATGCACGTGACATCATCATCATACCCGGAAGTTATGCCGGAACACCTACTGAGTGGCAAAAAAAACCTACTTTCTGGCCTTGACAGCCCATACATCCAAACAGAAAAGTCCTATCTGATTGTATTAAACAATGTTAAACGACGTTAAACTCACTTTGCCACTCACTTTGCCACTCGATTTGCCATTGACTTCATGCATGCGCATACCCTCTATTGGCCAAGGGTGGCCACGGACATTACATTTGCCGATTAGCTCAGACACATAATCAGATTGGACTTTGAATGAGGCCCCCGTCCGTAACGACTGTGACCTCCCTGACCATGCACTGTAAGTAAGTAAGTAGCCTTGCCGAGCCATGAGGCCCATAGGGCAGGAGCCTATCTCCTGTTTCTGTAGCGTGAGGCAGCTTGATGTACAAGTACACCCCCTGGACATGGCGCTAGTATGTCGCATGGACTTACCCCCAGTCCAACCCTTGATGCTGAGTGTCAAGCAGGGAGGCACTGGGTCCCATTTTTAGAGTCTTTGGTATGACCATGCACTGTGAGCCTGCTATAAGGGCACATGTTGTCAGTGTGTGTACATGATTGTGTAGCATAGGAAGCATGAGTTCAAGTCCGTTGCTCTCCCCATGTCCCCCATATATGGGGACTAGGTTGGCGGAGGGTGTGTAGAGCCCAGGATCACATTAGATAATTGACATAGGGGTGAAAAATGGGTTACAAAATCGTGGGATAAAAATACTTTTTACCACAATAAGGGCACATGTTGTCAGTGTGTGTACGTGATTGTTTAGCATACCGTATTTACGTTTTACCACATTTCACTACATAGACATCACATCTCTCTTTTGGGCCTTGAGCTAAAACAGTTTGGGAAACACTGCTGTACATTAGGAATTAGGGCTTTAAGCAACTAGTCGACTATTCAACTAGTCGACTAGTAAATCCACTAGTCGACATTGACTACTAGTTGATGAGAAACCCCCCCGATTTTGTAGGCCTCAAGATCAGCTAGATTATAGTTATAGCCACCAATAATGAACAGTTTTTAAATGTACAAATATTTTTTACATAATAGGTAGTTAAACAACTAGTCGACTAGTAAACTAGTCAACTAGTAAACGTTTTAGTTTTTTGGTCCCGATCCGATTCTGATCATTTCATTTTGAGTATCTGCCGATACAGATGTTTCCGGATCCAATATTTATTATAGAACACTTCTTACAGTATGCCATATCACAATAGTACAATATCCAAAATCACAGACAATATCCAGTCTAATATCATGATATGGATATAATATTGATACTAAGGATGTCCCGATCACGTTTATTTATGTATGTGCCCCCGATACGATCACGTGATCGGAAATCAGGGCTGGAACAACCCTACTGTACATTTTACTGTATGTTGCATCTCTACATTTTCGATGTATGGTCTCTATTGGTCTTCACTGTGGACAATGCTGCCCTACAGAGACAAAGTGCTGCAAGTACAGGTTTTTGGACACACATGACTTGTACACAGTGGTGGAAAGTAACTAAGTACTTTTACCTAAGTACAATTTTGAGGTATTTGTACTTTACTTGAGTATTTCCAATTTCCAATACTTTTACTTCTACTCCACTACATCTCAGAGACAACATTTGTACTTTTACTCCACTACATTTATTTGAAAACCTTAGTCACTAGTTACTTTGGTGATTTTAATTTTAATTAGAAAACATGCATTAACCACTTCAACCCTATACATTTCGGCCATTTGAAAATAGCCAATCTACAAGCTTACAATGCGTCGCGTTGCAACGCATTGTGAGCTTGTAGATCTGCTATTTTCAATAGATTTTTGTACACATTTTGAACTTGTGAAATGGGACATTTTACTTTTAGTACTTTAAGTACATTTTGATGCCGATACTTTTGTACTCAAGTACATTTTCAATTCCGTACTTTTACTTGTAACAAAGTAGTTCTAAATTGCAGTATTGGTACTTTTACTTAAGTAAAACAATTGAGTACTTTTTCCACCACTGCTTGTACAGTATGCGTCTCAAAGGTCAAATACGCCTTCATGTTTGTTTGGGGCCGGGGGGAGGTAAATAATTACCTCAATAACAGATGTACAATTAGTGCAATATCACTTGCATACTGATACTCCACTTGGCTGGTGTATTGAAACTATTCAGTATTAACACTTTGATTGCTACAAGATCTCGACAGGCCTATTTGGATGTTGCTACCGTTTAACATTGCACAAAGGCCTTGTTCGGGGGCCCACAGCAAAATGTTCTCTTATAGCGAGAATCACACGCATACATCAAAAGAAAGCTGAACTTGTCCACTTCAATTAAAAAAATACATTTTGATTTTACCATGTTCCATTCTGGAGATATTGACCTTTTTGCAACACCTGCATTTGCCTGGAAGTGGTTATCTTGAACAGCGAGCAGAGTTATGGATGGTTTAAAGTCAGAGACATTGACAGGCAGATATAAAATTGAACCCAATAAATATCCTATACATCCTATACACCGAATGAAAACCCTGAATGTGTACTTTTACGAGGAAAACAGTAAACATTGATCCCATCTACAGTTAGACAGTAATTGGTTATTGAATGCAGCTTGTGCCCACCAGATAACTTCAGAGAAGACATGGACGTGAACTCCTCAATATTCACAAAATAAGGCCTATAGCGACATATAAATACTATATACCGTATGAAACAGAAGACTCTCTGCTTTCATAAGAAAAAACTGTAGTAATAATAAAAATCACACCCATGTGAAGTGAGTGGTGCAACTCTGTCCCATATTCTGTTCTCTGCTTATTCAATACAGCTCGCTATATACGGACTGAGGCAGAAAGTCATGTAAACCTTTTATTTACAGTTTGGTCTGTAAACTTCTACTGTAATAATAAAAATCACACCCCTGTGAAGTGAGCGTTGCAACTGTTCTGTACTTATTCACTACAGCTCGCTATATACGGACTGAGACAGAAAGTCATGTAAACCTTTTATTTACAGTTTGGTCTGTAAACTTCTACTGTAATAATAAAAATCACACCCCTGTGAAGTGAGCGGTGCAACTGTTCTTTATAGTTGCGCGGTGCAACTGAATTACAGTTGCACTTACAGTTGCAATTACAGCGCATCCATTACACTGGCTTCTACACGTAAAGCCCTCCTGTTTTCAGGAGGGGAGGGTTTTTTTTTTTTTCTGATCACGTGAGCGGGACTAAGCAGCAATGATAGGGCGATGGTTCTTCATTGTCCGGGTGGGTAAAAAGATGAATGAAAGTATGCTATAAAAAAGTGATTGAAACGTATTGATACGTGATTCGCACCCGACGTTTGATTAATTGATAACGTATTGATACGCGATTCGCGTCGGCTGTGTTAAAGCCCTTTTGAGTGGTGCAACCACTCCCTTACGGAGCTATGTGTGTGGGTGGCTGGCTGGGTGCCTGGCTGGGTCTGAGCACGAAAACAGCATGGTTGCTTTTCACCAAATGTGTCAAAAACAGCATCGCGATCGATTTTAGCCACTTTATCCATTTGTCTGTTTATACTGTAGCCATTCAAAAATAGAAGATGTAGAAGCCGCGAGCTTGTGCACTAAAGTGACGTAGACCAGTGGTTCCCGAACCTTTTCATGTCAAGGACCCCCACAATGATACTCAGTAGCCTGCGGGACCCCCATTTAAAATCATATGCCAAGGACCCCCATAAGAGAAGATTTTTACGGCTCTAGGGCCCCCGGTTTGACCTGGATTAGGCTACGGCCCCCCTAATATAATACATATATGTGACCAGATTTGACTGAGAGCCTGCCATCGCGCAAATTCCAGCTTTTCACCAGAGGAGAAAAACCTTTTTTTTTTTTTTTTTCCCAAAATGAGTTTATAGCACATGCAGACTCTTCACATACTAGAGCATGTCTGAAATAAGTGTCAGGGCTGAAATCGACATATAAATATGAAATAAATGCTTAAACATGTAGCTAGAAAAAAAAAAAATCCAATGGCAGTCCCTCAGTCAAATTTAGTCACATATTGTAAAATGAATGTAGATTTTGGTTCCTAATTATCATTTAGCTGGGGACCTCCTGGAACTCTCTCAAGGACCCCTAGGGGTCCCCGGACCCCCACTTTTGGGGAACCATTGACGTAGACTTCTGGGAGTAAGTAAGTAAGTAGCCTTGCCGAGCCATGAGGCCCATAGGGCAGGAGCCTATCTCCTGTTTCTGTAGCGTGAGGCAGCTTGATGTACAAGTACACCCCCTGGACATGACGCTAGTATGTCGCAGGGACTTACCCCTAGTCCAACCCTTGATGCTGAGTGTCAAGCAGGGAGGCACTGGGTCCCATTTTTTTTTAGAGTCTTTGGTATGACCCGGCCGGGGATTGAACCCCGACCTCCCAGTCACAGGGCGGACACTCTAACCACAAGGCCACTGAGCCCATTTTCAGATGGGGAACCAAAGACATATTCATTTCGGTGGGTCTTTAACCCATTTAGGCCTGACGTCAACATTTAAAAAAATGTCTTCTAAATCCTGACAGTTTTCTGAAAAACCCATGTTTCCATGTCAGTGGTTCTCAAACATATTCATGTGAAGGACCCCAAATATAATGACATTGGCCGCCGACCCCCATCTGAAAATATGTTGTTCCAGGGACCCTCCCAGTAGCAAAGATTTGAGTTAAAAACTCGCTCTGTAACAATATATATTCAAAGATTTCAGGCACATTTTCACGATTTTTTCAAAAATAGCAGACCGACAAGTTCATAGTGCGGCACTCGGTGCCGCGCTATGAGCTTGTAGATCTGCTATTTTTCAATAGCTAAAGTACAACATAATTCTTAAAACACCAAAAGCGGTTCTTTAAAACATGAAACAAGTCTGAGAAACCACTCATTTATTCCATGTCCTCTGCAGGCCAGAGATTACCTGATCAGCATTGACCCGATCAATAAGAGCCATCTGGAGACCATTCAGAGCAGCCTGTTTGTCATCTCCCTGGACGAGTCCAAGCCGTCTGCCACGCCACAGGACTACACACAGGTACACCACGCATGCACGCACGCACGCATGCACAGGTACAGCACGCACGCACGCACACACACACTCACGACACTGCGTGAAAAGAGGAGTTAACGGGCAATTATGGGCACTGTATTTTGCCCGTAAACCTCAAGTTTAGCAGCATATACAGTTATATACGGTAATATACAGGTGTGATGGTACAATTTGGGAGTTTACCGGAGTTTGTTGGAAAGTTTAACGGGAGTTTCCTGTAATATACACATCTGTATTCCATGCTTTTTGCGCAGTGCGAGTCATGTACAATGCAAACTCACGCACGCACACTGTACGGCGTGTACGCATGCCCGCTCGCACACTGTATGTATAGTACGTACGTACGCACACACACACACCCCGCCCAACACGACTACACACGGGTACTGAAACACACGAGAGCTGTACTATGATGTCAATGCGGGCGGTTTGGTCCTCGACATGAGAACAGTTCTCTAAGAGAAGAGCTTTTGTGTGTCTTTGTTTCGCTGTGTATGCCGTGCAGATCACGCAGCTGGCCATGACGGGTGATCCTACCATCAGATGGGGAGACAAGTCCTACAACAGCCTGTGTTTCTCCAACGGTACATTTGGATCCAACTGCGATGTGAGTACATGATGTGTTCTTGTACTGTATGCGTGTATAATTCCTCCTACAGTTCCGTGACGTGTGTGCAGTGGTGTAGCTGTGTGCGTTTGAACTACTGGAGCGCTGCGCCATGTACGCATGTACAATGTACAATTTAATTTTGTACCTATTTTGGGCATGTTTTCAGACAAGAATAAGCAAAGATATCAGCTCTACAACCTCACACACACACACACTGTGAGCTTGTACATCGTGTGTGTGTGTGTGTGTGTGTGTGTGTGTGTGTGTGTGTGTGTGTGTGTGTGTGTGTGTGTGTGTGTGTGTGTGTGTGTGTGTGTGTGTGTGTGTGTGTGTGTGTGTGTGTGTGTGTGTGTGCGTGCGTGCGTGCGTGCGTGCGTGCGTGCGTGCGTGCGTGCGTGCGTGCGTGCGTGCGTGCGTGCGTGCGTGCGTGCGTGCGTGCGTGCGTGCGTGCGTGCGTGCGTGCGTGCGTGCGTGCGTGCGTGCGTGCGTGCGTGCGTGCGTGCGTGCGTGCGTGCGTGCGTGCGTGCGTGCGTGCGTGCGTGCGTGCACACGCTATTTGTGAAATTGAGCTTAAATGGTTAACTTTAGGTAAAACATATGCCATTGTTTAATGCTAAAAAGTTGCTCATCTTGAGGAGTCAAGCCAAAGTCATTCACACAACGGCGTCTCACGCTGTTATGTGGACGTAGCATTCTATAGTGTATGGTTACTATGGTTCTTGATGATTATTTCTATGTATTTGATGAATTACCATGTGTTGTTCTTGCTTAATGTAAGTTAAGAGTGTCTGCTAAATGCCTAAATTGTAAATGGTAATGAAATGTAGTGTGTAATGTAGTGTTGTGTTGCAGCATGCACCGTACGACGCCATGGTGCTGGTGTCTCTGTGCTACTATGTGGACCAGCAGCTGAAGGCAACAGATGGAATGTGGAAGGTGAGGAATTAAGGTCTATTAGCTTGTATTCACCATTATATTAGTGTTGTAGTCGAGTCCAGTGTCAAAGTCCAGATCAAGGGGCGAGGGGGGGGAGGGGGGCGGGGGGCATTTACACTTCTTATAAGTCATTATAATAAGCTTCATAATGTGTTATGATCATGATTTTAAATTATGAGTATTGCTCTAGTTATTATAACTATATTTATGTGTTTTAAGCATACTATTATATATTATTAGTATGTTTATAATGCTTCATAGATATGGACTGCATAGCAAGTGTTACCGTAATTGTTACGGTAACACTTGTATGAGTAGACATGAGCAAACAAATAAACAATATGTTTCTGTGTAGTGAGCACAGTTGAGCTGTAGCCCAAGTTACAGCACCCTCTGGTGGGAAAATACTGTACATACAACCAGACAGGTTAACAATAGTTTTGCATTTGCTTTGCAGCTCAAATACTATATGTACCCAGATAAGCTCGCAAACCTGGTTAAGGCACCTGGAAAATGTTGATATTATCCAGCATATGATATTATGCTGTTGGGTTCATATTTGTATCTACAATATATAGTTGCATACGTTCAGAAAAGGTTAAAACAAATCTGTCAGCTAGTGTACTTTCTCAGCTGCATTCCGGAGAGAATATACAATGTGTTAACAGTGAACAGGACACAGCAAATGACCAATTAGCTCTGTTGCTGTTACTGCAACACACATGAACCCTTTTTTGAATCCCTCAGCATTCTGAGAAAAAAGGTTAATATTTAGCAAGAAATAGCAGGTCTACAAGCTCACACACCACGTGTTACATTGTGACACGTGAGCTTGTAAGTCTGCTAATTTTGACCAAGTGACTTGTAGGTGTGTAGAGCAGTGGTTCCCAAACTGGAAGTCGGGGGACGCGACCTAGCTGTGTGTGTGTGTGTGTGTGTGTGTGTGTGTGTGTGTGTGTGTGTGTGTGTGTGCGCGCGTGTGCGTGTGCGTGCGCGTGCGTGGGGTGGCATCGTAATGTTTGATTTTACACTTGCTGAAAATAGCACGACGAAAATAACACGACGTTTTGTGAGCTTGTAGATCGGCTATTTTCAGCATACAACCAAGTGTAAGATGACTTATACTGAATCTCTTGTGCACTATAGTCACTTCCTAACATTTTGGTCTAGTTTTTATTTGCTGACGAAATTGTCAGTATATTTAGTCTCATAGTTTCTGTCATCGTAGCTTAGGTTTCATTTAGTTTCCATTTAGTTTTCGTCAGTGAAAAAAGGTAGTCGACGCATGTTCATATTTTTTGTCGACGAAATCAACACTGGTGCCTATCGGGTCGCAACTCGGACGGGGCTGCAGTCGGCTCGAGCGAACTTCGCTCGACGCCCCCTCTGTCGCGGTCTAAATCTGTAGGGACGAAAGTCCCGCACACCCACCCACCCGGGGAAAGTCCCGCCCACCCACCCGGGGAGGAAAAACTATAGTGCGCGTCGTGGAGCGGGTTAGTAGTAGTAATGGGGCGAGTCGGACCAACGCGCCGTCGAAATAACGACGCTGACCCTGCTAAAGGTTCCACCCACTCCTATTTTCACAACAAAAAAAAACGTGTGTGTGTGTCCGTGTGTGTTCGTGTGTATGTGTGCGTGCGTGTGCCCGTGTGTGTGTGTGTGTGTATGTGCGTGCATGGACATGCAGGGCACAGACACAGTGAGGTCCATGGCGTTCCCAGAGGAGTTGGTGTTCACTGTGGACGACGCGGCGAGGAGAGACATCAGCCACGCCAAACAACACTACCTGGACACGGTGAGAGAGTCGCGCACGCACGCACGCACGCACGCACGCACACAGTAAGTGTAGAAATGAGAGTGCACCCCATGTGTGGTGCACTCTCTGAATTGCAAAGGGATAAATTAACACTCGTACCAGTACTATTTTCTTGTATTTTCTTTGTATTACAATTTATTTTTTTAATTGGCCACGTTTAAATTGGTCAATTGCGTCACGACTCAAGACACGTGGTGAGCTTGTTGTAGATCAGCCATTTTTGCTGTTGTTAACCCCCTTATGGCTATTGACGTAATTGACCGTAGTTAACCCCCTTATGGCTATTGACGTAATTGACCGTAGTTAACCCCCTTATGGCTATTGACGTAATTGACCGTAGTTAACCCCCTTATGGCTATTGACGTAATTGACCGTAGTTAACCCCCTTATGGCTATTGACGTGATTGACGTAATGAATCAATAAATCCCTTATGGCCACTGACGTAATTGACGTAATCGTTTAATTCCTTGTAATTGGGAGCTTAATCCATTGAGACCTGGAACACATCCATGTCACGTTAGCGTTTAACCACATTAACCATTAACCCATTTTGGGCGGGAACCCCTTTTGGTGTTTTAAACATTATGTTATAATTTAGCTATTGAAAAATAGCAGATCTACAAGCTCATAGCGCGCCACCGAGTGGCGCGCTATGAACTTGTAGGTCTGCTATTTTTGAAAAATCGTTAAAATGTGCCTCAAATCTTTCCGAAAATTGTCATGATTTAGAAAACTTTTTTTTTTTTAATTTCGACGTCAGGCCTGAATGGGTTAATGTAACAAAATGTAGCAACTTTTAGCTTGTTTGGCTAACGGCCGATGTAATCTACCTAAAACTAAAATCGGCATAATGGTGACGTTGCCGCCACCATCAGGACTGGGTATAATACTATAGGATTGCCGTGTGAGACTGAGATGTAGTGTGTATATCACGGATTTTTCTATTGGCATTAAAATGACGAATTAAACATATGAATAGTGCAGGTAGAAGGCACAATCCACTGTTAATTAGGCTGCCCATAAGACAGTTAAAGAATGTTGAAAATGTTCTCGTATAATGACAAGCCCAAAATATGGATGCCAGGTTGAAATGCACGTAGTCATCTGCAGGTCATGGAGTACACTGACGTGATGTCACTGATCACCAAATAACCTCACGTTCTAGACCTCCAGTTCTATAAGCTATACAGAAGGAGGAGAATCTATTATATTATTTCCACACAACTCTAACCCTAGAACACTAAACATATTTTTTGTTACAACATCACTAAACACTGTTATAAAAATATTTCTCATCAAAATATATTGAAGTACAGCAATACATGGCAACTTGAGGTACTCTTCTTTAATATTTCATCATGACTTATTTTTTTTTAATACATTTTTATTTCATTTTTAAGAAGAAAGGGACAGGTACAGGCATACAGAAAATGCAAATAAAACATAATTCAGATTCTTTGCCAACTACAGTAATTCTACCCCCAACCACCATTGACAAAAAAAAGGGAAACATAATAGTAATAATAAATATAGCTGCAAGCAGCGATAAGGCGGGACCAAGAAAGAAGACAATACGGAATAAGAACAATATGCACAAATAAGACTGACAAGTTGTCAGTGTCCGGATTTGAACACACAACCTTGTGGTCTGAAGGCAAGAGCTCTACTGACTGAGCTATCTGGACACAGTCAGTTGTATTTGTAAACAGAACATGACCCTCTACTATTGCATTTTCAATTCAGTGCTATAGCGCCACCCTTTGGCCAATTGGAGTAAGACTGCTTTCAGTACTATTTGGCATGACCCTCTACCATACTGTAAAATATCATAAGCATATGACGCTGCATGTATGTATTAGAGGCAGAAGAAGAATTTTCACAAACCAGCAATTTTCATTGGCTCATAAAAACTTCATTTTTTCACTTAAACGAAATGTACTACGATTATCAAAGATCCTGGGAGGTGATACATTTTAAATGTTTTTCATATAATTCAAAATGGCGGGTGATCTAAAGGTCAGAGGTCAAAAGTCAGAGCACGAAAGTTGTTCGGCATGAGGAGACACATATGTGTATCAAAGTGTCATTGCCAACGGTCAAACGGTTCATGAGCTATGCACGTTCAAAGTTAGCATTTTCAATGCTATAGCGCCACCATTTGGCCAATTGTCATGGGCTTCGCATAGTCACCGTTTGGCATGGCCCTCTACCAGACTACCGCGTTTCGCAAAAAACGTGCATATTATTTTTAAAATAGGCTATTTGACTGAGGCCGATTCTAAAAACGCCTTCTACATCCTGACCTAAGTTTTCTTATTTATACAATTTACAAATATTTATGTAACCGCATCCCAAAAAATATATATATTTTATATAATATATACTGTACATAATGTACAGAACCCCAAAAGGGCCTCCCTAGTGTCAACATTAACGCTGCTTGTGGTGGTGGTGGTGGTGGTGGTGGTGGTACAGACCCAGGACCTCCAGGTGGTGTGCCGTGCCTTCACCTCGTTTGGAAAAGCTGACATCAAACGGAGGAAGCTCCACCCGGACACCTTCATCCAGCTGGCCATGCAGTTGACCTACTACACAATCCACGGAAGGTACCGGACACCACCTGCTTGTTTTTGAGGGCCGCTATAGCCCCCTCCTATAGAACGTCGCAGTCCCGCCTCCTACCCTGGACCAGGAAATGAAACCCAATGCATTTTTCCCATAGACATTTCTTAAAGTATTTATTTAAAGACGGTTACGCCGCGGACAAAGCCAACTCGAGTCGTGACAACTCATGACAACACAAACAATATTTTGGACCAAACAAATAATTACAAAGAAGAAAAACAACAAAAAAAGTGTTGGCTTTGTCCGCGGCGTAAACGTCTTTAAATAAATACTTTCTGAAATGTCTATGAGAAAAATGAACAGAGAATCATTTCCTGGTCCATGGTAGGAGGCGGGACTGCGACGCTCTATATCCAGCTATTATAGTCCGGCAGCCGAGGTGGACGGGTGGGGAAATTTGGTATGTAGTCTTTTTTTTTTTTTTTGTCTAAAATATTGTCCATATAATCCGTTCCAAGCATTAGTTTTGCACAAAAAACACTCCTTGGGCTAAAAAACGGCCATAGACGTCATGACAAGTGTGATGAGATCAGCACAAAATGTGATGAGGTCAGCACATTATTTTGTGCCAAGTGGCTATGGCTGTTTTTAGCCCAAGGAGTGTATTTTGTGCAAAACTAATGCTTGGAATGGATTCAGAATCATGAAAACCCACTAGTTTGACATGTTACATGCTACTTAAAGCATAAGGGAAGTTTGACATTTTTGACATTTTTGCCATAGGATGTTAATGGTAGGGTCACAAGAAACCCCTATAAAAAGAAATTGCCCAATACTGACAGCCGGTCAGCAAGTGGATTCATGAATGTATAGACAATATTTTAGGCCAATAAAAAAGACTCACAAATGTCTCACTTTAAACAAATGAAGCCTGTCGGCTGCCGGACTATAAGTGTAGATTTCCGTCTTACACAAACATTAAATTCTCTTTGACACTGAATGGAGAATCTACGTCATTATGTAGACGAGCAGATCGGCAAATTTTGTCCTACACAAATTCCCATTGACAATGATTGACCGTGTCAATGTCTGAATGGACACTAGGAAAAGGGAGACCCCCCCCCCTCCACACACACACACCCCGCCGCTCGGACTCGGGGGTGGAGTTTCGCGTAGGGATGCACCGTTATATCGGTATCGGCCGATATTTGCCGTTATCGATCTATATCGGTATCGGCAAATAAAGCTGTAGTTTCTGAACTATTTCTTGTATAGAAGATGTATTTGTTTCCCTGGCACAAAAGGGGGAAATGGCACACACCAAAAGCTAAATAAACAAGTATCAGTATCGGCTATTGGCTAAATTGATATTCTAAACGGGGTCATCCCTATGTTCCCCAGGTTCTATGTTCCCCAGGTTCTATGTTCCCCACTCCACTCGCCCCCCAAAAAAGGTTCTATGTTCCCCGCTCAACCAAAAACAGGTTCTATGTTCCCCACTATGGCTCTGCACTCAACCAAAAAAGGTTCTATGTTCCCCACTCAACCATAGGAGGTGGCTGTGGACAGTTTAGATGTCCGCCTACCAGTGACATCATCATCAACAGGGCTTTCTATACATGGAAAGGTAACATGTCATTATGGAAGGCATTGTTCTCACACTAATATATATATATATTTTAAACAACTGAAAATAATAGAACATTAATTAATGTCTTTGACACAAAAGTGTTGGATTTAAAAGGACGTACATTCACATCTTCGCCAGTCAATGTGTTAATACATCATGGTTCCATCTCTCTCTCTCTCTCTCTTACCTAAGGGGTCCTTTCCCGGAAACGCTGAATTGTTAGTCCGCCTTAAACCAGTTACACCTACAAAATGTAGTACTATATCCGACACACACACACACACACACACACACACACACACACACACACACACACACACACACACACACAATAAAAGGGTAAATAATACCTTTCGACAATACATGCACAGTATGTTGTAACAGTCCCTGCACACCGAAAGGCCATGAAATAAAACACACTGCTCGCTTTTCACCATCCATAAATGCTTGATACGCGATTATATGTTTAAAGGATTATTCTTAACCATAGAACACTAGACATCCTTTTTGTCACACCCTACCCAATGTAGGGTAAAGTAGGGGGGGGGGGGGGGGGGGGGTGTATTGGATTTTTCTCTATCACTAAACGGAAAAGAAAAAACAAATGTGGGCAGTGAAACAAACCTATCTATTAGTATTAATGTTCTGCTTGATAAGGGCCAACCCTAACAGCGGGGCAGCGGTGGCCTAAGGGTTAGAGGAGCGCCCTTGTTGCCGAGAGGTTGCCGGTTCGATTCCCCGGACGGGCAGGAAAAATCTGGGTGGGGAAGTGATTGTCATCACTCACCCAACACCGCTGAAGTGGTCAACTGCTTCCCCTGGAGCTGCTTAGTGGCCAACAGTATAAGACTGTGGTTGTACTGGTCAGCTCCCAGGTTTTAATGCGTGTGTGTGTGTGTGTGTGTCCGTCTGTGTGTTTCTATGTGCAGGGCGTTGCTGAAAATGAGCACCTGTGCTCAGCTACTTCCCTGGGTAAATAAAGGATAAAAAAAATATTAATAAAAAAAAACCTGTGGGCAATACCGGTACATTAAAAAGGGCACCTTACAATTTTACAATTTACATTTTTGGGCATTAAAGGGGAATTTCTTCCTACCCCCCCCTTTTTATTTATTTTTTTAATGACGAATGGATATGTGTCTTCATATATGGTAAGAAAACTCCCATTTAAGCAGATGTATGGTAATACAACAAACACATAAACATTGTCTTCAACAATCATACGTAAACTAGGAACCTAACAGTGGAATATAATGAAACTATGCGTATAAACTATAGTGTGCTATGTCTACTACTACAAGAAAAAAGCATTCTAATTTACATAAGTTGAGCATTTGCGTACGCCTGTAAGGTCGTCGGGGCGAGGGCTACGGGCTAAGATGCCACTTTGGGCATCAGCGGCAAAGGGAAGCACTTCACATAGGAGCTCTTCCCTCAAAATGTGTAGATAGATAGATAGATAGATAGATAGATAGATTCTTTATTATTGTGTCATGCACCCAAGGCGCCCAGCCCACATGGACTTATAGGACACACCACAAATCATTGCGTCAGTATTGCATTGTGTACAGGAAACAGTTTTCTTTCTTTCTTTTTTTTTTTTTTTTTCTTTTCTTTACACAAACAAAACATTCTGCCTTTTTTCCCACGCTTTGCATACAAAGTCTGCTAAAGCAAAAATACCTTTCCTAAAACAAAATTCCAACTTTTCGTAGTCCTCTAACCAGAAAAAGTTAACACAGATGGTTGTCATTTTACAAAATAATACATGTCTTAGTTCTTCATATAATGGGCAGTAAAACAAAAAATGAATTTCATTTTCAATTTCTTTCAAATCACACAGTAAACATACTCTGTCCTCCTCAGGAGCACCAATGAATCTACCCGTTTCTAAAGCTAATGGTAAGGTCCCAGAATGCAGCTGTGCACAAAAAGATCTCTGACTTTTGGATACATTTTGTGTAACATAAGGTTCAGGGCCATAATTCTTTTTAATAAGACGATATGTTCTTAGTTTTGGTTTGTACCATAAATCAACAGCCCAACTCTCCTTATACCCAAGGAACATAAAGTTCTGTATCTCATGAATATTACAGAATAGTTTATTTAAATAAATAAATGATGAATTATTCATAAAAAATAAAGACTTTACTTCATTGGCCCAGGGGTAACCATTAGAAATGTCCCAGTTAAAAATCTTTTTGGTTAGTCTGTCATCGGACATATTAACAAGTCTATTCCAAAGTCTCAACATCTCACCTTTGTGTCTGATATTTACGGGCATCCATCCCATATCTCCGCTAATGGCCAAGATAGGCGTAAGCTTATGAACTCCAAGAAATGACCGTATGGCTCTATTTTGAATTGTGTTACAACTTTCCTTGTCCGGAAAACCCCATACACCGGAGGCATAGTCCGAAACAGGGCATACACAAGACTGATATAATTGTGTATATGTATAATATCCTAAATCCTTACAGGCTTTCACCTTATTCAGTACTGACCCCAGGGCTCTACCAGCTGAATCAGAAAGAACCTGAGTGCCTTCCTTGAAGTTCATATGCTCATCTAAAGTGAGGCCAAGATATTTATATGTCTTTGTGTATGTTAATACAGTTCTCCCACACGTAAATGTAAATGGACTCCTTTCTACAGATGGTTTCCTGAAGTGAACAATTTGTGTTTTGTCAATATTTACCACCAGCCTCCACCTCAAACACCAATCCGCAACAATATTGAGCATGTTTTGCAGCTCCTTTTCGCAATTGGCAAGTAAAATTATGTCGTCTGCATACAAAAGTATGCCTACAATCATATCCGCTACTTCCACCCCCAATTTGGAGTTTCTAATCTCAATTGCTAGATCATTAACGTACATGGAGAACAACGTTGGTGACAAGACATCTCCTTGTTTCACACCAAAGTGTGTAGGAAACCATCCTGTTCTGAAGTCATTTACCTGAACACAAGCAATGGGGGCCCGATACAGGGCCTTAATGGCAGCATAAAACTTCCCATTTACCCCTGATCTTAATAATCTGTATTCAAGGAGCTCCCTATTTACCCAGTCAAAGGCTTTTTGAAAATCAATGAAACATGCATATGTAGATTTCTGTTCTTGAAGTCTTGCTCTAACAATGGTAGTGACTGAGTAAATATGGTCAATACAGGATCTTGCTTTACGGAAGCCGTTCTGTTCGTCAACAAGAAATCCTGACCGTTCAAAATGATCTGTAAGTCTATTATTTAGAAGTGATGAGTATAATTTGTATACATTACTAATAAGACTTATGCCTCGATAGCTAAGCGGAAGTTTAGGGTCATTTTTTGCGGACTTTGGAATAGGCTTTATGATAGTTCTGTACCACTGCGAAGGAACAATACCACTATCGAAACAGGATTGAAACAAATTAAACAAAATGTCTAACAACTTAGGTGATTTCAATACCTCATATGAAATGTCATCAATTCCCGTAGCTTTTCTTAATTTACTTTTTTCAATCACTCTCTTTACTTCCTCAGTAGTGAAATTACAATTTAAATAAAGATTACAATTGTAAGTGTCTGTACTCATTTCACTTTCCATTAACTTTTTTAAACCGCTAACTTCTTTCAAGAAAGCCTCATCAAATAAAGAGTGATTACAACCGGAAAACAAATCTGTGAAATCCTTCTCCCATTTTTCTAATACTATTCCTATGTCAGAGCAGCATTCCCCACTCTCCAATGTTACAACCATAGGAATCTCTCTTTTCTTAATGGGACCCAATTTATTAATTTCCTTCCAAAATGTCTGGGGGTTATGAGTATGTAGTTGCTCAATATGTAACGACATTCCTCTGTTAAACTTGCGTTTCACTGCACGTAACCGTTTATCAAATTCCCCTTGACTATCTTTGAATTTCTTTCTCAAGTCTACTCTCAATGTCTTATTTACACATTTTAGGAATTTCCTCTCTGCATCTCTTAAATGGTCCCATAACCTTTGTAGCTCTTGGTTCCAATAAGGTTTACGTATTCTGTTTGAACCTTTTTGAGTATGTTTTTTACCACATTTATCCAATTCTGTATATAAACACTCACAAAATGTATCATAACAAGCATCCATATGAGCTTGGTTATTTGGGTTTAACTTCAACTGGTCATTAAGCTCCAATAAGATATTATTACATGTGTTAGATGATAAAAAACCTTCAGGGAAACTTCTTATTTGAGATCTTAAATTATTTTGACTCCTGGGTACTTCCACTTCTTTACAAAACGCTGACCTAGTCTGAAATGATAACATCAGTATTGAGTGATCAGGCACTTTACATCTGTCTCCCAGTAAAGAGATACCCTCCGGCCCCAAACTATCTAATAACTCATTTGGGGTCAAAACAATAAATGTATTACAATTGTTTAACCCTTCGTGGGGAACAATCATATAGTCTACTACAGCTCTGCCTCTAGTGGAGACAGAGGTAAAGTTATCAGTACCTGATGTTCTCCCATTTACTACACAGCATTTTGCATCTCTCAAGAATTCAATTAAAACCTCTCCATATTTATTAATCGAAGTGTCTAGATTATTTCTTGGGGGTACATTATCAACGTCTGGAATGTAGTCATTAAGATTGCCAATACGTCCATTATAATCCCCACACAGGTACAAATCATCTACATCAGATAAACTATATATCTGAGCCAGTAAATGGCTAAAAAATATATGAGAAGAAATTGTTCTTGGAGATCCCTCAGGCGGCAAGTAACAGGTAAAAATAGCAAAACAATTCATAGAAAACCTATTCTTAAAACGCATTCCCAATATTCCCTCCACGGTTTTATCAATTATATTAACTTTATAACTTTCAAATATTGTATTCTTTACTAAAATACCAACTCCCCCTGATCCTTTAACAGCTCTCATATGCATTTTACGATTTTGCCCAAACCAAGTGTACCCTGTCAGTTCTATATCTTGGTGACAAGTCAAATGGGTTTCATTTAGAGAGATAATGTCAGGGTTAGTATTTAGCAATATTTGTTTTCTAAGCTCACAGTTCCCGGTTGTCCAGCCATTTACATTCCAGTGCACTAATGTACAGTTTTCAAGTTGTGTGGGTTGGGCATTTACCTAACGTGGCACTGAATCATCTCTTCTCTGTCGCCCACGACCCCGTCCCCGTCCCCATGGGCTTTGTGGTCGTGCGCCCTGGGGGTGTCTGTCCCTGTTCTCGTCCTCCGGAATATAGTTTCTCTGTCCTTGTCCACCTCGACCCCGGCGGGGGCTCCGTGCGTCAGCATCATGCTCACAGAGGTGAATATGGGGGGGTCTGTCATTCACCCCCTCCTCCAGAGTATCTCTTCCTTGAACCTGTCCCCCTCGACCCCGGCGGGGGCTCTGTGCGTCGGCATCACGCTCACGGAGGTGAGTATGGGGGGGTCTGACCCTCTCCCCCTCCTCCAGAATATCTCTTCTCCGTCCGTATCCACCTCGACCCCGACGGGGGCTCCGTTCGTCACGGGGATGTGTGCGTCGGTCCCTTTCCTCCTCCTCACGTCTTGTGAGGCGCCCACTGCCCGTGAAGAAGTAGTCTTGTCCACAAGAGAACTCTTTGAGTAGAGTCCTAAGGTTTATCTCCATGATCCTCTCCGCATGTGACTTCGCATTATTAATGAAAACACGTTGAAAGTTTTCATTATCCCCTAGGCTCCGCTTGAGACGGAGAACAGCCACTTTGTCCTGTACTGAGCGAAATTCCACTTTGATGATTCCCGGTCCACGTCCTCTTGGCACCAGGCGTTCCACGTTCACCAGCTCCGGTATTGGATCACATTGTAGGCCCTCTACCAGGAGCGTCTCCACCCGCAGCAGCACATCCTCCGCCTCGATAAACGGCAGACCCACAATAACAATCGAAACCTCTGGGTTGAATTTGCAGGCTGGCCGTTTCGCTTCATCTAGTTTCACTTCCACGTGATCGATTCTAGCAGAAAGTTGCCCAATATCGATGTCGTGGTTGTCTTGTATTTGTTTCATATTAGTTCTCAGCTCAGCTTTGAGTTCCTCTCGATTGTCATTAATGAGATTTTCCAGGCGCTTTACATTGCTGTCAAGCTGTTTCTCAATTTTTTCGAGGGAAGTATGCACTTCTCCAATCTTTGATGTGAGGAGTGTTTTGAGCTCCTCTCTCTGCGTTCGGAGTTCCACCATGATGGCGTTGATATCCGTCGTATCGGCGTCTTTTTTGTCTCTTTGCCTTGTGGCATGGCTTCCCTGCCCTGCCATATTATTCACTCACATACGCAGCGAATTTACTTAGTAATAAGTCGTATTTTCTACCTTTTTGTGTTAAGTTTGAGCCACAGGTTTTCACCGCCCATGTGTGTATGTGGTTCGTCTTCTGTCCTCAATGAGTTATCTTGTGAAGTTTGAGACTACTGCTGTGGCTGAAGCGTTTCCCACACTGGTCACAGGCGTAGGGCTTCTCTCCTGTATGAATTCTCTGGTGAGACTTTAGAGAATATTTTCTGTTGAACCTAGTTCCACACTGGTCACAGGCGTAGGGCTTCTCTCCTGTATGAATTTTCTTGTGAAGTTTGAGACTACTGCTCTGGCAGAACTGTTTCCCACACTGGTCACAGGCGTAGGGCTTCTTTTCTGCATGAACTATCTTGTGAAGTTTGAGACTACTGTTATCGCGGAACTGTTTCCCACACTGGTCACAGGCGTAGGGCTTCTCTCCTGCATGGATTATCTGGTGTCTATCTAGATTACTGCTCTGGCTGAACTGTTTCCCACACTGGTCACAGGCATAGGGCTTCTCTCCTCTATGAATTCTCTGGTGTTTTTTGAGATTACCGCTCATGCGGAACCTGGTCCCACACTGGTCACAGGCGTAGGGCTTCTCTCCTGAATGCATTGTCTGGTGATCTTTGAGAGTACTGCTCCGGCTGAACCTGCTGCCACACTGGTCACAGGCGTAGGGCTTCTCACTTGTATGAATTCTCTGGTGAGTTTTTAGATGACTGCTATGGCTGAACCTGGCCCCACAATGGTCACAGCAGTAGGGCTTTCCCCTGTATGAATACTCTGGTGACCTTTGAGCGCACTGGCTTGGCGAAAACTTATCCCACACTGGTCACAGGTGTAGGGCTTCTCTCCTGTATGAATTCTCCGGTGTTGTTTGAGACTATCGATCTGTCCGAAGCTTATCCCGCACTGGTCACAGGCGTAGGGCTTCTCTCCTGTATGAATTCTCTGGTGAGTTTTGAGACTATGTCTCTGGCTGAACCGTTTCCCGCACTGGTCACAGGCGTAGGGCTTCTCTCCTGTATGAAATATCTGGTGTTGTTTTAGACCACTGCTTGTGGCGAACCTGGTCCCACACTGGTCACAGCCGTAGGGCTTCTCTCCTGTATGAATTCTCTTGTGATCTTTGAGTTTACCACTATGTCCGAACCTGGCCCCACACGTGTCACAGGTGTAAGGCTTCTCTCCTGTATGAATTCTCTGGTGAGATTTTAGATGACTGCTCGTTCTGAACCTGGTCCCACACTGGTCACAGCAGTAGGGCTTCTCTCCTGTATGAATTTGCTGGTGATCTTCGAGATTACATCTCAGGCTGAACTGTTTCCCGCAAAGGTCACAGGTGTAGGGCTTCTTTCCTGTATGAATTATCTGGTGTTGTCTTAGACCACTGCTCGTGCTGAACCTGGTCCCACACTGGTCACAGATGTAGGGCTTCTCTCCTGTATGAATACGCTGATGATCTCTGAGCGTACTGGCTTCGCGAAAGCTTATCCAGCACTGGTCACAGGTGTAGGGCTTCTCTCCTGTATGAATTCTCTGGTGTCTTTTGAGACTATCGATCAGTCCGAAGCTTATCCCGCACTGGTCACAGGCGTATGGCTTCTCTCCTGTATGAATACTCTGGTGAACTTTGAGATTAGTGCTCTTGCTGAACCGTTTCCCACACTGGTTACAGGCGTAGGGCTTCTCTCCTGTATGACTTTTCTTGTGTTCTTTTAGATCACTGCTCTGTCTGAACCGTTTCCGACACTGGTCACAAGCATAGGGCCTCTCTCCTGTATGAATTCTCTGGTGTATTTTCAGAGCATTGTTATGGCTGAAGCGTGTCCCACACTCGTCACAGCAGTAGGGCTTCTCTCCTGTATGAATTCTCTGGTGTTGTTTCAGATATCTGCTCCGGTTGAACCTGCTGCCACACTGGTCACAGTGGTAGGGCTTCTCTCCTGTATGAATCATCTGGTGTCTTTTGAGAGCACTGACATAGCGGAAGCCTTTCCCACACTGGTCACAGGCATAGGGATTCTCTCCTGTATGAATTTTCTGGTGATGTTTGAGTCGACTGTTTCTGCTGTGGACAGGTTTCTTCAGTGGTAGTTGGTCAGGAAAAACATCTTAGAGAGAGAGAGAGAGAGAGAGAGAGGGGGGGGGGGGGGGATTAGGGGGGAAACATAGAAAGATATGCAGCAACAGGAGAGTTTCGTGCTTTAGTTGCAGTGGTTTACAGTCCTCATAAAAGTGGTCCAGTTGTTATTTTGTGAAAAAACGCATTACTGGCTATTTCCGCTACCTGACCATAAGCCCTGAATGGGGCATTGGATTGTAGTGCTAAATAGGCTCCCAAGTGGACCACTTCACAGCCGTAAAGGTAGGGGAAACAACTGGACCCCTTCTATGAGGACTAAAAAATAGCAACTAAAGGTGAGAAAGCCTTCTAGCACGAAACTCTCCTTTAACCAATTCTGGGTGGGAACCCCTTTTGGTGTTTTAAGCATTATGTTATGCTTTAGCTATTGACAAATAGCACATCTACAAGCTCTTTGCTTCTGAGGGGTTCCTGGAATAACATATTTTCAGATGGGGGTCGGCGGCCAATTTCATATATGTTTGGGGGTCCTTGACATGAAAATGTTTGAGAAGGACTGACATAGAAACATGGGTTTTTCAGAAAATTGTCAGGATTTTTGAAGACATTTGTAGAATCGAGCTCAGGTCTAAATGGGTTAATACTACAGTATTTGTTTTTATTATACAGGGCAGCCACAGCAACTGCCAGGCACAGATTGGCTATTTAGCCGGGCGACCTGTGAGTTTCTCGCTTTCAAATTGCTTTTGATTGTGACTTGCTACATGTTTTTTTTACCTTGTTCTGTACAGCACTTTGGAACCTTGTTTTGAAAGGTGCTACAGTATATAAAGTTCATTATCATTATCATGTCATGCCGTACTTTTTATTTGTGTTTTTAAACAGCTATAGTGTAGATTGTGTCTTAACACAAACATTAAATGCCATTGACAATGAATGGAGAATTTACATCATATATGTGTCTGAGCAAATTGGCTGTGGTATGTCTGTCGGTTTGTCGGTGGAAACCCTTGGCCAATAAGTTACCACCATTCTTGATGACATAACTAAGGTATGTTTCAAGGTTGGTATAAGGTCAATGCTTGATTAGAGCACCCCTCACTTCACACAGGTGTGATTTGTCTTCTATTCATTAAGGTCCACAAAATGAGAGGCCTGCTCTGCCGGAAACATCGCAGATTCTTTTTTTTTTATGGAAATGTTCGTATATTTATATGTGATGTGTGACATGAACTAGGTGTCTTTTCATGTAGTCTACAGTAGGTTGTTTAAGCTGTCAATAAATGCTTCCCAGATACACAGAACAACAACAAGTTGCAACCAAGTTGAAACATCTTTACACAAACGCTGGTTAACAAACTGCCCTCCCACTCTGGGCGATTAGAACACATCAAAGCCTTCTACAAAAACCTAGGTGTTTGTAAAGACGATTTTAAACTGGCAATGGTGACAACTGATGAGGTACTTAACAATTTTTTTCCCAAGTACGTATATACCTGTATAGGTACGTTGACGCTAGGCGGCGTCATATCCCAAGTATGTATATTAGGGTGCATCAAAATTTGCAAGTTTAACCTCCTGATCTGTTCCTTTGATAAAATGTGCCACTTCATGTTTTAAGAACATGTGCAAAATATCTTTTCAATATATGGTGATTTACAGGTCCAACGCAGCATGTCAAATTTGGGTAAAAGTGCAATTTTCGGTCCTTTTATAACTCCCATTTTCTATTAACATAACACGTCAATTCATCAAGTTTACAACAAATAGTTTTGAAGATGTTTTTGGAAAGAGCTAAATGTGTTTACTTAAGAATAAACATTACATTTTCATTTAAATCATCACTGAAAAATGTTTGAAAATGGAGTCTTAGTCCTTCACTGTGTTCATGTTCAACTGGCACTTGCAGCAGCGAAGATTGGGCTGCTCACAGCGATAATGCTCAACTGCTTGCAGGACCTCTGCAGATCTTGCTCACTCTTCACTGCTGCCACAAACTGTTGTGAGTTTGACCCCATGCTCGGCGCAGTCATTGACAACATTGATAGCACACACATTCACCAGTCACCACACCTGTCTGGAATGATAGCCCAATCCTCTGGTAGCCCAATCCTCTACATTGAGTGAGATAAATGCTGGATCGATCTGCAGCCGGTGTATACCGAACCAGCAGTCTGGGTTGGCAATGTCGGACAGCCTGGTGGTCGGCGAGAGGACTGGAAACTTTGGCTTGCACCAGTGCAAAAGCGCTGCTGTTAGCATGGGAAGATCATCCGGATTGTTATCCAAGATGGCATCCGCAAGTACATGTCACTCTTCAGCTGGTACGTTGGTGTTGAAGAGTGCCAGGGGCAGCATCTCAGCAGTCAGGTACCAGAGGTGCCTCTCCAGTGCTTTCATGGCTGATATTGCAATGCCCTCGTCAACAGACTTGTAAGCAAGTGTGCAGGTTGTGGTAGAGTGTGAGGTCATTGCATGCAGCATCTACGGCCGAGTCTTATGTCACTGGCTACACGGTTGAAGATCACACCAATGCAGCAGCAGGCTGCCTTCATGTGCGCCCTGATCACAGAGTCGGTCAGTAATTGTGAAATGATTTCAGCATCATACACAACAGTAGATCGATCACAGCGCAAAGTGCTGGAGGCTGTCAATAAAGAACACCACAAGCAGTGGACACCACCTCCTATGTGCACCCTGCACTGGGACGGCAAGTTGACACCGACGCTAAGCAATGTGCGCCAGTTGGAGGAGCGTTTGACAGTGGTGGTTGGAGATGCAGAGCAGCTGAAATTGCTTGGCGTGCCAGCATATACAAAGGGTAAATACGAGGCGTGTGTAGAGATCATTGCCAGGCTGACATGTAAGCTACTGCAGGAATGGTGCTGTGCCGACCAGATTGTCAACATGGCATTTGACAACACTGCATCAAACACAGGCCATCTCACAGCAGCCTGCATTGCCATCCAGCTCTCACTTGGTAGACTCTGGTCCGATGCCAGCATCACATTGGTGAGGTGATCCTCAGCCACATTTTCACTGGCCTCAAGGTGGAGTCCTCACTCTCACCAGAGGTTACCTTGTTTAGGCATCTGCAGGATTGCCGCACAAATACAGTGACCCATTGTACCGCTGCATTACTGCCAACGCCGAACAACCGTTCCTGGGCAGGTTACGTGCTGAACTCACTGCATGTGCTGCGGCAATGATAGACTACAAGCGAGGCGACTACCATGAGTTTGTGCAGCTGTGTCTTGTCTATCTGGGTGCAGATGATGCAGCGCAGACTCCAGTAAATTTCCAAAGACCGGGAGCGCTGCACAAGGCATGCTGGATGGCCAACTTACTCTACACTCTCAAGTTGGCTATGCTGGAGCGACATATCACCTTGCTTCCCCAGGGCACCACCACCACACGGCAGCAGGTGCAGAAGATTTGGACGTTTGCCAACTTCATTACGCACATCTACGCAACATGGTGGCTGACCTGTGACACGGCCGTAGATGCTGCATGGAATGACCTCACATTCTACCACAACCTGCACACTTACAAGTCTGTTGATGAGGGCATTGCAACATCAGCCATGAAAGCACTGCAGAGGCACCTCTGGTACCTGACTCCTGAAATGCTGCCCCTGGCACTCTTCAGCACCAAGATGCCAGCTGATGAGCGACGTGCACTTTCGGATGCCATCTTGGATCACAAGCCAGATGATCTTCCAATGCTAGCCCCACAGCAGCGCTTTGGCACTGGTTTCGGCAAGCCAAAGTTTCCAGTCCTCTCGCCGACCACCAGGTTGGCTGACCTTGCCAACCCAGACTGCTGGTTCGGTATGCACCAGCTGCAGATCGATCCAGCATTTATCTCACTCAATGTAGAGGATTGGGCTACCAGTGCATCATTCCAGGCAGGTGTGGTGACTGGTGAATGTGCGTGCTATCAACGTCGTCAATGACTGCGCCGAACATAGTGTCAAACTCACAACAGACTTTGTGACAACAGTGAAGAGTGAACAACATCTACAGAATGTATCAAACACGAGGTGGATCCAAACTAGAAAAATAAGTAAGGACATGTGGACCCCTCCTAGTGCCTCAACCATGATAACCATATAGGCATATTGAGCACAACAGTAATAAAGTCACCACAGATGCTTTGATTTGGGGTTAATTTAAGTATTTTGCGTGGAATGACTCTGAAGATTGCTGAAAAGAATGAGACATTAGCTGATATTGTAAAACCATGGCAAAGTTGATTCCTATTGAAGTAAAGATGAAAATATTGGCAAAAAGGCAAAAAATACTGGTGCATTTTTTCGTACAAAAATTGCTATAGATGTTTTGTGACTGAAATGTATTATTTTTTATACTTGGTGTTCCAAGGGGAATCATGTAAGACAGGGTTCCCCAATTAATTTTCCTCGAGGGCCATATTTTGACTAGGGTACCAGGCTGGGGGCCGAGTCCGCACGCGTGAGGTCGAGGTCTTGCCCTGAAAGGATGCCCAGTTTGACATGCACAGGCTACTGACCCCCATTTAATGCCATTTATATCTGGGACCCCCCAGATATAAATATTGAAATTCTTCCACGGGCCGCAAGGGGGCGCTCCGCGGGCCGCAAATGGCCCGCGGAGCTCCTATTGGGGAACCCTGATGTAAGGCAACTTCTTGCAGCCAGTTGTGATTACAATGCATGAAATGATCTTATGACTGAACCAGTTTCCATGTGACTCGCACGCACGCACGCACGCACGCACGCACGCACACACACACGCACACACACACACAAAGTGCTTATCTGCAGTAATAGTGCTGGTGGGAAACAGCACCTGCTAGGCACAGGTAGTGGCCGTTGGAACAATTAGGCTGATTCCTGGCCATCCTTAAAATGCATGAAATTAGGATCATATAACGTTGGACCAGTAGCCATGCGCCTCAAACACACACTACCCCCCCACCCCCCCTTGCTTCATGTCTTCCTAACTCTCTCTTTCTCTTTCTCACTCGCTGTCTCTCTCTCGTGCACACACACACACACACACTGGGGGGCGTGGGGGAACAGGGTGGCATTCCGACCTCTGCTTCCTGGCTAAACGTACGTACTCCCCACCCCCACACTGTGTGTGTGCGTGTGCGTGTGCGTGTGTGTGCGCGCGCGCGTGCGTGCTTGCTTGCTTGCTAGACTACTTCTGCGTGCAGTCAGTGAGGGTTAGGGCTTCGGAACACACACACACACACACACACACACACACACACACACACACAGAGCTTACTGTTGATTTAGTGCTGGAAGGAGGGCCTTTCAAACGGGAAGTGAGGAACGCAGGCCTTGTTGCCTGGATCAACGACAGGTCTGGTACAGGTCTGCTCAGGAAGGGCGCAACAACGCAAGCGTAAGAAAAAAGCTAAACAGAATCCAGGTCTGGTGAGGTCAGGTCACGTAAATACGCTTGTGTTGTCGCACCGCGACTGCTCCGCAGTGCTCCGCGCAAAAACGCAGGTCTCAATCGCTTCATGTTTGAAGGGCCATTTACTCTGTTAGTCCACGATAATGTGCTTTCTGTTGAAGTTGAAATAAACGTTTACAGGGGACATCAAAACATGCACTCACTTATTCTGTGTAACTTTATCACAGGCTGCTTCAGCATGGCTCTCTGGTAGATCTGTTCCTCCTCTATTCTGTGTAACTTTATCACAGGCTGCTTCAGCATGGCTCTCTGGTAGATCTGTTCCTCCTCTATTCTGTGTAACTTTATCACAGGCTGCTTCAGCATGGCTCTCTGGTAGATCTGTTCCTCCTCTATTCTGTGTAACTTTATCACAGGCTGCTTCAGCATGGCTCGCTGGTAGATCTCTGGCTGTTGTTGGTCCTCTGATGCAGCGGCAGAAAAGTCGGACATGTGTGTGTGTGTGAGGGGCCCCTCGATCCTTCCTTCCTTCCTGTCTGTCTGTCTGTCTGTCTCTCTCTCTCTCTCTCTCTCTCTCTGTACCACCTATTTTTGAGGGGCGCTACACAGGTTTAATGTTTGTTTTTAGTTCAATGTTTGTTTTAAAAACGCCATTGACAATGAAGGGACAATTTACGCCATCTTGTCCCTAAACATGAAATTCCATTAACAAAAAAGAGAATTTAATTTAATTTGTTTTGTCGCCGTTTGTTTTACATCACCTAATCAACATGAGTTAGACTTTAATATATTAGCGCCCCTCACTTCACACGGTGTGATTTGTTTGTAACTGTGATGCTGCGTGTTCTCGCTCATTCTTTACTTCTCATTCGTTATTGTGTTTATAAAAAAATCACACACTTGTGATGTGAGCGGCGCTCTTTCGTATCATCATGCATGATCATACATCAGCCACTCAAATCATCAAATTCCGTGCACACGCGCACGCACGCACGCACACACACACACACACACACACACACACACACACACACACACACACACAGAGAGAGAAACACACACACGCACAACGCTGTGCATAGGAGGGGCTAATGCCCTTTTTATTATTTGCACATTTAAACAGTACAAAAAAGGTAACGTTATTAAAACACAGAATGATAAAGGAAAGCCATATAGGGTTTATACCAGGTTCTCACCTAAAATAATAAACATGAGGTGTGACAAACAACAAATACACTTGTGTGCAGTTGAATGCGTGCGTGCGTGAGTGCGTGCATGCGTGCGTGTGTGTGCGTGCGTGCATGCGTGTGTGAAGTAAAGTTTATTGGTACAGCACCTTTCGCAGGCAATCGCAGTCACAAAGTGCTTTAACAACAAGAAAAGAAAAACAAGTCAGTAATAATCAATACAGAGTCAATACAAGTAAAACAAGTCATTAATAATCAATACAGAGTCAATACAAGTAAAACAAGTCGATAATAAAGTAGGCTAAGACAAAATAGAATTAAAATAAAACAATCAACATTTAACCAAGCCGGTGAAAATGAACAGGGAAGTCAAATAGGGCTATGACAGGCCTGTTTAAAAAGGTGAGTTTGTAACAGTCCTTTAAAAATGTCCACAGAGGCCACAGTTCTTACGTGGAAGAGGAACTCATTCCATAGCCTTTTGTTTTCAATGTTGTCTGAGGAACAACCAGCAAGGCCTGCTGGGTTTAATGATCTCAGAGACCTTCTGTGCACATACTATTGGAGCTGTTGGATACTGTTGTGTGTGAGTGTGTTTCTATGGTAGAAGCAAGCAAGTAGAGAGGCTTGATTCATCAGGCTGGCCCTCAGTCTATGTTTAAAGTTACTGAGTGAAGATGAGGAGTTGGCAATAAGCATGTGTGTCATTCCAGACTCTGGAATGACACACATTGAGGTTCTTTACTCTGGAATCCAGAGTAAAGAACCTCTGTCTTCTTGGCCCGGACGGTTAGCTCAACCGTCTGGGCACCTATAGGCTGCTGAGCCAGCCTGACGGCGTGCCGCGGGTTCGACTCCCGATCCCGACGGCCTTTGCCCCTGTGTCTTCCCCCCCATTTCCTGTCAGATTACTTTCAACCTATAGTAACCAGTAGTAGTAGTAAAGAACCTCTGTCTTTATTAGAGAACTGGCTATGAGTGGTACGGCTGAGGCGAGGATGGAGATTGTCAGATTGTCTAGTATATTATCATTGAAATTGAAGCACTTGAAAGGTAAGTGCATCCATGTATGAAAGAACAGGGCTGTACTATGGTAATGTCATAGATAGACAATGCATTTAGATGTCTAAACAGAGGAGCAGATGGAGCCAAATGACTAGAAGACGTAGCTATTCTTACACATTTCTTTTGAATATTGGGAATTCTGTTTAAATTAGACGGATATGTACTTGCCCAGACAATATTGCTACAATATAAATGAGATATGGATAAATTAAACTGTAATACAGGGTTAAGGCCCAATAAACCACACCGCTGCAACTCCTTGCAACAAAACAAACCACACCAGTTGCATGTTGCAAGGAGTTGCATGGCGACCCTCTGAGGCAAGCTTGATTAATGAAGCCAGATGTGGTGACACTAATTCCAAATATTATCAAAGTATTCTGCGGCACCTCTGCACCCACTTTGAGAACCACTGTTTTATACAACACATTACAACGTTAATCCGAGCCGCGCTGATCATCATGGCTGCTCTGGGGGCCTCGTCCCTCCGTTCCCTATAGACCTACACTACAGATACAACAATTTATAATTCAGGCATTTAGCAGACGCTCTTAATCCAGAGCGATTTACAGTAAGCAGGAACAAACAACATGGTAATACATCAAATACATCAAATAGTATATATAGACTAGTGCTATGTCTACATAAAATGCTATCTAAGTTACATAAATTGAGCCTTTGCGTATGCCTGCAAGGTCTTCGGGGCTAGGACAAGGGCAAGTGTCGCCGTTACAATGCGCTAGACCCAAGCCCCCAGAATGGCTGGGCAAACGATGGAAGTCATCTCCCTAATGGTCAAAACTGGCGCGGGTGGAAGTGACCCGTCTTCTATGCTTATTTTGCAGATTTCTCTGGCACTAGCGCCACATTCTGGCCTGGAGGGCTGGGAGGGAATGTGTTAATATCCCTAAACTTCTTCTTTTTAAACTATTTTGAAGAACATTTTTTGGTTCAAATAGCCGATCTATAAGATCAAAACATGTCGATGTAGATGGGCTAGTTAAACTATTACTGTTACTAAATTACTACTACTATTACTAACGAGTAAGACGCCACTGTCTAACAGACTCCCGCGTGTGACCGACTGATACTGACAATAAGCCACTCCCGACCTACTTCTATAGCAACCACACTGATTATGAGTGAATTTATATTCGTATTAATGTTCTGCTTGATAAGGGCCAACCCTTAGACCCTTGGGCAGTACCTGTACATTAAAAAGGGCACTTTACAATTTACAATTCAGGCATTTAGCTCCACACGTCCCAAACTCTTCTCCCTTCTGGCCCCAAAACTGTGGAATGCACTTCCCGTTGCAATCAGAACTGCAGCATCACTCCCGATCTTCCGCCGTAGTCTGAAAACCCACCTTTTCAGACTCCATCATGGCCCATAGCACTTACCCTACCCCCCTTAGACAGCACTTCTTAGACTTATATAGCATTTGAAACAGACTTATAGCATGTCATGTAGACAGCACAATAAGTGCATTGTATGTAGTCATAGCACTTCATAGTATATATGTACAGCATAGTATAGCATATATGTGTAGTTTATATGTATAGTGTCATTATATAGATATGTTCTAGTTATAGTTTATATGTATAGTGTCATTATATAGATATGTTCTAGTCACGTTCTTAGCTTACGCATGTTTCGCGATAAATGCATTTTTACATATGTGATGTATTCCCATGCTTTTTGTTCTTGCTTATTGTAAATCGCTCTGGATTAAGAGCGTCTGCTAAATGCCTAAATTGTAAATTGTAAATTGTACGCAATCCAGAGCGATTTACAGTAAGCAAGAACAATAATACAACATCAAATACATACAAATTGTCTTCAAGAATCATAAGTACCACAGACGAAAAACAGTCTAAGTCCAAATTTCATTCTGACCCCTCCACGAAAAGGCCTCGTTGTCCTGAACCCTTATCTATCATTTATACATTATGGATCAATAGTGTGGACTTAGACTGTTATTCGTCTGTGGCATTCCCAATCTATATAATTAAACTATGCACATACACTATAGAGTGCTATGTCTATAAAAATGCACTGTAATTTACATACGTTGAGCATTTGCATATGCCTGTAAGGTCGTCGGGGCGAGGGCTACGGGCTAAGATGCCACTTTGGGCATCAGCGGCAAAGGGAAGCACTTTACATAGAAGCTCTTCCCTCAAAATGTGTCTGTGGTAGGTCTTCTGTCCTCAATGAATTCTCTAGTGAGTCTTTAGAGACCCTTTACTGCTGAACCTAGCTCCACACTGGTCACAGGCGTAGGGCTTCTCTCCTGTATGAATTCTGTGGTGTTTTTTTAGATCACTGCTCGTGCTGAACTGTTTCCCACACTGGTCACAGGAGTACTGCTTCTCTCCTGTATGAATTATCGTGTGAGTCTTTAGAGACCCTTTTCTGTTGAACCTAGCTCCACACTGGTCACAGGCGTAGGGCTTCTCGCGCACGCACGCACGCACGCACAGCTTATGTACAGTTGATTTAGTGCTGGAAGGAAGCATTACTCTGTTAGTCCACTGACAACATTTCTCTTGAAGATGAAGATTAAATAAAAGTGTACAATGACATAAAAAGTTAAAAACATGCACTCACTTATTCTGTATAACTTTATCACAGGCTGCTTTAGCATGGCTCTCTGGTAGATCTCTGGCTGTTGTTGCTCCTCTGACACAGCAGCAGAAAAGCTGTCGGACGACATCTCTCTCTTTAAAAAAAACAACGCCTAAAGGTTCATCTCCTGCTTTTACCGTCCGGGATGTGACTTTATACTTGCTGAACAGTAGCCTATATGGTCTCGACTCAGTCCTCTGCTCTGCTTCCTGGATAAACTCAACACTGGACAGAACAGTGCTTCTTATTCTCCACCCCCACTCACACACTTGTGACCATGAAGTGCACACAGAGTAAACAAAAGACAGTTCTCGCTCATTCTTTACTTCTCATACGTTACAGTGTTCATAAAAACCTAAACTGCTACAACTAAAACATCTGCATTACTTAATTTAGAAGTCTACACAAATTAGAGACATTTTGAAGAATTGTTACCTCTCTACTGATAGGGAATTTTCCATCCACTGACAGTGTGCCTGCAAAGTCACTTTAGTTTAATGAAACTTATAACCTGTAACCTCTCTTCCACGAATCCGTCTATATGTAAGAGCTTTGAACAACTGTTGTTGTTAGAAATGTCTGCACTGGACAATTGTAGTTGTCAAGTGATGTTTGTATAAGACTTATTACTGGGTGCCTAGCGGTGCCTAGCTGTATCAATTACTGAGTTCCTGCACCTGGGGCCTCAAGGTCACGGGCACTGGCCGGCGCCAGAAACTAGCAGTTCTGATAAAAACTCTGTGAGACTGATAAAAAAAACCCTGTGTTGTCTCTCATTCTGTGTGTTACTTGCAACGGATTTATACCGTGTGCAACTTTCACCATTGTGTGCGCACATTTCTGTGTATTAAAACCACAAAGACAGCTTTGCTTCGATTCTTTTATTTTCTCATCGTTTCTAGTATTTATATCAAAGATTGCCTCCTCAGTACCAACATCAATACAGCATGGAAAATCTTATGCAACGACAACAAACTATTCAAAATCGTGGGTCTGAGAGGCTAAATGTCCTCCGTGTGGTTCAAATGCCAAATACATAATGGGCCTTGATATGAAAAGCGTTGAAAAACCAGTGCAGTAAAATGGTCGTGTTGTGTGTCTTCTTCTCGGCTCATCAGGCCTGGCAGCTGCTACGAGACAGCGATGACCCGCAGGTTCTACCACGGGAGGACGGAGACCATGAGGCCTTGTACCGCCCAGGCTGTGGCCTGGTGCCGGGCCATGCTGGACCCCGCCTGCTCCGTAAGTCTTCTAACATTAACCAAATGAACCCTTTGTATTCGCCCAGGCTGTGTTTTTTTTTATTTATTTTTTTATGTTTTTTTCTCTTTTTTTTCTCTCTGTCAGACTGATGCCAGGAGGAAAGCTCTGCTGCTGGCCTTCAACACTCACAACAAACTGATGGCAGAAGCCCAGAATGCACAGGGTCAGTCAGTTACTATGTGTTACTGTGGTGTAGACAAATAAGGGCCCTGGCAGGTAAATAAAAAAATCAAGTTCGGGCCAGGTGCAGTTTGCTTTCAGGTTGTCCGGCCCGGGCAAGTGCTCGTTTGACATGACTATCTATAAACACAACACGAGATATCTGTCTGAGCACCTGGCCAGGTGGCCAGAGATAGTGCTCTGTGGAATGTAAAATAAGAGCACTGTTTGTTTACCTATAATGTGCTGTTTTCACTGTTGCTTCACTTAACCCATAGTCATATTCATAGCCGTGTTAGTTACTTACTACACGGCTAGCCTTGCCGAGCCATGAGCCTATCTCCTGTAGTGTGAGGCAGCTTGATGTACAAGTACACCCCCTGGACATGACGCTAGTATGTCGCAGGGACTTACCCCCAATCCAACCCTTGATGCTGAGTGCCAAGCAGGGAGGCACTGGGTCCCATTGTTTAAACTGGCTTTGGTATGACCCAGCTGGGGATTGAACACCGAGCTCCCAGTCTCAGGGCGGACACTCGAACCACAAGGCCACTGAGCTGGTATAACAATTGTGTATTGCACAGCCTGAGAAAGTAATAAAAAAATCACACCCGTGTGAACTGAGTGGTGTAAGGTCTTATATAGACTGATCAACTGTGGTCTGACGTAATGTCTGACGTAATGAAATCACACCCGTGTGAACTGGGTGACCATAGCAACCATGCTCATTTTTTGGTACGAACAGACACGTAAACTAACAAAGCCAGTTGTAGGAGTGGTTTACACCACTCAAAAAAGGAGGGAAAAAAAGTGTTAAATTGAAAGGTAATAGAAATTTTACCCATCATTGTATGATGGGCAATTTCCTTTTTGGGCAAATGGGCATAACCTTTGGGCAAGTAGGACATGATCTGTACTTGCCTGACGGGCAAGCTGCCTCTGAGACCTTAGTGTCAACCTCTGTATACCGGGCCTGGAATTTTCATAATTTTTTACGGGCAAGCTAGGCCACTTGGCCTTTGACGTTGGCACATTGTTTTATGGCAGTGGTTTTCAACCAGTGGCCCGGGGACCACCAGTGGTCCTTGAGAGTGATCCAGGTGGTCCCCAGCTAAATGATGGAGAGTTGGTAACCAAATGGACCCTTATCAGACCTTTAACTCTCGAGAGCATAAAATGAAAACAAATGGACCCGTGCGGGTCCCATTCGGTTTCATTTTATGTTCTCAAGAGTTAAATTGTTGTTATACATCTGCATTTCTTAATTTACAAGAAGTCTACACATATAGAGAATGTAGAAGAATTGTTACTTTGATCAACATTTCAATACAGCTTGGAATTGTGGACAAATGATTAAGCGACAACAACATATTCTCTCGTCTCGGGTCTGAGAGTCTACATCAAATGGCCCGTGGCTTAATGAAAAAATAAATAATGGGCATTGATATGAAAAGGGTTGAAAACCACTGGTTTAGGGTACAAAGGCCAAATGCCAGTCCAGGGCTGAGCGTCAATGGTTTAACCCATTCTGGGCAGGAACCCCTTTTGGTGTTTTAAGCATTATGTTATACTTTAGCTATTGAAAAATAGCAGATATTATTTCGACGTCAGGCCTAAATGGGTTAAGTCCACATATAATAATGGGCACTATATGCACAGCAGCCATATTGGAAAGACACTGGGCCTCTTCCTTCCTTGGGCCGGGTTGGTGTAAATACGTTTTCTTTCCACACCACCGAGTGTCTCACATCAACGGAGTCACAATGTCGTTCCCTTCCCAGGGTTTGACAGACACCTGCTAGGCCTGGCCTTGATCGCCGGGGAGGAGGGACTACCCACGCCAGACATATTCCTGGACCCACTGTTTGCCAGGAGGTACAGTGACACTTATCTACTAAAAATGTAAACAAAAGACAAGATAGTGATGACCCCTAAGGTCATGTGTTAGGGTCAGGACAAATTAATTAACCCATTTTTGGCGGGAACCCCTTTTGGTGTTTTAAGCATTATGTTATACTTTAGCTATTGAAAAATAGCAGATCTACAAGCTCATAGCGCGGCACCGAGTGCCGCGCTACGAGCTTGTAGGTCTGCTATTTTTGAAAAATCGAAGAACGACTGACAGAAACAGCTTTTTCAGAAAACTGTCAGGATTTAGAAGACATCTGATCTCAGGTCAAAATGGGTTAATGACCGCTGGTGTTGTGTCCTACAGCGGCGGCGGAGGTAACTTTGTGCTGTCCTCCAGTCTGGTGGGTTACACCACTGTCATGGGCGCCGTAGCTCCCATGGTGCACCAGGGCTACGGCGTCTTCTACCGCATCAGAGACGACAGGTGACGTATAGAGAACCCGGCGCATGTGTCCATCAGTGTTGGTTTTGTCGACGGCCATTCCCCACTGATGAAAACTAAACTAGAAAAAGTTCTCCTCGGGGCACAGGTCTCCACCAGGCCAGGTCAGGTTGTGGCCTCCAGGGTGGCGCTATAATAAGCCAATGTGAAAAGGGTGCCATTTGTTCTTACGCCTTGGATGGCAATTGGAAGATTTGAGGCATTTTGTTCCAAAAATGTGTTTAGCAAAAATCCACCTGTTGGTGGTCGCTATAACAGGCCAATGTGAAAAGGGTGGGATATATTCCTCAGTCTAGTAGGAAAGTGCGTGAACGATTTCACGTAAATTGCACTCTGCGTTCATGATTTGAGGCTTTTTGTTCAAAACGGGCCAATCCTGCAAACTTTGAAAGCCAATGTTAGCCAATTAGGATGGAATAGGCCTATGAAATATCGGAAAGATCCGTCTTGAGCACATGACTCTAGAGATACTGTGTAACGATTTGCGGGATTTTTGGAGGAATAATATCAAGAAATGTGTGTTACAAAAGTCGGCCTCCTGGTGGCTCATCGTTGGCTCCTCCTGGTGGTTCATCGTTGGCATCTAGAGAGTGTATGTGCAAAGTTTGGCATCAACCGGGTTAACAGTGCCGGAGATTAGCTGGTAACAGACGGACGTACACACGAACGGACGGGCGGACGGACACAAGGACGGTCACACGGACGGACGGAGTGCAAAACATACTCAGTCCCCATGCCTTCGGCCTGGTGGAGACAATAAACCCTATTAAAGCTATCATGACTAAAACAAAGACATTGACAATTTCAACAAATAACACAAATAACTAAAACTAAACTCTGCACTTAAAAAATAAAAATAAAACATCTCAGATGACAAAAAGGTGATAGAATTTCATTCAAAAGACCTTGACTAAAAATAAATCAAAAGTTACTGTCAAAATCACAATTGGTGTCCAAACTGTCCATACATCATAGCGGTGTTTCTCAAAAGAGTTTAAAAAAAAGTTTACTAAAACTGTATTTTATGTTTCCAAAAACTGCTTGTAGATTGGTTATTTTCACTAGTTTGGGTCCCGGGGAGATCAAATGCAAGACTTTTGAGTCTCGAGCTAAAACATTTTGGAATCCATGCATTATTAGACCACAGTATACAGTAGCTCCTGCTCAGTGGAAGAGCGACGACACATCCTATATTGTTTATTTAACACCTTCTCTGTCTTCCCTGACTCCAGGATCGTGGCCTCCGTCACGGCGTGGAAATCGAGCCCGCAGACTGACGCAGATCGCTTCCACCAGATCCTGTGTGCCTCCTTCCAGAACATCCTCCACCTCGCCACCACCTCACAGCTGTAAACAGACTGATCCCAGACCAGGAGATACTACACCTCCCCACCACCTCACAGCTGCAGACTGATCCCAGACCAGTACATCCTCCACCTCGCCACCACCTCACAGCTGTAAACCCACTGATCCCAGTGGATTCAAGCAAAATAAAATCTCTCGACTGAAAAATGGTGTCCTAATGTGCGATTTGGGAAACCGTGAGATAAGGATTTCTTCCTGACACTGTTCTACATGTATACTGCCAACCAGGCGAAGAAATCACAGATTTGCTTTCATGAATTGTCCCAGACCGTTAGGATTTTATGGAAGATGCTTCTGTACATAATTGATATTTTGACCATTTCCAATGCTCTAACGTTCAAAAGAAATGCACATAAAGTGCACAAAGACCCGCACACCGCCTGCACTTGCAATGTGAACACTTTTATTAGGCAACGTTTCGGTCAAAGACCTTCTTCAGGCATCGTCGTCTTTGTGCACTTTATGTGCATTTCTTTTGAATACTTTGAGGCCAGTCAATCTAAGATTTGACCCGAAAGTAATCATTCAAGGTTTTTTAATGATCCTTAGGGTCATCCAAATAACATTAAAAATTGATAATTATATACATTTTGGATCACGGTAAATTCAGGGGTTGAACGTTGGGGTCCCATTGAAAACCTACAAGCTTTAACCTATATAACCTATATGCTTTAAGTACCATGTGACATGTCAAACTAGGGGGTTATTCATGATTCTGAACCCATTCCAAGCATTCGTTTTGCACGAAAAACACTCTTTGGGCTATAGCCGTCTTCACAATGTGATGATGTCAGCGCATTTGGGCAATTGGCTATGGCCGAATTTAGCCCAAGGAGTGTTGTTTTTAGCTTAGATTGACTGGCATATTTGAGTCCTGCCTCCGCACCCGTCTCTGAGCCTAACAGGTGTGCATAAGACTTTGTTGTTGCCCAATGCTCTAATATTAAAATAGTAACCAAAAGTAGCCGACTTACACACTCTCAATGCACCTGCGAGCTTGTAGATCGGCTACTTCCGCTGCACAATGTGCTTCCATAGAAGACATGCTGGTTTCTGTATGGAATCCAAATGACTGAAATCAGCCTCAATCTGTGACTGAGAAGTTTAATCCATGTCTGATCCGCTGACTCCAGGCCAGCTCACGGCTGTAACCGACATATCCGCTGACCTCAGGCCAGCTCACGGCTGTAACCGACAGATCTGCTGACCCCAGGCCAGCTCACGGCTGTAACCGACAGATCCGCTGACCCCAGGCCAGCTCACGGCTGTAACCGACAGATCCGCTGACCTCAGGCCAGCTCACGGCTGTAACCGACAGATCTGCTGACCTCAGGCCAGCTCACGGCTGTTACCGACAGATCCGCTGACCTCAGGCCAGCTCACGGCTGTAACCGACAGATCCGCTGACCTCAGGCCAGCTCACGGCTGTAACCGACAGATCCGCTGACCCCAGGCCAGCTCACGGCTGTAACCGACAGATCCGCTGACCTCAGGCCAGCTTACGGCTGTAACCGACAGATCTGCTGACCTCAGGCCAGCTCACGGCTGTAACCGACAGATCCGCTGACCTCAGGCCAGCTCACGGCTGTAACCGACAGATCCGCTGACCCCAGGCCAGCTCACGGCTGTAACCGACAGATCCGCTGACCTCAGGCATTGAACCCCAACCATGAAATGTTCTATGAGCAGGGCGTGGCTGTAAACAAGCATCTCGAGCTTAGTCCACTTACCCTGGGTAAACAAAGAACTTTGCTTTTTGCTTTGCTTTACTGGATATAACATTTGTATCTCAAACTGACAATGGTTTTGCTTACTAAAGAGTTGGAGAGACCACCGTTAGAGCTATTCAACACTTGTATTAAATGGAAATACAGTATCACTTACATCGCATTTAATATTCTGTTGTAAAATGGTGTTTTTGGCACACGATGGTGTAATATGACAAAGTACAAAATCAGGTTTAACCACTTAAACCTCAGCATGAATATTGTGGGGAAAACTTTGGGAGAAAATAGCAGATCGACAAGCTCAATCATTAATGAGCTTGTCGATCTGCTATTTTCTGCGATAACAGCAAACACTTGTACAGAGCCTTGAGGAACTCCGGTTAAGACTGTGGTTAAGACTAATATGAGGTCAGTACTGTATTACTGTGAGTTTATGTAACTGACCATACTTTCAGTCTGTACTGGTGTCTAGTTTTTGACCTTTTAACTTGTAATCTTGTTTAATGTTTGAGCACAGATCAATGCAACGGTGCAGCCACGCTGCATCCAGTGATTTATGTCATATAGTTTTACCTTGATTATTATTTCACTTTCTTGTAATTTCTTTCTAATGTACTAAGTGTACTAATGAATAACATGAATCAAATCGGTGATTTTGAAGAATGTCGGAAAAGACACCGATGACTCCAGACAGTTATACATTTATGAACATACACAACGATTAGCCTTTGCATAATATGGTCTCTCCTCTCACTCTTGTTGGACATTTTACAACTCATTGTAATCAAGTTTGGATGCTATTTTCCATAGCTACCTCAGTAGTTTGATCTTTGGATGCTATTTTCCATAGATACCTCAGTAGTTTGATCTGGTGAGCCTTATGAAAAACAAACAAAAAAAAGCTTGTTGCCACACAAATGCTTAGAAAAATAAATACAAATGGCTATTTGACAACGTAACAATGTCTTCCTTGGGGATAAAAGAAAATAATAAAGTTGCATATTTTAGCCTAGGAATTGATATTATATTATTTGTAGAGTTTATGTGTGTAATCCATGCTGCAGGTTAAAATACTAAGATGAAAGCGCATGGAAATCTCACTCAGTCAGGCTAAGGTAGTGATGGTGCATTTGGTAAAGAAAAGGACCTTGAAGTCAAAAAAGTTATTTAACTGCATCAATGGCAATAGCACAAACTTTGGCATGCTACTAGTCCTACATACTTACACCTAGAAACCCCATTTATTTATTTTCGGTTCATCTTACGGTGGACATGTTTGCCTGAAAAGGAATCTTTGAAATGTTTCATAGTTTTAGAAATATATACTTTCGTATACTTACTTACTTAGGCCTTTAAATTCCCTGAGGAACATGCTGAGGCTCCTCCATCCCCTTGGGTCTTGTGGCCTCCGCTCCAGGTGTTGCCATGACAGCCCTTGTGCCTTTATCTCCTGCTCTGTGGTTCTTCTCCAGGTGGCTCTAGGCCTTCCTCTCTTCCTCTTGCCTTGCGGGTTCCATATTAATGCATGTTTCGTGATTGATCTATTGTGCCTGCAGTGTGTGTCCTATCCATGTCAATTTCCTCCTCCTGATCTGTGTTTCTATTTATTTTTTAATATAGTGCTTACAAATTTGAGAACATTTGAATGGGGGTCAATGGCAGATTTTGGCACTTCAAAAAAAATCACATTCACCTAGAAACTCCATTCACACTTGTAATAATTCAGCTACTGTGGACAGTGTAGTCTTCAGAGGAGACATCCAAGGCCGAATGCACAGAGATAAGATGTCTCTGAATGCCCAATGCACCCCTCCCTTCCTCCTCTCTGCCCTCCTGCATGCCTTCCTGTGCGTGTGTGTGTGTGTGTGTGTGTGTGTGTGTGTGTGTGTGTGTGTGTGTGTGCGTGTGTGTGTGTGTGTGTGTGTGTGTCGCTCTCTCTCTCTGACCAGAGGGGTGGGGTTAGGACACCTATTTAAACGTATTTTTGAGGTACGCTAGACCCTCCTATACCCAGCTTTGTGTATCTGCGTGTGTGTGTGTGTGTGTGTGTGTGTGTGTGTGTGTGTGTGTGTACCACGGACATTATTTGATTGGCTGACCGCGAAATGCGATACATTATGATGGATGATGATAAGATAATTTCTTTGTTTTACGTTATTTGTCATGTCTGCCGTGTGCGACCCGTCCTTTTCCACAAGGCCCAGTATAAACGATCCTGTTCAGTGGTGGAAAAAGTACTCAAATGTTTTACTTAAGTACAAGTATCAATACTGCACAGTAGATGTACTCCGTTAGTAGTACAAGTAGTAGTCCCGTATTCAAAGTTTACTCAAGTAAAAGTACAATAGTCAAAATGTACTTTAAGTACTAAAAGTAAATGTACTCATATTGCAGAATGTCCCATTTCACAAGTTCAAAATGTGTACAAAATCTTTTGAAAGTAGCCGATCTACAAGCTCACAGCGCCTTGCATCGCAACCATTGTGGGTGTATGGGCTTTTTCTCTATCACACTATCACTAATAATAATGAATAATAAATACGGAATACGGGTGAAATTCACCCGAACACATGACTGTAGAAAAAACAGGGATGTGGGCAGGGAAACAAACTGATTGAATATTTTATTAACATTTGCAACAACTACAAAAACACAGTATCACAGTATCAATACTGCAATGTAGCCAATGCCTCAAGTATAAAGTACAAATACCTCACAATTGTACTTAAATAAATGTACTTAGTTACTTTCCACCACTTGGATTTGATTTCAAAGACCAAGTGCTTCTCTCTCCCCCCTCCCCCTGCCGTTAACCTGTGTAGGAAGGTCCGAGCACTTAAGGCCTGTCCATGCTAAAAGCAGTATAACCAGTTTCATCTCCTCCGCCTACAGTTCCCAATTGTTTTAGAGGCAGCGGTGGCCGAACGGATTGCGGAGCGGTCTTGATACCGGAAGGTCGCGAGTTCGAATCAGCGGTCCGACACGTTAAAATTACCAACGCTGAAGTGCCCTTGAACAAGGCATTGAACCACTACGATGAAATGTTCTATGAGCAGGGCCTGGAAACAAGTTCTTGAGCTTAGCCCAGATACCCTGGGTAAATATAGTAATCATTTCATTTCATTTGCAAGCCAAGATCTACCACTAAAATATGTTTAAAAATCACTTGTTTTTTGCCATTTATGACAGGCAAAGAGTAGTTGTTTAAATAATAAACACTGATAGTTATATAATCAATGCCTAAACGTATTATATATTAAAAAATATTAGGACAAAAATACAAATACACTTCTTTTTTTTGTACTTGATGATCTGAGGAAGTTTTTTTTTTTATCCTTTATTGTCTATTACATTATAACATTTTTAAACATGACACCATATCATAACATCAGTGACTTGTGCTTTTGTTTGAAATGTACCTATATACCTATATATATTGTGGCGTCTCCGGCGACAACCACCGGCATACACAGTCACACGTTGCCATGGCAACCAGTAGCGCGCCACTCAGACAGGCGCGCAGAGTACAGAGAGCCGCTCTAGGCATCGTAGCAGAACACGCCTACCTGCCCAACCTCCTACTCGGCCAGCTGACACTAATGCCTACTCGCCAGGTAACCACACGCACCTGCGCGTCTGAAACCACTATATAACCGCCTGCCGGCTCGCGGGTCAGAGTAGGTTGATTCACCACGCAGGGCGGCTAGACAGACAGCACGCTCGTAGCAAAAGCCTTGGGTGGCTTTATGGAGCAGCAGCAATAATAGCAGCAACGCGGACAGCAGCAACGCGAGCAGCAGCAACAGCAGCAACAGCAGCGACGACAGCGGGCCGGACGCCGAGGCGGAGGAGGAGAGTGACTAGAGGACCCCTCGTTCCTCCCGGCCGCCTACCTGCCACTCAGGTTGTACGCCCCCCCCTCTTTCTCTACTCTGGCATATAGAAGAATGTTGAAGATCACCATAGCAACCGAGCCTGGCCAGCCTTTGTTTGAGTGTCGCTAAACGGGCACCGCCCCTTTGTTATTCGGACGCGCTCTGAAAGAAGAGAGCGCACCTTTGTGAAGAGACTTTAGAGAAGCCCGTTGTTTGATTTGGCTGAAGAGTGAGAGGAGAGAACGTTTGGGCTTAGACCCCGCTACTGAACTGTCTGTTGGCGAGAGAGCGCCACCCGGCGGCTCGCTGCTGCTATTGCCGCCCAGAGAGAGAGAGAGAGAGAGAGAGAGAGAGAGAGAGAGAGAGAGAGAGAGAGAGAGAGAGAGAGAGAAGAGGAAGAGGACAAGAAGAGAGTTTAATTCCAAATCTGGTAGATCGCCTCGGGCGGACCCGAGGCCCCAGTATTATTATTTGTGACTTATACAAAGTGTCTAACAGTGCCTTCTCACCCCTGCAGCCTGGACGGACACTTGGAGCCCGAGGACAAAGGGCCTCGCCCCACCACCTGTCCACGGAACTGTCTCTCAGACTGCCGGAGAATCACTTGTGCACAATAAAAACCGTGGCCATAAAAGGCCCAGACTCTGGTTGACCGTTGCCCCGTGTCCAATTTATCTCAGAATCATCACAATATATATATATATATATTTATGTGTATAAAGGTAAATTGAAAATAAATACAAATAAATATATATATATATATATGAGATACTACGGTAAATTAAAATTAAAAGGTTGAGTATGGGTATATTGTTACATGTTTCACTCCTTGACAGCACAGCAGCAATGTCATTGACAATGACAATCCCTAAAAATGCAGTGCAAATTACTTAGCTGGAATGTATAGTTGCTGTGGTCTCTGTCCTAACCTACTGTCCATTTATTATATTACACAGTGGGTGAAAAAAACACACCCCTTAAGGCTAAACCCCACCATCAGAGGTGTGGCTATCAGAGGTACCCTTGGCCTGAAAGACATCTGTAAGGTACCTACCAATGTCAGCCCGGAATAGACCAAGGGAATCCCACTGTATAATGTCACTGAGCATCATGAAGGTACTGAAAGACCCGCCCACCTCAGACATCAGCAACATTATGATGCCACTGAGCATCATGAAGGTACTGAAAGACCCATGAAATGCAGCTTAAAGTGCTTTACAGAGCAATAGAATAAAAAATCACACCCATGTGAAGTGTGCGCTAATATATTAAAGTCTAACTCATGTTGATTAGTTGATGTAATGGTAAGTAAAACGAACGGTGCCAACATAAACATTAAACGCCATTAACAATAAAGAGATAATATGACGTAAACGACACATTATGAATTAAACTTTCCCTGTATTGTCAATGCATTTACTAAACAAACTTTGAACTAAAGACAAACATTAAACCTGTGTTTAGGAGGGGCTAGCGCCTCAAAAAGAAAAGCAATTGCGTAAAACAACATTAAGAATAGAATAGTATCAGTAATTAATGCAATACAGTGAGGACATGAATAACAAGGATTTTAAAAGCTCAACTAAAAGCAAGAGTGTAGAAGTAGGTCTTGGACTTATGTGCTTCAAAAATGTATACAGAGGCTGCCTGTCGAAGGTATAGTGGGAGTTTGTTCCACGCTGTCGGCCCGTAGAAGCAGAAAGCTGCTTCACCATGTTTTTTAATTGCCATTTGTTTTAGGCACATCAAGCAGGCCAGCATTGGAGGACCTGAGAGGACGGTTTGGGACATATCTAGGCAGGCAGTCATGTAGGTAGGAAAGCTTTATGAACAAGTAAACAAATTGTAAACTTATGCAACATTATTTATTTATTTAATTTCACAATACAAATAGTATAAAAAAAAGTAACGTTATTAAAACACAGAGATGAGACAGGTGAGAATAAGAAAGGAAAGTCATATAGGGCTTATACAAGGTTCTCACCTAAAATAATAAACAACTAGTAAGTTAAACATAGTAATCAAATATAAGGTATAACAAACATGTGTGGGTATGTGTGTGTGTCTGTGTGAGCGTGCTTCTATGGTAGAAGAAAATAGAGGCTTGATTCATCAGGCTGGCTCTCAATCAATGTTTAAAGTTACTGAGTAAAGATGAGGAGTATATGTGTATTCCAGAGTAAAGAACCTCTGCAGTACGGCTGAAGGGATGATGGAGATATATGGACCTGTGTTTGTGTGTTTTCCTCATACCTGCCCTGATGAAGACTCCTGTGTGAGTCGAAACATGCTGGCTTTTTAAACATTTCTAAATAAAGTACCTTTATTTACCTCCTCATCTTTAAACATTTTTGAGTGCTCGGATCGCCGCCTTTTCTCGAGGATGGAGATTGTCAGATTGTATGAATTTTCTGGTGAGTTTTTAGAGACCCTTTTCTGCTGAACCTTGCTCCACAATGGTCACAACTGTAGGGCTTTTCTCCTGTATGAATTATCTGGTGATCTTTGAGAGTACTGTTATGGCTGAAGCTTATCCCACACTGGTCACAGGTGTAGGGCTTCTCTCCTGTATGAATTCTCCTGTGTCTTTTGAGATTACTGATCTGGTTGAACCTGCTGCCACAGTGGTCACAGTGGTAGGGCTTCATCCCTGTATGAATTATCTGGTGATCTTTGAGATTACTGTTACTGCTGAACATTGCTCCACACTGGTCACAGGTGAAGGGCTTCTCTCCCGTATGAACTCTCTGGTGATTTTTTAGAGTAGTGGTACGGCTGAAGCTTAACTCGCACTGGTCACAGGTGTAGGGCTTCAACCCTGTATGAATTCTCTGGTGATCTTTGATATTACTGTTACTGCAGAACCTTGCTCCACACTGGTCACAGTGGTAGGGCTTATGTCCTCTGTGAGATCTCTGGTGACATACAAGACTATTTAGCCTGCTAAAACTCGCTCCACACTCGTCACAGTGGTAGGGCTTTTCAGAGTATTGTTCTGGCGGAAGCTTATCCCACACTGGTCACAGCAGTAGGGCTTCTCTCCTGTATGAATTCTCTGGTGATGTTTCAGAGTACTGCTCCGGCTGAACCTGCTGCCACACTGGTCACAGTGGTAGGGCTTCTCTCCTGTATGAATTATCTGGTGATTTTTGAGAGTAGTGTTATGGCCAAAGCTTATCCCACACTGGTCACAGGTGTAGGGCTTCGCTCCTGTATGAATTCTCTGGCGATGTTTGAGGAAAACATCTTGGATGGGGGGAGAGAGAGAGAGAGAGAGAGAGAGAGAGAGAGAGAGAGAGAGAGAGAGTTACCAACTGATAATGTTCTAAATTTAAAAGCACATCTCTACTTCTTTCTTTCTAGTCCTACAGTCTTTTACATACATGTAAGAGACTCTAGGACTAGAGGTAACAGGTACGGTCGCCCCTTTTCCAACTCGCCTCCACGAAAAGTGAAGAACGGTCGCCCTGGAATTTCAAAAAGTGATGATAACTCGCCCCAAAGCCGTGGATAACTCGCCCCGAAAGCGTGGATATCTTGCCTCAAAGCGTGGATATCTCGCCCAGAAGTGTGGATATATCGCCCCATGTTTATTTTACCTTATTTCTTTCTTATCATAACATTTAGAACCAGTTTAGCCATTGCACTGAGCATTGTTGTATACCATTTCCATAGAGAAATTTCCCTCCATCACCTGATGCATGGGTGATGAATGGCTACAATGCCACATTGAGAGAACATCCAAATGGGAAGCACGCACATCTCAAAAATGTCGACGGGTGCAGGACAAAAATATACATACAGGAAGAAGGTCGGAAGTCCGCACACCGTTCTTTAAGCTCCCATGAATTTTATTTAAGGAATCAGGATTCAACGTTTCGACCCCTCCGGGTCTTTGAAGTCCCGGAGGGGTCGAAACGTAAAGATAAACAGATAAACAGATAAACTGTTACAAATCCTGTGTTTGTGTCAGGTGATCAGTGTTAAATCCTGTGTTTGTGTCAGGTGATAATAAAATAAAGCAGCAGCAATCTCCCGACCTTTTAAATGAAATGTTGTGTCGGGGCGACTTGTCTGGACTTTGTGGAGTGACTTTGCCGGAGATTTTAGGGCGACTTCCCCGGGCTTTGGGGCGACCGTACCGTACGGTAGGGGACGACCGTTCTTCGTGGTTTGGGGCGAGTTGGAATTGGGGCGAGTCGTTTGGTATTTGGACTAGACGCTAGAAAAAACTAGAAAGATAAGGAGTTAATAGTAATAACGTATATTATAACCCCCCCCACCCCCTCTCTCACGCTGCCACACACACACATCCCCCCCACCCCCTCTCTCACGCTGCCACACACACACACACACACACACACACACACACACACACACACACACACACATTTTAAACTTATGTCCACACAAAGGAGATGCATAGGCTACAAGGAGTCAAGGACACTGGTGCAGTAAGGTTTGACGTGGACATCCTCGCTTAATTTATGGAGACTCCAGTCCAAAAGTCTAGCGGAATTGAAACTCTCAAAAGATATCAGCAAAACCTTGACTCAGATAAGCACATAGAGAGACTGACTCGATCTTCCGTGACTGTCAGATTATCAGAATTGGCTACAGAAAAACAATGAGCCATGTGATCTCTTCCACTGAGCTGTGTGACGTGTCTTAAACAAGGGCCCACTCCTGCCGCTGGCAGCTGTGTGACCTGAACTCCCTCCCTACATGACGACCTTATCTACAGATAGCTCTTTCTCAGCTCACAACATTTTAATTTTCAAAACCTTGGTGAGCATAAAGATCCCCACAATATGCAACTGCTTTTAGATCGTTTTGAAATTTGTCTTAGCCTCTATTTGTAACCTATGTAATAATTCAACAATTCACATGTATACCTTTTGTTTTTCTCTTCCTGATCTTCTGTTGTATCGTGATGTTTTTCTATATGATTTTGTATTTCTCGACGACACTGAACATGAGTTTAATTACTCTAAAACTTGATTGAAAGTGAGTTAATCAGTGCTAAGAATATACAATATAATAATGTAAATTCGTTTCATCAGGTTACATTCACAAAATTGTGACATGTGTTACTTTTTCATGATACAATAGGGTATGTCACTCAGTACTCTATCTACACACACACAGCTTATCTACAGTTGATAAATCAACTGATAAGCTGTGTGTGTGTGTGTGTGTGTGCGTGCGTGCGTGCGTGCGTGCGTGCGTGTGTGCGTGAGTGCGTGTGCGTGTGCGCGCACGCGCTCGAAGGAACCATTACTCTGTTAGTTCACCGACCACATGTGCTTCCTGTTGAAGATGAAGATTAAATAAAAGTGTACAGGGGACATAAAAACATGCACTCACTTATTCTGTGTAACTTTATCACAGGCTGCTTCAGCATGGCTCGCTGGTAGATCTGTTCCTCCTCTATTCTGTGTAACTTTATCACAGGCTGCTTCAGCATGGCTCTCTGGTAGATCTCTGGATGTTGTTGCTCCTCTGACGCAGTGGCAGAAAAGCTGTCGGACGACATCTCTCTTTTAAAAAAACGCCAAAAAGTGAATCTCCTTCGTTCCACTCTTGGTCGACATCTGAGTCCCTTTACCAAATATGCTTTCACCGTCTGGGATGTGACTTTACTTGCTGAACAGTATGGTCTTGAGTCAGTCCTCTGCTCCGCTTCCTGGCTAAACTCTCCCAGATCAACATTGGACAGAACAGTGCTTACATACTCTCCACCCACTCTGTGTGTGTATAGTCTTTGTTTAGGAGACATCCAAGGCCGAATGCACAGAGATAAGATGTCTCTCTGAATGCCCAATGCACCCTCCCTCCCTCATCTCTGCCCTCCTGCCTGCCTGCCTGCCTGCCTGCCTGCCTGCTTGTTTGTTTGTTTGTTTGTTTGTGTGTGTGTGTGTGTGTGTGTGTGTGTGTGTGTGTGTGTGTGTGTGTGTGTGTGTGTGTGTGTGTGTGTGTGTGTGTGCGTGCGTGCCTCTGCCTCTCTCTCTCTGACCAGACAAGTGGGGTTAGGACACCTATTTAAACTTATTTTTTGAGGTATGCTAGACCCTCCTATATCCAGCTTTGTGTGTCTGTGTGTGTACCACGGAAATAAGAGCGCCCCTGACTTCACACAAGTGTGATTTTTAGTTTAACTTCATGCTGTCTGGATATGTTTCTTTGTGCACTTCATGGTCACGCAGCATCACAGTCAGTTCACACGGAATAAACTTCACAAAAGACACTTCTTGCTCATTCTTTACTGTTCATAAAAAAGCCACATCAACGTACGCATGGTAACAAATCATGTACTCGAAAATGGTCCATTTGGTTGGTTCCTTTAGTCAGAGTTAAATTATTCCAAAGGGGTCCTTGGCATGATCCAGAGCCATCTAATAGAAAAGTTACAATATTGGAGGAGGCACCGCTCCAAACTAATAATAATACTGGGAATAGCAGATCTACACGTGAGTTTGTAGATCTGCTAGCCTATTTCCAATTAATTGTAAGTATAATGTCATTATGCAAGTAATTTCTATGTTTTATGTTATTTGTCATGTCTGCCGCCTGACAAATAATGTGCCTTGTGGAATAATTTACCCACAAGGCCCAGTATAAGCAATCCTGTTTCAGTGGTGGAAAAAGTAGGCCTACTCAAATGTTTTATTTAAGTAAAAGTATCAATACTGCACTGTAGATGTACTTTAAGTACTAAAAGTAAATGTACTCATATTGCAGAATGTCCCATTTCAAAATGTGTACAAAATCTTTTGAAAATAGGTGATCTACAAGCTCACAGCGCCTTTCATCGCAACCATTGTGGGTTTATGGGATTTTTCTCTATCACACTATCATTAAACACCTGTAGAACACCTGCAGCCTGTAGAAAAAAAATCACACCCGTGTGAACTGAGTGGTGTAAGGTTTTATATAGCATGATCAGCTGTGGTCTGACGTAATGTCTGACGTAATGAAATCACACAAAATATGTTAAGTAAAAAAAGCTATCATTTTTGATAAATGTATGTATCACACCCGGATGTGATTTCACAACTGGCTGTTTTTGCGCAGAGAAAATGACCACGGTTGCTACGGTCATCCAGTTCACCCGGGTGTGATTTAATTACGTCAGAAATTATTTCGAACATAGCAACCATGGTCATTTTTTTATGCACACAAAAGCCAGTTGTAGGAGTGGTTTACACCACTCAAAAACGGGATGTGGGCAGGGAAATAAACCTACGTTCTATGATGTCACTGAGCATCATGAAGGTACTGAAAGACCCGCCCACCTCATACATCAGCAACATTATGATGTCACTGAGCATCATGAAGGTACTGAAAGACCCGCCCACCTCATACATCAGCAACATTATGATGTCACTGAGCATCATGAAGGTACTGAAAGACCCGCCCACCTCAGACATCAGCAACATTATTATGTCACTGAGCATCATGAAGGTACTGAAAGACCTGCCCACCTCAGACATCAGCAACATTATGATGTCACTGAGCATCATGAAGGTACTGAAAGACCCGCCCACCTCAGACATCAGCAACATTATGATGTCACTGAGCATCATGAAGGTACTGAAAGACCCGCCCACCTCAGACATCAGCAACATTATGATGTCACTGAGCATCATGAAGGTACAGAAAGACCCGCCCACCTCAGACATCAGCAACATTATGATGTCACTGAGCATCATGAAGGTACTGAAAGACCCGCCCACCTCAGACATCAACAACTTTATGATGTCACTGAGAATCATGAAGGTACTGAAAGACCCCACCCACCTCAGACATCAGCAACATTATGATGTCACTGAGCATCATGAAGGTAGGCCTACTGAAAGAGCCACCCACATCAGACATAAGCAATATTATGAAAATTACAAAAATATAATTGTGTTCTAGGGTTAAAGGACAATTCTGGTTTCAAAACAGTTTTCTTACCTTAATCTAGAGATTCAAGAGATTCAGAGATTCAAGACTTTATTGCCATGTCAACAGAGTTGATTGGAATTTGTTTCAGTGCACTAAAAACAGACATACAAAAAGACACATCACATCACATATTCAGACAGTAGAACAAGATACAAAAGTACAAACATCATATGAGGGGGACCAATAAATTAATTTCATTTCATTTGAGACAAAGGGCACTGTGTATATAGCTATGCAACATTATTTATTTACTTGCACAATAAAAACAGTATACAAAAAAGGTAACGTTATTAAAACACAGAGATGAGACAGGTGAGAATGGGAAAAGAAAGGTCTTCACGGGTCCAAAAAAATGGTTCCGAAATCCGAAATTCTGTTACCGAATGTTACCGATTCCGACCCGTTCCGAAAATATTTTCAAATAGTTAAACCAAATCCGAATGGATCCGTGACAACTTCGTCCGATTCCGACCCGTTCCGAGATTTCTTTCAAATTGCAGCACCGAGTCCGACCGATATTCGATTATTTCCGACATTCCGAGAGACCCGACCCAGCCAGGCAGACATGAATGTGGACTATATAGAAATAATATAACATATTGAGCAATTACCATTTTATGATTAAAGCGCGAGAGAGAGAGACACAGACAGACAGAGACTGCGCGCTGCAGTAGAGGGCGAGAGAGAGAAAAAAAGAGTCTCGTCTCTTCTCGTCTCAAATTAACCAAACGGCTCATTTGTTTTTTACACACATCATCAGAGTTTTAGCAGAAGCAGATACATGTACCGGTCTTGGCTGAATGGAATATTAAGGCGCGACACTCAATGCACTTTAATATAAACAGCTCCTACTTTTCTCTCTTCTTTGTCCACGTGTGGGGAATGGGATGTAGGAGAGTTGTCATCATGGTTGCTTTCACCTCGTTGAGGTCAACACTCAACACTGTTGTCGGGATCCGTGGTCGTGATATAAAGTATATTGCACGCCGGTGTTTTCATTCAAATCAGCGCAAGGCAAAACCATTGCGCTGCTGATCCTCAATCTGATCCTAGGTCAGCCTACACACACACACAAGCACACACACACACACACACACACACACACACACACACACACACACACACACACACACACACACACACACACACACACACACACACACACACACCCACAGTAGCCTACGGGTCTTCTCGGATCCACTCGGATATTACACATAATGATTGACAGACCCGAGATCCGAGGGGGTTACGTCCGATTCCGACCCGGCCCGAGTGATTACGTTAAAACACGACTCCGGTACCCTCTCCACATTTTTTAACATTTTTGAGTGCTCGGATCGCCACCTTTTCTCGAGGATGGAGATTGTCAGATTGTCCAGTAGCCTATATTATAATCATGAACTTGAGAGTTGGTCTTAATATGCTTTGAAAGGTGTAGGAAGCATATTTGTGCTGTGTCATGTCATAGTAGCAGATGGAGCTGAATAGCAATAAGTGGTAGTCTATTCTTACAAATTTCTTTTGAATATTGAGATGGATATGTACTTGCCCAGACAATATTGCAATACATGAGACATGGATAAATGAAACTAGTAAAAGGTTAAGAGGCAAGCTTGATTAACCAAGCCAGATGTGGTGATATTGATATAAATTCAACATTTTTGTCCCATTTAACACCAGCAATTACTGTGATGGAAGCCAGATGTACTGTACAGTACACACAGTGTTAATTTAGTCGACTAAAACTGTGCCAAAAAATATTGGTCAACTACCTTTTTTCACCGACGAAAACTAGCCTACATAAAAACAAAGCAATGATGATGACTTGAAAAATATATCGACAATTTCAAAATACAAACTAGACTAAAATGTCAGGGAGGGCTAGTGGAGAAGAGATCCAGTAGAACTAATAGACAAGTCATTTCATCTTTGGTTTCGCTCGGGTGTTGTGCTGCAACCAAGTATAACATCACACAATATGCCATCAAAGAATGTAGATTTAGTCAAATAAAATCTTATGATATCATATGAGTAAAACTAAATGAAATATTCAGAAGACTCCGTACAGTGGTGAGCAGTTGAGAATGGCAGTGATACCACTTGAGTAGTATGACTAAAACTAAATCAGAATTTGCTGTCAAAAATGAACACTTAACCTGGCCCATGTCATTCCTGCTATCAACCCCCTATCTCCTCTGGCTCCTGCAGCTCTACCACAAACAATTGGAAAAGTGCAATCCTGGGAAGTTGCAAGTGTGGTTGCACTGATGCGAGTCACGAGGAATCAACAGGGAACTGAATTCCGTCTCTATATTCTATATTGTGATGTATTCTCTCCTGTATGAATTCTCTGGTGGGTTTTTAGAGACCCTTTTCTGCTGAACTTTGCTCCACACTGGTCACAGGTGTAGGGCTTCTCTCCTGTATGCATTCTCTTGTGTCTTTTGAGAGTAGTGTTATGGCTGAAGCTTATCCCACACTGGTCACAGTGGTAGGGCTTCATCCCTGTATGAATTATTTGGTGATCTTTGAGATTACGGTTACTGCTGAACATTGCTCCACACTGGTCACAGTGGTAGGGCTTCTGTCCTCTGTGAGATCTCTGGTGAGGTACAAGACTAGTTAGCCTGCTCAAACTCGCTCCACACTCGTCACAGTGGTAGGGCTTCTCTCCTGTATGAATTATCTGGTGATTTTTTAAAGTAATGTTCCGGCGGAAGCTTATCCCACACTGGTCACAGCAGTAGGGCTTCTCTCCTGTATGAATTATCTGGTGTTGTTTCAGAGTACTGCTCCGGCTGAACCTGCTGCCACACTGGTCACAGTGGTAGGGCTTCTCTCCTGTATGAATTATCTGGTGAATTTTTAGAGTAATGTTCTGGCGGAAGCTTATCCCACACTGGTCACAGTGGTAGGGCTTCTCTCCTGTATGAATTCTCTGGCAATGTTTGAGTCGACCGTTTCTGCTGTAGACAGGTTTCTTCAGTGGTAGTAGGGCAGGAAAAACATCTTGGAACGAGAGAGAGAGAGAGAGAGAGAGAGAGAGAGAGAGAGAGAGAGAGAGAGAGAGAGAGAGAGAGAGAGAGCGCATAACATGAAATAACATGCAAGCTGTGTTGTGTTACCAACTGATAATGTTCTAAATTGAAAAGCAACTCTCTACTTCTTTCTTTCTAGTCCTACAGTCTCTTACATACATGTAAGAGACTGTAGGACTAGACACTAGAAAAACTGAAAGATATGGAGTTAATACCGTATATTGTTTTGTTATAGGGCGGCAAAAGCAACTGCCAGGCACATATTGGCCATTGGAACATGATTTACGCTAATTCATGCCTGTCCAGCCACACACACACCCACACACACGCACACACACACACACAAATCCCCCCAACCCCCTCTCTCACTGTGACTGAGGAAAAGCAGCGGGTTCAGGGAATCTCCATACTTTCCATATATATTTTTTTAAATTACACTTAGTTTAAATCAGTCCCACGTACTCCCAGATGATTGATTGAGCTGCTACTGATTGAGCTCTTATTGTCCAAGCTGCTTTGATTGATTGATTGATTGGATTTTTTTTTAAATTTAGCAGTATGGAGAATCGGAGCGGCAGTCGCTGCACCGCACTGTTGTGACAAAAAGAGAGTTGAGCCAGAAGGCAAAGCTCTCTGTCTTCCGAGCAATCTTCGTTCCTACTCTCACCTATGGTCATGAAGTGTGGGTCATGACCGAAAGAATAAGGTCACGATTACAAGCGGCCGAAATGAGTTTTCTTCGACGGGTGGCTGGCATTTCCCTTAGAGAAAGGGTGAGAAGTTCAGTCACACGAGAGAGACTCGGAGAAGAACCGCTGCTCCTTCGCCTGGAAAGGAGCCAGCTTAGGTGGTTCGGGCATCTGGTTAGGATGCCTCTCGGGCGTTTCCCTAGGGAGGTCCTCAACGCACGTCCCAATGGGAGGAGACCCCGGGGCAGACCAAGGCGCAGTTGGAGGAAACACATCGACTCACTGGCCTTGGAACGTCTCGGAATCCCCCAGGAGGAAGTCACTAATGTTGCTCTGGAGTGGGAAGTCTGGAGCACTCTGGTGGAGCTGTTGCCCCCGCGACCCGACTATGGATAAGCCGTTGAAGATGGATGGATGGAGTCAAGGACAGCGGTGCAGTAAGGTTGGACTCAGATTAGCACATAGAGGGACTGACTTGATCTTCCGTGATTATCAGATTATCAGAATTGGCTACAGAGAGAGAACACCCCATTCGACTGGTATCATGTATTGAATCGGCGAAATCATCCGTTATCAGCACGTTTGAATGGTGCCAAAATGTCCATACTGGCATCCTCACTGTTCAGTATGTCATTATCTGCAATTGTAGCATTGTCATTATCACTGATGTCCTGACGGAGGCGCGCCGTGTCTGTGGCCATGAGCTACGTGAGGCACCGCCGAGCGAGGCGCTAGCCGAGCGAGTCGCCGTGCCGAGCGTTGCGAAGGCCACCAGACCCGACTCAGCGCCGTCCGAGTTACGTCCTGATAGGCAGAGAATAGTATATATTAGTAGCTCCTAGTTCCATGCACCGACAATAGTTGGAAATGACACGTCCACCAGGGGGAAACCTTGACCAGGCTATGTGGTGAGGATGCCAGTATGGACATTTTGGCACCATTCAAACGTGCTGATAAGCCGTTCCAATGCAGAGATAACGGTCGAATCCGCTGGAATTGGCTACAGAGAGAGAAACAATGAGCCATGTGATCTCTTCCGCTGAGCTGTGTGAGTCTTAACCCATTCTGGGTGGGAAGTGGGAACCCCTTTTGGTGTTTTAAGCATTATGTTATACTACAAGCTCATAGTGCAGCACTCGGTGCCGTGCTATGAGCTTGTAGATCTGCTATATGCTTGTAAAATCTTGAAAATTTCTTTGAATGTGCGAACATTTTTAACTCAAATCTGTGCTTCCGAGGGGTCCCTGGAACAACATATTTTCAGGTGGTCGGCGGCCAATTACATATAGTTTCTGGGGTCCTTGACATGAAATATTGAGCACCGCTGATATAGAAACATAGGTATTTCAGAAAACTGTCAGGATTTAGAAGACATTTTCTAAATTTCCAAGTCAGGTCTAAATGGGTTCACTCCTGCCGCTGGCAGTTGTGTGACCTGTAGTGTACTCCCTCCCTCCCTACATACCTTATCTACAGATAGCTCTTTCTCAGCTCACAACATTTTAGGAAAGATGTTTTTAAAACCTTGGTGAGCATACAGATCCCCACAATATGCAACTGCTTTTAGATCGTTTTGAAATGTGTCTTAGCCTCCATTTGTAACCTATGTAATAATTCACATGTATACCTTTTGTTTTTCTTTTCCTGATCTTCTGATGTATTGTGATGTTTTCATATATGATTTTATATGACTTGACGACACTGAAAATTAGTTTAATTATTTCGAGAATAAATAAAACTTGAATGAAAGCGAGTTCATCAGTGCTAATAATATACAATATAATAATGTAGATTTGTTTCATCAGGTTACATTCACAAAATTGTGGCATGTGTTACTTTTTCATGATACAATAGGCCGGGTATGTCACTCAGTACTCTATGGGTATAAGTAACATCGTCTCCGCCATTGGCGCCATATGTGGTGCCTGACAATTACAGCTGAGACAGCACAATACTTTGCTAGCCTCTTTGCCGCCTTTTTGGTCATCCCAAGTTGTTGACACACACACACACACACACACACACACACACACACACACACACACACACACACACACACACACACACACACACACACACACACACACACACACACACACACACACACACACACACACACACACACACACACACACACACACACACACGCTTCTTGTTGAAGATGAAATTAAAGTGTATAAAGGGGACATAAAAACATGCACTCACTTATTCTGTGTAACTTTATCACAGGCTGCTTCAGCATGGCTGCCTGGTAGATCTCTGGCTGTTGTTGCTCCTCTGACACAGTGGCAGAAAAGCTGTCGGACGACATCTCTCTTTAAAAAACGGCAAAATGTCCACTCTGGTCGACATTCGAGTCCTTTTACCAAATGCTTTTACCGTCTGGGATGTGACTTTACTTGCTGAACAGTACATGGTCTTGACTCAGTCCTCTGCTCTGCTTCCTGGCTAAACTCTCCCAGATCAACACTGGACAGAACAGTGCTTACATACTCTCCATCCACTCTCTCTCTCTGTGTGTGTGTGTGTGTGTGTGTGTGTGTGTGTGTGTGTGTGTGTGTGTGTGTGTGTGTGTGTGTGTGTGTGTGTGTGTGTGTGTGTGTGTTTTAAGATGTTTCCGTGAATGCCCAATGCACCCCTCCCTCCTCTCTGCCCTCCTGCCTGCTTGCCTGCCTGCGCGTGCGTGTGTGTCTCTCTCTGACCAGAGGTGGGGTTAGGACACCTATATTTTAAACTTATTTGAGGTACGCTAGACCCTCCTATACCCAGCTCTGTGTGTGTGTGTGTAATCATGCAGCCTAGTTCAGGGCCAAATGGGCCAAATGAGAAACAGAAAATATTGTGGAGGGGCGGGCCAAAAGGCTGGACTCAATTCTGCATAATATTAATTTTATATATAAAAAGCAATAAATGGCATTCTTTCGACAAGCTTAATATATGTAATTATTATTACTACTATTATTATTATTATTATTATTACTACATATTTTGGCATCCACCGTTCTTTTTTTGGCATGAGCGAACATTTTTGAAGGGTGACAAGGAAGGTAACAGGTTGTCAATCACACGTAATTCACGGCACAAAATAACATATTGCGTGTATGTGAATAAACAGGCTTCAAATTTAAAGCAATGCAGTTTTAGTCCACGGGACTCCACGCACAAGGTAAAAATAGAAAGCAGAACGTTTTATTTTCTAATTTCCAAGTAACCTTTCACGCCTAGTTGGCTTCTTTTTGGCTTGTTTTCATGTATAACCATTGCTGTTTTTCTTAATGTGTGTGCAGTCAGTAGTCACTATGGTTTCTAAATGTGTGTGTAGTCTTTGTCTAGGAGACATCCAAGGCCGAATACACAGAGATAAGATGTTTCTCTGAATGCCCATGCACCACTCCCTTCCTCCTCTCTGCCCTCCTGCCTGTGTGCGTGTGTGTTTGTGTGTGTGTGCGCGTTCATACGTGCGTGCGTGCGGTTGGTTTCCATTTTCTTTTCACCCGCTGAGAATGTAACCATGCCGAGAATGCTCGCCGGCTTTAGCTCAGCTAACGCATACAAAAAAAACGTTCTAACTTCTCAGTTAGAATCACTGCAGGAAAACACGCTATACATTCAAATCACAGATTTGACTCATGTTGGTACAAAGTAAACAAATATAACACAAATAAAATCAAGGATAAAACTATGACATAAATCAATGGATGCAGCGTGGCTGCACCGTTGCATTGATCTGTGCTCAACATTAAGCACGATTACTTCCAAGTAAGTTAAAAGGTCAAAAACTAGACGCCAGTAGACTGAAAGTATGTTCAGTTACATAAACTTACAGTAATACAGAAGGCTACTGACCTCAGATCAGTCTTATATAGCCAAATAATAGCAAAAAAATAGCCGATCTACAAGCTCAAAACACGTCGCACTGCGACGCGTTTTGAGCTTGTAGATCAGCTATTTTTGCTACAACAGTAATATGCAATGTGGCCCTCTGGAGTGAGTGTGGAAATATAGTGGCCCTCTCCATCGTCAAAGTTGCCCACCCCTGTACTAGACAGTTACATTTATGAACATACACATAACGATCAGACTTGGCTGATAATTATGGTCTTTCCTCTCACAGATAGTCGTCGTTAGGGATGGAGCTTGTTAAGGTTTTATTGATAACGATCACCTTATCGAGCAGGCTTATCGAGCCGGGTCCTTATCGAGCCCACTATCGAGCATTTGCTATTATTTTGTGGAAAGACTGGAGACAATTCATTCTGAACAGAACCTTATTTTTATTGGCCAGTTGTGATAGTTTGTATGCCAATAAACAGTTCTAAGGTGTCTCTCACTCACTCACACACACACACACACACACACACACACACACACACACACACACACACACACACACACACACACACACACACACACACACACACACACACACACACACACCTTTCTAACAGACTGTTAATTGTATACTGTCACTTTAAATGCGTAATGTATACATCATCGTACGGTGGTGTCACGCACCAAAAATAGCCAGTCTACAAGCTCACACCGCGTCTGGTTGCACCGCGTTGTGAGCTTGTAGCTCTGCCTTTTCAGCAACGATAGACTGATAGCATGCACATTGGAATAAGTCACGTATTATGTGAGACTATTCAATCGATCCGTGGGAGATATAACTACGCTTCCTCCCCGCAAATATATATCATATGTGGGGAGGAAACGTCCTCGCTATTAGTCTGGCCGCGCCAGGCTAGCAGCTGACTGCTCCCGTGTTGTTACGAGTTACGACTCGGTGCAGACATGATGCAAAGGTATCGTATTTGGGTTTAATACAATGCATTATGGACAGATGTCTATGCATTGTCGAAATGCTCCCTTTCGTGCATGCAACAACTGTGGTAGGCTACATTATTGCATTTAGCTCCCCTCGTCTTTTTTTTTTTTAATGTTACCAAACTTTTTCACTCGTTCCAAGGCAAAACGATGACGCACCACGCAACCACCCGTCGTGTCCCAGCGCCCTTATACCTTATACCAGACACGACAAGCCAAAAGCTTATTGATAATCGGGTCTCGATAAATGCCGAACCGGGTTTGTAATGGACGCAATTTTCGGGCTCCATCCCTAGTCGTCGTACATTTTACACAACACATTGGAATCAAATTGGATGCTATTTTCCATAGATACCTAATATAACATCAGTAGTTTGATCTGGTGAGCCTTATGAAAACAAAACAAAAAAAGCTTGTTGAGACAAATGCTTTGAAAAATCATCCAGCATGCATTATGTGAGCATGCTGTGAGCTCGATCTATTTTCTGCAAAACCTTTCCCCACAATAACAGAAAAGAGACTCGTATCTAGACAAATGTTGAAGTGTAACTGTGAAATAACCGTGACAACAGCCCTGTCCTTTGGTTATGGAATCAGAAACACATTTATTTAACGTAGCCTAAGGAATTCCAGACAGAAAGTAGCAAGATAAGACTGTACTACTGAGGCATTTGTTTGGCATTCTTTTTACAATCAAATAAGAAGCCGTTGTTGGTATAAACAGATAATGGCATTGACAGGAAAGGAGTATGAATGTAGTGACAAAATTAAATCACAAAAGTGCTTCACGTGTCCTATTCTTCAGTCATTAGTACTTGTAGAATACTTGTAGAACCTTAAGGCTCATTCATAGTCTGGATTTTCGGTGGTGAGGTGACCACCGGAGCTGAAATAACATTGAGCGGTGGTGAGTAAAAACAGAGAGAAGGGCTGGGGCGATGGCGTCATGTTGTAGTTCGGTGGTCACCTCACCACCGAAAATCCAGACTATGAATGAGCCTTTAGTGAACCGTGGCGGCGGGCTCCTCCATATGGACGATACGTCCCCCACGTGGTTTATGATTGGTGCTGCCTCCCTGTAGCGCCACATCCCCCGTACCCCACCCTCCGTGATCAAGTTGGGGGGGGCTGGGGCTGAAAGGTCGGAGAACACTTAATCTAAGTAGCTTGGAGTTAAACTTTGACGATGGCGAATGCCGTCAACAAAACAACCTGATCGTCTGCCAACATTGAATCCCTCACTGCTTCCCCTAGCAGTGGTGACTTATTGTGAAAGAAACCCCCAAAAAACAGGAAGCAAAATATAGTAATGAGACGCCAACATCGACGTTCTGTTCAAACAACCCCAAATTGAGAAAGGATTCAGAGAAAATGGGCGTTTCGTGATCGCGCTACTAATCGTGGTGGACGGGAATAATTTTGTTGACAGACCAAACCAGAGCAGAGCGTTGCTCAGCGACGGGGACGCTGCTAGCCGGTGGATATCAGAATTAATATTAAAAAAAAAACTAAAACCTAAAACGTCAAAGACGTCATCACCAGCGATCGCCATTGGGAAAAAGGACGTCATCGGCAGGGTACGAGTTAAAGAATAGGACCACCCACACACACACACACTGAAGTTAAACATAAAGCAAGTTTCTACAAAGGCAGGGAAACATCTATGGACTATGGATTTTTAGCAGAACAGTGTGGCTCTTGGGATGCAACATCCTGAGTTTAACAGAAATAAACTTAAACTTAAAAATTATACAATTCAGTAAATATGACTCAACATAGCTAGCTGTCCATTTATATACAGTATATATATATATATATATATATATATATATATATATATACACACACACACACACACACACTCACCAGTCACTTCATTAGGCATACCTGTACCACTTCATCATAACGCAAATTTAAAATCAGCCAATTATGTGGCAGGAACTCAATGCATTCAGGCATGCACAGTAGGGTCAAGAACTGCTGCAGTTGAAACCAACAATCAGAATAGTGAACAAAGGTGATTTCAAGTAGTACTAGTAGTTGTAGTTCTCCCCAAACATTAGCTCTGGTCCATAGCTCTAATGGAATGCCTTTGCATTAGAGCTATGCTACTCTCTGCTTCCTGCACGAAAAGCACAAACAAAATGCACTTTTTGGCCAGAAAGGATTTTTTTCACTAGAAGAAAAATACTTTGTTACTCCACTGCCAAGAGAAACCCCCATAGACAAGATTTTTCCGTCCTTTTATAACATGTTCTTTAGTCTCTTTTTTTTTTAAATCTATGGTTGGTGCCATTGAATGCTGATAACTGCAACTAAGCTACCACTTCGGAAGGGTTATCATGTTGAGAAAATTATATAGAACTAGAATTTACCACCTTGAGTGTCCCCGATTAGCGAAGATTCTGGCCTGGGCCCATTGAGTAGCTTTCTCTTGTATGTATCAGCATGTGCACTTTTAGATTACTTCTTTGAATGCAGCCTTTACCACAGACTGGACACTTAAAGGGTTTTTCCCCTGTATGACTCCTCATGTGGTAATTTAGATGACCCTTGTGAATACAGCCTTTACCACAAATTGTGCAAGTAAAACGCTTTTCTCCTGTATGAATCGTCATGTGTACTTTTAGATCAGTCTTTCGACCACAGCCTTTACCACAAACTATACATGTGAAAAGCTTTTCTCCTGTATGTTTCGGCATGTGCTCTTTTAGATTACTCCTTTGACCAAAGCCTTTACCACAAACTGTACAAGTAAACGGCTTTTCCCCTGTATGACTCCTCATGTGGTAATTTAGATGACCCTTGTGACTACAGCTTTTGCCACAAACAGTACAGATAAAGGTCTTTTTCCCTGTGCGACTCCTCGTGGAGTGAGTTTGTTTTGATAATTTCACATCCCGGGACAGCCTGTTGCACAAATGTGTTTGTCTCTTATGTGAGTTTGATGGATTTAAAGTTGACAGACCATCGCTGGTCTCCCCCCACACATCACGGTCTTCAGTGCCAGATTCAGAACAGTATGAAGCGAGGAGCTGGTCAACACCAGGTTGTGATGTTCCACAGTCCTGTGCATTATTTTCTGTTTTCATGGGTTGTGGCTCGCTCTCTCCGATTTCATCATCACCTTCAATTTTCACTGCTAGAAATGTCAACATTGTCCCATCTGCCTCCTCTGGTCTTTGAAATAGATCATCCGGTTCCTCTTTAAACTGTGGAGGCTGTGGTTCCTCCTGGACCAGACTGGAGGTCCACTCCTGTTGTTCCTCATTAAACTGTGGAGGCTGTGGTTCCTCATAGACCAGACTCCTGGGGCTCCTCTCCTGCTGTTCATGTGAAACATCTGCACATGTATGGAATTTTAGAAAACTGCTTTTACTCCAGCCTTTACCACACACTTTACATGTGAAACACTTTTCTCCTGTATGTTTCGGCATGTGGTCTTTTAGATGACTCCTTTGACCAAAGCCTTTACCACAAACTGTACAAGCAAAGGGCTTTTCCCCTGTATGAGTCCTCATGTGGTAATTCAGATGACCCCTGTGAATACAGCTTTTGCCACAAACTTTACACATAAAGATATTGTTCCCTGTGCGACTCCTCTTGGAGTGAGCCTCCCAATCATCACTGGCTTCAGTGCCAGATTCAGAACAGAGTGCAGAGCGGAGCTGTTCATCACTAATTGGTTGTGATGCTCCACAGTCCTCTACATCAGCTTGTGTTTTCATGCGTTTGCTTGAGGTGCCGGCTTCAGGCTCTGTGTCTCGGATTTCATCATCACCTTCAATTTTCACTGCTAGTAATGTCAATGTTGCCTTATCAGCCTCCTCTGGTGTTTGAAGTAGCTCCTCTTGTTCCTCCTCTTTAATGTGTGGAGGCTCTGGTTCCTCCTGGACCAGACTCTCCTGCTGTTCAGGTGAAACCTCCTCTTGACACACAGGGAGGTGCAGGAAGTCTAGGCAAAAGACAAAATGAGAGAAAATCATTAAGGTGGCTTTCAAGGGGGTAGGTGCTTAATCGCCTGTTTGAATTGAGAAAATATGTGTATACATTTCTTAACAAATTCCCTGCCAGGTATGAATTAATTTGCGCCTGCTGAGGTCTTCCCATGTTTGTTTAGGGTAGTTATTATGATGTATCTTTTGCCAGGCAAGTCTATGGACTTTAACGTTTGTTTAGGGCAGAAAAGACAAATGTACCACCTGACAAACATTGAGTGTTTGTGTAAACACAAACATTGAAGACAAAAGTGTGGACACAAATTGTGATGAGCCAACATTTTCGCATTGCTTACATTGCGTTCAAAACAACCTTGGCTGATAAGTGGCTAGAGCAGTGGTTCCCAAACTTTTTCATGTCAAGTACCCCCAAATTGACACTAATTATCCCGTGAACCCCCATTTGAAAAGACATGCCAGGGACCCCCATAAGAGAAGATTTTTTATGGCTCTAGCAGTGATTCTCAACGGAGGACCCCCAGTTTGACATGCATTAGTGTATCGACCCCCCATTTAATGGCATTTCTATCTCTGAGACCCCAATTTATATTGTAAAATCAATGTTAATGTAACTCTGAGAGTGTAGAAATGGTTCCATTTGTACACATAAGGGTCCATTTGGTTCCAAAATATCATTTAGCTGGGGACCCCCTGGAACTCCCTCAAGGACCCCTGGGAGTCCCCGGACGCCACTGGGCTAGAGCACGTACCTGCGTGAATCAGGGTTTTCCACTGTGACTGTCACAAAAGCAAAGGCTAGGAACAAAATCTGGGGTCATCGGTACCAATGGGCCGACTAATTCTCGTGATTTTTGGGAAGGTATACATCCCCTAGTGCTAGGAAATATGTGATAGCATTGCAGTGGTGGTAGCTTTCTGTGTGTTATCACTCCGTTTATAACCACGTGCCAAAACACAATTTTCAAAATCCGAATGAAGCATTCTACTTCAAACTGATGGTTCTCTCTCATTATTGATCATTTATCTTTGAAGAATGGTTGGGATACAGCTCAGACAATATATTTCTCTGAAAATTTGCATATCTAGAAATATAGTAATTATCTATTACAGGAGAGACAACATAGTGACTACATGAGACGTACTTCTGTTTTCATGAAAGATGTAGCACAAAGGTTCCTAACATAAATTAATGAAAGGAAATGTTTTATGAAATTCAATAAACTAAATTCTAAGGAAATGTTTAATGAAATTCAATAACCTAAATATAGTGTACAGTGTAAGTAATGCATAAGATAACTTTCCGTTCACCATTACATACAGTACATTAATATTACCTTTTAGTCTTCTATCTGTTGTTTTTTGTTGTTGATTTGTATTTGGGAACATACAAACAACAATTTTAGCTTGGTTGCCCAAACTGGCAATTTGCATAATCCAAAAAGGCCACTGAGCAGCGAGCTCATTGCATTTTCATATGTATAGAACTAGAATTTCGTGGGCCTTCGGCCAGCTCATCCTAGCTTGCACGCGTCGCCAAGGGGGGGGGCGTACTCATGCTGTACTCCTCTGTACTGTACTGTAGCCTACTGTACTGAACTGCTCTACTGTACTCTATTGTACAGTACAGTACTGTACTGCTCTACTGTACTCTATTGTACAGTACAGTACTGTACTGCTCTACTGTACTGTGCTCCTGTACTGTACTGTCCTCTACTGTACAGTTCTGTACTCTACGGTACTGTACTCTACTGTACTCTACTGTACGGTACTGTACGGTACTGTACTCTACTGTACTCTACTGTACTCTACTGTACTCTACTGTACTCTACTGTACGGTACGGTACTGTACTCTACTGTACGGTACTGTGTACTGTACTCTACTGTACGGTACTGTACTCTACTGTACGGTACGGTACTTTACGGTACTGTACTCTACTGTACGGTACTGTACTCTACTCTACTGTAAGTGAGTTTGTAAGGATTTCACTGCACAAAGAGTGTAGAGTGTCGGTGTGTATAACACCGAGGATGTTAACGGAGGAACGCTCCCGAAAGGGTTAATGCCACTTTTCTGTTGTATAAGTAAGATGCATTCCTGAAGCTATTTTTTTAAATATCAGGTCAATTTCACATGTTGAGGTCAGGTCAAGGCTAAATTTGACCTATGGGAGAACAACAAATAGAAACAACTTGATGAGCGTTCATGATTCACTTAAAAAAACTGTCAAAAACATCACAAGAACTGGTATTTGTAATAATAGTATAAAGGCTCATTCATACTCTGGATCACCTTCAATTTTCACTGCTAGTAATGTCAATGTTGCCTTATCAGCCTCCTCTGGTCTTTGAAGTAGCTCCTCTTGTTCCTCCTCTTTAATGTGTGGAGGCTCTGGTTCCTCCTGGACCAGACTCTCCTGCTGTTCAGGTGAAACCTCCTCTTGACACACAGGGAGGTGCAGGAAGTCTAGGCAAAAGACAAAATGAGAGAAAACCATTAAGGTGGCTTTCAAGGGGGTAGGTGCTTAATCGCCTGTTTGAATTGAGAAAATATGTGTATACATTTCTTAACAAATTCCCTGCCAGGTATGAATTAATTTGCGCCTGCTGAGGTCTTCCCATGTTTGTTTAGGGTAGTTATTATGATGTATCTTTTGCCAGCCAAGTCTATGGACTTTAACGTTTGTTTAGGGCAGAAAAGACAAATGTACCACCTGACAAACATTGAGTGTTTGTGTAAACACAAACATTGAAGACAAAAGTGTGGACACAAATTGTGATGAGCCAACATTTTCGCATTGCTTACATTGCGTTCAAAACAACCTTGGCTGATAAGTGGCTAGAGCAGTGGTTCCCAAACTTTTTCATGTCAAGTACCCCCAAATTGACACTAATTATCCCGTGAACCCCCATTTGAAAAGACATGCCAGGGACCCCCATAAGAGAAGATTTTTTATGGCTCTAGCAGTGATTCTCAACGGAGGACCCCCAGTTTGACATGCATTAGTGTATCGACCCCCCATTTAATGGCATTTCTATCTCTGAGACCCCAATTTATATTGTAAAATCAATGTTAATGTAACTCTGAGAGTGTAGAAATGGTTCCATTTGTACACATAAGGGTCCATTTGGTTCCAAAATATCATTTAGCTGGGGACCCCCTGGAACTCCCTCAAGGACCCCTGGGAGTCCCCGGACGCCACTGGGCTAGAGCACGTACCTGCGTGAATCAGGGTTTTCCACTGTGACTGTCACAAAAGCAAAGGCTAGGAACAAAATCTGGGGTCATCGGTACCAATGGGCCGACTAATTCTCGTGATTTTTGGGAAGGTATACATCCCCTAGTGCTAGGAAATATGTGATAGCATTGCAGTGGTGGTAGCTTTCTGTGTGTTATCACTCCGTTTATAACCACGTGCCAAAACACAATTTTCAAAATCCGAATGAAGCATTCTACTTCAAACTGATGGTTCTCTCTCATTATTGATCATTTATCTTTGAAGAATGGTTGGGATACAGCTCAGACAATATATTTCTCTGAAAATTTGCATATCTAGAAATATAGTAATTATCTATTACAGGAGAGACAACATAGTGACTACATGAGACGTACTTCTGTTTTCATGAAAGATGTAGCACAAAGGTTCCTAACATAAATTAATGAAAGGAAATGTTTTATGAAATTCAATAAACTAAATTCTAAGGAAATGTTTAATGAAATTCAATAACCTAAATATAGTGTACAGTGTAAGTAATGCATAAGATAACTTTCCGTTCACCATTACATACAGTACATTAATATTACCTTTTAGTCTTCTATCTGTTGTTTTTTGTTGTTGATTTGTATTTGGGAACATACAAACAACAATTTTAGCTTGGTTGCCCAAACTGGCAATTTGCATAATCCAAAAAGGCCACTGAGCAGCGAGCTCATTGCATTTTCATATGTATAGAACTAGAATTTCGTGGGCCTTCGGCCAGCTCATCCTAGCTTGCACGCGTCGCCAAGGGGGGGGCGTACTCATGCTGTACTCCTCTGTACTGTACTGTAGCCTACTGTACTGAACTGCTCTACTGTACTCTATTGTACAGTACAGTACTGTACTGCTCTACTGTACTCTATTGTACAGTACAGTACTGTACTGCTCTACTGTACTGTGCTCCTGTACTGTCCTCTACTGTACAGTTCTGTACGGTACTGTACGGTACTGTACTCTTACTGTACGGTACTGTACTCTACTGTACTCTACTGTACGGTACTGTACTCTACTGTACTCTACTGTACTCTACTGTACTCTACTGTACGGTACGGTACTGTACTCTACTGTGTACTGTACTCTACTGTACGGTACTCTACGGTACGGTACGGTACTGTACTCTACTGTACGGTACTGTACTCTACTCTACTGTAAGTGAGTTTGTAAGGATTTCACTGCACAAAGAGTGTAGAGTGTCGGTGTGTATAACACCGAGGATGTTAACGGAGGAACGCTCCCGAAAGGGTTAATGCCACTTTTCTGTTGTATAAGTAAGATGCATTCCTGAAGCTATTTTTTTAAATATCAGGTCAATTTCACATGTTGAGGTCAGGTCAAGGCTAAATTTGACCTATGGGAGAACAACAAATAGAAACAACTTGATGAGCGTTCATGATTCACTTAAAAAAACTGTCAAAAACATCACAAGAACTGGTATTTGTAATAATAGTATAAAGGCTCATTCATACTCTGGATTTTCGGTGAGGTGACCACCGAACTACAACATGACGTCACGAGCCGCGGTGAAGAGCAAACCACCGCCACCACCACAGCCCTTCTCTCTGTTTTTACTCACCACCGCTCAACGTTATTTCAGCTCCGGTGGTCACCCCACCACCGGAGCGGAGGTCACCCCACCACCGAAAATCCAGACTATGAATGAGCCTTAACACACTATGATAATATTTATCTTTTGCAACTACATTCAATTTCTGTAAGCTTCAACTCAGTAATCAGGATCATAAAATCAACCCACCACATCCTCCTGGCCCTAGCCCTCCTGACTGGCAGCATTATCTTTCCCAAATCCTGGTCTACCATATCGTCAAAAGTATATCTTTATCAACATCACTTCTCATTTGTAGCTTGAACATTTCATCATGTGTCGGATCACCCTTAGCAAAATGTGGATCTCCCATCCAAATTGTGTGACATCAGTTAAATTAACTTTCAAGTTGAGCTTGGTGTCCCATTATAATGCTCTGTACTTTATACTATAGGTCCACCCGATACACCCCAATACACCAACAAGACAAGCACATCAGTTTATTCACTGAGCATGCGTATCACCCTGCATCAGGGACATAATGATGCCTGCCTCATCATGACCAAATGCAGTATCCATCATCATCATCATTACAAGGACCACGGCAGTGCTTCTTTCCTCTATTCAATAGAACATCACTTTGGGTTTGGTATGGACACCATCTTGGATTTGGCAATACATAATTACCTGATGATAATTTCACTTTCACTGATTCAGCCACATTCCTTTAGCCCTAAAACCCCAAATAATGATTAATTAGTACTAGTTTTATATAAGGGAAACTTTGACAGAAAGAGACTCGCTCACTTTGAGCACAGAGCACTTTATGATCATGATAAAATAAGTCTCAGTGTAAGGAGTTTTACTTCTATTTTGTATACGGTGAGCGAGTCTTTTTCTGTCAAAGTTTCCCTTATGTTTTTGAGTCCACCACTACTGTAGTCAAGTTTTTTTTTTTAAAAGGACGAAGAAAGGCGAACAGTTTTCTCAGTACTAGTTTTATATAGCCATTTTAAGCTCCTGGCAGCCATATTGGATTCCATCTTGAAAATGACGCCTTTCCGGAATATAAATTATGTTCCTAGATTTTCAGTATATTCTTAAGCATGCCTAGAGGTACCAGAACCAATTCATCATTTTTTTTGGCGGTGTATTACTATATGTTTTTCATATTGACCCATGTAATTTTCGCCTAGTGTTATAAAATAAAATGCATGATAGCACTGATAAAGCTACCACTGGTGCAATGCTATCACATATTTTCTAACTCTAGACATGTATACCTTCACAAAAATCACTATGAGCCTTAGTCGGCCAGATGGTACCGACCAGCCCCCCTGGCTCACGGTCTATTACTGGTTAACTTTGCTTTTGGGGGCATCCCTGGAACAACATATTTTCAGATGGGAGTCCGCGGCCAAATACAGATAATTATAGGGGTCCTTGACATGAAAAAGGTTGAGCACCAGTGACAGAAACATAGGATTTTCATCGGCCTCAGGTCTAAATGGGTAAATCGAAGACCACAGCGAAGTGGAAAAATCCCACTCGTGTGAAGTGAGGGGCGCTCTTATCATACATCATCGTACATCATCACATTCAGCCAATCAAATCACCATATTCCGTGGCTAACGCCCAACACGTATGCACAGCTTTTTGAAAACCTTGTACCCATTACCTACCTAACACCACACCAAAATAATGTATATCGTAGGAATTCGCCCCCAGCTACCAGCAAGAGGGTGAAATACAAGATGGATGTGACATGGGATCAGATTTCATCTTCCAGCAGGACCTGGCCCCTGCCCATACCGCCAGAAGCACCACAACCTGGTTTGATGCCCATGCCATCACAGTGCTTGACTGGCCAGCCAACTCGCCGGACCTAAACCCCATTGAGAAACTATGGGGTATTGTCAAGAGGAAAATGAGGGGCACCAGACCCAAAAACAAAGAAGAGCTGGTGGCAATTAAGCATCCAGGAAACCTGGGCTTCCATAACTCCCGGGCAATGCCACGGGCTGCCCGTGGCGCAGCGTATCGAGGGAGCGATGAAGGCGAAGGCAAAGGCATATATCTAGTCTCCGAGCATAGACATGGTAACGCCCCGTCTGCCTCTGATTGGCCTACCGATACTGCCCGTCTAGCCCCCATGGTCTCACCAGACTGTAATCCGAGATGTGAGGTTACTCCGTGGTGGGAAACAATACAGTAAGTACAAGAGAATGGCACGTGCGGCAGTAGGTCTAACTTGTAACTTTATTTTTTGTAGAAGAGGCACACTAATATTGTTTATGCCCTTTGCTTTGATTGAATGATTGACAGGACAGTCGGTGTGTTGTCGGTAGGCCAATCAGAGGCAGGCGGGGCGTTACCATGTCTATGCTCGGACGTAGAAAGATTGACATTTCTGTTTTGAGCTGAAATCAATGTAAATATGAAATAAATGCTTAAACATGTAGCTAGGTGTAATGTTAGAGACCACTAACATTTGAACCTTTCAAGCCTGTTTTCTGCAAGACATTACCAATATGTAAATCTGAAGCTATTATTCCCTGCTTTCATACAGTATGACATGAAAAAACAAAAAGTCAAAAATAAATCCAATGGCAGTCCCTCAGTCAAATCTGGACACATATGCCAGGGGATTGGCAAAAAGGACTAAGTAATCATCATCCTCATCTTTCTAGGTTGATTCTAGGAGGAAGAGGAAAAGGCCAGCCATTTGGAGCTACATTGAGTGCGATCCCAGAGAGGGCTTCTCCGAGTACACCAATGAGGAAGAGATGCTATGTCTGCAAGCCGGCTGACAGCAAGACAACAAAAACATGTGCAAAATGTGCTAAATATATTTGCCCAAAGCAGACTGTTCAACATGTCACTCACATGTGCATTTTGCTTTTGCTTGTATTCATTTCAATGTTGAGCTTGTGTGTATATATATTATTTCTTTTAAAGGACTTCAGAAGTGTAACTGTGTCTTTACCTATGCTTCAAAATAAAGAGATTTGAAACCAGAATGTCTCTATTTTCTGTCTTTTTTTTTTGTTTTGTTGAGGGATTCTCCTCAATGAAGAGGATAAAATCTGACCATCGTTCCTCTTTGGCCAACTCGCAGCTCCAGAAGTGCATGTATCCAAGCATCATGGGTCCACACGAGGATGCTTTTGATGCAAATGGTTCAGTTGAGAGATGGTGGGTCTCATCCAAGCGTAAAAGACGACCTATACCACTTTAGTAGGGGGTAATTCCGTCTGGAACGTTACGCGGTGGATAAAAGCATGAAATTTGGTACACATGTCCCTTGGGTCATCCTAAAACATCCCAGAAGGGGTGCCCAAAAAAATCTTAAACAGGAAGTGAGTTATTGACAAAATTCAAAATGGCCACCTAAACTGTTGACAGTTGACTCAAAAGACAACAAGAGAATCTCCAAAAACCATAATATTTGGTACACATGTCCCTTGGATCATCCTAAGACATCCTAGAAGGGGTGCCCAAAAAAATCTTAAACAGGAAGTGAGTTATTGACAAAATTAAAAATGGCCACGTAAACTGTTGACAGTTGACTCAAAAGACACAAAGAATCTCCAAAAACCATAATATTTGATACACATGTCCCTTGAGTCATCCTAAGACATCCTAGAAGGGGTGCCCAAAACAATCTTAAAGAGGAAGTGAGTTATTGACAAAATTGAAAATGGCCGCCTAAACTGTTGACAGTTGACTCAAAAGACAACAAAAGAATCTCCAAAAACCATAATATTTGATACACATGTCCCTTAGGTCATCCTAAGGCATCCTAGAAGGGGTGCCCAAAGAAATCTGAAACAGGAAGTAAGTTATTGACAAAATTGAAAATGGCCGCCTAGATTGTTGGCGATTGACTCAAAAGACACCAAGAATCTCCAAAAAACATAATATTTGGTACACGTGTCCCTTGGGTCATCCTAAAACATCCTAGAAGAGGTACCAAAAATAATCTGATACAGGAAGTGAGTTATTGACTAAATTGAAAATGGCCACCTACAATGTTGTCGATTTACTCAAAAGACAACTAAATAATCTCATAAAAGCATGACATTTGGCACACATGTCCCTAGGGTTATCCTAAAACATCCTAGAAGGGGTGCCCAAAATAATCTGAAACAGGAAGTGAGTTATTTACTAAATTGAAAACGGCCACCTAAAGCATGTGATACAAAAGAAAACTGATGGTTCTGTATGGCAAGACAACTGACATTGAAAATGTTAATGATCTAAGGAAGGACCTGTTTGCTCAAAAATGTCTCTCAATGGAAAACATTCCTCCCACACAAGCTGCACTGCTACAACATTCAGATGGAGCAGTTTACCAATCTGGCTTTTGGTCTGAAATATGGACGGATTAAAGTTGCTGATTTGTGGACACTTTTATTCACACTCTTGCCAGAGGCTGCCTCTTTGTTCGAGAAAGACGGTGCCAGGATGCTGGGTTACCTTGCACAGCATTATGTCAATGTGTTGGTAGTTGCGAAATGGCACACAGTTGCTAGAAGAAAATAAATAAGAAGATAGAGTCCAACATAAGCAACAAGATGAGTGCAAAATAACTAAGATGCAGAGAATAAAATAACAATATGCAGAGTAAGATAAGATGCTGAGTAGAGTTAGATGAATAAAGATTCAAAGAGTGAAGTAAAGAAAAGGAAATAAATATGCTGATGTAGTGTAAATTTAAACATAATACGCCAGGTTATACATTTACAGTTTAAACATCCATTTAGAATTTCTTCTAATTTCTTCAACATGTATCACCTTTAGAAATAATAGGTAATTTTGGTAATAGGTAATTTTTCCTTTCCTAAAAAAAGCCTTTAATGGGCACCCCTTCTAAGATGGTGAGATACACCCTAAAGACAAGATTTGTTGCTTGTATGGAGAGAGTAAAATAACAATATTCAGAGTAAGATAAAGATGCTGAGTAAAATAGATAAAGATATGCAGTTAGATGAATAAAGAAGATTCAAAGAGTAAAGTAAAGAAAAATAAATAAATATGATGATGTAGAGACTACAGACTGCAGTTGTCAACAGTTTAAACAGCCATTTAGAATTTCTTCAACATGGCCCCTTCCTAAAAGGTTTAATAAACAAATGCAAACAAACAAATAATCCCTTTTAGGAATGAGCACTATACGCTTTTATGATGTCTCTGCTTTAGGCGGTTATTTTGAATTTAGCAAAAAACTCACTTTTCATCTGTCAACAACGTAGGGTAAGCGGCCATTTTAAATTTAGTCAATAACTCACTTTCAGATTATTTTGGGCACCCCTTCTAGGATGTTTTAGGATAACCCAAGGGACATGTGTGCCACATTGTATGCTTTTTCGAGATTCTTTAGTCGTCTTTTGAGACAATCGACAACACTGTAGGCGGCCATTTTCAATTTAATCAATAACTCACTTTCTGTTTCGGATTCCTTTGGGCACCCCTTCTAGGATGTTTTAGGATGACACAAGGGACATGTGTGTCTCTTGTATGTTTCTATGACATTCTATAAGCTTTTTGAGTCAATATCTAACACTGTAGGTGGCCATTTTCAATTTTGTCAAGAATTCACTTCCTGTGTAAGATTTATTTTTGCACCCATTCTAGGATGTCTTAGGATGACCCAAGGGACATATGTGCCAAATTGTATGCTTTTTGGAGATTCTTTAGTTGTCTTTGAGACAATCGATAATACTGTAGGCAGCCATTTTCAATTTTGTCAATAACTCACTTCCTGTTTCGGATTCCTTTGGGCACCCCTTCTAGGATGTCTTTGGATGATCCAAGGGACATATGTGCTGAATTGTATGCTTCTATGAGATTCTATAGGCTTTTTGAGTCAATCACCAATAACACTGTAGGCGGCCATTTTCAATTTTGTCAATAATTCACTTCCTGTTCAAGATTGTTTTTGGCACCCCTTCTAGGATGTCTCAGGGTGACCCAAGGGACATGTGTGCCAAATTTTATGCTTTTTGGAGATTATTTTGGTGTCTTTTGAGTCAACTGTCAACAGTTTAGGTGGCCATTTTGAATCTTGTACATAGCTCACTTCCTGTTAAAGATTTTTTGGGCACCCCTTCTAGGATGATTTAGGATGACCCAAGGGACATCTGTACCAAATTTCATGTTTGTATAGATTGTATCACGTAACGATTTGGCCATTTTTTGACGATAGGAGTTGTGCCCCAATAGAGGCCTTATCTCTGGTCATATGAAGATTTTTACAATATATTATCTATTGGTAATCATTCATATGGTCTTTTAAAAGTTTTTAAAAACAATTATATATTTTTGGCATTGACAATATATCACTCAGAAACGGATTAATGTGGAAGGTCATCTCATTCAGAGTGGTTTTTAAGTAATTTTTTGGCATTTAAAGTTGTTTAAAACATATTTAAGACATTTGTCAGGGGTTCTTCTTGCCAAATCTTTTAATATTAGTCTAATAACTATAAATGTGAACGTTATACTTGGCACAATCAGTCAACATTTCAGAATTATATCACCTTTAGGTATAATAGGTCATTTCTGGCGGCCATTTTGGATTTTCCCCTAAAAAAAGCCTTTAATGTGTTTAAAAATGTGGGCACCCCTTCTGAGATGGTGAGATACACCCTAAAGAGTGCGTGTACCAAATGTGGTGCTTTTATCCACCGCGTAACGATTTTAGCCATTTCATGACGGTATTACCCCCTACTACTTCAAATAAGTCAATCATACAATAAATATATTTTTATACCGGTATAATATTGTAAATATAATACAGTACATGTATACTCTAAAATACACACGATCCAATATTTTATTGAATTAATTTGGTTATTTGGAAAGTCGGCATGATTTACAATGCATATTTACCCTAATAGGTTGCACCTGCGCGCAGTAACACAACAACGACGGTGGCTGGGTTATTGTTTTCCTCCCCACGAGGAGGAAAACAATGCATTGATTGCTAATTAGCTAGCTAATATAGCCGTCTTAATTTGCTCTAAATGGCAAAACGTGCATTCAACCCGTTGTGGGAGAAAGAGTACTTGACTTTTTTGCGAGACAATGCTGCATCCATGTAATGTATGAGGTGTGGTCAAATAATGAAACAATTAAAACAAACTGTAGCGAGGGGACCATTTTGATAAATGGTGCAAGAAGAAAGCCAAGACTGATGCCATGTCATCGGTTGAAGGTGTAAGAACTGGTTCTGCACATGCTCAGTTGCTCCTCTAGGCCGCACACAGAAGCCTGTGGACATTTCGTGCATAGATGTGCCACGCAATGGTAGGTGGGCCTCAGGTCTACCATTCTGAAATTTCATTTAATAATATTTGGACTGCTGGACAGCTGACAGTAGGCTCTCTTTACTACTAAATATACACACACACACACACACACACACACACACACACACACACACACACACACACACACACACACACACACACACACACACACACACACACACACACACACACACACACACACACACACACACACACACACACACACACACACACACACACAAGGCTGTCCCCAAACATTCAAGGTTCGAATGTTCGCTCGTTAGGGTTGGCACTCGAATCTTAATTAATGGGCTTGAACCATTCTTTTTTTTTTTTTTTTTTTTTAATAAAAAATATTTTTTCCCTTTTTTTATTAACTCAAAAATATATCTCGGCGAGAATGTGATATGAGCATGTAAAAAAAAGTAAGTTTCTAGTGCATTCCTGTCAGAAGTTATGATTTTTTAAAGAAATATCTCCTAGTTCTGCTGTCCCATCTCCCGTGCACATTCATTTGCTGATTGGCCTACAGCTGAGGTGATTGACCTTTCTCACCTTGTTCTGTGAGAACAAAAGAGTTCCATTGAATGGAATGTCTGACGCGTCTCTCTCTCACACACACACACACACACACACACACACACACACACACACACACACACACACACACACACACACCAGCATGATCGCTGACAGGGGAACCGTTCTTAGCAGCCATGATATATTAGCATATGCTCTCTAGCATCACATCTCAAAAAGCAGGGAACTCTGATCATTGTTTCATCATTGCAAAACGGATACACAGGTGGAACAAATAACGAGCAATATACGCTGTCTTAGCTGCCTGCCAGCAAGCTCACATGAGCTTGCAGATCAGCTGTTTTCGCGGAGCCACTTGACGGTGTGTGCGCGTGTGTGTGTGTGTGTGTGTGTGTTGGGAGAGACGAGAGAGATTGATAAAGAGCAGGGGAGACGCGCTGCACTCTGATCGAGACGGGTTATTTTTTAAATTAATTAGAAACAAATGGTCCAGATGTTCGCTCGAAAATTCCTGCCGAAGTTCGAGTCCTAAAAAAAGGGCTAAGGTACAGCCTTAACACACACACACACACACACAAAAACAATATGATAGACAATTATAAAGTGGATTGATATCCTAAAAGAATATTACCATATATATATATATATATTTTTTTTTTTTAAGAGTAAAGAGAGCCTACTGTCAGCTGTCCAGCAATCCAAATATTATTAAATTAAATCAGAATGGTAGACCTGAGGCCTAGCATACCAGGCCTCAAGCCTGAGGCCTATACCAGGCTTGAGGCCTACCATTGCGTGGCACATCTATGCACGAAATGTCTATGTTCACAGGCTTCTGTGTGCGGCCTAGAGGAGCAACTGAGCATGTGGAAGTGTTGTTTGGGAAACCCAGCCATTGTCACTAGAGAAAGGACTGACATTGTGTCCAAAAATGTGGAGGGGGGTGGCTTAGGTGTGATGCTAATTGGCTTGCTCAATTAACAAACATATATAAGGTTGTGCAAAACACACCTCCGTTGGAAGTAGGAGATGGGCATAAATTCTAAAGTTAAAGGAAGATCCTGAGGAACTCCATTGCTGAGGTAACTATGGACCCGAAATTGTATTCCAGCATTATGGATTTCAATCAATCAATAAAACCCACCATTGGTGGCGGTAACTTTACATAATACGTATGTAAAGTATAGGGTGCAGAAGAAGAAAAAGAAAAAGGAGGCAAGTTACGACTCTATGAGGAGGAGAACAAACGTGCGGGGCAGGGAAATGTAAAGCTGGCAATGTTGCTTTATTTCATAATTTTAACTATAAATGTGCTTTGTGTGTTCCTTGTCGTGCCCTTTGCTGTGGAGTACCTTTTCCGTTATTTATTCCAGCTTTGGTTTGAGGAAATTTGGGCAGTAATCAAGACATACTTTTTGTGGCGATTGACAACAATTCTCTATCACGATCTCACCAGGGGGGAAGGCTACTATTACATCAGGGATTATTTCCCTGATGAGTCCGGACCCTACGCCTAGTTCCTCTGGCTCATCCCCCTCCACCAATTTTCTCCTTTATCTCACCCTCCCTAACTGTCACCCAGTCCCCACACAGCCTTCATTCAGCCCCCCTGGGCCTCCTCCTGCCCTCCACCACCCAAGATCACCCCGACCCAACAGCAATTGAGAACAGGTCTTTGAACATTGACCCCAGACTGGGTGCAGTTTGGAGGGCGACTGGGACTGGTGGGGCGCTAAACTTCGTCCAGCTTTATTGTGATGGCCCCCACCAGCACCAGTCGCCCTTCTTCAAGCACCCAGTCTCGGGTGTCATTGTAGCAATGGGCCTGAGAAACCTCAATGTGGAAAAGGCAGCAGTGACCAGGGCTCACAAATACATTGACCATTTCAAGGACCTCACATCAAAAGTCGAAATCCAGCTGGCGGCCAGGCCTGAGGGAGTGCTAAGGTGGGAGAGGGGGAGCACCCCTCAGGTACTGGCCCTGCTGGATCTAATAGACTTTAAAAAAGCATTAAAAATCTGTTGTCGACCGAAAGCATGCCGATACCCTTCCAGAATGTACAGGGGGAGGTATCTTAGCAGCTTAGTGTCTAAGTCAGCGACATATTTACTCAACACCTTGGAGGGCCTGTTGCGGGACCACCGCCACCAGGGGGGGTTCGATGCGACATGGCGGGCCTACCAATTTGAGCTCGCCCTGGAGGAGCCGAGGTGCCCAGCAGACAAGGACATGACGGAAATGCTGGGGACCATGTCTGTTCTATGGAAGAGCTCCACCAGGCAGAGAGGCTTAATGTCACTGGGGCCATGGAGTGTAGCCTCCAACGGGCAAAACCCACCACCCCTATCAAACTGGGTAGAGGGTGCAGTTGAGCGCGAAAAAAATCGTTGTAAAGGACTAGGGATGTTGAAAAAAGTTGAAAATCGACTCGATTTTCGACTCGTGCTCACGGCGACTCAAAAATGGACGAGTCGAAAAATCGTTTTTATTTTATTTTTTATTTTTTTTATAATATTTTATTTTTTATTTTTTTTATAATATTTTATTTTTTATTTTTTTTATAATAATAATTTTGTAATGGCTTGTTCAAAAACGTTATAAAGTAACTGTTTTCAAAATGGGAACGGGAACTGTAGGCCTACAGGCTATGGGTGTGTGTGTGTGTGTCACTACTGAACATGTCTGTGCTGCGCGCGTCTGTGCTGCTCTAGTGCATGTCTGCTCAGAGTCCTCCCATGTGCGTTTACTTCCTGCTTGCCCACAGCAAAGTAAATAAATACCGCGCCGCGTGAAATATGGCAGCTGCAACTCCTAGGAGTGTTGTGTGGGACTTTTTTGTGAAGATTGACGACAACAAACGTGTACAATGCAAACTGTGCAGCAAAAAGTATGCATATCACTCATCTACATCGGTGATGTCAACTCACATCAGTAGCAAACACCCACAGCCTTCATCAAAGAAAACCCAAAGCATCATGGACAACTTTACAGCGCAGCCTCGCCACTGTGACGCTCAGCGGGCTGAAAGGCTCACACAGTTGACAGCAAAGATGATAGCTGAAGATACCTTGCCAATTAGCTTTGTCGAGGGTAAAGGCTTCCGTGCCCTGATGGCATTCGTCGAACCAGAATATACCGTGCCCTGTCGCGCAACAATGACAACCCGATTGGAGGGATCGTATCATCAGGTGGCCGCCTCACTCCGTGAGATTCTGACCAAAACCACGAACGTCTCTCTTACCACTGACGCATGGACAGGTTTGACTACAGAGTCTTATGTGACAATTACCGCTCACTATTTTGAAGACTGGGAGCTGAAGAGTGCTATCCTACAGACACGAGCAATGCCAGAGAGACATACTGCAGAAAATATGTCCAATGTCCTAAAGGCTGCAGTTGAGAGTTGGGGCATAGCCGAAAAAGTTGATGTCTGCGTCCATGACAACGCAACTAATATTGTGGTGGCACACACTCGTTACCTGGATTGGGAGTCGCATCGGTGCTTTGCACACACACTCCAATTGGCCATCAATGACGGCTTCAAATTGACAGCTGTCTCTAGTGCTGTTGGGGCTGCAGCTCGTCTCGTCTCCCATTTTAATCACAGCACCGTGGCGACGACAGCGCTCAAGGCCAGGCAGCAGCCGAGGGACATCGTTGAAAATGACCACCGTCTCATCCAACACTGCAAGACTAGATGGAATTCCATCTATGACATGTTCGAGCGGTTACTGGAGCAGAGATGGGCCGTGTCCTCGGTACTGTCGGACCGTGACGTCACTGCACTCTCCGATGCGCGCACCCTGGAGCTTACTGATGCAAACTGGCACCTTATCGAGGAGTTGTTGCCCGTTCTACGTTCCCTAAAAATAGCCACCACAGCAGTGTGCGGGGAAAAGGAGGTGTCAATCTCAACCGTGTATCCAATCACAGCCACTCTGCTCTCCAGGTAAAAAATGTGAAATGTGAAAGGTGAAATTAAAATACTAAATCAATAGCATTATTTTGTATAGGCCTAGGCTATTACGTATCTATTCTGTGCCACCGTGCCTTTTTGCCATTGCAATTTGCAAACTGTTAATATTAATAAAGTATAATTTAATCAATCAGGGATCTGCAACTGCAAGGTGATGAAGGTGCGGGAATTCAAGACCAAGGTGGCGGACTCTCTCCGCTCTCGCATGGATCTCGACAGGCCAGACAAAGTCCAGTCGGTGTCTAAGAAAGCGGCTATGATCGGTTCTTTTTTGGATCCACGTCACAAACATCTGAAGTTCACCACCGAGGAGATGAGAGCAGCTGTTCATGAAAATGTCACTGCTCTCTTGTCAAAGCTCCCGGACTTGGATGCTGCTGGGCCAGCTAGGCCTACTACTGCTGAGGGGGAGCCAGACGAAGATGTGGCGGAGGCTGCTGCAGCTGCACCCATCGAAAAAAGAGCTAAACATGTGGACGCAATGATTGACTTCTTCGGGGAAGATTATTTTGCCGGGGATGCGCCTATGTCTGTTCAGGTCGAAATGGAGCGTTACCTGGGGGAAGACGCCATCTCTCCCGCACAAGACCCAGGTCTGTGGTGGGAACTACACGAGAACAGGTACAAGAAACTGTCACGCTTAGCAAGAGGTTACCTGTGCGTTCCCGCAACATCTGTGCCAGCAGAGAGAGTTTTCTCTGCTGCGGGATTGATATTAAATAGGCTTCGCACTCGCCTTACCCCTGAGCACGTAGACATGCTTGTGTTTTTGAACAAGAAGAAGTCAGTGGTTTAAGCTATAGTCTACTTACTCTACTCTAAAATGTGGTAGGCCTACGAGGATATCATTTTGAGTTTGACACAACAAAGCTGCTATTTGTTTTCATTTCTCCAGGCCATATAGCGTACATTATATGTTCATTTAAATTGTTAAATGTAAACGAGCGTTGGCCTCGCAGCGCGGCCTTGGGGATGACTGAATCATTTCATTTTGTTTTTTTTGTGCAGTGTTACTGTTTGTGTAGCTTAGTAGTCTACCTATTGGTATACGATTTATTTTATATTTTGAAGGCTATTTGTTTTATGTCCGGTATTTAGGGCTAATGATGGCCAATTGATTTGGTCTGCAATGTGGCGTGATGGAAAGTTGGAAACGATAATTGCACAGAGTTCGTGTTTAATTGCACAGATTTTCACTGTTAATTGTTACTTACTGTTGTTTAACTGTTAGGCCTAGAATAATATTTTGGATTTCAAATTGTAATGTTTTGCAATTTGTTCGTTACGACTACGAATAGGCCTATAGTGCCACGGAACATGCCTGTTAAGCCTAATAGGCCTATTTTAGGGCGCTATATGCGTCCATTTATTTTGGAACAGCTGCATGTACTTACTTTCCGTTTGTTTTGTAATAAATGTTCCAGGCCATATCGCTACATTATATTGTTTAATTTGCCATGTTTACTGACTGTTAATTGGCACCGGGAGTCTGACATTATTGTAATTTTGTCAAACGTCGGCTTTCTTATAGGCTGCTGCTGCCTACAGATTACTGTTCCGTGTTTAATAAACACATGTTTATTGGTTACAATTTACAAAATGAAGTTTAATTTGTATTTATTGATTTGATGCACATTCTAAATATTATGGGTACAGCTGAATAAGTTGTGGCGCTTTAAAGGAATGCACAGTTTGTTGCGCTGTCCTCAAATGCTGCGCAGCAAAAACAAAAAGGGGAAAAAGGGGAAAAAAGTCGATCGACTCGTCGATTTGCGGCCTCGATTTATCGATTTGCCAAATATGAGTCGTTTGACATCCCTATAAAGGACGCACTCAGGGGCAATGACGTAGACCTTGCAAGCATGTGCAACCCCGAAATACAGCCAGATTAAAAACTGGGTTAAGATCTCCCTGACCTACGACGAGGTCGTCAGGGAGATAATAGCCCATGCAACACATTTCCAGCATGGCACTTTTTTAAGGGCGAAGGAGATTCTGGAGGGCCAGGGGGAGGGGGGCAGAAGAGGGACATGTTCCAGTGCATGGTGAAAGGAATGACAAAGCTCAGAGTCAACTGGTTCCCCTACCTCCGGTATTGGACGTATGCACGCCGCAAGGCAGTAAACTGGGAGGCCGATTTGTGGATTGTGGTGTACAAGAAGGGAGGGGCACCAATAGTCAAAGTGCAACAGGCAATTACATACGAGACTAAGGTCTGGGAGAACCTGTCGAAATGCCAGATTGTCTTTGACTCCAAAATAACGGAGTACTAGCAGTCTGGCTTGCCGTGGTTGCCCGCAGTGCTGGAAACTAACAGTGCTTGCCGGCTGGGACTAAAAAGAGGTGGTCTGAAGAGGAGGATGCTATGGTGAAAAAACATCTCACCCTGCGAAGAGGCATGGGAAGACTATGTCACAACATGTCGCCAGTTGGTGAGGGCAACACGCACAAAGTGTGCATTCGCCCACAGGAAGAGGTATCTTCTCAAAAACCAGTGAGTACCAAGTAAAGTATGTTTTCACCCACTCCCTATGCCACCATCATCTTTTTCTTTTGTCACCTGAGGCAGGTCTTTTCTTTTTACCCCCCCCCCCCCCCCCCCCCACCCAAAAAAAAAACACACCAAAAAAAAAACCTGAGGCAGGTCTTCCCTTTTTACATTTGTAACCCCCCCCAGATCCAGCTCTCACACAACATTTTAAGGATCAACCTCTGTTCGTATATAAAAGAGGACCTTTATATACGGGACACATTGGTTAGAGCCAACATATTACCGCAACCAAAACAGACTCTCCTGACCAAGCAATTACCCATGTGGCAACTGTGCCCAGTGTAACAACACTTTGAAAACTAATGTCTTTAGACATCCCAGAACAGGGAAAGCCTTTCCAGTAAGGGGTGTCATCACATGTAACACAAAAAGAAAATCACACCCGTGTGAACTGAGTGGTGCAACTACACATTTATTGTTATAGTTACTGTACATTAGAACCAGGAAAGCATCAGACGTGATGTCGGTGATGTCAGTGACGTCACATACTAACCATAGCAACCATGCTCACCCGTACAGGCACAAACACACACGGGTACTAACAAAGCCAGTTGTTGGAGTGGTTTGCACCACTCAAAAATTGTATATATCTGTTAAAATGTCCATGTGATAAAATTAGGCCTGTCAGTCGATTAAAATATTTAATCGCGATTAATCGCATGATTGCCCATAGTTAATCGCCGATTAATCGCAAATTAATCGCATATTTTGTATCCATTCTAAATATACCTTAAATCAGTGGTTTTCAAGATTTTTCATATCAAGGTCCATTATGTATTCTGCATTTGAGCCACAGACCACCATTTGATGACATTTAGCCTTCCATTTGGTTACCAACTCTCCATCATTTAGCTGGGGACCACCTGGAACCCCCTCAGGGACCACTGGTTCAATCAGAACCACTGCTTTTCAAGTTTTAAATACTCTTATCAACATGGGAGAATGCTTGCTTTATTGCAAATGCCATGGAAGAGGGAAACAAAATCATAAACTCAACTCAACACAGTCTCACACACACACACACCCAGGCGAGAGCTCTCTCTCCTGTAAGCACGCACGCACAGTCAGGCTGTCAACATTAGCTTTAGCATTAGCATGGTCTGTGTAGCATCACGCTATCACAACTGACTATGTTTGTCAACCAAAACTGCCAGAGTTTTGCTTTTGCCCAATGCCCAATTCAAAGAGCTTCTGATCTAACACGTTGTGGAGCAAATGAATTAATAACAAGCCCAACGAACGCGACGACTCGAGTGCTCACAGCTCAACTGCCCAGCCCACACTGGTAGGCTACACTCGATCTGCGCACCGGTCCTGCACAGGCTGACGGACGAGTCACTGGGAGAGAGAGTGGGGAGAGAGGCGGGGCTCACTGACTGCCTGCATTCACATGAATGCGTCTCTCAACTATTCTGTCAAACTTCACCGTGCGTTAATCGCGCGTTAATTAAATTAACGCCGTTAAAATGACTTTGAGTTAACGCACGATTAACGCGTTAACTTTGACAGCCTTAGATAAAATCTTTACATAAAAGTTCAATCAGAAGAAAAGATGAAAACTACCCCATAGCCTGTCACTTTAATAATCACTCTCATCCTATCTCCTCCCTTAGGTTCCAGGGAATAGAGCAGATTACTCTTCAGAGGTAAGGGAGTGATGTCGACAGAAGGTTATGCCAGAGAGAGCTCTATTGGATCCACACTCTAGAAAGTTTACAACCCTTAGGTCTCAATGAAGATTTTGATACGAGTGTTGTTCTATAAACAGATGACAAAAGATTACATTTGCTCTTTGATTTATGATGGCTATGTGCCTGATGTTTGCATTTGATTGCATTATTGTCTTTTGTTTACTTGACCTTATTCTTTCAGTCATCTTTCGGGGATGCAAAATGCTTGACCAAAATCTACGTGACTCAATGGCTCCACCGACGCTGCCAAAGGATTTCACCCATGTGTTACCTGATCAAAATCACTGACTAGTACTGTTTACTACAGCTGGCTCTGGCCATGCTCCTGTATGCAAGCTCCGCCCCCAAACCACGTCAGCCAGCTCACACAGCCACCAAACCAGCTCACACAGCCACCAAAGCCCCCCCCTTGTGGTCGGGAGGACTTCCACCTCCCATTGCGCCTAGATATCTGCCTGTCAACCACTGAGACCTAGACGCCCCTCCAAACCCCATCTCAACTGTTATTAGAAGCAGGAAATATCACCCAAATAAAAACGGCCTGAATAAAAAAAAATCTCCATTCTGTAACAACTGTTAAGACTGTACCACACAGTACAAACAATCTTAATCAGTTCAAAATTGGCTTCCTCAACATAAGATCTCTAAATAATAAATCCTCTCTAATTTATGATTATATAATCGACCATAACTTGGACATGATGGGACTCTGTGAAACTTGGCTCACATCTAATGAACAGCCCCTAATCGCTGCATCTCCACCAAATTTTGTGTTCTTCCAATCAGCCCGCACCACAAAAAAAGGTGGTGGTGTTGCACTGATCCATAACTTAAACAGGGTTGGGAAGGTTACTTTTAAAAAGTAATCCCCTACAGTTACAAGTTACTTGCTATAAATTGTAGTCAGTAACGTAATCCGAGTACCACAATTTAAAAAGTAACGGGTTACTTTCAGTTACTTTTGGATTACTTTTAAGCAAACCTCTATTTAATTACATAAAACAAGTTTTACCATTGATAACCAGAGCAGAATGTTTAGCCTATATAAAATTAAGAAAAAACTACAGAAATATTGTTAAATCAGTGGTTCTCAAGTACCACCTCAGAAAATATTTGGCTCTCAAGTACCACCATTATGATTCATGTTAAAATGTAGTCCTATTCGGCTAGACACAGGTTTGCACAAAAGGCAAATTAATTCCTAATCATTATAATAATAATTCCTAATCATTATAATACATATACAAATATAAATAATATATGTATACAGCCAAATTAAGGCATGCTGTACAAATTGGTAGGCCTATTGAGGAAAAATGGTTCTCCCATGACAGAGTGCAGACACAGACAGACAGACAGACAGGCAGGCAGACAGACAGAGAGACAGGCAGGCAAGCAAGCAGGCAGACAGGCAGGCAGGCAGAGCTGGCATACAGGCAGGCAGATACGACGCGCGCGCGAGCGCACACACACACACACACACACACACACACACACACACACACACACACACACACACACACACACACACACACACACACACACACACACACACACACACACACACACACACACACACACACACACACACACACACACACACACACACACACACACACACACACACACACACACACACACACACAAATAAGCTTGCTAGCGCAATTGTTATATGCGCGATTGAGTGAACCAGTTTGACTTCGCCATGCGCGATGCGATCCACAGCTGTAATTAATCGCGGACTGATTCAGTTTGCATCTAGAAATCAACGCTAAGCCATGGAGCCATCCATGGAGCCATCCATGGAGTTATGGTTATGTCCGCATCATATAGTGAGCAATGCATCGCCTGGTGTGCCATTTGAACAGTATATATCGTATCATTCCACTCCCCGTCGGAATCTCACTACCCACGGCCACCCGTGTCCCCGCGTCCAGAGGCTCCACACCCCGCCTCCTCTTGTCCCCGCGGTTACAGAGCTGTCAGTGTCCGCTGGCTACAGATCACGCTATAAAATATAATATAATATAAATATGGTATATGGGGACTGGAGACAGTGGAGAGTTAGATTCTGACGGCGGGGAAAACCATTGGTGCTGCTGGGGGACCGACGCGAGCGCGCTGCTCGTGTGCCCACAGTGCATGCTGCATGGGCAGCAGCAGCGACACAGCGCACTGATGATCATTTATCATGCATAATCGACTGATTATTTTATTGTTTGGTGTTTTAACTTATTTGAAGCCCTAAGATTGATGAGGGGAAGGGGAGAATGTAACCAAGCCTGTAACCCCCGTTACTATACCTCCGTTACTGTAATCCAGATTACACCTTTTAAAATGTACTCTAAGACGTTACAGTTACCGTTTTTTTGTACTCTGATTACGTAACGGCGTTACATGTAATCCGTTACTTCCCAACCCTGAACTTAAAGTATCCACTCAAGCAAAAACGCAATACTCATTTTTTGTTTTCATACTCATTATTAATGTCCTCATCACTACCCAGTCAAAATGCCCTCCCCTTTTCCATAGCCATCCTATACCGTCCCCCTGGTGCCTACACCCTTTTTCTAGAGGAATTCTCTCAATTCCTATCAGAATGAATAAAGGTGGCCTTACACTAGCCGATTTCTTTCAATCTGAAATCTGATAGCACCACACACTACAGGATAATCGGAGCGGGGCAGAGCAAACATCAAACATTCTTGATGTTGATCGGGCCGATCCCGATCGCGCTTTGAGCGGTCGGGCACCCCCCGAGCGTCAAAAATGCCCGATAATCGCCTAGTGTAAGGCCACCTTAACTCGTGCTGACCATTTGGCCATAATAGGAGATTTCAACATTCATTGTAATGACAAATCCAACTAACTTAATAAAGCCTTTACATCACTCATTGAATCCCTTGATTTTTCCCAAACCGTTACAGAACCCACACACCAAAATGGTAATACTATAGACCTTGTCCTGACCCGTGGCATCACAATCCAGAATATATCAGTGTCTCCATCTGCCCCATCTGTAACCGACCATTGCTTCATTGACCTTACAGCCTTGATCCCCTTACCCTCCATTAACCACTGCCCCTCAAAAAGCCACTGCATTAACAATACAGTTATAATAGCACTAGAATCTGCACTGCCAACTGTCATCATTCCTTTTAATATCTATTCTGGATCTCTCGACAATTTCACAAATGTCCTACTCGATGTTATAGATTCCATCGCCCCCTTCAAAACTAGAAAGCGCACATCACAGAATATTACACCATGGTTCAACAGAGATTAAAATAGGGTGCATTCTGTATCCCATAACGCAGTTTATAGTTAAGGGACGCAATAAATCAACGGCCTCTGCATCCACGGGATGCACTACTGTACTGTTTTTTATTCTAGTTTATTTTGCTAGCTTTAGTTATAATAATCATTTCTTCTTGTTTTCTACATGAATATAACCACATTATAACCATATAAAATGAAATGGGAGTTAAATGCTGCAATTTGTAAAAATGGCAAAATATGACTCCTAATGTCCTTGAAGTGAGACTCGTAAAATGTCCCTGGGACTCATCTGAAAGACCATCCCTGCATCCCGGGACTCATTACATTGAAAACCTATTTACGTCACTGGTTCAACAACAATACAAGAGCCCTTAAACGAACATGTCGAAACCTAGAACATAAATGGCGTACAACTAAGCTTGAGGTTTTTCTTTTGGCGTGGGATGAGTCAGTACACACATACATGTGCTCTATCATGCTTAGTGTCAAATGTCATGCATGTGAACTTATGTAGCTAATCAGCTATAACGTATTATACGTTAGCTGATTAGCTACATGTAACTTATGTAGCTAATCAGCTATAACGTATACGTTATAATTATAACATAACGTATAATTATAAAATAAGAGTCGACAAGAACGATTACTTCCGCACCCTGTACAGCTTCGGGATGAGCTGCATGTACATCTTAATTGTACATCTTAATTGTTTACACGTCATGTCAAGTGGGTCACTTCATCATATCCTGTTGGTCAGCAGAGATAGAACTTTGGCCCAGACCTTGTTCCATCTAACGCCGGGGCTCCACCGGACGTGTTGCGTCTCCGTCGTGTGCGTCAAAAAACGAACCGGGGCAATTTTAATGCAGTCACGCAACGTGGGCAGTGGAGCCACCCTTCATTGATTAAAAAGGGAACATTCCCTGACGGTGACGGAGACGCGACGCACCCGGTGGAGCCCCGGTGTTAGGTCATTCATATTTTGTCACCTTACTCTTCATATCATCATTTTACTCCCTGCCTACTGCTTGTTTACACAGGGTTGTTCATCTTATCCTATTAATGTCATGTCACCATCCACGTGCCTAATCATCTCTATATTAATCCTTTATATTAGTTTATCATATTTATATTATGGATTTACTGACGCCAGGTTCAGATGCAATATCTTATTGGGCTCCATGAGGTCTGCCAGCCACAAACTCACTGTAGCCCTGTTTTGTTTTTAGTCAGCATGCAGCTGCTCTGATATATGCAAGTGTGACCTTGGCTATAGTGGGAGTCAGGGAGTGTTTTTATCTGTTGAATGTTCACAGTGCAGGGAAAGTTATCTTCAGGTTGCCTGGCAACGCCAGCTTGTGTGCTCTCCCGGCTTAAAGCATCATCAATGTGCGGAACTAAGGCGCGATTCTTACTCCTATTTTAGAGCCGAATAAAAGTCGGTTCGGCTCTGTAGAGCCTACAATGTGACGTCATTTGAGGTTCGGGGGGGCGGGTACCGTCCTAAAGTCGGCTCTTCGGTGCTACTGAAAATTTCTGACGAGCCGAAATCATTTCGGCACTACAGCGCCGAAACAGCGGTAAAATAAGAGTATGAATCGGCCCTAAGGAGATGAATTCTACGTCACGACACCAGTCTCATCATCTATGTGCTGGACCAATGAGCTCTAGCCAACCAGCGCCACCGTAGGACATTACGGATATTAACTATTTGCCAGCCAATTAACTAAATATCAACAAACTGACAGTATTAAGCCATGGAACAAAGCTGTGAAGGAGGATTCAGCATTCGGACAATTGGATTATTACTCTAAATTATTTTGTTATTGTACTGTATCTGAATTCCATTAAATTTCTCTGTAAATTGACTTTATACCTACTAAAACCTAATGTTAAACCTTCCTCCAAACTTTATTTGCGTCTGCCTCCAAATTATTATTTAAGGTCTTTCCATTTTTTAATGGTACAGTGGCTGTCATTCAGGATTTAAAGGGCTATTCACTCATTTTTAAGGTAAAGACAGCACTGTATTTGGGTCTCCCTGCTGACCTATCGAAGGCATTTAAAACTATTACAGTATTCATCTAGGTATCAATTTTATACCTGTGTAATGGTGTAATGGTGGACTATCAAAGATTAACACGAAATCAGATCAACTTGAAACCGCGTCTCCGTCGTCCTAGTAACTTGTGGTCCTACACGAACCCTACACTGCGTAGCTGTCCTCGTCAATGCCAACTTATAGTAAGGGCATTTTATCAGGTATTTGACCAATCTGGGAACTAAATCGTTACCAAGACATTTCTTCACCAATGTGTTTCTAAAGGTGTCTAATAACATGTACTAAAAGTTTGAAATTCAACTCCTGTGGGAAATTGAGTTATTAGCAGGATATGTGACCATACCCTTAACATCCTATAGAAGGCAAAACATTCTTTAAGTAGCATGTGACATATGAAACTAGGGTGTTTTCATGATTCTGAATCCATTCCAAGCATTAGATTTGCACAAAAAACACTCCTTGGGCTAAATTAGGCCATATCCACTTGACCAAATGTGCTGACCTCATCACTTTGTATGGCCGTTTTCCTCCCAAGGAGTGTTTTTTTTGCAAAACTAATGATTGGAATGGATTCAGAATCATGAAAACACCCTAGTTTCATATGTCACATGCTACTTAAAGAATGATGAAATTTGGACTTTTTTGCCTTATATACGATGTTAAGGGTATGGTCACATATTATGCTAATAACTCAATTTCCCACGGGAGTTGAATTTCAAACTTTTAGTACATGTTATTAGACACCTTTAGAAACACATTGGTGAAGAAATTTCTTGGTAACGATTTAGTTCCCAGATAACAAAACATACCGATCTGATTCTCGCACACTCACACTGCGTTGTGGTTGCACACCCTTTAGCCCTGTGTTTTGTTGTTGTGATTGTTGTTGAGAAACAGGAAGACACTCGCCTTCTTCCTGTGACTATCTGTGTACAACAATTCGTTTTATAAATGCAACTATGAGTAAACATATGTGTCAAATACATTAACTATGCAGCACATGTAATGCGTCAATATAAACGCATCAATGAAAGAATAAATAAATACATGTATACCGTAAATAAATGAACGTTTGTTTCTGACGGGGTTCGAACTTTGTCCTCCGTTTGTCAGCATAAATCTCCCCAGTCATGGAGCGTAGCCTACTACAGTGAGCCATTCTAGCCATGACATTTTGTAATCATAATCAAATCATAGGTTATAAAAGCAGCCATCACAACTTAACTCAAAACGGACTTGGGAACTAGATTAACTTGAAATCTCATTCATCACACCGATTTCGGAAATGGCTGTTTAATACAGATTTATTTCTATCATCTCTCACCATCATCACCTATACGTTCACCTTATGGTCATCATGTTATACAGGCTACATAGAAATAGTAAATGCATATGTTAAATTAACAATTTGTAACATGACCTAAATATGGCCAAAAGCCACATTACACTGACGTGTCTTGGCCAGTCAATGTGCTCCAAATTATCAAAGCTAATGGTGCTAATGTTTCACACACAATATTCAGCCCATTTAAAGCGTCAAAATAAACATATCAACGGATGACTGAATAAATGAGCCATTGCTGCCCGATCAGTGATCACTTACACCTGAGTAATTGGGGTGTGATTAACAAACATATATAAGGTGGTGCAGAACAAACAATTGTGTGGGAAGTAGGAAAGAGAGATCAAGAGAGATCAAGTTTATAGCAAGTCAAGTCATTCTTTGGAGATGGACCCAGTGAAGTAGTATAAACTCCATGAAAGTCTGCCAGCTTGTGCCACAACACCGCAAGCAAAATTTAATTTCAAGAGGACGGCTGAGCACTATATGCTTAAGGGTATGTATTCTGTTACACTATCAATTCTACATAATATATGTGTCTTATAAAATTAGAAATGTAATGATTAGAATATCAAATATATAAATACAGAATTGATCAACTCTAATCTTATGTGGCTTATGTGTTCACATAAGCCTGAGTAGATGATCAAATGTCTAAAAGTATCTTGGAAAGCTCTGCTTTACATTGAGATTTTTCTCATTCATTTGTACTAGATGGAGTCCTTTATTACCTCTGCCAGCGTCGCAAGAACGAGGAGCCACATTATGCAAAGGTAAATGTGTTTCATGGTTACTTTTAGTGCTCTGCAGGAGGATGCTAAACGCACACCAGTCTTAGTAGTGGTGCCAGCTCACGGCAGAAACATCTAAAGAGTTAAGTCTTAAAAAGACAAAAGAGTGGCTGAACACACTGATAGCCAAAGAGCCGATTATTTATTAAGATGCAGAGTAAAAACCAACGTTTCGGCAGTACAACTGCCTTCTTCAGGGTACTTTTAGTGCTCAAACAATTTAATTGATCAAAAGAGGAATCTTAACCCATTTTGGGCGGGAACCCCTTTTGGTGTTTTAAACATTATGTTATAATTTAGCTATTGAAAAATAGCAGCTCTACAAGCTCATAGCGCGACACCGAGTGACGCGCTATGAGCTTGTAGGTCTGCTATTTTTGAAAAATCGTGAAAATATTTATTTCAGAAAACTGGAGGATTTAGAAGATTTTTTTTTAATTTCGAGGTCAGGCCTAAATGGGTTAAAGGACCACTTCACCACTTTTAAACCTGTCTTCATATAGTGAGGATGAATGCAAAAGGCTATATATAAATCATATGATCATATGGGTTGAAAAGTGGTGAAGTGGCCCTTTCAGTATCTGTCAATCTCATCTCTATATGCTATTTACCTATGCAGGTGGTGGCATCGGCTGCTGAGGCCTCTTCCATCTTTAGGGAGTTCCATGCCAGTGATATCGGTGGTCACTGCGGTGTGGAGAAGACCCATGACGCAGTGATCCGCCGATATTACTGACCTGGGATGCAAAACGACATCCGCAAATGGGTAAGTTGGAAGGGTCAAGGTTCATCCAAATTAATATTCTTTGTACATGCTGGCCAATTTAGGAAAACAATGTCAAATTGAAGCATCAATTTAAATTCATGTGCTTGTAGATCAGCTTCACTTACTGTTTGTGCTTGACCAATAAGGCCTGTGATATACATTAATGTTCATATCATTTGATTTAAGATCAAGGAGTGTCCAGATTGCCAGGTAAAGCGGGGGAACCTTAATGAGAAGGTCCAATACCAGCCAATCTCTGTGAGTGTTCAACTGAATATAGCATGCATCAACATTTGCTGAGATGGGCTACCAACATATGTCGAATTGCCTTTATTTTTCAGGTTAAGGAGCCATTTGAGCTGGTCGGTATGGACCTCATAAAGCTGAAGACCACAACATCTGGCAACACGTACATTTGTGTAATGGTGGACTACTTCACCAAGTGGTCGGAGGCTTATCCCCTTCCAAGCAAAAAGGCTGAGGTAAAATAAATACATAATTTTTTTTTTTTTTTCTTCTTCTTTCCCCAAGTGTATCTGGAGGATCCTCACAGAGGAAGGGTGGGAAAATGGCCCCAGAGATGCTGGGGTCATACACCATCACTGAGATAAAGGGGAAAGCGGTGTACTTGGTTGGGAACAAAGGAGAGAAGCAATTTGCTAATTTGGACCAGCTTTCACGCTACATAGAGCCAGAGGAGAGGATTCCAGCAATGCCTAAAGCCAGCTGGAACCTTTCCTCTGGCTCGCCCCCCTCCACCACTTTGTCCTTTATCTCCTCCTCCTGGTCCTCGCCTTCCCCAACTGTCACCCAGTCCCTCCAGCCCTCTTCCTGACCTGGGCCCTGCACAGCCTTCATTCAGCCCCTCTGGGCCTCCTCCTGCCCTCCACCACCCACAGGCCCCTCCACTGACCCCCCCACCTGCCCTACACCACCCACCATTTGCAGGCCCCTCCACTGACCCCCCTCCTTCCAAATTGGGCTATAGGGATGGTAAATCCCATTTAATAATGCAACATCAAGAATAATGATGCCCAATGTATAACTTTGAATGTCTGAAATGTTCTATATTTCCAGTTCTCACAGCGATATGGACGGGGAGGACAACGGGCCAAATTTTGTGGGCCAAATTCACCAGTTTCAAGGTCCTGACCGTGGATCTTCACAGCCTGGCACCCGGAGAGAGATTGCACAGTGAAGTAAGTCTTGTTTTGCAAAGTGCTCTCTTTGATATTAAAGTAATATTAAAGTGATTGTTTCTTTGTTTGTTTTTTGTAGATTGTGAACGCTTATCTGCTGTGGGTGGCCCGAATGGCCAACAGGCCAATAAAGGTCCTGTCGGTGGAGGAGACCACAAAAATGTGGAACAGTTCCATCAAGGGGGTGAAAAAAGTAAGGATAATGGTTGCTTTTAAAAGTGTTGCTTACAATCACACCATGTTAACAAATTCAATGATCACTTGCAGATTGATGGCCTGGAATGGGAGCTCATTGTGGGGGTAGTGTGTGAGAAAGGGCACTATACACTGCTAGTAAGTGACCTTTAATCTATTAAAATTAAAACTTCAAAGGCTTAGTTGTAAATATAGTTGCATAAAGTATCCTATCTGCTGAAGGTCCTGTATCCTGAAGAGGACCGTGTGCTTTTCATTGACCCAATGGGTGCAGGTGCTGGGCAGCTAAAACTGGCTGAAAACGCAACAAGGCAAGTAAATCAAGATGTATTGTGTTTTATGATATGTAAGTAACAAACTCAGAGCTTATATGCGGAGGATGCGTGGGGGAACAATTTCACGGCGGTGGCGCTGTGACACCATTCCCCATCCCCGCCAAAGGGATTCCACAGCATGTGGGGTGTTTGTGTGCAAAGTAAGATTATATCCTAACAATGTAATACATTCTTAAAGAACACGGCTAACACTAACTTCACCTGTATTTAAGCTTGCAGAGATGTTGGTGTTGGGCACTAGGGTGGAGGAGGACCTGCTTGACATAGATGCTGTCAGATTCAGCATGGGAATCTCCCTCATGGAGAATTCTGGTAGGGTTCAATCAAATGTATTTCATCTTCATCAAACCAAAAGATTTGACTTCAATTAACTGAATGTGCAATTTAAATATTTTTTAATAGATGTTCTGACACATCTGTGTCGTTTTTGTGGAGAAGTCAACACGGGGACAGCATCGCTGGAGGATTGGGTAGGAAACTTTTATCATGGAGAGCACATTTCTTTACATGGAGAGCACATGCTTTCTTTAACCAAAAAAAAATGACAATATATCCATCTTCTTTCAGATTCAATGCGATACATGTGCATTGTGGTTCCACTGGGTGTGTGTAGGAATTACAACCACAATTGACCACTTGTGGTTGTGCCCAGCCTGCAGATAACCCAGTGGAATCACAATGCCCATGTTGAGCATTTCCATTCCTTTTTTTTTTTTGAGGGGCGCTGTGGCAGCCAAGACTGTGTTTATTTAGAGCACTTTAATAAAGCCAAGTCAATGGACTGTTTATTTAGAGCACTTTGGGAAAGCCAAGTCTATGGACTAATGTATATTTAGAGCACTAAATGACAACGGAAGAGGTCATGTGGCCAATATAAATACAGCGGGCGCCACTCGCATGCATCACACAAGAAGTGTGATATATATTTTTTGTTTTCTTTAAGTATGCCCCCGTGATGTCATGTGGCAGCCAGGTCTATGGACTTGTTATGTTGGCTTTTGTGCCTGGCACTGTTTGTGCGTGCCCCCAAAGACACCGCTCACTTCACATAAGAGTGTATTTTTTTAGGGGTGCTAGCCCCTCCTATGCTCAGTTTTGTGTGTACCCCATAGCGATTATATGATTGGCTGAGCATTGGAATGTGAGGATAAAGTGAGGACAGAAAAGTGAGGACGCGAAAATGTATGATGATGCTCCTCACTTTTTTCTTCTTCTTTTTACTTTGGGGGCCTTTTTATTTTTAGGGCCCAAAAACATAACCCGTCTTGTGGCTCTTGACCTAGTCTGGACATGCAGACTTCTGCAAAGGTTAAAATTTTATTTAAAGGCAATGTTATTTCGACAGACCTATGCTGGGTTCATCGTTTACATTATCCTATGGTTTCAAAGTACAAATTCTAATTTGGATAGTATATTGTTTAGAGTACACTGTCTTTGCTTTACCTGTGTTCCTAGTTTACTGAGGCGATATTTGTCTCTCTTGATTTGATGCATTTATCCCTACTAATTGTGAGGCACTCTGGATAAGAGCGTTTGTAAGTTCAACCCTACCAAAGTCAATTTATGGTGCATTACTACACTGCCAATCGATGTCACCTGCTCCAAAAGCATTAAGCAGACTGCTGTCCTGAGGTGATCATTAGCAATCTGACATGTTTACACTGTAGAAAAATGGCAAGAATTGTACTCTTGTGTACCGTGTATGGGATGTGAACAATTAAAACACAACTGTTGAATCATACAGGTGTTGGCTGATTTACTATGCCTCTTCGCTCTTTGAGTAAATGGTGTGGGGGTTTCCCCTTGAGGGTGCCATGTTGTTCAGAGTATCTGAGAGAGATTGTATTTAGTGCCGTCCTGAATATTAACTTCACTGTTAAGTCTCTGTAGGCTAAGTGAAAATATTTACAATCTCACATATATCCCCACATACTGAGCACTGATACCATCTTTGGAGTACCAGAAGACTATGCAAGGTTCACTCCCAAACTTTGGGTTTTTTGGGGCTTTTACCATCTTCCTCTTTCCTCAGTCCTAGAAATAATTGGATATTCAATCTAACTATATTTCAAAATAATGTACATCTGGAATCCTTTCTTGACTCCCCCTCCATCTAATCCCCACTCACTGAATGATTGAGGCCCCTGGCTCTCTCTCTTCTCCTCTGTCTACATTTCCTTCTCTATCCCTATTTCTATTTGGTCTTTGGCATATTCTTTGTTTTCAAAAAGCAAGATTATGTAGGCTACAATGTTTTTTTTCATATTTTATTTGTTCTCACTTTCTGATGGACGCTCCAATGCCTGGCTTTCCGAAATTACATCATAGGCCAGCCAAGTGTATGGACTTTAAATGTTTGTCAAAAAAGAGCCCGTATATAAATGTACATCCCAGCCAAAGTCTATGGACGGTTTGTGTAGGGCAAATGTTTATAAAAACAATTTTAGGAATAATAACATTGGGCAAGAATAGTATAGTACGATCCTGTGTTGTCGTGTGTACCTTGAATTGGCTTGATATGTGCAGTATGCAGATGTGAATTGACACCGATTTTGTGCCCGACTTGTAATATGCCTACAAATATTAATCAAAGAACAAATTTAACATTAGCTTCAATAATTTGGTCAATATTCAATCATTTGTAAATTGTAGCACATTGGTAAACGTTATGCTGCCAAAGGGAGGGGTTCGAATCCCGTCAGAAACAGACATTAATTTATGTATTTTGACGCATTACATGGGCTGCATGCTATACTCCAATGGCGATAGTTACATTTCTAAAGCATAGGCTGTGTATTGTTGTTGGAGATAGTCACAGGAAGACGGAGACGGGGTTGTCTTCCTGTTTAATGACAACAAAACATACTAGGCTACGGCTAAGGTCCACATCCACAACGCAATAATGTGAGTGTCCGTTTGCCCAATAATCGGATCGGATAACGGATTGGGTATGTTTTGACATTGTGACAGAAAAAAAGTGGCATTTGCGATTCTGTCGCCGTTAGAACATCTGCTTGTTTCTACAGCGACAGGTTAATATGATTTCATCCAAAACCGATACACCGGTGAGTTATCCGGTGAGATGTCCGCACTTTTGACTCCGAGTTGAACAAGGGGTGAGTTACCCAGTTACTTTAATTAGTTAATATGGGGCTAGCCTCGGAAACCCAGACGTTTTTATTTCCAGGGAGAAAAAAAATGTCTGGGTCCGAGTCCACTTATAGTGCAAACATCACTCACTCTCTGCTGATTTCTGACCGTCTGCACCTTTGTTAAATTGACACGCACACGCACACATATACACACACACACACAATGAAATGAAATGAAATCTATATTTACCCAGGGTATCTGGGCTAAGCTCAAGAACTTGTTTCCAGCCAGGCCCTGCTCATAGAACACATTTCATCGTAGTGGTTGATGCCTTGTTCAAGGGCATTTCAGCGGTGGTAATTTTAACGTGTCGGACGGCTGATTCGAACTGGGAACCTTCCGGTATCTAGACCGCGCCGCTATCCGTTCGGCCACCGCTGCCACACACACTCCTCTCACTCTCTGTCGCTCTAATTAATTAGTCTCATGTCTAGCAGCTGCGCATAGTTCCTGCCGGGAGCTGCCTATGCCATACAAAGCATAGGTGAGTTCCAGGCTAATATGGGGCTACTTCTAGTTAAGTTCCAGTTAAACACAATTGTGTAAAACACGATGTGTTTACGAACCTTCAGTCGCATTGACGTCCACGCGCAGTTTGCTGCGATGCTCCAGTGTGTCCCGTCGTCTCTCCAGCAGAGTTTCTACTAGTGTCTCTATCTCTCTCTGAAAGAGGCTGCACATGAACTGTTCCACCGAACTGAGGCGCTCGGTGACAACACACGATATGTCCTCTCTCACCGACGCCATGTGTTCATTTATCGACAGCCGTAGAGACTCCATTTGGAACATTTCACCTCCTTTATGAGACATTTTTCCACAGCGCTCTTTGTTGTTGCTGCTCAGCAACAACAAAAGCTACATGCAAAATACTTCCGGGTTAACGACAACGTGGTTCAAGCACGCGCAATAAAGGAACCAGCAGGCACTGTTGCCTAAATGTCTTTCGCCCCCTGGTGGAGGGATAGTTATATGGAAAACACGCACGCGTGCTTAAGCACACACACACGCACACAATTTCAATTCAAAGGAGCTTTATTGGTATGAGAAAACATATGTTTACATTGCCAAAGCAAGTGTCAAAATATAGTTGAAAATTGTGAAAGTATAGTTGGAGGGGAGATTTTTTTGTAAACAGATGTCACATTCTGTCGTTATGTTATCTATTATACATTTGAAAACATGTGCCCAAGCGCACGCACAGGAACACAAGGCACCAGCTACTACGTCACTGACACGCTGCAACACGCTGCAACACACACTGCAACAACACACTAACACGTCACACACTTACCCTCCGCGTCGTTGGTTCCCTATCTCCTCATGTCGCGCCGCACGGCCACACTCGACACCAGCCGCGTAAAAATTGTCATCGCACTGCCACTAAAGCCGGCTCCCGTCCACACTCGCAAACAATATCAATATCAATAATAAACACAAACACGCCACAAGCACCGACACCCCCGCCTAATTTGTTGCCACGTCTATGAAAACAAGCACAGAAAAAATGCCATTCAACACGCTACTTACACACACTACCACTCGCTTACAATACGCGGACCTGGCAACACTACATTCCCTCTCCCATTGGCTCACAGCCCACCACGTGACCCACACAGGGAGGGAGACGATTGCGTGATGCTTCTATGTACAGGATTCTATAGGTCACCACTTTTGGTGTGACACACACACGGCTTCTGTTTACTAGAAGAAGAAGAACTACACAGCGCACACTCTGATTCTAACTTGGACACTTACCATCATGCTAACACGACCGCGTCGACACCTGGCGTGGTACAAGCGGGACAAACCCAGGCGCATATATGGATACCAACAACAACACTACACGCACACGCGCGCGCTGCAACAACAAACAGCTACGTACAGTGTGTGTGTGCGTGCGTGCGTGCGTGCGCGGGGGGGGGGGGATTTGGATCGCCTCGCGATGCCGCGACAATGGCACTACACTACACAGGGCTCGCCAGTGCCACTACGTACTCGCATTTGCGCCTTACAATATCACCGTGCGAATTGTAACATTCACTTTGTAGCACCGCTGCGACTACACAATCCAAACTACTTTAGAGCTACACGTTGCGCCGTTTACATCCACAACAATGTGTCACTCTCTCGGTTCTGCACCGCTGCTGGAGAAGTATAGCACTGTCGAAGGCAGCGCAACTACTCCCCCCCCCCCCCCACACACACACACACACACACACACACCCCAGAGAGGGAGGAGAGAGAAGAGAGCGAGAGAGAGACAGAGCACACACGTCTTCACGTAGGAACACACAGACAAAGACAGCGCTTTCCAGTCCTTACCTTTTCTCTCACATTGTTTTCTTAGCTTTGTGACTGACCAATGAGAAGCAGATTGTATTGTCTGCAAAGCAACTATGTGTCTGTCACAAATAAAAGTTCTGTCCTGCAAGCCCATGTCATGTCAACACAGACAAGGCAGCTGTGCGCGCGGTGACTCCTGCAAATTACACTGACCCAATATTATTTTGTACAACCTAGCAAAGCATAACATATGATGGAGAATAGGCTGGTCTCTCTTTTTACAAGACATACGCCATTGCATACAGGTTCTCAACCTTTTTAATTTCAAGGACCCCCATAACTCTGACAGTAAAACCAAATGGACCCATAAGAGTCCCATTTGATTCCATTTGTACAGTATCAGAGTTAAAAGTTATAAAACAGTCCATTTGGTTCCATTTGTACACTCTCACAGTTACACACCTGTAGGGTCCACTTGGATCCATTTGTACACTCTCAGAGTTACAGACCTATAATGGGTCCATTTGGAACCCCCTCAAGGAACCATGAGGGTCCCTGGATCACACCTTTGAGAGCCACTGCTTTCAAAAAATACATAACTAATATAGAGCATATTTGATCAATTTAATGTTAGGCTACAGATTATTTTGACATCTGAATTTAACAGAACCGCCCACGCACGACACATGCACATGCACGACGTGCACGCGCATGTCCACATCCACATGCACGCGCGCATGTGTCCTCTTTTTGCTCATTCAGAATATGGTATGCCTACACACTTAACATAATGCAAACACGCAAATTGCGCAAACGACTGCATCGACACCTGGCGTGGAACAAACGGGACCAACCGAGGCGCATATATGGATAAGAACAACAACACTACACGCGCGCGCGCGCACGCGCTGCAACACAAAACAGCTGCATAAAACGCGTGTCACTGTGGACTTCTGTATCTGTGGACTTCTGTATCGCAACGCGGGGCAACGCAACTCTGGGATGAGCGGGCCGAAGGCCCGCGAAATTCTAGTAGGCTACATAGAATAAAGCTATTTTGAAACAAATAGCAGCATTTGTTTTTGCAGTCTTGTGCACTTTTTTCTAGGCTATACAAAACAAATCACACCCAGAAGTGAGAGGTGCTCTTATCATACATCCTCCTATAGGCTACATATTCCGTGCTCAGCCAATCAAATCATCACAAATGGCATTCCGGCCAATCACAAATGTGCATCTTCACTTTTCTGTCCTCACAAGAGAGAGAGATAGAGACAGAGAGAGAGAGAGGAGAGAGAGAGACATAGAGAGAGTTTTGCTGACTGATTTTGTAAATCTTAAATCACAGTATGTGATGGTGCGGTGTACGACACAATAAGACCAGACCAATGCCGAATGATGACTAACATGAAATAACACAAAAGAAACAAGCAGCCATTGCTCGAGTTCAGCGGCATTTTACCACAGCTAGAAAATCGCAGAGAATCAGCGCTAATGAAATCCTAACTGGTCAAGTAAGCACTCCGCCCACTCTCTGCCTCTGATTACAGCCAAAATACAAAACCAAAATACAAATACAAAACCAAAATACAGCCAGAGGGAATGTCTTTCTGCAGGAAAATACCCCAGCACAATTATATAGTGGCTGATAGAGGGGAAAAAAGACATTTAGGATTAAATGTTGTCTATAGGCTACTATAACGTTAAGTTCATTACCTATAGAGCACCGAAGTCCTGACGTCACTGCCCTCTACTACCAGTAGAGGGCAGTGAGCGCCATGGTTCATGTATGTTTTTATAAGCATTGTACTCTCCATAGGGGGATTTTAGATCGCCTCATATAAGAACTGTGTTTGAAAAATAAACCGATCACCCCGGCCTTTTCACTCATATGGATATGAAGCATCGACTGTAGGTGGAAATGTACAAATATACCCAAAGAGTAACAAAATAAGCGTTAGAAACGAGCCAAACAACCCAGAGATTACATTTCCGGGTAGGCTGCTTCTGCCCGCAGCCCGTCGCACAACAGAAACTGAACGTTAATTACGTTTATTTTTATTTTTATTTTATTGATATATAATGTATCGTGGTTAGTACGAGTCGAGTCACCACCAGCTGAGCTTACGTCAACGAGGAATCTCAGGAACGCAATATGTTGACAGCTGGGCGTGACGTATATGCTCAGCTACATTGTATTCATATGTAGTTTCAAGGCTTTTGCGGTCACATTAATTCAATTTTCTCTAGAAACTGGCTGTATCAAATATGAATGAGAAAACCCAGGGGAGCCCGACGCCCGCCGGCGCCGGGAGCTCGCCCTCTGTCATCTCCGACACCTCCAGTGCTGCTGACACCGACAACCCAGCCGCCGCCGCTCCGGTGTTACATTTTGTCTTCAGACCCTGTCAACTCCAGACCGCGTCAACCGTCGCCGTACAGACGGACCCACAACGGCAGATGTTGTTCACAGCGACATAATGCGTAGCTGTCCGCGTCAATGCCAGGCTGTGTTTCCCCTTTATTTTGATCACAATTCCAAACACATAGCCTACCGATGTGATTCTTGTCTTAAGCGTCGGGCAGGCGTTGTGTGGAGTCTGTGGACCTTAGCCAGGTTTTGTTGTTGTTGTTGTTGACACTAGTCACGGGAAGAAGGGGTTGTCCGACTCTTCCTGTTTCTCAAATAATACATTAGCTTTTATACATTCTATTCGCCATTGAAGTATGAGTACGTGTCACGTACATTAACCATGTAGCCCAGCATGTAGTGCGTGAAAATAAACGCATTGATGAATGAAGGAATAATAAAAAAAAAAAAAAAAAACTTTCTGAGGGGATTCGTACTTCTCCTGTTCTCAGCATAAGTTCACCAGTCTGGAGCACAGTCCAGTCTACCATTCTATCCATGACATTTAGTGACCGCAATCACATCATAGAACCAGTATAAAACCAGCCATCAACAACGCACAAAACTATGGTCACTAGGTTAAGTTGAGACCTCAGTCACCACACTGGTTTGCAACATAGCTGTTTAATACCGATTTGTTTCTAAAAACATCTCACCATCATCACCTAAATTCACCTTAGAGTCATTATGTTATACAGGCTACTTAGAAATTGTAAATATATGAAGCATTATAGGTAGACAAACTGTTTGTTTATAACACGACCTCATTATCTCATACAGGTATAGCAAAAATGGAAACCCACATACACCGACATCATTATCAACCAATTCATTTGTTAATTGATTGATTGACATTTTTATTTCACAGTATGCAGAATGAGTACATTTCAAACGAAAAAACAAGTCAATACAAAAACTTCGTGGACAATCCATGATAATGAGTCCACCATTTCCAATTCATCCGAGATGATAACCAGTCAATTATGTGTTAAAAATACATATTTCTTCATTTCAGAGCGGTGCCAACTGCTCCCATGACTGACTGAGTTTGTATGTCTGTATGTCTGAGCACGACCCAATGACCCATTGACCCCTGCAGATGATGCTGGTCTCTCTCTCTCTCTCTCCACACACACACACACACACACACACACACACACTTCTTGTTCTGTTTTGCAGTTTGAGGTTTTACAGTGTTATTTGCTACTTTCTATAGGTGAACTAGGTGGCCACTGGGCGCACCAACTCTGGGGGGCATTTATTTATGTTTGTTTGTGTTATTTTCATAACTATTCCGTTTGCCAATCCATTCAGGCCCCCTAAAATATCCAACATAGGAGGGCATCAAATAGTCTGTCATGAGGTTTTCTCTCTCTCAAAAAAAGGGAAAAAATATATTATTATTATTATTATTATTATTATTATTATTATTATTATAACAATAACAACATACCTCCTCCCCTACAACTTCAGGCCAGGGTCAAAATGAAGGGGAAACTCAAACTCATGAATTTGTTACAATGTACGAAAGACAAAATAAAGGTGAAATTACTCGCGGCCCTTAAAAATTGTTCCACAACATGGGTCCTGACATGGGTCTCATACCGGGGTTTGTCTAGGCCTAGGGCCTCCTGATTCCTAGGCACGGCCCTGAGTTCGAATAGTACAGTACAGTACAGTACAGTACAGTACAGTACAGTACAGTACAGTACAGTACAGTACAGTACAGTACAGTACAGTACAGTTACAAAGTAACTCAGTAACTAAAGTTTTCAAATAATTGTAGTGGAGTAAAAGTACAACATTTGCCTCTCAGATGTATGCAAATTGGAAATACTTTAGTAAAGTAAAAGTACCTCAAAATGTAAGTACAGCACTTGAGTAAATGTGCTTAGTTACTACTTAATTACTACAGTAAAGCTATATTTTCTCTATCATAACATTGATAATATGACTTTAACCCTTAATACATATATATATTTGTTTTATTTTTATTTTTTTAACATTTTCTAAATTTGTTCTATATTTAACAGTAGGCCTACTTAGATTTTGGCTAATAATAATAAAATACTAGGCAAATAAGCGCTTATATTGCTAATGCTGAGCAAACTGGTCTTTGCTCAGTTAACTCATTAGATCTAGTAATCCATGTCATGTAGTCAGGGAATATTATCAGTATTATCAGTATAATCTGGGAATACATTTCTTACCAATAAACTGTCAAACTAGGGGGTTTTCATCATTCTGAATCCATTCCAAGCATTAGTTTTGCACAAAAAACACTCCTTGGGCTAAAAACGGCCATAGACACTTACCCAAATGTGCTGACCTCATCACATTTGTGATGACGGCTATGGCCTTTTTAAGCCCAAGGAGTGTTTTTCGTGCAAAACTAATGCTTGGAATGGATTCAGAATGATGAAAACCCCCTAGTTTGACATGTCACATGCTATTTAAAGCATAATGAAATTTAGAACATTTTGCCATATATTGGCTGTTGATGGTACCCCAACTTTCAGCAGCTGTCAAAAATTCCCCTAGGGTGGTTGAATATAAACCAATGTGGGATATGTTAATACACACCTTTACAAACACATTGGTGAAGAAAATTCTTGGTAAGAAATTTATTCCCAGATTGTATTAATGTCCCCTGACTAATGTGAGTAGTAGCATCCAGGCTTAAATACATAGGCATATTTCATGTAGTTTTAAGTTACTATGGGTTTGTATAGGAAGTTGGCAATATCAAATATCAGACTGAATCAAGAAACTTTTAAAACTGTCTGGGGTGCTCACAAAAGCCTGCTTAGATTTTCAAATCAACCCAAACATGTTTGAAAGTGAACTATCCCTTTAACATGGTGTCCAAAAATGTGGAGGGGGTGGTGACTTAGGTGTGATGCTAATTGGCTTGCTCAATTAACAAACAAAATATAAGGTGCAAAACACACACCTCTGTTGGAAGTAGGAGACAAGGAAGCAGCTAAATAAGCCTATCTCACAGAATTTCCCCGCCCCCTTAATACGCCCCCTTTCGGGGTTAGTGGTGATAGCGTGACGTCACTCCATAGACGCTACATGTTAACAGAGGTAATTTAAGAAGTCTACAACTTTTGTTTTCTCAAGGTAAGGTTTGTTCTATCTGTTCGAGCTGATTTACCATCTTGTTTGCTTCATAATAATATTGGTCTGTCACATTTTTACATTAGAAAATGTACTTAGATTCTCCAGAGAAAAAAACGTGTAAATTCTAATGTTAAATGACACCACTATTTACCGGAAGTGGGCGTGGAAAGCGGGCTGTGAGATAGGCCTATTAGCATTTAAGAAAGTAGTGAATATCCTGAGGAACTATGGAGCCAAAATGATATTCCAAGATAATGGATTATAAACTCTATAAAACATATCCAGAGCCTGAAGAAGGCAAACCAGCACTGACAAAGCAAGACAGGTGGAATGTGAAGAGGAGAGATGAGAATTATGAGCTTAAGGGTATGTATGCTGCTACACTGTCAATCTCCATAAATTGTTTTATAAGATGAGAAATTGTATATTTTTGCACATTTAAGGTTGAATTTTATTTGTACTAGATGGTGTGCTGAAATACTGGTGCAAACGCAAGAAGAACCACGCGCCACATTTGGCTACGGTAAATGTATTTGTTACTTTTGGTGCTCAAAGACTTTAATTACCCCATGGGTAACAAAAGAGGAATCTAAGTATCTGTCTATCTCATCTCTATGCTATCTACCTATGTAGGTTGTGTTATCGGCTGCGGAGGCATCAGCATATTTCAATGAATTCCACAATAGTGATATTGGAGGTCACTGTGGGGCAGAGAAAACCCATAATGCCATCATACAAAGATACTACTGGCCTGGTATGGAAAAGGACATCCGAAAATGGGTAAGAGAGAGAGAGAGAGTGTGTGTGTGTGTGTGTGTGTGTGTGTGTGTGTGTGTGTGTGTGTGTGTGTGTGTGTGTGTGTGTGTGTGTGTGTGTGTGTTAATGTGCATATCATTTGACTTAAGGTTGCAGAGTGTCCACGTTGCCAACTAAAAAGGAGCAACCTAAAAGGCAAAGTGCAGTACAACCCCATCTCTGTGAGTGTTGTGCAACTGAATATCCCATGCATCTTAATATGCTAAGATAGGCTACCACCAGCAATTATACAGATCTCTGTATAATTGCTCTTTTTAAACAAACTTATTTTCAGGTCAAGGAGCCATTTGAATTGGTGGGAATGGACCTGATGTCCCTGACAGAGACTGAGGAGGGCAACAGATATATCTGTGTAATTGTTGACTATTTCACAAAATGGTCTGAGGCATACGCCCTAAAAACTAAAGACGCTGAAACAGTCACAGCGTGTATTTTGGATTATGTCTACAAGTGGGGTGCCCCGAATCGTCTTTTGACTGACCAGGGCTCAGAATTTAGGAACCAGGTACAGTACACAGTACATTACGAATTATAGTGTATTTTTATTTTATTAGTATTAGCTGTGTATAGTCGGGGTTGGGACTCAATCATCCCATTGAGCAGAATTGTGATACTTCTTTGAGACTTTGCTGCAATGTAGCACTTTGCTATTTGTGGCAAATTCCATTAGAAATCTAATTTATTATGAATGCAAAATGTAATTTAAGGTGAATAAGAGGCTCTGTGAAGAGCTACACATCGAGCGCAGCTTCTCTGCGCCATACCATCCCCAAACAAATGGCCAGGTGGAGAAAATGAATAGCACCATCCAGAGGTAAGTTCATTGCATCTCTGTCCATGCAGACACACCTACACAACTCATGTTGTAGACTGTAGACTGCTGTAGACTACATTGAATGCATCTGAATGTCTGCTATTATGTTATGTATTGTGGACATTTTCAGGTCTCTCAGAGCACACTGTGCAAAAACACCCAAAACATGGGACAAACATCTCCAGGCCACAATGTTTGCCGTGCGCACCAAGAAACACTTCACTACACAGCACTCACCATATTACCTCATGTTTGGGAGAGAGGCGAGGTACCCCTCGGAGGTGCTGGTGGACTATGAAGTAAGTGGCTCCTTTTGTTAGCACCAAGTCACGTTCAAACCCCGTTATACTATGTATGTACTTTAGGTGACACCAGAAAGAATGGAGGAGTTGGTGATGCAGGAGGAGGTCTTTGAGGGGCTGAAAAAGCAACCCGCCATATATGAGGCTGTGCGGGGCAATGTCAAAAAACAACAGGACAAGGTCAGGAAGAGGAAGCTGGAGCAGGGCTGGGATGACGACTTTGCAGTTGGGGATGTGGTCCTGAAAAAAAACATCAGAGGACCAGAGGAAGGGAGGTAAAATGGCCCAAGCAATGCTGGGGCCATACACCATCACCGACATAAAGGACAAAACGGTGTACTTGGTTGGGAACAAACAGGAGAAGCTTATTGCTAATTTGGACCAGCTTTCGCGCTACGTAGAGCCAGAGGAGAGGATTCCAGCAAAGCTTCTAAAGCCAGCTGGAACCTTTCCTCTGGCTCACCCCCCTCCACCACCGCTTTGTCCTTTATCTCATCCTCCTGGTCCTCACCCTCCCCAACTGCAGTCACCCAGTCCCTGTTCTAGCCCTCTTCCTGACCTGGGCCCCGCACAGCCTTCATTCAGCCCCTCTGGGCCTCCTCCTGCCCTCCACAACCCACCATCCACAGGCCTCTCCAGCGTCTCCACAGACCCCCCACCTGCCCTCCACAACCCACCATCCACAGGCCTCTCCAGCGTCTCCACAGACCCCCCACCTGCCCTCCACAACCCACCATCCACAGGCCTCTCCAGCGTCTCCACAGACCCCCCACCTGCCCTCCACAACCCACCATCCACAGGCCTCTCCAGCGTCTCCACAGACCCCCCACCTGCCCTCCACAACCCACCATCCACAGGCCTCTCCAGCGTCTCCACAGACCCCCCACCTGCCCTCCACAACCCACCATCCACAGGCCTCTCCAGCGTCTCCACAGACCCCCCACCTGCCCTCCACAACCCACCATCCACAGGCCTCTCCAGCGTCTCCACAGACCCCCCACCTGCCAGATCAGGCAATAATGTGACATCCAGAATAATAATGCCATGTACAATTTTGAATGACTGAAATGTTCTGATTTTGCAGTTCTCCACGCTGTATGGAGAGGGCAAAAAGGCCAAATTGTATGGTCCAAGGTGCACCAATTTAAGGTCCTGACAATGGATCTTCAGAGCCTTGCCCCAGGAACAATGGTCCACTGTGAAGTAAGTGTCTTGTTTTGTGAGCAAGTATTGTAGTGTTTTTTTAATTGTAACTTATGTTGTGTGTGTGTGTGTGTGTGTGTGTGTGTGTGTGTGTGTGTGTAGATTATAAATACCTGGCATTGGTCATAAAAGTCATTGCTGTGTCGGAGATGACCCTTATATGGGAATTGAAATCCAGTAAGGATAACGTTTGCTTTTAAAAGTGTTAGAGTGTTACAATCACACCATGTTCACAAATTAAATGATTATTGCAGATTGGTCCCCTGGCATGGGATATAATCATGGGGGCAGTGTGCAAAGACGGCCACTACACACTAGTAGTAAGTGAACTTTAATGAATGCAAATTATGCAGCTATATTTACAACTAATATTTTGAAGTATTAATGTATCCTATCTGCTGAAGGTCATGTATCCCAGAGAGAACAGATGTGTTTTTGTTGACCCAATGTCAGCTACACCCCAGATGGTGAAGAAAATGTGAAAATGCAACAAGGCAAGTAAATCCAAGATTTATTGTGCTTCATTGTAAATATGTTCAATGGTTTCTGACGTGCCCGTAACAAACAGTTTTGTTTATTCTTCAGAGCTTATATGCGAAGGATGAGAGGCGGTGGCACCATTCCACGGTGGCAGTGTGAGACCGTCTCTCATCCTCGCCAAAGGGATGCAACATCATGTGGGGTGCTTGTAAAGTAATAAATTATATAGACCATAATTTATATCCTAGTAACAATTTCATACATTCTAAAAGAACACAGCTAACACTAACCTGTATTTTAAGATTGCAGAGCAGCTGCTCATGGGGACTACGGGACTGTGTGACGACATCAATATGACAAGGGCCAACATTGGCATTGCCTTAATGGAGGACTCTGGTAGGCTTCATATACATATTTGATTTGTATTAGCCTCACTAAAAGCAAAACATTTGACTTCACTTAACTGAATAATATATTTTCATAGATGACCTGGTAAAACTCTGCCGCTTTTGTGGGGAGGTCACCACAGGGAAGGCAGGAAGGTCAGCTGCTGTGGATGACTGGGTAGCAAACCTTTAAAGTTCTTTAATTTGATTGATTGAAGTATTTGTTAACAGTTTGCAGAATTACAGTACATTTCAAGCAATACAAAAAACCTAACTTTAACTAAATACATGAATAACAATGTATTCATGTTCTTTCAGATTCAATGCTCATCTTGTGCCTTATGGTACCACCAAGTTAGCCTGGTTAATAAACCAGACCGAATCAGCCGTTGGCAAAAAAAAAATTGCCTGCCAGCGGATTAGGGTCTGGCGAGGCTCAGTAGCACGCCTCTTTCCTACAACAGAGAACAGGTCGGGCCAATCGGGACACGGTATGCAATATGGGCGGGCTTTGGTACAGTGACGTTCAACGCTTGAGACCTTTGACTGACAGTAGCTCTGACCAATTGCGTCAAAGAGAAAATGTTTGAACCCGCCCCCCGGGAAATGAAATCCAAGTGGAGCCAGCCCAGACTAATATACCGCGACAGTGTTGTGTGATATTAGTCTGGCTTATTAGCCAGGCTACCGCCAAGTGTGCGTAGGCATTAGAAACCATGAGCCAAGTGAGGAATATTTGTGCCCAGCCTGCACATAAATCACTCCCTCGATCCACTGTTCTGTTGGCCAGCCATCATTTTTATTTTATTTTATTTTGTTTAAAAACACTGCTCGCTCCTCATGCATTGAAGGATGAGCTCAGTTTGGGCCTTATTCTTTTTGGTTAAAAACACTCATGCATTGAAGGATGAGCTCAGTTTGGGCCTTATTCTTTTTGGTTAAAAACACTCATGCATTGAAGGATGAGCTCAGTTTGGGCCTTATTTTTTTTGTTTAAAAACACTCATGCATTGAAGGATGAGCTCAGTTTGGGCCTTATTTTTTTTTTTTTTAACACTCATGCATTGAAGGATGAGCTCAGTTTGGGCCTTATTTGTTTTGTTTAAAAACAGTCATGCATTGAAGGATGAGCTCAGTTTGGGCCTTATTTCTTTTTTTTTTTTAAAACACTCATGCATTGAAGGATGAGCTCAGTTTGGGGCTCTCTCCAGGTTGGCAGAGGGTGAGTAGCTCCCAGGATTACATTTTAAGAAATTGGCACTGGGTGTAAAATGTGTTACAAAATCGTGGGAGAAAAGAAAAGATGACCTGTCTTGTTGCTCTTGACCTAGTCTGGATGACCATACATACTTCTGCAAATATTACAATTAAATTGAGATGGAATGCTAGGTTCATTATTTATATAGCCTACTATCCTATAGTTTCAATGTGTAGATTATTTGTTATCCTGGTTTACTGAGGCAACATTTGTCTCCCTGCATTTGATGCATGTTTAGCTTATTGTAAGTCACTCAGCTGCTAAATTCCTAGTTCAACCCTACCAACATCTATTATGGTGAATTTCTACACTGCCAACTAATGTCACCTGCTCCATCAACATGGAAAGGTTACAAACTAATACAGAGGAGCAGACTGCAGCCACTGTCCTGAGGTGATCAGGAGCAATCTCACATCAGACAGAGTGTGCCCTTTTGTGGTCATTTTTGTTCCACACTGTAGAACAGTGGGCAAGGCAAGAATTTTACTCTTGTGTACTATGTATGGGATGTGTCAAATAAAATAACTTGACTTTTAAATCATGTGGTTGGCTGATTTACTTGGCCTCTTTATTGATCTTTGTTGTCTATGAGGTCATGTCACACTGTCTACCCTAGTATAATGCTTCAATTATTTACAATTTCTAAGTAGCATGTATAACATAATGACTCTAAGGTGAATTTAGGTGATGATGGTGAGATTTTTTTAGAAACAAATCGGTATTAAACAGCTATGTTGGAAACCATTGTGGTGACTGAGGTCTCAACTTAACCTAGTGACCATGGAGATTTTGTGCGTTGATGGCTGGTTCTATACTCCATGATGTGATTTCGGTCACTAAACGTCATGGATGGAATGGTAGACTGGACTATGCTCCAGACTGGTGAACTTTTTTTTTTAAATATATTCCTTTAATATATATCCTTCATTCATCAATGCGTTTATTTTCACGCACTACATGCTGGGCTACATGGTTAATGTACGTGACACATACGCATACTCCAATAGCGAATAGAATACAATTTATAAAAGCTAATGTATTATTTGAGAAACAGGAAGAGTCAGACAACCCCTTCTTCCCATGACTGTCAACAACAACAACAAAACCTGGCTAAGGTCCACACAACGCCTGCCCGAGGCTTAAAGGACCACTTCACCACTTTTCAACATCTCTTCATATAATTGGTCCTCACTAATGTTCATGATAAAACACCACCATTTTTTCCTACTCAGTCTGTGTCTCATAGGAGGGCTTTGGGCAGTTCGGACACCCGTCCACCAGTGACATCATCTTTAGGCAGATTTTTTTTTAAACAAGATTTGTTTTAAAATATATTTAGATTTTTATTATCGTGAGAACGATGGCTTCAACTTTTGCATTGCAACTTTTCAGGAAAAGAAAGCCTGCCGTTTCTATTAGCTTGGATTCACCATCGATGATGTCACTGGTGGACGGGTTTCTGAACTGCCCACAGCCTTCCTATGAGACACAGACTGAGTAGAAAAAAATGGTGGTATTTTATCATGAACATTAGTTAGGACCAATTATAGGAAGAGAAGTTGAAAAGTGGTGAAGTGGTCCTTTAAGACAAGAATCACATCGGTAGGCTATGTGTTTGGCATTGTGATTAAAATAAAGGGAAGAAACAGGCATTGACGCGGACTGCTACGCATTATTTCGCTGTGAACATCTGCCGTTGTGGGTCCGTCTCTACGGCGACGGTTGACGCGGTATGGAGTTGACATGGTCTGAAGACAAAATGTAACACCGGTTCTAAGCGCCGCCACCACCGCCCCTCAAACCGAGGGTGCCCCGCGGTCCAACGGATCTCCCATCCCGCCGTCCGGCCACGCCACCACCGCGTTTCCAGTTCTGCCCCGAACACACTCGCAGAGCAGCACCACCAGTGGTTCGACCTCTCACCGACGCAGCTCCACGAGAAGGGAACGCCGACCACCGTCCGCCCAGCATAATGCTTCTCGCAGCTCCGCTGCTTCACGCCACCGCCGTCAGCTACAACCACCCAGCCAGCCACAACCCGCCATCACGGACTGGACCGTAGCGGGTCTTCAGCGACAGCTCCGCGCTTGCAATATCCCCTTCCCTCGCGCCACAGACAAGGCAGGTTTATTCCAGCTGTTCTGCAACGCCGACTCCACAACAACAACACCGGGGCCTTCCTCGAGCCGGACGCGCGTCGATGACGTCACGAGGCGCGCTACAGCCGCGACAACCGTCGATGACGTCACCCGCTGATCCAGGCGGTCCAGAGCCAACCCAGTCTCCCACCCCCCCCCCACCTCCAGCGTTGGGTATCTTACATTATATTTGGAATATACTTTTCATTACTATTACTTAGGAATATACTTTTCATTACTATTACTTAGTCAAGTTTTAAGTTTAATGTAGTGTTGGTTACCCACCCTCCAGCGTCGGGTGTCTTACATTATATTTGGAATATGTATACCATATACATACATTATATATATAGGGCATTGAGTACCACAGACGAATAACAGTCTAAGTCCACACTATTGATCCATAATATATAAATGGTAGATAAGGGTTCAGGACAACGAGGCCTTTTCATGGAGGGGTCAGTCTGAAATTTGGACTTAGACTGTTTTTCGTCTGTGGTACTCATATATATATACATATATATTACCATTACTTTAACTTGCCAAGCATTAAGCCCATGTAGTGTTAGTTACCCAACACCGCCCACCTCTACCTCCTCCCTCCCCTCCAACCCTTCCACACTTCTCCCCACCACCCCTCCCCCACACAGCACAATTCTTTCAAACAGCGCAAACAGCGCAACCCTCCCAAGCTCCCCCCCACCAGCACAATCCCCACAATCAGTGAAACCCTTCCAAACCCCCCCCCCCCGGCCATCGCCACCGTGTTGGCTGCATTGATCCAGGCTCTGCCCGCCTTCCCTCAGGCTCTGCCCGCCTTCCCTCAGGCTCTGCCCGCCTACCCCCCCCTCCCACCCTACGCTCGATCTCCCCAGCACTCACTCTACGCTGGTACCCCCCAGCGTCCTTTCCGACCCCTCCTACCCCCCCATCCCTCGCCACCGTGTTGGCTGCATTGATCCAGGCTCTGCCCGCCTCGCCCCAGGCTCCGCCCACCTTCCCTCAGGCTTTGCCCGCCTTCCCTCAGGCTCTGCCCGCCTACCCCCCCCTCCCGGCCCCCTCCCACCCTACGCTGGATCTCCCCAGCGCTCACTCTACGCTGGTACCCCCCAGCGTCCTTTCAGACCCTCCTACCCCCCCCCCCCCCCCCCTTTCTCTCTCTCCACAGCTACCCCGGCGGTCGCCCCGCCCAACGCCCCCGCAAGGAACCCCCAGAACATCAGCGCCGCCCTCCGTAACCAGATACTCCAAGGTAATGACATCGACCTAGCCACCCTCCTCCGCCCCTCCACCACCAACTAATCCCGCCTCATCGAATGCGGAGACATCTCCATCCAGCTCCGCAACCCCACCCCCTCACGCTCCGCCATCCTCACCGTCGCCGAGTTCTGCCTGGCGTTCTCTCTTTTCCGAGATGTCATCTGCTCCGCCTACCCAGCTCGCCACCAGGAGCTGGACGACTACCTCTCCGTGATCCTCGACCTGGCTGTGAGGTTCGGCGGCTCCCTCTTCTTGGAGTACCACCGCCAATTTTCCGCCACCGCCGCAGCCAGGCTCCACCAGCTCAACACAGCCACCTACTGGGGCCAACTGGACCTGGAACTCTACTGCCGCATATTCGCCGGAAGGCTCGCCATCGCCTGCAACCTTTGCGGCAACCCCACCCACCCCGCCAGCCAGTGCGTCCATGCCGCCCCCTGCCCCCCCGCCGCCAAACCCACCACCAACAGACCAACCCTCGGCCCCCCCTCCCTCCTCACTGTGATGTATCGATGAGGCGGACAACGACTGTATGTTCCAGTATATTTATTATAACTCTTAGCAGGTACAGACATAGTACAGACAGACCGGGTACCTGTCAACATCTGATCTGTAGTGCTTTACGGCACTGTCGTTAAATGTAGGCTGCTACGGGTGCCCGTGAGCCACAACCACATATCATTATTATGATGAACAATCACATTAATATATGACATCCCCCTTTTTATGTTTTTTCTTTTCCTTCCTTCCTTTTTTTTTTTTTTGTCTTTGTTTTTTTTTCTTATTTCATACATAATAACCAAAGTGCCCACAAAACAAAAAAAATCACATTAGTAGTATCAATTCATGAATCACAGATTACATTATCAATTCATATTCAGTCAATACCCATATCTGACAGGTGGTTTACTCTGTCTACCAGACCTGGTATGATATGAAAGTGTTTCAGATTGTTCACCAGTTGTGTTTGGTCGGTCTACAACTGTGTGCTCTGGTGAACCTGCTGGTGTTTCCTGTCTGACACTTGTGTCACAGTCTTGTGTCTCTGAGTCTGAGTTCATATCAATGTCCTGTTCATTAGTGTCATGAAAAGTTTCCTCATTTGTTTTCCGCAGATGTTTTCGGTTCCTCCTGTACTGTCTCCCATCAGGTGTACGAACAACAAAAGATCTTGGCTGCTCATGTTGGTGCAGGACCACAGCTGGCTGCCAGGTCTCTCCTTTTTGCACCCTGACATTGTCTCCTGCGTGCAAATCAGGCAAGATTTTGGTTTGCCTGTCAAAGTATAGTTTTTGCTTATCCTGTTTCTCTCTCAGCTTGCTGTGTACCTGGTCGGATCCTCTTGGAGTAAGCAGTGAGGTTGAAGTTGGCAGTTTTCCTTTTAGCCGCCTGCCCATTAGCAGCTGTGCTGGTGACAAACCTAGCCCCTCCAGTGGTGTGTTGCGATATTCCAAGAGTGAAATGTATGGGTCACCACGACTGTCCTCCGCTTCCTTCAACAGGTTTTTAACAGTCTGTATTGCCCTCTCCGCTTGTCCATTGGACTGGGCGTGACCAGGACTGGACGTGAGGTGTTTGAACTCCCACTGGTTAGCAAAGTTCTTAAACTCAGCACTTGCGTACTGAGGCCCATTGTCGCTAATTAAAATGTCACAAATTCCATTCCTAGAAAAGATGGACTTCAGTGCTACTATGACACTGTTACTGGTGGTGTTTTTCAGTTTCACTATTTCTGGGAATTTAGAGAAATAATCTACACACAACAGAAAGTCAGTTCCTCTGTAATGAAAGAGGTCCGTGCCCACTTTCTCCCACGGTCTTTCTGGAAGTGGGTGTGAAATCAAAGGTTCTCTTGGATTACTGTTCTGGTTCTCCTTGCACGTGGCACACCGAGACACCAGACTCTCAATTTGTGAAGCCATGTGTGGCCAATACAGAATGTCTCTGGCTCGTTCTTTGCACTTCACAATGCCTAAGTGAGACTCATGTATTTTGCTCAGCATTTCCTGTCTCATCTGACTTGGAACAATGAGCTTTGCTCCTTTAAACATCAGCCCAGATGTGTGTGTGACTTCCTCTCTAAAAGTCCAATAAGGCTGAATCAGTTTTGGTACTGCATTTCTCTCCTTGGGCCAGCCTTTTAGCGTGACGTCTTTGAGTAACTGCATTTCGGGGTCCTCTGCAGCTGCTGACCTGAACTTGTGCAGTTTCTCCTCTGACACTGGTAGTGTGATTAAGTTCACCTCCAAATCTTTTTCCAGTAGCTCCTCTTTCTGCTCATTGAGAAATGCGCGGCTCAGCGCGTCAGCGATGTGAAGCTCCTTGCCTGGACGATAACTAACTTTAAGGCTGTATCTTTGCAGCCTCAACAGCATCCTCTGAAGCCTCATTGGAGCTTGATGTAACGGTTTTTTAAAGATGCTCTCCAGTGGCTTATGGTCACTCTCGACCTGAATGACTTTTCCATAGACATACTGGTGAAACTTCTCACATCCATAGACAATGGCAAGTAACTCTTTTTCAATTTGCGCATACCGGCGCTGACAGTCACTGAGTGTTCTTGACCCATACGCTACCGGCTGTCCTTCCTGCAGTAGGACTGCTCCCATGCCTTCTGAGCTGGCATCTACTGACAGAGTTACTGGTTTATTCACATCATAAAACTTCAAAGTTGGAGCATTTGTGACCAGCTCTTTGAGTTTCTCAAAGCTGTTCTTTTGTGGCTCCTCCCAATGCCACTCTGTGTCCCCTTCAAGTAACTTTCTTAAAGGAGCACTGATTTCTGACAGGTTAGGAATAAATTTAGCGAGATACTGGATCATGCCATTGAACCTCATTAATTCCTGCTTGTCTTGTGGTGGTGGAAACTGTGTCACTGCTCTGACCTTTTCATCATCAGCTTTCAGGCCACTGGCGCTGAGTTTGTGTCCAATGTATTTTATTTTGTTTGTTCTTATTTTGCACTTGTCTCTGTTCAATTTCAAGTTGTTCTCCTTTGTTCTCTGTAATAACAACCTGAGCCTGTGATCATGCTCTTCTACAGAGTCTCCCCAGACAAGCACGTCATCAATAATATTTACAACACCTTCCAGACCCTCAATCATCTGAGCAATGGCCCTCTGAAACACCTCTGGTGCGGAACAGATCCCAAACGGCAACCGCAGGAACCTGTATCTCCCTATTGGGGTTGTTAAAGGTGCAGAGTTTTGAACTCTCCTCATCAAGTTTGATTTGCCAAAAGCCTTTATTTGCATCTAGCACAGAGAAGTACTTGGCGTTTGGCATACGGGAAACTACTTCCTCTACAGTCAGTAATGGGTAGTGCTCCCGTTTAATAGCTTCATTCAAATCCTTTGGATCCATGCAGATACGGATTTTCTTAGGTGTCACAACAGTGACCATACTATTGACCCACTCAGTTGGCTCTGTCTGCCTTGTTATCACACCCATTTTCACCATGCGGTGTAGTTCCTCCACTACTCTGTCTCCAAGTGCCACAGGAATCCTCCTGGGAGCATGCACGACAGGTGTGACAGTGTGGTCAATTTGAATATGGTGCTGACCAGGTATGCAACCCAGTCCTTCGAACAGATCCTCAAACTCTTTAAGGATGTCATCCTCTTTTTTCACTTCATGCACTCTCTTCACTAAGCCTAGTTTCACACATGTGGCCCCGCCCAGTATAGATGGTACCTCTTCTTGTGTGATTTCAAACTCAATGTTGTGCTTTTGGCCTTTATATTCACATGTCAGAGCTCTTTTGCCCAGTGGTGCTATTTTCTGACCAAAGAAAGCAACCAGTTTGCTCTTACTGGCTCGGAGCCTGCCTCTGACGTCAAGAGCATTCAATGTGTTAACTGACATGGCATTACAGTCTGCGCCTGTGTCCAATTTAAAGGTCACAATTTTTGAATTAATTCTCAGGCTTTCCGTCCATTTTCCTTCCTTATTTTCTGATGCAACAGACTCTGTTCTGGCCTCAGTGCTTTGGCCTCTGTGTTTTAGCACCCTCTAGGTGCAGGCCAATGTATTTTGTTTCTTGTTTTCTGCACAGAGTTCTTCCTGTTGATTACTCCAGGTGCTGCCTATTGAGTGTTAGCAATCAATGGATAATATGCTGCAGTGCTGCTGTGCAGGGAGTTTATGCTCAGTCACTCAGTGTGAATTCAGCTCAGTATGAGAAGCCAGCTACATTCAACAGTCAGGCTTTTTGTTTGTGCTTAAAGAGTCAAAGATTGTAAGTACATGTAGAACTTTTCTGAGTACATTGTAAATGTGGAGTTCTGTGTTTTGTTTGATTTGCTGCATTTGAGTACATGCTAGTTTAATACTGTTTGTTTTATGATAACAAATATTATTTTATTGATGTACATTCTTTTCTGTGATTATGTGAATTGTGTAATTTTATGGGACATTTACACATGCTCTTTTTTCTGTCTTTTGTCACAGTTTTACAAAAAGAACTTCTATATAAAAGATTTGTCAAGATCCACTCCTCTCTGACTGCTTTTTATGGAAGGATGTGTAGCTCGCTGCATAGCCGCACACACAGTCACACATATGTGTGGTGAGGGCAGAAGAGACTCCATCACACTGATGTGTTTTTCATGCTCCACACGGAGCGTGCCAATGAACATGTCATCTTCCTCTTCACTTTGCTCTAAAGCATTCATTCTTCTTCTGTCTTGTGGCTTCCATGAGCCTGACTGACTCTGTGATCTGTCTTGTGGCTTCCATGAGCCTGACTGACTCTGTGATCTGCACATTTTGGCAAAATGATTTTTCTTTTGACATTTGTTACAAATCTGGCCCATAGCAGGGCATCTATTGGTTCCATGTTTGAACCCACATTGATTGCAATTTATCCCGGTCTGTTCTGCCCTTAGTTTTACTCTAAAGTCTTTTTTTCTGACCGTTTTGACAGTGTTCATTTCAACCTCTTCCGTCAGTGCTTTGACTTGAGTACTTGTTAATTCACTTGCTCCGCATATATCAATGGCTTTTTCTAGAGACAAATCTCCTTCTCTTAGCAGTCTGCCTCTCACTTGGTCATTGATTATGCCACACACAATTCGGTCACGTACTAGTGAATCGTGCAGATCTCCAAACTCACAGTCTCTCGCCTTGTCCTTCAAGTCCGTCACATAGGAATCTATCGGCTCCGACTGCTTCTGAGTTCTCGTGAAGAAGATGTGCCTTATATATGCCAAGTTCTTTCTAGGCTCACAGTAGTCCTTGAACTTTTTCTTCAGCGCATCCAGTTTATTTCCCTCCGCTGCCGCGAAGACGAACGTGTTGCTAACTTTAATCACCTCTTCTCCCGCGACATGAAGGAACGTAGCACATTGCACTTTTTCGTCTTTCTCTGCGACTCCGCTGGCGACACAGAATATCTCAAACCTTTGGATCCATGCAGCTCCTCCAGTTTTCAGCAAGATTGCCTTGCAAACTTAGATGCGGTGGAGGTTGAAACTGGGCCATCGCGTTCACCGTTCACTTCTTCCGTTTCCCGACTTTTACTTTCTGACACCATGTGATGTATCGATGAGGCGGACAATGACTGTATGTTCCAGTATATTTATTATAACTCTTAGCAGGTACAGACATAGTACAGTACAGACAGACCGGGTACCTGTCAACATCTGATCTGTAGTGCTTTACGGCACTGTCGTTAAATGTAGGCTGCTACGGGTGCCCGTGAGCCACAACCACATATCATTATTATGATGAACAATCACATTAATATATGACACTCACCACCAACAGACCAACCCCCCCCCCCCCCCCCTCCCTCCTTGCCATCGGCCCCCCGCCACGCCTCCAAACCTACCCAGCTTCCCAAAGCAACCTCGACAAACGCGGCCGCCCCATCCTATACTGTGGCTCCGCAGCCATCTGCAATAATTATAACGAATCAGGGTGCCCCATGGCCGCATGCAGACTCCTCCACGTCTGCCCCCAACACCCCACCAAACCCTCCAAACCCAGCTGACTCTCGATACACCTCTCCACCCCGTCAATATCCCCGCCCTGGCTTCTCCCCCGGCCTCGTCACCCTCCCCACCAACACCCACACCTGCCAAAACCTCCAGTCCGCCCTCACCGACTCCGTCACTTCCCTACTCAACAAGGAAGTGGCAAACGGTTTCATGATCGGCCCATTTTCCACTCCACCCTTCCCCACCTACCGCATCAGCCCCCTAGGCATTGCCACCCGTAAATATTCCGGCAAAATCATCCTAGACCTCTCCTCCCCCCACGGCACCTCCACCCCCAGCATCAACAGCCTCATCCCCAGCCCCCCCTTCTCCATGCAGTACGCCACCATCGATGGCGCCATCAACTTAATCCGGCTCGCCGGCGAAGGCTCCTGGTTGGCCAAAGCTGACATCACTGCAGCGTTCAAGGTCCTCCCCCTTCACCCCGACTGTTGGCACCTTTTTGAGGTTCTCTGGCAGGAACAATACCATTTCTCTGTCCGCCTCACCTTCGGCTGCAGGAGCAGCCCGAAGCTATTTGACACACTGGCCGAGGCCCTCTGCTGGATCCTCACAAACAACCACCAACTCCCCTACGTCACTCACCTGCTAGATGATTTCCTTGTCGTCACTCCGCCTCACCCCCCCCGCTTCCGGTCTAACCACACTCACATCCGTTTTCAACGAACTAGGCGTCCCCCTCGCCCCCGAGATGACAGCAGGACCCTCCACCTCCCTAGAGTTCCTGGGCATCACCTTGGACACCGCCTCATTCCAAGCCTCCCTACCACCCGACAAGCTCAATCGCATCTCACTCCTCCTCTCCAACTACCTGGACCTCCCCCAGTGCAGCAAGCAACAGCTCCTCTCCCTGCTCGGCCATCTCAACTACGCCATCCGCATCATCCCCCAAGGCCGCTCCTTCATTTCCAACCTCCTCCACCTCTCTACCTCAGTCCCCTCCCTTCACCACCAAGTCACTTTCAACTCCCCCTGCCAGATGGAACTGCGTCTTTGGCACCTCCTCCTTTCCAACTGGAACGGCATCACTTTCTTCTACAACGATTTCATCTCCTCCCCCGAAGACCTCCAACTCTTCACCGACGCAGCCCCTTCAGTAGGCTTCGGAGGCTACTATGCCGGACGCTGGTTCTCCTCCCCCTGGCCCGACGAACTCCACCTCCTCGACCCAGACCATTCCCAATCCTCCACTCTATACGAACTCTATCCCGTCGTCATTGCCGCAGCCCTGTGGGGCTCCGAGTGGACCAGCAAGAGCATTCTCATCCATACAGACAACCAGGCCGTGGCCCACATAGTTAACAAAGGCCGCTGCTCCTCACTCCCCGTCATGTCCCTCCTGCGCCGCCTAACCTGGCTCTCCGTCCCCCACCAGTTCCTCCTCCGTGCCGCCCACATCCCCGGCCATCACAACGCCATCGCTGACTCCCTTTCCCGCTTTCTCTTTCAGAAATTCAAGACCTTGGCCCCACAATCTGATCCTCTGCCCGTCCCGGTCCCTCCGTTTTCAGACATCATCTTCTCCTAGAACACCCCCTCTTCCACCTCATTCTCCAGTCCCAGCGCTCCGTCCTGCAGAGCGTAGCCGACTCCACCCTCTCATCATACCGGACATCGTGGACCAACTTCCAGTCCTTTCACCTCCGCCTTCCCGTCACTCGATCTCCTCACCCTCTCCGCCTACATCAGCTTCAGCGCCTCCACTCTCTCCACCCGCTCCTCCACGATCAGAGTCTACCTTTGCGGGATCAACTTCTTCACTAAACTCCTGACCGGTTCGCCCCATCCTTTCACCCAGCACCCCCAAATCATCCTCCAACTCAAAGGCTTGCAGCGCGGCGAACCGCGGCTTCCTCCCCGACGCCTCCCCCTCACCATAGAGATCTTGGCATCCTGCATTCACATCATCCGGTCCGGCTACACCAATCAAACCCTCAACTCCACACTCGAATCCATGTTCCTCCTGGCCTTCTACGGCTTCCTCCGTTGTTCGGAGTTCACGGCCGCCAACCAGAACTTCGACCCCCAAAATCCACCCCTGCCTCTCCGACATAACCTTTGTGAATCTTTAAACCTTCCACAATAGTGTGTTCATTCCAACTAGTTAAATGGAGTTGGAACAACAGATGTTCAGGAGGCGGAGGAACACAGCTTGACCACACCTCCACGCCACTCTCCGCCCTCCACGCCAATCTACCTGAGCCTACTTATACCCGCCCAATACAACCCAGCATCCTCTATGCCAGGGGTGGGCAACTTTGACGATGGAGAGGGCCACTATATTTCCACACTCACTCCCTAGGGCCATATATTACTGTCGTCGCAAAAATAGCCGATCTACAAGCTCAAAACGCGTCGCAGCTTGTAGATCGGCTATTTTTGCTATATTCGAATTGAAATGTTGAATTATTTTTTACTATTTTTGAATTGGAATCCTGAAAATTAACATTTTTATGTAATTTCAAATGCCTTTTAATTATACTTGTGTTGAGCAATGAGCTACTAATTTAGACTGAAGTAATTAAAGCGGGTCATGTTTTGCATGTTGTGGAATTGTAAACAGCTGAAACCAATATTATATCAGTATTCTGACATTAACCTGAGGGCCGCATTAAGTGAAGGTGGGGGCCGCATGTGGCCCCCGGGCCGCCAGTTGCCCACCCCTGCTCTATGCTTTCCGTATCCCACCTCCATCCCCATCACCACCACAGGACCAGCAGCATCTCCACTGCTCCACTTACTCCTCCCGCTCTCCTCACCTTCTCCCTTCCTCGCAGTTCCCGGGGGGGGATCAAGTCTCCACGTGTACCGCGGGCTGACCGCCACACAACCCCCTCCCCAAAGACTCCAGGGTCGGCAATCCCCCCGGAACCCGTGCCCCGCTCCCCCCACTCTCCCCCTCATCATTCATTCATTCAATAAAATCTTTAAACCTTCCACAATGGTGTGTTCATTCCAACTAGTGAATGTTGCTCTGGAAAGGGAAGTCTGGAGCTCTCTAGTGGAGCTGTTGCCCCCACGACCCGACTACGGATAAGCGGTTGAAGATGCATGGATGGATGGATGGATGCTTAAAGGGGAAAACCACCTATTTTCAACATTTTACTATGTCATTAATATACCTTAGAGCTGTTGTGTGGAAATAATAAAAAAGTCCCCCCATTCTGTGTTTCCTAGAACTGTAATTATGAAAGAAATCATTAACATGGTGAAACACATCTTGATGACATCATCAAGATGTGTTTCACCATGTTAATTATTTTTTTCAGACCTCTAGTTCTAGGAAACACAGAATGGGGGGACTTTTTTATTATTTCCACACAACAGCTCTAAGGTATATTAATGACATAGTAAAATGTTGAAAATGAGTGGAATGCCCCTTTAAGTTGTAGGTATCCACCCATTGAGGTGACAGCTCATAAGGGACCATTTGGAAAATGGTGAATGGTGAAGCACTTGGAATTGTAGGCAGTACAGGCCTACATTTAGTTTGACTATAGGTTCCACAGATCAATATTGTGAATATAGCCTGCAAGCAGACACGCCTCGCAGTGTGAGCTCTGTTGTGAACTTGTAGTTATTGAGGGGCACTATAGCCCCTCCTATGTCCAGCTTTGAGGGTTTGTGTAAACACAAATATTGTCCTAAAACAATCATTGAATGCTATTGACAATGAATGGCCAGCGTTGAGTGTTTGTGGAATGCCATTGACAATGAATGGCCAACTTTGAGTGTTTGTGTAAGACTATATTATACACGTATACTAGGGCCCTTCTAGTCCCACCTATAACTCATCTTGTCACCCGAGGTGACCGGTCTTTTGCGGCCCGCGCTCCATCACTCTGGAATGCCCTCCCCTTGGCCCTTAGGCAAGCGGAGACAGTGCCCGCTTTTAAACAGCTTTTAAAAACACACCTGTATGTCAAGTGTTTTTCCTAATTTCAGTCTTATATGTATGTGTGTAGGTGTATATAGACCTGTGTGTGTGTGTGTGTGTGTGTGTGTGTGTATGGGTGTATGTATGAAAGTATGTATAACCAACATTTGAAGTGAACAGAGCTCCTGACCTGTCTAGTTGAGTAAGTAGCATTATTCTGTATTTTAGCAAACTGCTGTTAGTGTTACTCTAAGTGCTTTTGTATTAGTATTATATTATTAGCTTGTGTGGTAGTCAGTAGTTTATAGTTGTATTGTTTGTGTTCAAACAGTAGGCTAGTAGACTAGTTTAATTAGTTTCACCCTGTAATAGGCCACTTGATAAGTAGTATAGGCCACTTGATTTCCTTGTGAAGTGTGAAGTGAGTGGTTTAGCCAGCACTCCTGGCAGACGATTAGCAATCAGTTGGATTGGCCTTATACCACCAGGCGAAAGCGTCAGCTGGTAAGCGGCGGCCAGCAAACGAAGGCCAGGCGAACAAAGGCGACAGGCGACTTTGTCAAAGTCCGACTTCCTCACTGAACGATAAGCTGTAGCATTGATTAGTGACATATATAGTAGTGTGATAGATATAGTAGTGTATTGTAGTATATGTTTAGTGATCTACAATGTGTTTTCTTCCTATTCCTGTCCTCTCTTCTTCCTGGCGGTCGCACAAACACTGGGTTACACCCAGATGTCGCGACACAACTAATCTCATCTATCCTACTCTTTCAACTCACGTCGAGCAAGTGGTAACGGGAGGGCTTTGGAATTGCCACTCGGCTGTGGTGGAAGGCAAATCTGCTTTCATCTCAGCCTACGCATCCTTGCTCTCCCTTAACTTCCTTGCTCTGACTGAGACCTGGATCAGACCAGAAAACACTGCTACGCCCGCGGCTCTGTCAGATGTGTACTCTTTCTCTCACACTCCCAGAGCCGTGCGGACAGGTGGTGGGGTTGGTCTGCTCATTTCCAGAAAATGGAAATACTCTCCTGTTTCACTGTCACTATTCTCTCCTACCTCATTTGAATTTCATGTGGTCACTGTTTCTCATCCAGTCAAGCTCACCATTGCAGCTGTTTATCGCCCACCGGGCCCTGCTGGTGGCTTCCTGGAGGAGCTGGACCATCTAGTCTCCCACTTCCCTGTCGATGGCTCTGGATTCATCCTTCTGGGTGACTTCAACCTCCCGACTGAGAAGCAGCTAGACCCACTACTTTCGTTTCTCGCCGCCTTTGACCTAGTTATTTCCCCATCTCCTCCTACCCATGAGGCGGGCAACCAACTGGACCTGATCTTCACCAGAGGCTGCTCTATTGCTAACCTGTCTGTCACTCCTCTTTCCAGTGAAAAGGGTAAGAAACTCTCTGATCACTACTTCATGTCCTACTCTCTCTCTCTCTCCTCTCCCCCCTCACAGCCCCTCCCTACCCACATGATTTCCTCACGTCACAATCTTCGCTCACTTTCCTCCACTGATCTTTCCTCTTCTGTTCTCTCTGCTCTCCCTGCCCCTGAATCCTTTGCTCTTCTATCCCCTGATACCGCCACAGATCTTCTTTTCTCTACTCTATCCTCTTCTCTCGACCATCTCTGTCCCCTCACCACCAGGCCTGCACGCCAAACTCCACCTGCCCCCTGGTTGTCGGACTCAGTGCGGACTGAGAGACGGAGCCTGAGAGCGGCTGAGCACAAATGGAGAAAGGGCAACCTCCCGGAGGACCTTCTCACCTTCCAATCTCTCATTTCTACTTTTTCCTCCTCTCTATCAGCTGCTAAAGCTGCTTTTTTCTGCACTAAAATTCAGGCTTCTGCTTCCAACCCTAAAAAACTCTTTGAAACTTTCTCCTCTCTCCTACAACCACCACCCCCTCCTCCCTCCTCCCTGACGATTTCGCCAACTTCTTTGACAAGAAGGTGAACGATATCCGATCCTCCTTCCCTCCTCCCCCGGCTGGTGCCCTGCGCACTGCCCACACCCGTCTGCCTGCCACCCCCCCCTCTCTACCTTCATCTACTCCTCTTCCCCCCCCCATCCCCTCTCTATCCCACTTCTCTCCCCTCTCCCCTAACGAGGTCCTTCTCCTTGTTACCTCTAGTCGCCCCACCTCATGCTCTCTGGACCCGGTCCCAACCACTCTGTTGCAGTCTATTGCACCTGAACTTCTTCCCTTCTTAACCCACCTTATTAACACCTCTCTGACATCTGGCTACTTTCCCTCTACTTTCAAGACTGCCAGAGTCACCCCCCTCCTGAAGAAACCGACACTTGACCCCTCTGAGATCAAGAACTACAGACCGGTTTCCCTTCTATCCTTCCTATCTAAAACTCTCGAACGTGCTGTCTTTAAACAACTGTCCTCCTATCTCCACCAGAACAACCTCCTGGACTCCAACCAGTCTGGGTTCAAAGTGGGTCACTCGACAGAGACTGCCCTGCTGGCAGTGACGGAGTCGCTCCATGCCGCTAGAGCGAACTCTCTCTCCTCCGTCCTGATACTCCTGGACCTGTCTGCAGCGTTCGACACGGTGAACCATCAGATCCTCCTCTCCACCCTCGAGGGGATGGGTGTCTCAGGCTCTGCACTCTCCCTGTTTGCATCCTACCTGACGGGTCGCTCCTACCAGGTGATGCTGAGAGGGTCTGTGTCAGAACCACACAGGCTCACAACTGGGGTTCCCCAAGGCTCGGTTCTGGGTCCTCTTCTTTTCTCTCTCTACACTACATCTCTGGGTGCTGTCATCCACTCCCATGGCTTTTCCTACCACTGCTATGCCGATGACACCCAGCTGATCCTCTCATTCCCCCCCTCTGATACCCAAGTGGAGGCACGCATTGCTGCTTGTCTGGCTGACATCTCGGCGTGGATGTCGACAAACCACCTGAAGCTCAACCTGGACAAGACCGAGCTGATGTTCCTCCCGGGGAAGGGCTGTCCGCACCGAGACATGGCCATCACCATTGATAATGCTGTGGTGACCTCAACTCGGACTGCGAAAAATCTGGGTGTGACCCTGGACGATCAACTGACGTTCTCGGCAAACATCGCATCAGTGACAAGGTCCTGCAGATTCCTCCTCTACAACATCAGGAGGATTCGCCCCTTCCTCACGGAGAAGGCAGCCCAGGTGCTCATCCAGGCTCTCGTCATCTCCCGCCTGGACTACTGCAACTCCCTCCTTGCTGGTGCTCCGGCATCTGCCATCAGACCTCTGGAGCTTGTTCAGAAAGCTGCGGCTCGTCTGGTGTTCAACCGCCCCAAGTTCTCCCACACAACCATCCTTCTCCGTTCTCTACACTGGCTCCCCGTAGCGGCCCGCATCCAGTTCAAAACCCTGGTGTTAGCCTATAGGGCAGTGAAAGGAACAGCTCCTTCCTATCTCCGGGCTATGGTCGATGCCTACACCCCTGCCCGACCACTTCGGTCTGCCACCTCGGGGCGACTGATTGCCTCGTCACTCAAGGGTCCTTCTGGCCGATCCACACGGTCACGACTCTTTTCTGTTCTGGCCCCACAGTGGTGGAATGAACTCCCCACTGATGTTAGGACAGCAGAGTCACTGCCCATATTTCGCCGCAGGTTGAAAACCCACCTCTTCAGGAAACACTACCCTTCCTCTCTGCCTGACCTACTTGTTGTTAACTAGTTGTACGAACGTTTGTTTTCTATTGTTGTATTGTTTATTGGATCTTGTTTAGTCGATACACTTAATTGTTTTAGCTCATGCTCATTTGATTTAGCTATTTTGTCTCATCCGGTTAAGGAAATAGGTAGCTGATATATTGCACTTTTACCTTAGCGCTAGGTATACTCTTGGTTGCTTGTTTTTGCAGAAAATGCACTAAAGACTTCTGGTGATTAGTAGTTTTTGTTCCCTACCTATGTTGAATACACTTATTGTAAGTCGCTTTGGATAAAAGCGTCTGCTAAATGACTGTAATGTAATGTAATGTAATGTAATGTACATGTGTATATGTATGTAGGTGTGTATGTATATTTTTTCATTTATTTACCTTTCTTTCTGTCCGTGATTTGTTTTGATCTGATGTTATGCTTTATTAATTCTGATGTTCTTGATTGTTCTTTATGATTGTTGTTTTTTAATCCTGTCTGTAAAGCACTTTGTAACTTTTTGTTTGGAAAGGTGCTATATAAATAAAATTCATTCATTCATTCATTCATACTACACCAACTGTTATTTATTTTTATGCGTATACTGTATCATGTAGATTAGTCATGTACTATCGTTTAACTGCAATGATGATGAGCCTGCACAACCAAGAATTTCACCCATGTTACTTTAATGTGATGTGACAATACAATAGAGATTGATTCTGATTCTGATTGAATGCCATTGACAATGAATGGCCAACTTTGAGTGTTTGTGTAAACACAAACATTGCGTGAACACAACGATTGAAGATGAAGGTGAGGACGCAAATTGTGATTGGCCGGAATGAGATGATGTATGTATGTATTCAGTAGCGGGTTTTCTAGTTTTTAACACTTCAGTCAGATAACTCACGAATAGATTTAACCAATATGTATTTGTGATGATATTAAAGGTTATGCAGGGGAAGTCGGACAGTGTTTCTCCTGTGTATATGTGTAGTCTGCGTGTGTGCGCGCGCGCCTGTGTGTGCAGGCGCGCGCGCCTGTGTGTGCAGGCTCGCGTGTGTGTGTGTCGTGGTGTGAGTGGGTGATTGTAACAGGGGGGAGTCCCAGGAACAGACGCAGCATCGCCGGATTGGTGCACAGAGGACGACGCCAAGTTTAAAAGGCTGTCAGAGAGCCGGTGACAGCGAACCCGTGCCTTCCTGATGATGGATATTTTATAGACATGGACACGTATATATTAATCAGTGGTTACTTTATAGACAGCTAGGTGCACAGACTGTGCACAGGACACAGAACTGTAAGTTGAGACAATGCGATACTGTGGTAACATAGAGTAAGCTGCTAGAGTTATTTACAATCAGTCCGTAAAAACAAAGCCTTTTGTTAGAATGCTGCCAGGCACCCCAGGGGTCTGGGTGCTGTTTCTAATCTTGGTAACATCTCAAACTGCTAACCAACAGCTGTGTGTGTGTTTCAGAGGGCTCCTGCTCTCTGCTCTAGAATCGAGTCTACAATGTATTTGTGCTTAATCATTCAGACTGGTTAAGAATACATTCTACCTTTTTCATTACATGTGTTAAACAATGTACTTCATATATAGTATAGATATTGAATTAGTCCTATTTGGTATAAAACATATAGTTCATTACATGAGCTGAATGCCATGGGTCCCTCCTACTCCAACCGGAAAGTCCTGTGAGAGTGAACATTTGATTGGCTCCCATAGAAGCGGAGGTAGTTTGTTGTGTCCAGGGGGGCGGGATCATAGAAGTTAGTAAATACGTTGACGCTGTGGATCTGCTAAGAGTTCACACGGATTAGCTATGATGTGACTCGACTGTATTCCACGGGGCATTCTGCCCGTGGTGCCTTGTACTGAGTTATTCTGTTCAATAAAACTGATCAGATGTGACGACTACCAACCTGCTTGCTTCCTTTCTTCCACACTCGACCATCACTGCTGAGACACAATTGGGTAACATGGTGCATAAATATACATCACTGACTCCCAACGCGTCCGCTCCGTTGTTAGCAGTAGCCATTTGTGCATGTGAAGCTCTGAACAGATATGTAGTCAAATACAACATTGCCGCACTTGATCCAGTATGTAGCTAACAGATAACAGTCCGACTTGAACACGGCCTCCTGCCAAGTTGTGCTCCGCTAGGTGAGGGCTCTCAGCTAAAGATAAGGGAGGGGGGCTGATCTTTTGTTTTCCGTTTATATATTGTTTTCTGACAGGGAGGTTAGCGATTGTATTTTGGTTTTGAATTCATTGAGGCAAGCATTCACTTTTTCTTGTTTTGATGTTCAGTCCTCCGCTCTTGGAGATTTTGTACCCGTTGCCTGAGAGAACAAATAAAAAGAAAACATCGAAAAGTAAACTGTTTGGACGGCGGTTTTCTTGGGAGCTGGGAAGGTCGGTTTTCCACACTTTATGTTGTCTCGGTTCCCCTAGACCGAGACATCACAATTATAGAATGAGAATACAAGTGTGCATATAATATTTTATCTTGGCATTCGGCTGTGCTACATTTTTCTCCCTGCTCGGCACAATTAAACATCATTAAACATTAAGAGCAGGGAGATAGATATATAGGAAGGCAGGAAGAGCATGCAGTCTAGTGAACTTAAGTAGCCCGCCCAATTGGTCAGCTGACTGCCACATCAGCGAATGACATGTGGGCCTTGCAAACACTGAATACACCCACATAGTAATGCCCCGTAACATGAACATTTTAAAGTTTGAATGGGGTTTCTAGGTGTAAGTATGTAGGACTAGTAGCGTGCTAAATGTTGTGCTATTGGCATTGACAATGCATTGGGTGTTTAAATAACTAAAAAACTACAAAACATTAAGTAAAAGGTTCCAGCATGTGTGTCCACAGTAAAGTGGAATTATAAAAAGTTTGAATGGAGTTTCTATAGGTGAACGTGATTTTTTGACGTGCCAAAATCTGCCATTGACCCCCATTATAAACTGCTCGAATTTGAAAGCACTATATTTCTAAAACTATTAAATGAAACATTTGTTTTATTTTATTGTATTTTAATTATTTGTCCTGTTCCACTCTCCGGTCCAGTTGGTGGCGGTAATGCACCCTATACATAGTTACTATTTTGCGCATGGATTAAGTAAAGTCAAGAAGAAGAAAAACGAAGCGAAGAAGGGAAGTGGGATTGTGGGAACCATAGAGGTGGGAACACATGTGAACCATGATGTGAACCGAACTGGCACGTGTCATCGTGACAATGTTTTGGGCAACGGTGTGGGCCTTTGCGTTACTCACACAAACTTTTCTATGTGTGACGTTTTTCATTTATATTTACAATACGCTTCGATTAACTTTCTTTCCCTTTGTTGTCCGGTCCATTCTTTATCGGTGTTTTGAGAGTTTCATCGTAGGTAGACTTCAGACAGAGTTCCGTTCCTACATCTACCTGGACATCTACCACATATTTGGGTAGCATATTAACTCCTTGAGTCATGTATGCACCCTTGAGCACAGCATGTTCTTTATTAGTTTGATTTTGTTTGTTTTTGTTTACTATTAAAACCTTGGTCTGGAGACTTACCAGTGGGAGATGGCCAGTGGAGTTGAGCAGATACCTGCAGCTGGCATCCTCAACAAGCAACACGTCGTCTTTGGTAACATCCAGGAGAGATAGACTTTCACAGCAATATGATCCTGAATGGGTTGATCAACTGTGAAATACCAGAGGATGTGGGACACTGCTTTGCCACGTGGTCTGATAAGCTCCACATGTATGTGTAAGAACAAAGCTGACTCCAGTCACCTCATATTGGAACTTACCGGAGCCTTCTTTGATCGCTTCCGGGCAGAAAAACACAGCCTGGGCCTGGCTAGTTCCATCGACTCCTACCTCATTAAGCCTGTGCAGATTTAACAGTTATATATATATAACTAGAACTGCGCTCTGTCGAGTGCCTACTTGCTTGTTGCACACAAGTAGGCCAGTGCGCAAGCAGAGCGTGCAAGTGCTGTAGACCGCTATAAACTTTCAAATCTTAGTCTCACATATTGAATTATTAGATTGACCTATTTGCTACGTACCTTGCTTCTGGAGGAAAAGCTCAGATCTTCCTGAGCTTCGTCTATCGGTATGTCCAAACTGATCTCTTTGCAGCTTTACCTATATAAGTACCTTCTTGAAATACCATTAACTTATGTTGAAAAATAATGATGGTAATTACTTATAAGTTTGTTCGACGTCACACTGGAACACGTCATCGTTACGTCACCGTCAACTACACCCTGGCATTGGTACATATATTTATCACGTCATATGCTCATATGTCCATATATGTGTACATGTCTATATGTATGTATATGTAGTTTTCTGAGTGGTTGGTGGTATAATGTGATCGGCTGGGTGGTTTGATGCGTATGTACTTGACACTGAAACGTATCATCATTACGTCACCATCGTCAACCAATTATACCCTGGCATTGGTACATAATCTTCATCACGATTCACGGAAAACATACCTGCACGGTCAGCTTCCGTATGTCCGTATGACATCATATCACGTGCATTCTAAGGGACATTGGTACATATCTTCATCACGTCATGGGACATATGCTTCGTAGCATGACAAAAACACACCTGCACGGTCAGCTTGGGGCCAGCATATGACGTCATAACATGTGCTGGCCCCAAACACGCCCATCGTAGCACCCGGCCGAAAACATGACTTGCGCGCTCTACTTGCGCAAGTAATTACGCAGTCACAAGTCATGACTAGCCTTTCTACTGTAAGCTACTGGGTTGAGGGATGGCTAACTACTATAGTAGTAAGAACTTATTACTTGCGCAAGCAGAGCGTGCAAGTAATAGTTTTCGTCTGTGTATGTCGCCGTTTGATGTGTATGCGCCGTGCCAGCGTATGACGTAATGACTACTTGTGCTTGATATGGCAGTGGTGTCAGATTACATACATGTATACATAGGGGCATTACCTTTAATCCTCTCGACACTAAAACATATCGTCATTACGTCACCATCAAAAACCAATTACACCCTGGCATTGGGTCCTTTAATCCACATCTTTATTACGTCATCATTGAGAGCTAGTTGTACCAGTTATACCCTGACGTCATATGCTGCTACGATACATACGCATCAAACGGGGCATACGCAAAGTAACCAATTACATATAGAGGCATTTCCTTTAATCCACCCGACATTAATTACAACATTACGTAATTGATTGTTGTTAATTACGTGACGAAAGAATACATTTGAAATGCTTAAAAACGTTCAAACGTTCTATCACAGAGAAGCTGAGATTTGACAGTTTGTAGCGGTCGACAGTACTTGCGCGCTCTGCTTGTGCACTAGTAGTGTGCAACAAGCAAGTAGGCACTCGATTCTATTTATTATTATTATTATTTATTTGTATTTATTTTGTAAACAACCTCACAGTAGGCTATGTTCCGTAAATATACAACAACAATACTTTAGAGAGGTGCAATTCGAGCTTAATAGTGCGGGAAGAGGGCAAAGGTGCGGGGGGGGGGCTAGTGCTTTCCTTTTCCCTGATACGCTCTGGTTCTTATTAGTTCGTTCATGTTGTTCGGGGAAAGACGCTTTTTTGCAGTCTATTTCCAGTGGCTTTGAGACTGCGAAACCGCTTCCCATGCGGCAGCATCTCAAACATACTGGACAACGTATTTTGGAAGGCAGCAAATGTCAGGGGGCTGTCCAAGCTTGGTGAGAGACGACTCACCTGATTCAGATCACTACACAGATGTATTTGTAACATTGGTTTTTCTACACATACCTAGCAAGATTTTACACACCCATTTAAGTAGCTATTAGTAATTATATATTTCATATTTCCACAAAGAAGTTATGGTTTGCCTGCTTATTGATGATACTTAGCTAATCTTCACCTTACACCTTGTTTGTACTTTAGTCTACAGGAAAGAGAACGATGAAGATGAAGATGAGTTGATTGGAGGGGTGTGCTGCTGCATGGTGAAAAAGCACAGCATTTATGTGTTGGCAATAGCCCGCAAGGAGAAATACAGTAAAGAAGGCATCGGTATGGTGTTCAGTACCACTACCTATACAGTTACAGTACATCAGTACTTCACAGTGGAGTTCACTTGAAATTAATCATGAGTTTTATTTGAAAAACTGTCTCTACTCTCATTCTAGGTCGAAAGATGATGGGCCACATCTTCGACTGTGTCGAACGCAATCAATCCTACAAGGACATTAGGCTGTGAGTAATATAGTGCTTTCAACAAAAGTGATGATTGTGTTTGGTTTCACATGAACAGAAACAGAAATCACCCCTCGAAAATAAATTAACCAATGAGCTAGTTCGGCACCTTTCATTTTTGCTGTAACTAATTCTCAATCCATTTCCCTCCCCTGCAGTCATGTGGCGACCGTGAACAACAATGCCATCGGCTTTTATGAGCATTTTAATTTTAAGAGGATAGAGGAAATAGACAACTACTACAGTTCTAATGGAAACTCTGACTGGAAAAATGCATACTTGTGTGAAATCCAAAGAGGAGTTGTGGTTTCCACATTAAAAAAAATAAAATAATGAAACGTGTGTTTTTTTATTATTTTTTTAATTAAAAAACAATTATGATAATAATAATAATGCTCAGATGCTAAGAAAGAGTGATGCCATGAACGTCGCCATGTTGGAGGGTTTTGATGAGCATCTGGATGTCCAGAGGGACTTGATCCTTCATGACGGTTTCCAAGTGTGGACCCCTGAAGAAGATGAGGGGAACATCCACATTTTAAAGTTCTTTGTCAACAGGAGAGGGCTTGAGTTACAGTTTGGTAATGAGACTGGTGGATGTTTAGATTAGTTGGACAGAGGAGGATATCATCTCTATACTGACAATTATTATTATTACATGATATGCATTATCTTATTTTATCCTTAGGCTGGTGTGATTGTCAATTTAAATGTAAATGAATCAAGATTCTTATCAGAGTTTGATTCAATTGAGCGTTTTCAAGGCTAGACAAAAGCTTGAGGAGAGGTTTTACGCTGTAAAGATTGTGCGCTATAAAGAGAAAGATTTTACACCCCCATTTAAGTAGCTATATAGTAATTATATATTTCATATTTCCACAAAGAAGTTATGGTTTGCCTGCTTATTGATGATACTTAGCTAATCTTCACCTTCCACCTTGTTTGTACTTTAGTCTACAGGAAAGAGAACGATGAAGATGAAGATGAGTTGATTGGAGGGGTGTGCTGCTGCATGGTGAAAAAGCACAGCATTTATGTGTTGGCAATAGCCCGCAAGAAGAAATACAGTAAAGAAGGCATCGGTATGGTGTTCAGTACCACTACCTATACCGTTACAGTATATCACTACTTCACAGTGGAGTTCACTTGAAATTAATCATGAGTTTTATTTGAAAAACTGTCTCTACTCTCATTCTAGGTCGAAAGATGATGGGCCACATCTTCGACTGTGTCGAACGCAATAAAATCCTACAAGGACATTAGGCTGTGAGTAATATAGTGCTTTCAACAAAAGTGATGATTGTGTTTGGTTTCACATGAACAGAAACAGAAATCACCCCTCGAAATTAAATTAACCAATGAGCTAGTTCGGCACCTTTCATTTTTGCTGTAACTAATTCTCAATCCATTTCCCTCCCCTGCAGTCATGTGGCGACCGTGAACAACAATGCCATCGGCTTTTATGAGCATTTTAATTTTAAGAGGATAGAGGAAATAGACAACTACTACAGTTCTAATGGAAACTCTGACTGGAAAAATGCATACTTGTATGAAATCCAAAGAGGAGTTGTGGTTTCCACATTAAAAAAAATAAAATAATGAAACGTGTGTTTTTTATTTATTTTTTAATTAAAAAAAAAAAATGATAATAATAATAATGCTCAGATGCTAAGAAAGAGTGATGCCATGAACGTCGCCATGTTGGAGGGTTTTGATGAGCATCTGGATGTCCAGAGGGACTTGATCCTTCATGACGGTTTCCAAGTGTGGACCCCTGAAGAAGATGAGGGGAACATCCACATTTTAAAGTTCTTTGTCAACAGGAGAGGGCTTGAGTTACAGTTTGGTAATGAGACTGGTGGATGTTTAGATTAGTTGGACAGAGGAGGATATCATCTCTATACTGACAATTATTATTATTACATGATATGCATTATCTTATTTTATCCTTAGGCTGGTGTGATTGTCAATTTAAATGTAAATGAATCAAGATTCTTATCAGAGTTTGATTCAATTGAGCGTTTTCAAGGCTAGACAAAAGCTTGAGGAGAGGTTTTACGCTGTAAAGATTGTGCGCTATAAAGAGAAAGATTTTACACCCCCATTTAAGTAGCTATATAGTAATTATATATTTCATATTTCCACAAAGAAGTTATGGTTTGCCTGCTTATTGATGATACTTAGCTAATCTTCACCTTCCACCTTGTTTGTACTTTAGTCTACAGGAAAGAGAACGATGAAGATGAAGATGAGTTGATTGGAGGGGTGTGCTGCTGCATGGTGAAAAAGCACAGCATTTATGTGTTGGCAATAGCCCGCAAGAAGAAATACAGTAAAGAAGGCATCGGTATGGTGTTCAGTACCACTACCTATACCGTTACAGTATATCACTACTTCACAGTGGAGTTCACTTGAAATTAATCATGAGTTTTATTTGAAAAACTGTCTCTACTCTCATTCTAGGTCGAAAGATGATGGGCCACATCTTCGACTGTGTCGAACGCAATCAATCCTACAAGGACATTAGGCTGTGAGTAATATAGTGCTTTCAACAAAAGTGATGATTGTGTTTGGTTTCACATGAACAGAAACAGAAATCACCCCTCGAAATTAAATTAACCAATGAGCTAGTTCGGCACCTTTCATTTTTGCTGTAACTAATATTCTCAATCCATTTCCCTCCCCTGCAGTCATGTGGCGACCGTGAACAACAATGCCATCGGCTTTTATGAGCATTTTAATTTTAAGAGGATAGAGGAAATAGACAACTACTACAGTTCTAATGGAAACTCTGACTGGAAAAATGCATACTTGTATGAAATCCAAAGAGGAGTTGTGGTTTCCACATTAAAAAAAATAAAATAATGAAACGTGTGTTTTTTATTATTTTTTTAATTAAAAAAAAAGAATGATAATAATAATAATGCTCAGATGCTAAGAAAGAGTGATGCCATGAACGTCGCCATGTTGGAGGGTTTTGATGAGCATCTGGATGTCCAGAGGGACTTGATCCTTCATGACGGTTTCCAAGTGTGGACCCCCTGAAGAAGATGAGGGGAACATCCACATTTTAAAGTTCTTTGTCAACAGGAGAGGGCTTGAGTTACAGTTTGGTAATGAGACTGGTGGATGTTTAGATTAGTTGGACAGAGGAGGATATCATCTCTATACTGACAATTATTATTATTACATGATATGCATTATCTTATTTTATCCTTAGGCTGGTGTGATTGTCAATTTAAATGTAAATTAATCAAGATTCTTATCAGAGTTTGATTCAATTGAGCGTTTTCAAGGCTAGACAAAAGCTTGAGGAGAGGTTTTACGCTGTAAAGATTGTGCGCTATAAAGAGCAAGATTTTACACCCCCATTTAAGTAGCTATATAGTAATTATATATTTCATATTTCCACAAAGAAGTTATGGTTTGCCTGCTTATTGATGATACTTAGCTAATCTTCACCTTCTACCTTGTTTGTACTTGTCTACAGGAAAGAGAACGATGAAGATGAAGATGAGTTGATTGGAGGGGTGTGCTGCTGCGTGGTGAAAAAGTACAGCATTTATGTGTTGGCAATAGCCCGCAAGGAGAAATACAGTAAAGAAGGCATCGGTATGGTGTTCAGTACCACTACCTATACCGTTACAGTATATCACTACTTCACAGTGGAGTTCACTTGAAATTAATCATGAGTTTTATTTGAAAAACTGTCTCTACTCTCATTCTAGGTCGAAAGATGATGGGCCACATCTTCGACTGTGTCGAACGCAATCGATCCTACAAGGACATTAGGCTGTGAGTAATATAGTGCTTTCAACAAAAGTGATGATTGTGTTTGGTTTCACATGAACAGAAACAGAAATCACCCCTCGAAATTAAATTAACCAATGAGCTAGTTCGGCACCTTTCATTTTTGCTGTAACTAATTCTCAATCCATTTCCCTCCCCTGCAGTCATGTGGCGACCGTGAACAACAATGCCATCGGCTTTTATGAGCATTTTAATTTTAAGAGGATAGAGGAAATAGACAACTACTACAGTTCTAATGGAAACTCTGACTGGAAAAATGCATACTTGTGTGAAATCCAAAGAGGAGCTGTGGTGTCCACATTAAAAATAATAATAATAATGAAACGTGTGTTTTTTATTATTTTTTTAATTAAAAAAAAAATAATGATAATAATAATAATGCTCAGATGCTAAGAAAGAGTGATGCCATGAACGTCGCCATGTTGGAGGGTTTTGATGAGCATCTGGATGTCCAGAGGGACTTGATCCTTCATGACGGTTTCCAAGTGTGGACCCCTGAAGAAGATGAGGGGAACCAGAGGACGAAAAAGCACATCCGAATTTTAAAGTTCTTTGTCAACAGGAGAGGGCTTGAGTTACAGTTTGGTAATGAGACTGGTGGATGTTTACATTAGTTGGACAGAGGAGGATATCATCTCTATACTGACAATTATTATTATTACATGATATGCATTATCTTATTTTATCCTTAGGCTGGTGTGATTGTCAATTTAAATGTAAATTAATCAAGATTCTTATCAGAGTTTGATTCAATTGAGCGTTTTCAAGGCTAGACAAAAGCTTGAGGAGAGGTTTTACGCTGTAAAGATTGTGCGGCTGTGCGCTATAAAGAGCAAGATTTTACACCCCCATTTAAGTAGCTATATAGTAATTATATATTTCATATTTCCACAAAGAAGTTATGGTTTGCCTGCTTATTGATGATACTTAGCTAATCTTCACCTTCTACCTTGTTTGTACTTTAGTCTACAGGAAAGAGAACGATGAAGATGAAGATGAGTTGATTGGAGGGGTGTGCTGCTGCGTGGTGAAAAAGTACAGCATTTATGTGTTGGCAATAGCCCGCAAGGAGAAATACAGTAAAGAAGGTATCGGTATGGTGTTCAGTACCACTACTCAGTTACAGTATATCAGTACTTCACAGTGGAGTTCACTTGAAATTAATTATGAGTTTTATTTGAAAAACTGTCTCTACTCTCATTCTAGGTCGAAAGATGATGGGCCACATCTTCGACTGTGTCGAACGCAATAAATCCTACAAGGACATTAGGCTGTGAGTAATATAGTGCTTTCAACAAAAGTGATGATTGTGTTTGGTTTCACATGAACAGAAACAGAAATCACCCCTCGAAATTAAATTAACCAATGAGCTAGTTCGGCACCTTTCATTTTTGCTGTAACTAATTCTCAATCCATTTCCCTCCCCTGCAGTCATGTGGCGACCGTGAACAACAATGCCATCGGCTTTTATGAGCATTTTAATTTTAAGAGGATAGAGGAAATAGACAACTACTACAGTTCTAATGGAAACTCTGACTGGAAAAATGCATACTTGTATGAAATCCAAAGAGGAGTTGTGGTTTCCACATTAAAAAAAATAAAATAATGAAACGTGTGTTTTTTATTATTTTTTTAATTCAAAAAAAATAATGATAATAATAATAATGCTCAGATGCTAAGAAAGAGTGATGCCATGAACGTCACCATGTTGGAGGGTTTTGATGAGCATCTGGATGTCCAGAGGGACTTGATCCTTCATGACGGTTTCCAAGTGTGGACCCCCTGAAGAAGATGAGGGGAACATCCACATTTTAAAGTTCTTTGTCAACAGGAGAGGGCTTGAGTTACAGTTTGGTAATGAGACTGGTGGATGTTTAGATTAGTTGGACAGAGGAGGATATCATCTCTATACTGACAATTATTATTATTACATGATATGCATTATTCTTATTTTATCCTTAGGCTGGTGTGATTGTCAATTTAAATGTAAAAAATACAGAACATATAGCCCTGGAGGTACGTTTAACCAATCATCAGCGGAATCAAGATTCTTATCAGAGTTTGATTCAATTGAGCGTTTTCAAGGCTAGACAAAAGCTTGAGGAGAGGTTTTACGCTGTAAAGATTGTGCGCTATAAAGAGAAAGCCAGAAGAGAGGTGGGTGCATTGGCGCATCTTCAGCATCCCAACATAGTGAGATACCACACAGCTTGGACTGAAACACAATGGGGGGACACTGGGGAGGCACTGGGGGGGCACTGGGGAGGACTGGGGAGACACTGGGGAGGCACTGGGGAGTCATTAGGGAGGCCCTGGGCAGACATTGGGGAGGTACTGGGGAGGCACTGGGGGGACACTGGGCAGACAGAGTTGGGACAGAGTTAAAAAAAGAAAATAAATTGGTGCCCCCTGAGTTATGTGATAAGACGAGAGGAACGTGGCTCGACAAGACCCCAGGAGACAGGAAGAAAGTCTTCCTATTTAACAACAAACAGTTAGCGGGGTAAAATACACCCACTCTAAGAAACTCATCCACAGGGATCTGAAGCCTGACAACATGTTTGGACGTGATGGAGAGGTGAAGATTGGTAATTCTGGGTTGGTGACAGCTGAGGATAACGGCAGTGACGAAAACCTTGTGGAAAGGACAAAAAGCACAGGAACTAGGTCTTACATGGCACCTGCACAAAGAATTGAGAGCACTTAGGACAGACAAGTGGATATATTCGCTTTGGGGCTGATATATTTTGAACTCCTCCAGAAGGTCTATTCTGGTTACAGAGAGAGCAGCGATTTGGAGGAAGGTCAGAAATCTGGAGTTTCCAGATGATTTCTCTAAGAAGTTTCCTGGTGAGGAACGATTAATCAAGTCAATGCTGTGTGAGAGGCCAGAAGACCGACCGCACAGTCCGACGGGACTGAACAGCAACCGCTGGTGAGATGTGTTCCATGAGGCATCGTGGTTGGGGTGAACTTTATTTAGTTCAGTTAATGGAAATGGTTTTTCGTTATTTTGTTAGTTTTTGTTTACTATAAAAAACCTTGGTCTGGAGACGTACCAGTGGGAGATGGCCAGTGGAGTTGAGCAGATACCTGCAGCTGGCATCGTCAACAAGCAACACGCCATCTTTGGTAACATCTAGGAGAGATAGACTTTCACCGCAATATGTTGCTGAATGAGTTGATCAACTGCTCCACGTGTAGGCTATGTGTAAGAACAAAGCTTACTCCAGTCACCTCGTATTTGGAACATACTGGAGCCTTCTTTGATCACTTCCGGGCAGAAGCACAGCCTGGGCCTGGCTAGTTCCATCGACTCCTACCTCATCAAGCCCGTGCAGATTGAACAGTGTTACGCAGTCACAAGTCATGACTAGCCTTCTACTAAAACCCTGCAGACCCTCAGTTTCAAGGGCATGATGCCACTGTCCCATTGGGATGGTCAAGAGACGACGTTTCATGGTCATACATTATATACATTGTGTTGTGTGCGAAGCATGCATCATTTATAATATTAATGTGTTAATTGTTGTGAAATGCATGCAGGTAGAACCTACTATATGTGAATTGCTGTAATGTTCCGTCTTAACCAAGCCAAGACTAGATACCTGTGACCCGTGTGGATATAGTTTGGTTAATAAGATGAACACAGCAAAGCTTGGTTACAAGGTTGTATTTTAGATGAACACAGCAAAGCTTGGTTACAAGGTTGTATTTTATTCTTTTCTTCCTACTTTAAGTAGTTGAGACCGTGTTGTCGCGCGCACGTGTGTGTGTCTGTGTGAGTGTGTGTGTGAGGGGAAGGGGGAGGAATGCAGAGCTGTGCTCGGCTCGGAGCAGCAGCAGCGCAGGCTACTCCTCTATTCAACGTGTGTTACAGAGAGACACGCATATAAATCTCATTACAACGGTGTTTTAGCGGATTGTGCTGTTAAATAAATAAATAGCGCATGCCTGCGCACTTCTGTAGGAACCGATAGTGAGAACCGAAAATTGAATTATTCTCATGGGTACACGGTACCAAAGCATGGTCGGTTCAGTACCTGCTTGGTCCATCCCTACTTGTATGTGAAGGACGCCATATGGCTACAAACTGATGCTGCCACCGGGTACACATGGAACTTTAATAGGAGAGGGCTTGAGTTACAGTTCGGTAATGAGACTGATGGGACTTTTAGATTAGTTGGGTAGAGGATATCATCTCTATACTGACAATTTCGACACAAGCCCTCTCCCGTTCAAAGATAATGATGCCATGAACGTCGCCATGTTGGAGGGTTTTGATGAGAATCTGGATGTCCAGGGGGACTTGATCCTTCATGACGGTTTCCAAGTGTGGAACCTCCTTGTCCTCCGAGGCTAATCATGATTCAGAAAATATTTCTGATATGATGTCATCTCTATACTGACAATTTCTACACACGCCTTCTCCTGTTCAAAAAGTTGTCAAGAGCACAAAACCATTTGGCCGTACATGGGACCATTCGACAAAATGCAGGACGCACACTCCTCATTCCATGCAACACCCTATGCCCAACCGACAGCATCTACCCATTCACTATGCACCGCCGACAATTTCCAGTGAGACTCTGCTTCGCCATGACTGTCAATAAGTCTCAGGGCCAAACACTACACCGTGTTGGGGTCATCTGCACAAGGGACTTCTTCAGCCATGGCCAGTTCTATGCGGCTGCCAGCAGGGTTGGCAAATCAAGCAGCCTGCGTTTTCTTGCTTGAGATGAAGAGACAAACAGCAAGCGCAAGTTTCTCAGCAATGTTGTTTATAAAGAGGTCCTGACAATATAAATGTATGTGCCAAATCTAATCTACATTCATTCACATTCTGAACTGGCCTTATTATTCCTTATTGCATATCTATCTATAAATCTTATCCATCTATAAATGCACCACGTCTCTGTATGTCTGTACGTCTGGAATGCACGTAACTGTACCCATGTCAAAGGACCCGTTCCACTCATCTGTCTGTGTCCCTTTTATGTCCATATATGGAGATTTCTGGATCCATCTCTCTGTTCCTTTATTCCTATATATGGAGTTCTCTGCCTCAGCCAATTGATTGCCATGGCAAACCCACACCTGCCAATTGATTATTTTACCAGTCCACCAGTCTTCAGACACAGATACAGATCTCCATGTGGGACACCGACAGACAGTTAAAACGGGTGCTATGACAACGGATATTATTAGGTTCCCAAGTTGCATCGTTCCCAAGTAGGCCGGTGGCCAACGGGCACGTACAGGTCTAGTCTGTATAATATAGGGGGGCAGCGGGGCTGCGTTCTGGAAGTTACCCAGCCTGAAGCGCAGGAACCAGATGAAGAGCAGAGAGGAGCTGTCTGCCTCTCAGCACTTACCAGGTTCCCTGCTTATGAGAGGGTGGTGCTACGCCCTTTCAGGCCAGGTTTCCTGCATTTCCGAGGGTGGTGCTACGCCCTTTCAGGCCAGGTTCCCTGCTTATGAAAGGGTGGTGCTACGCCCTTTCAGGCCAGGTTCCCTGCATTTGAGAGGGTGGTGCTACGCCCTTTCAAAGCAGGTTCCCTGCATTTGAGAGGGTGGTGCTACGCCCTTTCAGGCCAGGTTTCCTGCATTTTCAAGGGTGGTGCTACGCCCTTTCAGGCCAGGTTCCCTGCCTATGAGAGGGTGGTGCTACGCCCTTTCAGGCCAGGTTCCCTGCCTATGAAAGGGTGGTGCTACACACAGAATTTTGTTATTCTGAATGTCTGTAAACATTGGAAATCAGTGCCTGTTTGCGCCTGTTTTCTGTTTGTCAGTTTCATTTCACGGACATCTGGGCACCATATGTTTTGGATGACTGGGCACTGGACATGTGGGCACTTATGTGGATACTTGGACAACTGTGCACCACCTGATTTAGGGGTAATTTTCTTATTATTATTATTATTATTGTATTTTTATTGTGGCACATTCGAATAATGTTGAATGCATAACAGTAAAGAACATTAGTCTAACAACTGATTGTGAAAGTGCAGTGCTTCTGTTTACGCATGGAGATACTGCAGACATTCCTTGAAGAGCAATGTTTCTAATTGCTGTGTAAGTTAAAAAGGGCTTACTTTAAAAGCGTAATGTAATTTAGTATTTTCCACGTTTCAAATCGCTGTACAAGTTAAAAGGCTTACTAATATTTTTACACACAATTGCCTTCGAGCGACTTCGAGAGACTACTTCGAACTATATATTACTACGAACAGGATTGTCACATCCACGCTAACAGTTCAACCTGATATATAACATCTTACCTGTAGCTACTAAGTTCATAACCTCCAATTGCCACTAGCCTTAGGGCTCGTGGACAGGGAACCTAGGTTCGCTCATTGCACTACATCCTCTGCGAAGATGGCTGACGGAACTGTTGCCTCGCCGGCACACAACTTAGCTCCTGTCTCGCACAGCTTCACAAGCTCCAAGGATCCACGGTGGACGGTACCACCCAGATTTCGGACGGATCCAATCAGACTACACAGTTCATAATGTAACTGTGAATATTGATAACCAAGACACTCTGTCAAGAGCAGTCTTTGATCAAATAGAACAGCTCTGCGTCGGACCACTCCCAATAATCACTCACGGTGATTATAGTAAAATAACAGAGAAGATGGTGCGTCGCCACTTCAAAGGAATTCAGGAATTGTTCCCTGAGTTGTTCCCTACACAGCTCTCCACTCTCTGAAGCTGCAGCCTGCAAAGCTGTTAACAGTAGATGTGAGGTGAAACAGTTCAGCAGGTCATTCTCCATTGACTCCATTTTTAAATTTTGCTTCATACTTATATTTTTTTAATAAAAGCATCCAAAGCATTTTCTTGTATTCATTTGTTTGCTGAGAGCATGTACAGTATTTGAAGAAAAATCTTTTTCCAGTTGCAGTAGCAGGGGTGTGCACATCATTGAAATCAGTCTGATTTAAATGTATTATAGTCTACTGTATATAGAGTCATGGCCACAGATTGAATGCGGCTGATTTAAATGTAGAAGTATCTAGATAAATAGATACACAATTCAAATCGATTTGGTTTGTTAAAGAACTGGAGAGATGGGGAGACATACTGAACAATCACTCGCAATCTATTAGGATATAGAGGCAGTCAGAGCTTAATTTCACTTTTCTCCCCACAACATTTTGTTAAAGTATATCACTCACAGCACCTAATTGGACATGAATGCATAGTTGCATACAAGGGTCGTCCAAGGATCCATGGGTCAGTGGTTCGAATCCCGGCTCCTCCTGTCTACATGTCGAAGTGTCCTTGGGCAAGACACTGAACCCCAAATTGCTCCCGATGTGCTGGTTGGTACCTTGCATGGCTTCCGCCGCAATCGGTGTATGAATGGGTGAATGTAATGCACAATCTATGTAAAGCGCCTTGGATAAAGGCGCTATATAAATGCACCATTTACCAATTTTACGGTGAATTCACTCGACAGTGGAAAACGTTAATGCTCAAAAGGACTCAGGATATTTATGAATCCGCTAACCGCGTGCGCGCTGCCAACTACGTGCGTATATCTCATAACATACCCTGCCCCGCGCCACTCGCAGATCTCTTAGCCTCACTAGGGAACTATAGCTGCAAGGACAACGGAGTTCAGTACCAACTGATACCACCCGACAACCCTCAAGCTCAGCCTCCCGATTGGTGGGAAATTTCTCAACCGGTCCTAACTCATTGGATCCTCTTGATGAACCGTATACAACATTTGTTTGTTGTAAAAGAGTTCCTGTCTCTGCGCGACTGCGATGGAAGAGCAATGGTTGTCACAACCATTACGGAAGCGGCCCACCTCCGGACCGTCAAGGCTTACATCCAAGGACCAACCCCAGCCGATGCCATGACACGCTTCTTACAGGATCACCCCCTGTTCATAGTAAATGCAATCCCGGCGGCACAATGTCACTTACGACTAACCGACCCGATGGATGTCACCTCCGTCATGCACTCCTACCTCAAGGACTTCTGCATAGGGACCAACTCATAACGAGTCGATGTCTACACGCTCTACTCTCCACCCTTTCAACCCTCACCTCCCTCCCTCACAATGATTCTTGCCTTTTAATCTAGAGTCACATGAACCTTAGCTATGTATCGTCTTTTGATACTGATCTAAAAATATTATTTAAATTAAATAATCATCTTCTGTTTGGGGATTACCTTTTTGGTTTTGATGTGTGATTTGAACTTCCTCTGATACTCAATTATTTACTTATATTAAGTAGGTACGCGTTGTCTCCTCCACTTTAGGAGTTATGTCTCATGAAATGTTGTAACATTTTTGATTTTGGTATCCAAATCAAAAGTAGCTGTAATGTACCACCAAATGTTTCAGCAACATTTACAGTAGGTATCCAGAAGGTCATGACATGCATGCATTCTTTAACTCTCAACATTGTGGCAATGTTGTTGTACGTTTATTGCTCTTATATATGCAGGTTTTTTTCTTTTTTACACGCTTGCCCTTTGTTGTCCCAGGGCACCAATTCCACCACGGAATAGAACGCAACTACAAGATCAGACCGGGAACTCTCTTCTTCCTTAATGTTAACGAAGTCCACACCCACAACACCAGAGGGAGTGCAACAAACCATGTGCAACCCAGATTCGGCACAAACAGGGGACTAAATTATTTTCGCTGTATCACTGTATATGTTTCTTTTCCCTTTTTACCTCCTTTATGATGAATTCCTGTTCTGTTCTTTGGCTATATAGAAGTGTCTATTTGTACATTTCTAAATGTTTTGATGAATTGAACAAGGTGGACCCTCTTGTAAATTGGGTCGTCCACTCACAGTTAACAGTCTTTGTATTGAGTGCTTGAAATGTACTGTAATCCTGCAAACTGTCAATACATATTTCAATCAATCAATCAAAAACTGTAGGCTACAGTAAATACTCTCCCAAGCCGTTTTATTGAGTGTCCCCATTTCGTCACTTTCCCAAGACAATGTTTTGATGCCTGGTGGAGTCTCCTTTGAATCTCAAATGATTGGCTCAGGAATGTGACAAAAAAATAATATATTCAAGGCTTTATGGGGTGTGTAATTAATAAGTTCGCACTTGTCGCTTTTTAAAATTGATATAAGTTAGTGTAATTTATTTCATGTGTGAATCATTTATGAACCCATTTAGGACTGAGGCCATTTCTAAAAAGATCCTATTTTTTCTGAAAAAAAAATTGTATGAGCTTGTAGATCTGCTATTTTTCAATAGCAAAAGTAGGCTATAACAATGCTTAAAACACAAAGGGGTTCCCGTCCTGAATGGGTTAAAAACATTTCATTCATTGCCAGTTACATATATATAATGTATATTATATTGCGGAATGTTTTATTATGTTTCATAACATTATATGCTTTTAAGAAAGTTTTCTATGTGCTCAGTAGAAGTAAAATGTGCACTGTTCTGATCTTATGTCACCCCTTTGATGTAAATGTAATGTAAATCAATTCAGTTTATGTAACGTTTCTTTTAACTTTGCTAAATTTAATGAAAATGAGTTGGACTAAATGAAAAACATGCATTGGTTTGAGTTGGGACGACATATATAAAATGTGTGGGCAAAACTGCACACATTTGAAATGCGTTCAACTGAGAGATTTCTTTGAGTGAGTTTTATGTTACTGAAAATACAGCGCTTCAGTTTCACATGTGTTATGGCCTGGCCACAACACAAAAAGAGGAAACCACACCAGAGGTCCAGTAACAAAAGAAAAATCAGTGTTTTAAAAATGTAATAATTTAATTAGCTTAAAAAGTTTCCAACTTAAACTGACAGGGAAACATTCTGCCCAAAACTCAATCGACACAAACAACCAAACTAAGGTGCTCTGCGGCAGCCGCTCCCGCAGCCTGTGGAGAAATGAAGAGCTGGACCACCGAGCAGGTCTGTTAAATAGTGTTTGGAGAGACACTGGCCAGGTGCCTCCCCTTCCGCTAATCACCTCTTGCTCCACCCTCCAATCCAGCACTGCAATAGGTTAAAGGCACACACACAGAACCTGCAGTGATGGAAAGAAGTACTAAATTGTTTTACTTAAGTAAACGTATCAATACCTCAATGTAGAAATACTCCATTACAAGTAAAAGTAGAAAGTACTCATTATGCAGAATGCCCTATTTCAAGTGTATGAACATCTTTTGAAAATAGCAGATCTACAAGCCCTTGTATATCGGCTATTTTAAAATGGCCGAAATGTATACAGGGCTGAATAAATGGTGGTGCATTTATATAGCGCCTTCATCCAAGGCGCTTTACATAGATTGTGCCTTACATTCACTCATTCTGAGCGGGAACCCCTTTCCGTGTTTTAAGTGTAGCCGGCTGGAATTGAGCCATCAGGGCCACCGTAGCAGCAGACGCTGCGTCAAGACTAATCTTGACTAGTATTTAAATGCCCAGCCATCCATCAGGTCATCAAGCCCCCTAAGCCAGGTGGCTGCGTTTACACTGTAGCACCACAGCAGGACTTGCCTCGGACACGGCAGGTAAATCACGGCAGGTACATCAACCAGTGCTGAGCCCCCCAACTGCCCCTGTACATCAACCAGTACGGCTGTGGCTCAGGAGGTAGAGCAGGTCGTCCAATGATCCCTGGGTTGGCGGTTCCAATCCCGGCTCCTCCTGTTTACATGTCGAAGTGTCCTTGGGCAAGACACTGAACCCTACATTGCCTCCAATGAGTTGGTCGGCGTGAGCTTGCCACCATTGGTGTGTGAATGTGGGAAGTGAGGACGCTGGCGTCGACTGTTCGCCGCTTCACCTCCCAATGTATGAATGAATGAACCATTGTAAAGCGCTTTGAGCACTTGGAAAAGCGCTATAAAAATGCAATTCATTATTACACTACTGATTTCACTGATTAACACACCCCACATGATTAAGTTGTTTATATTGTAAATAAATATTACTTTGTGCACTTTTAAAAGCTGTGTCTTCCTCCTTTTTGTTATGGCCTAGAGCCAGGTCATGACAAACTGGGGGCTCGTCCGTCGGTGAGGCGAGGTAAAGTATCTAAACTAAGGCAGGCTATGAATAGTTCAGACAACATTAAATCAAATGACTGTATTAAGAATATCATAATGAATGACAAAAGTTGTATATTTGAATTTCATCAGGTTGAAGTAGGTGAGGTGGAGCGCCTGCTCCGCTCTCTTCCTGACAGTAAGTTAGCAGGCCTAGATAACCTGGACAGTAAATTGCTCAGAATGACTGCTGGTATCATAGCATCTCCTATCTGTCACATTTTTAATAGATGTTTGGATGTGGGCCTATTTCCAAAGATCTGGAAGGAGGCTAAAGTTATTCCTTTATCTAAGGATACCAAAGCTGCTTTTAATGAGGGGAATTCTAGACCTATAAGTATTTTACCCGTTTTGAGCAAAATCATGGAAAAGTTGGTGCATGCACAAGTTCAAGAGTATTTCGTATCAAACAATCTTCTAACAAATTCTCAACATGCCTATAGAGCCGGCCACTCTACCTCTACTGCGATGATACAAATGACTGATGACTGGCTTAAAGCGATAGATAATTCGATGATGGTGGGCACTTAAAGTACACTTCCATTCCATGTTAGTTCCATTGATTCAAGGTGGAACACAATCAATTGATTGATCATTAAAATAAACATGCTCTGAAAATGCACACGGCCCACCCATCTGACCTCTTAACAAGCAAATGGCTGCTGTGTTAAGTGGTCATTGGTGTGCCAGGCACGCTTCCGAGATTTTCAAGGGGCAGCGTTGATAACCTTTTTATGTCCTGTTTGTGTGTAAATGTAATAAATCAAAGACACTTACTTGTTACAAGATTGTACTGTTTTGCAATAGACCCCAATGGGTGCTCCACTATTGTGTAGCGTGTAGCCTACGTACTGTGCTGTATGAAAGACATAACAATAAAGATATTGTACTCTTTAAAAAAAAAAAAAAAAGGAATGCAAATGGTTGTTTGATATTTTTGGATGCCAAGATGTATGTTCAAATTGTTTGTACCGGCATTAAGTTATTTTCTTAGACTATGACATGTCATATGCATCTGAAGTGGTTGAATTCTCACTAAGGTCCTAACACCATTTATGCATGCTATTATTGTTTGTTCTTTGATCAGATCAATCTAAAGGAAAGGGATGTAGATCATTTGACTAAATGATTATGTTTGTCCGTGTAGAGCCACCGTACTTCGGTGGGCGTTACTTACAGGTACCGGTGTTTGGAGTGACAGGTTCCTGCATGTGATGGGCCAGTTGTAATGATACCCCCGATGTGTGAAGAACGCAATAAACCAACAGTCTTATAAACCTGTCTGATTCCTATCCTCCTACCCTACAACAGGACTAGTTTTACACTTAGCAATTTTTATTTTTATTTTATCTGAACTAATGTAAGTTGAATACTGACTTTTTAACAAATGTGTATTTGTAATTGTATGTCTACTGTAATGTTTATTCTTGTGTGGACCCAGGAAGACTAGCTGGTTGCTATGCCACCAGCTAATGGGGATCCTTAATAAAAATCAAATCAAATATAGGTTAGCAAAGAGGAAAGAAAGAGAGGCGGGAAGATTAAACCAGCTTCAGAACAAACAAAGTTGTGTTAGTTTGGTCATCCATTTGCAGTTGAAGCCAATCAGCCTGGAAGATGGAAGGCCAAAATGGAAGTAAGGAGAAAGACGATACGCAAGACAAGGAGGCAGAGCAGACAGTGATAATTCAACAGGAAAAGACCATGAGCAGCAGCAGCGGCGATGAGGCAGCAGTGGTGTCACCAAATAAAGAGGGAGGAGCCAAGAATGAGCAGGATGGAATATTGAGGACCTGTGAGACTGTGCTGAGAGGCTACATCAGCGAAACGTACGCTAGAGTCGAGCCAGGCGAGGTCTACGGCATGGAACTGAGAAGGGATCCAGAAGGAGGATTGATCCAGTTTTCCGCCCGTGTAAATGCACAACAATTCAATACAATAAAATTGTGGAACAGTCGCTGCATGACAGATTTGACATTTACCTGGAACGAGAAATTGGGGAGGGGCACCTTGGTGGCCGTGTTGGAGTTCCAGGTCAGCTATTTTGATAACCCCATTGGCCGCGTACAGATCAATTTCGAACCAGAAATAGAGGTGCTATCATTTCAAGCTAAAAACATTGACAAACTGGGGGCTCGTAGTTGAACTTGGGTTATTTTAGATGGATTTGGTTTGGCTGTGACATTTGTTTGAGCAGGTAAAGTGTGATTTCCTGTTTTAGTTTGAAGCCTGGATTGTTAAGGCTGGTCACAGTGGTTGGAGGAAGTCCACGTTAAGAAAGTGATTTGTTTGGTTTAAGTATTTTGGTTGCTGGTTATATTGAAAGTTTGGTTGTAATTTACATATAGTGTATTGTGTGCTGTCATCAGGCTTTGATAGACATGGTTTTTGGTGTGATGCTTAGAGGTCAGGGTAGGTGTTGACATGTGTTGTTATGCTGTTGGTTGAGTTGTGTTCCCTGTTAGGCATAACGGTGGGTCCCCTTTTGGGTCTCACTGTATTTTTTGTTTTCTTTTAGACTATGTTCCACAAAAGATGGGACAGGGTGGTGCCACTGGGATGCCTTGTCGGTATGGGGGACTCAGGAGGGCAGGCCCGCGGGAAGTACTTTACACTAGCAGGGGCTGAACGTGTACCTGGGGGTGCGCACGCATAGCGCGCGCCGCAAAAATGCGCGTGCACGCGCATTTTCGCGCATTTTCACGCGCAAACGTGGCATTTACTTTCCCTCTCCACACGCAAGTTATATATGAATGAACTGACACAGGCAATTAACCAGGATAAGGTGCCAATACTGTGATACAGCATATTTAAATCTCTTTTTTTTTCTTTCTCTCCTGTTCGAGGGGGGGCTGTGCCTGGGGGGAGGGGGTGCTAGCACCCCTACTTCCCTCAGCCATGCAGGAGGGCCACTGAAGACCAGGGCAAGTTGGGTCAGTTTAGTATTGGCTAGGTAGCTGAGTTAGGGGGAACACGCTCACTTGGTTGGGCTTGATACAGTACATGTCCTAGACTCACTGTCAGCACTTTGCCTTGTCTTGCAGCACACACATTTGTTGAGAGAGAGCATTGGTTACTGTGGGAATCACTTTTTTGTTATATATGGCAAGATATAGTAAAGCCTTTGTAAAGTGAATAATAGGCTAATGAAAAAGTGTGGTGTCACTGTTATTTAAATGGTCACATGTCCTAATTGATTTCCCCTTGTTGTAATGGCATTCATTACAGTGTGGTCCAGTATTGGCAGTACCTAAAATGGGGCTGTTGTAGCTGACTTGGAGAGCTCCATGTGTGGAAGCTTTAGGTCAGTGAGTGAATATGTGAATGGCAGGAGTGGTCTTCACCAGGCTGGTGCGGCTGGGAGGCAGTGTTGTTTCTGCCAGGCTGTAGATAGCTGGGAGGTGTAGATTTTGTATATTACCCTGTCCAGACTTCAATGTATGAGATTTGTCTCACCAGGCCGGCATGGCTGGGAGACAGTGTTCTGTTTCCCCCTTTCCTTCTGACATATGGGTCGGTTGGGGAGGGAGGTTGGTTGGGGCAACACTGGATCGATTTGGTGTGAAAAAAAAAGGTCCAGTTCAAAACATCTACGCGACCTGTACCCCCAATGCCTGATCAAGCCTTTCTGGGCGAGCCGGAGACGCCGCCGTACTGCGAATTCTTTGAGGACAGACCCTTTATTATTGAGCCCTCGCTCGAGGAGGAGGAGGAGGATGACCTTGACACAACATTTGAATTCCCTCCTCCGGCCAAAAAACAAAACGTTCCTGTACTATCACTCGCGGAGGAGGAGGTGTTGCCAGTTGGCCAGCTGGTCTACCTACGGGACCACTCTAACAGAGGGAGAAACAAGATCCAGGACACTTGGGCTCCAGCCATCCATCAGGTCATCAAGCCCCCTAAGCCAGGTGGCTGCGTTTACACTGTAGCAACACAGCAGGACTTGCCTCGGACACGGCAGGTAAATCGCTCCATGCTTAAACCGGTACCAGGCAGCCATCCTGTTGCTCAACCTATGGTGAACCAAAGGTCCCGTGGTGGGAGGGATGAGGAGGACGAAGACTATGACGACGAGCTATACATCATGGTAGGCCCTGCTCAGCCCACAAGGCCAGGTCCAGTTGGTGTCCCAGCCAGCGGCATCCCCCCCCACTGGTCCGTTGGTGGTGCCGAGCCCTCCAACTGCCCCTGTACATCAACCAGTGCTGAGCCCCCCAACTGCCCCTGTACATCAACCAGTGCTGAGCCCCCCAACTGCCCCAGTACATCAACCAGTGCTGAGCCCCCCAACTGCCCCCATACATCACCCAGTGCTGAGCCCTCCAACTGCCCCAGTACATCAACCAGTGCTGAGCCCCCCAACTGCCCCCATACATCACCCAGTGCTGAGCCCTCCAACTGCCCCAGTACATCAACCAGTGCTGAGCCCTCCAACTGCCCCAGTACATCACCCAGTGCTGAGCCCTCCAACTGCCTCTGGGTATCCACCAGCCCCTCCTAGCAAAGCAGGTGCCATACGAAGGTCGACTCGGGAGACAGCCGGCCAACACTCCAATCGCCATAATCTGCCAGTGGCGATGGGGGGTGCGGCTACACTCTCCCGGATACCTGGTGTGAGCAGCTCCACATCAGTAGTTTTTAGGCCATGGTGCTAGGGTGGTTTGTTGTCAGGGACGCCAATGAAAAAAAAATGGGGGGGTAAATGTAGCCGGCTGGAATTGAGCCATCAGGGCCACCGTAGCAGCAGACGCTGCATCAAGACTAATCTTGACTAGTATTTCAATGCCCAGCCGGCAACCAAACGTTAGGCTGTTGTTGTGGTGTCGGCTGCGGGTTTCGCGACCCGGGGTTTGTTTTGTTTGTTTTGTTCTTTTCCCTGCCTGGGTGAGTAGAACACTGTATTGCTGTCTTGTCTGTTATATAGAGTTAAAACATGAGTATGATTGTATTGTAATTTATTGTTTTTGTCACTACCACCCAGGTCGAGTACAGTGTTTTGGTGTCCTGAGTGATGAACAATGTATCGAGAGGATATCGTGTGAGAACACAGACATTCAAGATTGACACCACTGCTGTTTTGTTTTGTTTAGTTTAAGTTTTGTTGTTTTTGTTTGAGCCATTTCTGTTGTGTTACTTTGAGCTGGGTTTTCTTTATACTAATTTTATGCTTGTTGTTTTCTTTCTTTTCCCCCACTGTGGTGAGTGCTGCACTGCTGCTATCCGGACGCCAAGGGGAGCTTAGTGGTATATCAACCGACCGGCCGTGTGGGTGGCGGCGAGTAGGTTCTCTATCGTGTTCGAGACTGGCTCTCCACTACAAATTATTCAATGTGTACGGGAAGCTGTCCCCACGGGGCAGTGTACATGGATATCTCTTTAAGACACATCATCTACGGTGGCCCTGCCCAGATGCCAATCAGCGGGCTATTTAAGCCCCGTCTGGGCATGGCCACTTCGATCTCAGCAGTTTGGAAAACACATAAAAAAAAACAATATTAGAACAGCTGCGTGGCACACAGTCTGCTTACCGGAGGTATAAGAAGAGAGCCGGTCGTCTCGACGACTCCTCTCAGGGCGCCGCGTAGCTCCACAAACAACAACAGCAAACAAGCCTCAGTCTTGTCCGTGCGTTCGCTCCCTGGTGAAACCTGACCTCGTTTGGTTGGAAACCTTGTGACGGCGCTCGGTGTGGCCAAAGGGTCTCAAGTGTGAAGCCGACCTCGTTGGTGGAGCCTTGGTTCCCTGGCTGCATAAGCGTTGTGAGACCCTGAGCGAAACCGACCTCGTCGGTGAACCTCCGGGTTAAACATCGCGGCTGTACACCACTGCGGCGGCCGGCGGGGTAGAACCCAGAGAGAGCTGACCCATTCGGCGGATCTCTGAGGCCATCTGCTGTCGCTGATCGCTGTCGCTGCGGTCCGGCCGGACCACACGACAGAGGGAAACAATACAACCCCCGACTTCCGCGTTGACGTCATCACGTCGGCGTGGGGGGAGGAGGCTCTAGTGCCCCAAGCAGTGTCACCCAAGCAGTCGTATAGTCTGGTCTATAATATAAGTGGGTTTATATACACACATTATATACTGTATATAGGTTATAGATAGTAGACTTGTGATACATATCTATATACCTATCCAGGTACTTAAATAAATAAATAAATAAATAAATAGGTATACATTCATATATATATATATAAAATATATATATATATGAAGTTATAATACATATCTATATACTTGGCTGAATAAGTAGAAATAAGTAAATAGATATCCATATATATATGAACATATATATGTAAATTATAACACATAGCTATATATTTAAGTACATAGGGAAACAGATAAGAACATGGCCAGTCCGGCGCACACCTGTTCGGGGTGTGGGGTAAAAATGCCCATGGAGGACGGCCATGAAAGGTGCATGTTGTGCTTGGGTTTGGACCCGGCATTCTGCATGAACTGTTTCATCCTGCCGGCTAGAGTGAGGGAGGCCAGGGCTCGGTCATTCTCTCTGGCACCGGTAGAGGCTTTTGTAGCCCAGCAGCATCAGGCTAAGCGGCTAAAGACTGCCGTTGGTGGCGACCAGCGGCAGAGGCAACCCCGGTCAGCCACAGCTCCGTCAGCCCCACCAGCTCCGCTAGCTCCGCCGACCCCAGGGCGTCCGCCGACTCTGCGGCGCCCTACAGCCACAATATCGGCCCCACCTGCTCCACAGAACCCTGCTGCCATTGTAGGCCAGGAGGAGGTGCACCTGGAGGAGGGGTCGGAGGAGGAGGATGTTGATGTTCTGGGGGATGACCACGAGGACCTTGAGGAAGAAGACCTCCCCCCTGGCAGGGGGAGGAGGAGGCACAGGCGGAGGAGGAACAGGAACAAGAGCAGTACCCCTCCCCCGTTCTGGAGCTCGTGGCTCGGGCCGCACAGGCCTTGGATGTGGAGCTGCCCTCAGAGCGGACACGGAGAACCTCCCGGTTCGACGAGGAAGTGGGGGACCAGCCGCACCCCCTCTTGGTGCCGTTGCTTCCAGAGATGGAGGACTTAGTGTTCCAGCAGTTTCAGAAGCCGGCGGAGGATCGGCTGTGGCCCACCACCGCCCTTGGATCGGGCCTTGGGGGCCTTGATCGCCCCCACCACGTCAGTTCTGGGGAAGCCAGCCTGTGCCACTAAGAACACCAAGGCCATGGACACCATGCTGACCAAGGTGCATGGAGCCCTGTCGGTTCAGGGTCAACTAACCAATACAGCATCGATCCTAGCAATGTACCAACGCGGTCTGGCCAGACAGCTGGACAGCGGGGGCCCCGACCTCGCTGCCAAGTTGCAGCAGGTGTCGGCGCTTTTGGCAAGAGTAATGAAGGAGCAAGCGGTGGCATCAGGCAGGGCGCTTGCCTCGCTCTGCGTGGCAAGGCGCCACCTCTGGCTGTCACAGTCGAAGCTTGAAGCGGCTGACAGGAAATGTCTGGCGGAGCTACCCGTGGTACCATCGGCCATGTTCGGGCCGAGTGCCATGACACTGCTCCAGCAGGCCCAGGAGGCCCGCAAGTGTGCTATGGAGGTGGCGGGGGCTATCCAGAGGGGCCGCAGCCGGCAGGTCGCGACTCCCCGGGCAGGGCCACCCCGACCCACCTATGACGCTCCAGGGGACCTAAGGGCCCAGTTGGACTCCACTCGACGAGGGAGGCCCGGCCGAGGCCAGAAGCGGGGGCGGGGCAGAGGCACAGGGCCCCCGTCGCGCTCCTGACGGTGGGGGGGGGGCTCAGCCCCCTCTTGCCGGCCCCTGGAACAGACATTGTTCTGGGGGACAATTGGGGCGGACCCCTGGGTGATTTCCACCATGACCCAGGGGTATCGGCTGCAGTTCCTGCGCTCGCCCCAACGGACACGGTCTGTCACTCTCACAGTGGTGGCATATGTGAAACACAGATAGGCTTTAGCAGCAGAGATCACCACTCTCCTGGTGAAGAGGGCCATCAGAGTGGTGCCGCAGGCCACTCAGCAGGCGGGGTTCTACTCCCGTTAAGGATGGGAGGCTGAGACCAATTTTGGATTTGCGGGGGCTCAACAGGTATGTGAGACCCCTGCGTTGCAGGATGCTGACGGTGCCGAGGGTCCGACAGGCCATCCTACCAGGAGATTGGTTCGCATCAATCGACCTGGAGGATGCTTACTTCCAGATTCCGATATGGGAAGGACACAGACGGTATCTCAGGTTCGCCTTCGACGGCAGGATCTTCGAGTTCTGTGTCCTACCGTTCGGAATATCACTAGCCCCCCGCACGTTTACGAGGTGCATGGACGCAGTCCTGGGACCTATGCGGGGAGAGGGCCTTCGCATCCTGAATTATTTGGACGGCTGGCTTGTGTGTGCCCGCTCAGAGGGGCAGTGCCACGACAACGTAGCTCGGCTCCTGCAGCACCTGGGGCACCTGGGCCTGCGCCTCAGTGAGAAGAAGAGCAAGCTCCAGCCGTCACAGTCCATGGAGTTCCTGGGCATGTGGTTGGATGCCAGGGCGGGGACCTTGTCCCTCACTCCGGTGAGGCAGGCCGCCATCAGGGACTGCTTGTCCCAGTTTCGGCTGGGGGCCAGGGTGACCTGGAGACTATGTCTTCGCCTGTTGGGGCTTATGGCGGCCACAGTACACATCGTGCCCCTGGCACTCCTGAATATGCGGCCAGTACAGCGTTGTCTCCTCGGTCTGGGCCTTTGCCCTCAGAGAGGCCTTAGCGTCTTGCGGGGCCAGCTGGGCCTAGGTTGCGTCTTGCACCTAGGCCATGAGTTTTGTTGACTGGCCTCAGCCTCGGGCAGGGCCAGCTGGGCCTAGGTTGCGCCTTGCACCTAGGCCACGAGTTTGTTGACTGGCCGCAGCGTCTGGCTGGGCCAGCTGGGCCTAGGTTGCGTCTTGCACCTAGGCCACGAGTTTGTTGACTGGCCGCAGCGTCTGGCTGGGCCAGCTGGCCTAGGTCGCGTCTGGCACCTAGGCCACGAGCATCATAAAGGGTTTTGGAGCACATTGGTGAGCTGGCGCCAGGGATGGCCACGGCCATGGCGCTCACCACTTATAGGCTCTAATGGAATTCGAGGTTAAACTGCCTCGAGCTGCCGCGGGGGCAGCCGGTCTGCTTATTTCCTCGCGGTGTGTCTTAGAGTGTTCCCGTACAAATGTAATAATTTGTAGTGGAGAGCCAGTCTCGAACACGATAGAGAACGGAGGGTTACACGGTAACCCAGGTTCTCTGAGTGGAGAGACTGGCTCTCCACGAAAGAGCCGCTCCGAAATTCGTGTTAATCGAAGTGGCCATGCCCAGACGGGGCTTAAATAGCCCGCTGATTGGCATCTGGGCAGGGCCACCGTAGATGATGTGTCTTAAAGCGATATCCATGTACACTGCCCCGTGGGGACAGCTTCCTGTACAAATTGAATAATTTGTAGTGGAGAGCCAGTCTCTCCACTCAGAGAACCTGGGTTACCGTGTAACCCTCCGATCTCACTGTAGCCCACGACCAAGGTTTAAGGTTTGCTGTGGTATGAATGTGAGTGTGTGTGTGTGTGTGTGTGTGTGTGTGTGTGTGTGTGTGTGTGTGTGTGTGACTTTCTTTCCATTCAACACTCGAGTGTCCAAAGCTGGGGAGTCAGGGACATACTTCCTGTAAGCAGTTCAGAATAATGTTTAGGGTAAATAATCAGCAACGTCTTCTCGCTTAAATCTGGGCGTCCCTCACTTCCCACAAGTGTGATTATTTTGTCTTTTTTTTAATGGTTCAGTCAGAGCATGACTGTGTTTCCTTGACAGACGCGTGGGTTGAGATGACCCCCCATGAGGCGGGGTACTCTCTCACCGGGGCCTTCCTGGACCAGAAACGCTTTGGGAGTAAGTTTGACAACGGGATGTTGATAAAGAAGCAGCCAGAGATGGACATGCTCTACGTGCAAGGTGAGCCTCCACCATGCACGGTCAGTCCACTTGTTCTGTTGGTTTGCTTCTTCCAAAGTATTATATTTACAATTCAATTGAAATTAAATTAAATAAAATTACACATTTTGTGTTCATCTATTGGCAGGCTTATGTGGTAGTGCTGCAGCTGATATACCATTTTTCAAACTAGGTTGGTTACTTGGTTCATTGGTTGTTCATTCAAGCAATCCCTCTCTCTCTCTCTGCGTGCGTGTGAGTGTGTGCATGCATGCTTTAATATGTCAGAAACTACAACATTGTGTGTTTGCTGTTTGGCACTGTAATCCACAGTATCTATTTAGCGTATAGCCGTATAGTAATCTAATCCTGTATAGTACTCCCGTAGTACTCTCCACCTACTGTACCGACTGTATGAATGATGCTCAGCCTCTTTCCATCCATCCATCCACCTGCCCACCCACCTCTCTCTCACATTTCAGCGTTCGACCCCCTCATGAACCCCAAATGGGGAATCACATACAACTTCCTGCACAACATGACAGGTGAGTCCAGAGCTCTGACACAATTCACTGATCATAATTATGGTGGAATGTCATTTGTTCTGAAGTCTTATTGATCCGACTGGCCCCATTATAACTAACCTTATCCCTAACCTCACACTAACCACTAATGGTTGGAACAAGGGGGTTTTATAATGGGTATTTGAGTATAATTCTGGCATTCCTAGATGTGTTCTTGCATGTATTAGAACAGTGATTTATGATGCAATTATAATGCATTATTATGATACTGGCCAAAACAAGAGTGCAGTAATTTTAAAGTATTATGACACTTGATCTTGCACTGTAAGTCAGTATAAAATACTTGTCACGACTGGCCACGACTTAATGACGCGTGCTCGCAGAGACAGTTTATTTATTTTTGGACCACAATTCTTATATGAGACGATTTAAGATGACCCCATGTTATTCTCCATAGAGGACCAGGGGTCCCCCCCCCTTGGAACCAGGGGTTGACGTTAGGACTTCGGCGCTATATAGACAGTGCTCTACTGTGTTTTGTAATGTATTGTGTTTTCTATACAGCTGAAGAAGCAAGAGAAGAAGACCCTGATGTCCAAAATCAGGGTCTACAGGGTCTTTCTAAATCAGAAACAAGGGAGTACATCGATGCTGGACTGCTGCTGAACTCTCCCTACTTCTCCGTCCTCAGGAAAGAGAGAAAAGTCGACCTCATCATCTCCCTCGACTTCAGCGAAGGAAACCCTATGCAGGTAACCAGGTAACACACGCACGCACACACATATATACAGACCCAAATAAAATCCCCACACTTTTAAGTCCTGACGGTGCCACGGCGTACAGAGTTTAAGTGTTTTCACTGAAATGTTTTTTATGCCCATCATTGTCATCAACACAACATCAGGATCCTCACATGTTCATATTTAGTCAATCAGTCGTATGGTAGTGGGTACTTCACTGGGTACTCTGACAACAAGTACAACGGGTATTCCATAAGCACACTGACCTTTCCATCTTGCATCGTTGGCTGACCTGCATCATTACTGAGTAGGACTGGTGCCGTTACACTCCTAGTATTTAATAATGTAGAAATTTGGCAAATCTTACACTGAAGATGCAGGCAGGATTACATTGAGTGTGTGCAATGAGTCCGGTTTTATAGGGAACAGTTTGATTGGAGAAGTGTTTGGACATGGCACTGCTGGGCTGATGAGGGAGTGGGGACAGGTGTGTACCTACAGTAGGACTGAGAGATGGAATGTAATGTGGGAGTGGCCTAACTAATCCTAACCACAAATAATCAAGACATTGTCTTTATCATTTTGTTTCTACAGACAATTGAGGATGCTCATAGGATGTCCACGGATATGGGTACAGCTTTCCCACACGTTGAATTTCCAGAAGATGACAGAAAAGAACCAAAGGACTTCTACGTGTTTCCAGGAGACGACAACACCCCAACAGTGATCCACATGCCTCTGTTCAACAGAGTGAACTGTCCAGGTAAGTGTTCTGTTTGCATTGTACTTGTAGTAGTGCTGTAGTCGAGTCCACCTAAACGCGAGTCCAAGTCAAGACCAAGTCCGAGGGGCGAGAGTGCGAGTCAAGACCGAGTGTTGGAGGGGTTGAGTCAAGACCGACGGGAGACGAGACCGACCGAGTTATTACTTTATTTGATAGGTACAGAATTCATCAATGATGTTTATAGAACAGGTTTTAGTGAATTCCAAGAGTTCAACACTAGCCAAACCCATGCCGATCCTTGTTTCAAACCTACAGAAAATACAGTTTAAAACATGGCAATGAATCCAGAGCTAAAGCAGGGTGTAAATTGCCATGATATTAAATAGCGAACGGCACTTTGCCTAACGATAATGGAGTCCCTGCCGAAACCACTCTCTCTAATCTACTTCGAATTCACTACCACGTGTTCATAACATTATTGGTGACTCGGCTGTTGGATTTTGATATTATGGTAAATTTAATTGATCATATATTGTAATAGTGTGTCTCTGTTAGGCGATTAAACACTGCATGCATATATAAACAATGTTTTGTAACAGAGGGAGATGGAGGGGGAAACAGATCTTCGATCTCAGTGGCGCTTGTGCAACTTGATGCATGCAATAAAGATATAAGCATAATCTGACTCTGATTATAAACCACTTGAACCCCAGCTTCTGTATTCTGAGGGGAATATAAACAATAGTGTGACACGTGAGTTTTTAGATGTGTTTTTGTAATGGAGTTGGTACAACATATGTTCAGGAGGAAGGCCATGCTTACAAGCTAAGATCGGTGACCTCCTCTGCCACCATGCCATGCTAATTATATTCCTAGCCTCAGGTATCTAGCTCACCTCCTTCCCCACAGCTACAATCAACTCCACCACTTACCTGCCATGACTACCGATGCCAGCTCCACCCTCGCCACTCACCGAGGCCCTGCTGCCATGGCAACTGCCTAGCTCTCTGCCCTATCACCACCCTCGCTCCATTAAAGGGAAGAGTATATATGCCAGCCTGTTTCACCTGTCACTCGTGCATCGTATCTCGTACAACTCGTACTATACAAAGCACAAACCAAACGACACGCTCGTGCTAAAGCAACTCGTTTACTCACGCAATGGATAGTCTCGACCTCCATCCCCCCGACTCCGACGACGATTTTCAGGACCTTCCCGAGACGCCGGCGCCGCCCGTCCAGAGGTCTGAACTTTTTAACTTGAAATACTATGATGCCATCCAATTTGTGGTTATCGATCCCTTGCACAACTTATTGCTTGGAACAGCAACACATGTTTTCAAGACCTGGATTGAGCTCGGCGTTTTAACCAGCCACAAACTTGACGAACTCCAGAGACGATTGGACACTCTAAAGTTGCCTCATGACGTAGGCAGGATACCTGGCAAAATAGCTTCTGGGTGTCGTGGATTTACTGCTGATCAATGGAAAAATTGGACAACCATCTATTCTCTATTTTGTTTGAATGGCTTGATTGATGACAGCAACTATGAAATGTGGTTTGACTTTGTCCAAGCTTGCATTATTTTGTGTTCTAGGGTTATCTCGCATGACAGAATAGAAATTGCTGATGGCTACCTACAAACTTTTCTGGCCAAGTTTGTTGATGTGTTTGGACCACTTCGCTGCACACCCAACATGCTCCTGCATCTACATTTAAAAGACTGCATGTTAGATTATGGACCTGTTTATGCATTTTGGTGTTTCTCTTTTGAACGATTCAATGGGATGTTAGGACATTATCATAACAACAACAAAGACATAGAGGTACAAATCATGAGCTTCATGTGCCACTGTCCTGTGACTTTACTGCTGAACTTATGAATATCCTAGCAAGAGCTGATGCTGGTTCCTTGTCACTCCATGGAACCACTGACATGATGTATATAAAGCACAATAACCAGGTATCATCTGCAACACTTGATATAGCAGATAATAACTTGGTTGAACCTCTACGGCCATTCAAAGATTAATGTGAAAAAGTTTCTGATAGTAAATGTTAAATCACAGGCATCTACTCGTCAGCATTTTGTTGCAAAGGTGAAGTGGCTACACATCCAAAGAACAAGATTCCTTTACAGGATCTCCTCACTGGTAAACAAAAACACCTTGAAGACCCTAAGGCCCTATTTACACTTGATGGATATTTTATAGACATGGACACGTATATATCAATCAGTTGATATTTTAATAGACAGTTGACACACAGTGTCAGTGTGCACAGGACACAGAACTAAGTGGAGACATGCAATACTCTGTGTGTGTGCCAACTGCTTTAGAGCTATTTACAGCCAGTCCGTAAAAAACAAAGCCTTTTGTTAAGAATGCGGCCAGGCACCCCAGGGGGTCTGGGTGCTGTCTCTAATCTTGGTAACATCTCAAACTGCTAACCAACAGCTGTGTGTGTGTGCAGGGAGCTCCAGGCTTTCTGCTTCTTCTCTGCTCCAGAATTGATGAATCTACACTGTGTATTTGTGCTTAATCATTTAGACTGGTTAACAATATAGTTTGAACAATTTCATTACATGTGTTCGGCATACTTCATATATAGTATAGATATTGAATTAGTCTTATTTGGTATAAAACTTATAGAGTGTTACATGAGCTGTATGCTCTGTGTCCCTCCTCCCCCTCCACCGGAAGATCCTGTGAGTTTCTAGGGAGGCGGGACTTAGAAGCTAGTAAATACTGCAGACGCTGTGAAACTAGCAGAGTCCACACTGATTAGCTATGCTGTGACTTCATGTATTCCACGGGGCCTTCCGCCCGTGGAAAGCCTTGTACTGAGTTATTCTGTTCAATAAAGCTGATCAGAATGTGACGACAACCTGCTGGTCTTCTCCTTTCTTCCTTCGACGACCATCACTGCTAACGACACAATTTGGGTAACTTGGTGCTAAATATACATCATAAATGGCGCCCAATGGACTGGAGGAATGATGGTTTCTATGCCACGCTGAACGGACCTGCGACCTGCTGGGGGTCACTTTTGTGGCTCTGTGTCGTAGCGGTGATGGGGTGATCGAGGTGAGTTGGGGTGAAGAGGGGGGTCGTCTGCTCAGTGGCAACGCGTGTTTTCATTCACCATTGTTTTATTTTTTCTGTAAACGCCAGGCGAGCTAGTCATAAACTTGTCTTTATCCCTTTGAAATTCATTTTTTACGACAATTAAGTACTTTCCTACTTCTTGATAGTCCGTCGTCAAGTGATGGCTGTCATGAAGCATTCCTGGCCAATGTGCAGAAGATGTAGGTCTTTTAAATCTATGTGATTATTGCCTTCTGCTTCGAATAGAAGCGTGGATTCTGATATACCTTATAGGTTAAAGCGATTTCAAACGGCACACGTTTTTCGGGGAACCGGTGGGGTTGTGATGGTAGCATGCGAGCAGCAGTTGCCGCAGTGCTGTTCTGACCCCGCTGGGAGCTCCGGAAGGCGCGCGCGGTTTGCGAGCGTTTTTCATGACCAAGTTCTATTTGCGTGGCTGCTCTCGTTTTGAATGGAAGTGCACAATATTTGGACGGTTTTGTGCGTTCCTGAGGGCAAGCCGAAGGTGTTTAGTAGGATAACTGGGCCCTACGCTGCTGGGTGTATGGAATAGGAATCTGAAATTTTGGATGATTAATATTAATATTTATTAATATTGTTCTTCTGAGGTTGTCTGGATTACGCAAGGCCCAGTAGGACGAGCCGGCGAGCGTATTGCAAAATTGAGTTTTTGTGACGTATATATATATACGATGCATATGTGCGCGCACTTCGACGTGTGCGTGTTTTTTCTTACATTGCTGCTGGGGGAAATGTGCGGGCGTATGGGGATTATTTTTATTAGATTAATTGTGGTTCCTTTGTGCCTGTGCTGTTTTCTCCGTGCGCGGTGGTTTTGTGGGAGGACACGTTGTGCGTTGATGTTTAGGTAGGGTGAGATCTCTTATTTTTGTCTGTGGTTCGTTATGGGACCGTGTTTACACCTCCAACAGCTGTGGGGGTGGCGGGGGGTTTTCTCCGGGGGAGCCCCCCCCTGTTTTCTGGAGTGTTTGAACTTTAATATTGTTTTTCGTTTGCGTTGTGGTTGCGTTCCCTGTGATGTCTGTGATGTGGGGGGCGTGCTGATTCGTTTTCGATATGTTTGTCATCTGTAGCAGGATTCACGACGACTTGTTGAGGTCTTGTTATTATTGTTTGGTCGCGGCCATGTTTTTACCCAGGAGGCCTTTGCGGTTATTCTGCGTGCCTGTCTGGGGCTGTAGAGCGGCCGTGCTACCTTTGTTCCCGGTCGAGGGGGGGAGTCTTGTTTCTTTTTAGACTCTCTTCAGACTTCCGGTATGTGATGCGGACTGTTTATGCTTTTTATTTTTTCACTTTCCATTGCAAGGGAATGTGGGGATGTAGAATGCTTGAACTAGAAGCGTTGTTTCTGAACTTGGGCTGGTTTTCTGTCAGCAGCTCTTGTTAAAGTTGTTCCCTTACGCCCGCTGCGTGCGTGCGCGTGTGCGTGTGGGTGTGCGCTCTTTCGGCGCTGTTTTATTTTCTTTGGGGACTTTGAGTGACAGTTTATCTTTGGCTTGACAAAGCCTATGGTTTTGGCGTGCATGCGTGCGTGCATGTGCCTTGAGTGCGTGGTACGTCTGTGATATGCGTGCGACGGTGTGGCTGTACTGTACGTGTGTACTTGTGGATGGTTGTTTATGGTGCGTGCGGGCCTGTGCCTGTGCGTGGGTGCGTGATGGATGCGTGTGTCGGTTGATCTGTTCTACTGACTGTATGCCTGTACTGAGAGTGATGTTATGGATGGCGTAGCACTGTTTTCTGTGATGATCAGATTCTTGTCATGAGCCATGATGGGTCATGGCTCAGGGGGGAGTAATGGGTTAATACATTTATGAACAAACTAGATAAATGAACGAAATTAATAGGAGGTTAACGAATAAACTGGATGCATGAACTAAATTAGATAAGGGAACTATAATATGGCTATTCATGTACGTTAGAGTGTATAAATGTATAAGAGTGAAATTATATTTGAGAAATTATTTAAAGTGCATTTATGGACAATTTCTGTGTTAAAATGTGGAGCTAAGAGTAACCATTGGGCATATAGTAACCACGATAGCGAGTCTATTAACTTCACTGTAGGAATATGGTGTGGGGTTAGGCCCTGGTGAAAATAGTAGCTATAATAGGGTGTTACCTCATTTTTGATCAGTGACTGTTTAAAGGTGGATTGACCTTTTTCTTAAATGAATAATATAGATATTACAGTAGGGAGGTTCATTTAAATTTTGACGGAGACAACAGCTCAGTCTATTTTGTTGTCTTGTGCTCAAAAACTCAGAGATTGGGGACAATTAAGGTTTAAAAAATGTGGGTTCAATTTGGGGGTCCGAATAAAATTTAGAAGGTAAATGACAAATGCATCTCAAATTGGAAATGGTTACATTTAGGTAAAAGTTAGGTATAGGTTAATTAGGGATTGTTAAAAATACAGTTCTTATTAGTAAAATTTATATATAGTTCTGCATGAGTAATTTGATTCTGGGACAAAAACAGTTGCTTAGGGTGAACTCAGTATGGGGTTGGTTGTATGCAAATGAGTGTGTGGGTGATTGGGTAACTATTCCCATGCATGTGTGTGTGTGTGTGTGTGTGTGTGAGATTGTGTCACGGAGTGAGAGAGTCTCCTTCTCCTATTGCAATGGAAGACAAATATTACTTCCACCTTGTTTGTTTGAGTGCATGAGTGAGTGAAACGACTGTGTAAAGTGAGTGAGTTTGAAGGGTTGGAAAATAATACTACTAAAACAGTGGTGGTATTTTGAATCAACTCTGTATGAGAGTGTACAGGCATGGAATCGACTCATTGAAATAGGCATAGTGGTATTAGACGCAGTCTTCTACCAAATTTTCTTATTTTGGTGGTGGGAACGGCTGGGTACACATCCAGTGTCGGGAGGAACTTAGTTCGCCCTGCCGTCAAAGCCTGAGTTTGGGGTAAGGGGAGCCAGGAGGTTTCGATGAGACGATCACATGCCTGGCGTATTGCGTGGTGTGAAATGTTGGCTATTAGACAGTAATGAATGTGTGAATGAATGATTGAATGTACTTCATACTAGACTTACTTCAAAAAGGTTCTAGCTATGTCCGGTGAAATATTGCTAGTAGAAGCCATTCTAAAAGTGATAGTTAAATGAGTAAATACATACAGAGCTACGTGTGAGGAATTGCAATGACAATTTTAGCATGCTCTGACGGAATGTGCTTTTAGGGAAAGAGGGGGAGAGAGCTAAAATCCCTTCTCACCCTAAATAGTTTTAAGATAGAGAGCTTTAGGGCCAGGTGTGGACATCCTGTCCCTTCCTTATCTCCTATCACTGTCTGTTTTAAAAGACCCACTGAGCTGTCCTGCAGGCAGCTATTTATTGGGGGTGCTATTTAGAGAAACAGATGGGACAGTGTTTGAAGAACAGGAGTGAAGAATGACTGATTGACCAATGACATGCAATGACATGTACACAAAGTGATGTCTGCTTCTGGAGTCTGATGTCAAGAGTAGATCGTAAGGACTACAGTTTCAAGGGAGGGTATTATGGTGTGAATTTTAAGTATTGGTTTTAGTCAAAAGTGTCTGTTTGTGTGTAGGGTGATGAAGGTGACGGCTGACAGCCTTACTACATAACGGTGATCACAGGAATTCGTAACCCTGTGTTCTGAGCACGACTAGCTGGTAACATGACGGAGGGGGAGTTGACCCATATCTCTAGGAGTGGAGGTTTCAGCCGAGGGATGATCACCCACGGTTGAACCTTTTAGGGTTAAAACAAGCCAAACCCTCAGCTTAATCACCTGTCCTGCCCTATCATCAATACGTTTGGTGACTTGACATCAGTGAATTTAGATAGTTCAGTGACACGATTTATGGCTCTCATTTAATAGTCTCATTGTAATCTCTCAACACCATGGTTATTACATTCCCTTGCCATGCCAGAACTAGGGAGGTTAGCAAAGAGAATGAGATTAATGCCAGAGAGTTCATCTTAGTGACCAGTAGCTTGTAGTGTCATCAATATCCTAAGAAATGATTGGGGATATTTGTAGTGGGAGCCTGTATTTCTTCCTTCAATAGGTGTGGAAGAGAGGAGTCCATCCATGGATTCCTGAAGGTGTCGAAAGTGACATCTGACTGCACCAAAAGGATCACGGGGAGACCACCAGCGCCTACAGGAGGTCATCCCGAGGGCAGAGAGTCCAGGGGGGTGTCTGCAGGCAGCTGTGACAACAGCGACAGAGGAGCTCCTAACTCAGCTTCTACCGTCGGAAATCAACAGCAGGTGACTTTCACAGACCTGTGTTCGCTACAGGAGAGGTCCAAGGGAGGCTACGGCCCACGGGCCGGTGCAAACTGGTTCTCCTTCTGCACTAGGAGGGAGGAGAGGTCCAAGCCAGACCGTTCCAATGTTCGTATACAATGGAGAAGAGGAGCGTTCCTGCTACAGGAGCGTTTCAATGCTTTTGCTGTCATGATTGACATGACTAAGCAATAAGCTGTCCACTAAGAGCCTTGTGATTGCTCAAGGAGAATCGGCAGTCCACTCGAGCCTTGTGATGCTCAAAGTGAGTTCTACTGAGTTCTGCTGCTGACTGCAGTTAAGCTGTGGTTCACGTGTGTGCTGTGACAACAAGCATATGGTGACAACGGTCTGCTTCAAACCTACAGATCTGAGAGCTATGTGCGAGCTCTGAGAATCAAGAAGGAGGTTCCAAGCGTTTTTATTCTATAGGCGAAAAAAATAATTGTGGGAACCGTTTCCTACTGCGCGTTGAACGTCTGAACAATTTGCGTCATGGAAAGAAAAAATCGTGGTTCATCTGCATGGTGATTAATGTTGGAAAATGTTGTTCTAATGTTTGTATGTTGTATTCTGTGCTGACATAGGTCAAAGTAGATATAACAAGGTACTGAAATAGTACTGTTAAAGGGATGTTTGTTTTTATGATTAACCATTTTGTCATGCTATGAGTGTTAACTTTTCAATTACAGGATGTAACCAATATAGGAATTTGATTTAGTCTAAAATAGGATTTCAGTTAAAGGACAGGTATTTGAATTTAATCAATATAGGAATTTGATTTAGTCTAAATAGGATTTCAGTTAAATAAGGAGTTTAATTTCTGTTTTAAATATGGTTCAGTTTCAGGTCTGTAGCCTACAAGAGATACAACAGAACAAGCCCCATGCTTGTTCGGTTCTAATTTGATACAATTTAGGTAGTTAACCAGATGCTTCTGTGTCCAGGGAGGTCTATCACGTTGTACTATGGTTAAAATGATTAATTTGGCAATTTATTTTTGGAAAAATTAATTTGGCAGGTTATGACTTATGATGCTGTTATGGTATTGCAACAGGCGTAAGAGCCTGTTGAGGGAGGATGTGATGGATATTTTATAGACATGGACACGTATATATCAATCAGTTGATATTTTAATAGACAGTTGACACACAGTGTCAGTGTGCACAGGACACAGAACTAAGTGGAGACATGCAATACTCTGTGTGTGTGCCAACTGCTTTAGAGCTATTTACAGCCAGTCCGTAAAAAACAAAGCCTTTTGTTAAGAATGCGGCCAGGCACCCCAGGGGGTCTGGGTGCTGTCTCTAATCTTGGTAACATCTCAAACTGCTAACCAACAGCTGTGTGTGTGTGCAGGGAGCTCCAGGCTTTCTGCTTCTTCTCTGCTCCAGAATTGATGAATCTACACTGTGTATTTGTGCTTAATCATTTAGACTGGTTAACAATATAGTTTGAACAATTTCATTACATGTGTTCGGCATACTTCATATATAGTATAGATATTGAATTAGTCTTATTTGGTATAAAACTTATAGAGTGTTACATGAGCTGTATGCTCTGTGTCCCTCCTCCCCCTCCACCGGAAGATCCTGTGAGTTTCTAGGGAGGCGGGACTTAGAAGCTAGTAAATACTGCAGACGCTGTGAAACTAGCAGAGTCCACACTGATTAGCTATGCTGTGACTTCATGTATTCCACGGGGCCTTCCGCCCGTGGAAAGCCTTGTACTGAGTTATTCTGTTCAATAAAGCTGATCAGAATGTGACGACAACCTGCTGGTCTTCTCCTTTCTTCCTTCGACGACCATCACTGCTAACGACACAATTTGGGTAACTTGGTGCTAAATATACATCACACTGGCAGACAAATCTAGCCTGAATCAGATCTGTGCCACATCAAGATTGAAATCCGATTGGTTTAAATGGTCAGACAAATCAGATTCCAATCTGGATGTGGCTCAGATCTGATTCAGGCTGGATTTGGCTGCCAGTGTAAATGGGGGCTAACAGGAGCCCTCGTACAAGGTTTCTTCGACTATGCATGCATGCATACTACTTTGCCTCACCCCCTGAACCCACCTCACCCCTGCCCACTTTGACAGGCTGGAGTACAGCATCTTGCAATGGGTCTGGTCCACAAGATTCGCTACAGCACCAAGATACCCATGTATCGGTCTAAATACTTCCTTAATGTTAACGAAGTCCACACCCACAACACCAGAGGGAGCGCAACCATGTGCAACCCATGTGCAACCCAGATTCGGCACAAACAGGGGACTAAATTATTTTATATCACTGTATATGTTTCTTTTCCCTTTTTACCTCCTAAATGATGAATTCCTGTTCTGTTCTTTGGCTATATAGAAGTGTCTATTTGTACGTTTCTAAATGTTTTGATGAATTGAACAAGGTGGACCCTCTTGTAAATTGGGTCGTCCACGCACAGTTAACAGTCTTTGTATTGAGTGCTTGAAATGTACTGTAATCCTGCAAAATGTCAATACATATTTCAATCAATCAAAAACTGTAGGCTACAGTAAATACTCTCCCAAGCCGTTTTATTGAGTGTCCCCATTTTGTTTTTGTTCGTCACTTTCCCAAGACAATGTTTTGATGCCTGGTGGAGTCTCCTTTGAATCTCAAATGATTGGCTCAGGAATGTGACAAAAAATAATAAGTCAGTTTTGGGGGTGTCACACTTGTCGCTTTTTAAAATTGATATAAGTTAGTGTCATTTATTTCATGTGTGAATCATTTATGAACCCATTTAGGACTGAGGCCATTTCTAAAAGAAATGTTCTAAATCTTATTTTTTCTGAAAAAATGTTTGTATGAGCTTGTAGATCTGCTATTTTTCAATAGCAAAAGTAGGCTATAACAATGCTTAAAACACAAAGGGGTTCCCGTCCTGAATGGGTTAAACACATTTCATTCATTGCCAGTTACATATATAATGTATATTATATTGCGGAATGTTTTATGTTTCATAACATTATATGCTTTTAAGAAAGTTTTCTATGTGCTCAGTAGAAGTAAAATGTGCACTGTTCAGATCTTATGTCACCCCTTTGATGTAAATGAAATGTAAATCAATTCAGTTTATGTAACGTTTCTTTTAACTTTGCTAAATTTAATGAAAATGAGTTGGACTAAATGAAAAACATGCATTGGTTTGAGTTGGGACTACATATATAAAACGTGTGGGCAAAACTGCACACATTTGAAATGCGTTCAACTGAGAGATTTCTTTGAGTGAGTTTTATGTTACTGAAAATACAGTGCTTCAGTTTCACATGTGTTATGGCCTGGCCACAACACAAAAAGAGGAAACCACACCAGAGGTCCAGCAACAAAAGAAAAATCAGTGTTTTAAAAATGTAATAATTTAATTAGCTTAAAAAGTTTCCAACTTAAACTGACAGGGAAACATTCTGCCCAAAACTCAATCGACACAAACAACCAAACTAAGGTGCTCTGCGGCAGCCGCTACCGCAGCCTGTGGAGAAATGAAGAGCTGGACCACCGAGCAGGTCTGTTAAATAGTGTTTGGAGAGACACTGGCCAGGTGTCTCCCCTTCCGCTAATCACCTCTTGCTCCACCCTTCAATCCAGTACTGCAATAGAAAGGTTAAAGGCACACACACAGAACTTGCAGTGATGGAAAGAAGTAGCCTACTAAATTGTTTTACTTAAGTAAACGTATCAATACCTCAATGTAGAAATACTCCATTACAAGTAAAAGTCCAGAATTAAAAATGTACTTGAGTAAAAATACAATACAAAAGTATTGATATCACAATTAAGTTACAAAAGTAGAAAGTACTCATTATGCAGAATGTCCTATTTCAAGTTGTCAAATGTATGAACATCTTTTGAAAATAGCAGATCTACAAGCTCTTGTATATCAGCTATTTTAAAATGGCCGAAATGTATACAGGGCTGAATAAATGGTGGTGCATTTATATAGCGCCTTCATCCAAGGCGCTTTACATAGATTGTGCCTTACATTCACTCATTCGCACACACATTCACACAGAGGAAACCATTAACCCATTCTGAGCGGGAACCCCTTTCCGTGTTTTAAGTGTAGCCAGCTGGAATTGAGCCATCAGGGCCACCGTAGCAGCAGACGCTGCGTCAAGACTAATCTTGACTAGTATTTCAATGCCCAGCCGGCAACCAAACGTTAGGCTGTTGTTGTGGTGTCGGCTGCAGGTTTCGCGACCCGGGTTTTGTTTTGTTTGTTTTGTTCTTTTCCCTGTGATGGGGGCAGTCACTTTACAATTTACAATTTAGGCATTTAGCAGACGCTCTTAATCCAGAGCGATTTACATTAAGCAAGAACAAAAAGCATGGCAATACATCATACACATACAAAGTAGTTATAAAATAAAATGCTACAAAAAAGTCTACATAAACTGCCATCTAGGTCTACATAAAATCCTGTCTAAGTTACATAAGTTGAGCCTTTACATACGCCTGCACTTACATACATTAAAGAATATTTAATACCGTTTCCCCTCAGTAACATAAACAGCCAACAATAGAGCCAATCTGAGAAACATTAAATGTTATGTTAAAAAATAAGAACATTTAAATATAAATGTCCAGTAGTCAAAGTTAACTTGTAACTTTGACCCCTTTGACTGTACTTATTTTTTCACAAACACACACAGGAACATCGTGAACTCGGGAACACCTCGTGTTAAAAAAGTCATTCCTCCAGCCGAGACCAAAGCCTACAGTGAGAGTGCCCCACACTCTGGAAGTACATTAGTAACCATACATACCATACCATGACAGTACCATACATTAGTTCAGGGTGGTCATCCTAGGGTGCCGTGACGCAAGTCCAGGGGTGCCTCAGAATACTTCGATAATATTTGGAATTTATCAATGTCACTTCAATTTAACCACTTGTCTTAGACCCTAGATTAAGCAGGTACAATCTTATTACATATCATATTACAGTTTTTAAGAGGTGGAGGCGTGGGCAATGTCATATTACAATTATGGGCATGGTAAGAAGCGCTTTCGACACCCCGTGGTGTGAGCAAAACGGCCTTGAATTAGTCATGGGAGTGTTTAGGGCGTTTTCTCCTTCCAGCCAATCATGCCATTCCCTTTAAAAGTCAGGTGATCACCTGCGGTCTGTGCAAAGCTAGTATGATGGCGGAGATACCAGAACGCCGCCGGGCTGTTCGCTTCTCTAGAGAAGAAATACGCGTGCTCGTGCATGAGGTCACAGCACGTCAACGGGCCATATATGGGACACCTTCCCATCCTCTCAGCCTCCTCCCAGCAAAGCAGGCGTGGGCTGCGGTTCGGGCGGCCGTGTGTGCGTCCTCCGGAGTCAGCCGCACTGTGACACAAGTCAAGAAGAGGTTTGCTGATCTCCGGAGGACGGGCAAACACAAGGTATGTTGAGTTGACTGTATAGATGGTGTTATGGGGAATATTGACATTGACCAGAATGGCTTGGGGATTAATAGAGGTGGCTCTCCATGGCATATTGCCTTATATTGAAATTGACAATAGAATATTCAATCCAAAGGTCGCCCAAAACCGACGGCAGCAGTCGGCCACGGGAGGAGGAACAGCTATGCTGGAGGTTCTCACACCAGCCGAGGAACTCGCCGCCTCTACCCTCTGCGCCGAAAGCATAGAGGGCTTCGGTGGGGTTGAGGTCGGCGGGGTATCTGGTAATTCAATTTCCTTCCAATTCCACTTATTATTATTGGAACCGTGGAGAGCATTCTCCCAAATTAACACCTGGTTTATGATGGCCGAGTGTAGGCGCATGCCACGCAATTCCATGAAATTAAAACTACTGAAGGCAGTTATTTCGTTATCAAAACGAAAGAATAATTGGTCAAGATAATAACCACACGCTTTTGGACTGCAATGTTTGTCAGGTTCAACAAGCTTGCAGCCAACTACCTGTCTAAATTCACGTGTAGTAAATTCTACACGTATACGGTGGAAATGGCTAGATATATTTTGAAATTAAATAATATCAAACGGGTTATTGGCTATAAGTCCAAAAAGAGTGGAAGGCATCAGTTTCTTTTTAACAATTGGATTTCAGAAGATTCATGTGTTGAGGTTTTTTTTCGTGTGGTTATCTTATCCCAATTCCTTATTTTTTCGTTGGATTATAACTGCTGCCTTCAGTTTTAATTTGCATGCTACACCAGGTGGTGTAATGTGGGAGAATACACATATCGGTAACATAGCATGGCTAATAAATAGTATAATAATAGCCAATCTCACTTCACATGTGGATCCTATGCATAGCCTACAACATTTACCCAGTGGAACGGAATGACACACCATCACACACATCTCCAAACTGTAATTTATTGCAACGAATGCAGTCAAACAATGCAGCTAATTTCAATGGTAATTCCACAGATGGCTCCTCGGCCGCCTCCAGCGTAGCTGCTGAATCCGACCAGGAGGAGGTTGGCGAGTCGGAGTCGGAGCCAGCAGAAGCGGGGGGAGAGCGAGAGGAGGAGAAGGTGGATCCCGGGGAAGGACCGTCGGGGAGTGGGCCTATGGCAGCGACCGAGGCCGCGAGTCGTCTCAGGCGGGGACCCCATCGAGCACTGTCCAGGGACGGGGATCGCCCGTTCTTGGACATGCAGCAGGCGGGGTTCCAAATGCTGGAGACCACCCTGGGGCAGGTCGCGGCCTCACATGAGCGGGCCACCAAGGCGCTCGTGCACAGCGCTAATGCGCTAGAGCGCTGCACTGTAGCATGGGAGCGGCTCGCTCATGTGGGATCGTTGAGGCACGCTCCTCCGACGGCCCAAGCCCCTCCACCTCCTCCCGCACCTCCAGCACCACCATCAGCAACACCACCGGCACCTCGCTCATCCCCCAGCAACAACACCAGAGCGGACCGTCGCCGTCAGATAGTACTCCTCCTGGTCCTTCCCGTGGAGGTCCACGCCTGCGTCTGCCGAGGGGGAGAGCAAAAAAAATATTGTTTTGACTATAGCCTATATCCACAATGGATTCACGCCACCAGCTGGAGCTCTACGCTTCCGACAGCGAGGAGCTCTTCTCCACAGAAAGCTCTAGCCGTGCCTCCACTTCCATTGTCCCCGACACTGGCATGTCGGACTCCCGCTCCGAGCACTCCGTCCCGCCGGCACAGCCAGGCAGGCAATCTAGCAGGCAATCTAACAGCCGCACTCCGTCCTCCTCCTCTCGGTCCTCCCGCTCCTCCACCCCGGTCGCCGCCAGCCTCGGCTCACTTCAGCTGTCAGTCGCCGACTGGACGGTGGCCGGCCTCCAGCGCCTCCTCACGGCCAGAGGAATACCATTCCTTCGTACCGACCAAAAGGCGGCACTATTTGCTGCATGGCTGGCTACCTCATCAGGCCGTCCTGGACGCGGCGCGGCCCAGCCCACCCGGGCCACGCCTCCCGCCAACTCCGCCCACCAGCACCAACAGGCAAGTGCCCGGCCCACTCCCCCCCCCCCCTCATCAACACACCGGCCGGTGCACGCGTCGTCTGCAGCAAACCCCCCTCCCTCCTCCTCCCTCCCCCCCCCCCCCACAAGCACACTGGCAGGTGTGGCAATGCGCCACACTGGTGGTCGCGGCAAAGCGCCACACGGGCGGTCGCGGCGTCGCACCTCGCCCACTTCAAACCTCCCCCCCCCCCCCAGCACGCTGGCGGTCGCGGCAACGCGTCCCGCCCACTTCCAACCTCCCCCCTCCCCCTCCGCACTTAGACAGGCATCTTCCCAACACCGCCCTCCCTTCCCTACGAGCACGCTGGCAGGTGCGCCACGCTGACGGTCACGGCAACACGTCGGCGGTCGCGGCAACGCACCTCGCCCTCTTCCAACCTCCCCCCCCCCCCCTCCCGTTCTTTTCCCACAGGTCAGCAAGCGCCTCCTCCCCCTCAAGTCCGACGCCGCGCACCCCAGGACCACACTATCTCCCCTCCCCCCCGTCCGCCCGCCATGGTCGATCTCGACAACTAGCCCGGAAACGCTCCCCTTCCTCCTCCCCATCTTCGTCCTCCGACATCACAAACGCATTTAAAGTCCTCCCTATCCACCCCGACTACTGGCACCTCTTCGGAGTCCAGTGGAAGGACTCCTTCTATTTTGCCATCCGCCTCACATTTGGATGCAAGAGCAGCCCAAAAATCTTCAACTCACTCTCCGACGCCCTATGCTGAATCCTCATCAACAACCACCCCATAGCCCACCTTGTGCACCTCCTGGACGACTTCCTCATAGTGGAAAAAAAAACGTGTAAATGCTAATGTTAAATGACACCACTATTTACCGGAAGTCGGCGTGGAAAGCGGGCTGTGAGATAGGCCTATTTTGCCCTCCTCATCATCCCCCAAGGCCGCCCCTTCCTATCTCACCTCCTCACCACAGCATCCTCCGTACGCTCCCTGCACGACCTCATCACCATTTCCGATCCATGCCGCACCGACCTCCGCCTTTGGTACCACCTCCTCTCCAAATGGAACGGCATCACCCTCTTCTACGACACCCTCACCTCCCACCCTGACGACATCCAGCTGTACACTGACGCAGCCCCCTCCACTGGCTTCGGCGGCTACTACCAAGGCCGCTGGTTCGCCTCGGCATGGCCACCCGAATTCACCACCCTATCTCACTCCGCCACCCACCCCTCCTCCGCCCTTCACAAACTCTACCCCGTCGTCATTGCCACGCTTCTTTGGGGCCACGAATGGTCCCGAAGGAGCATCCTCATCCACTCTGACAACACCGCCACCGTCGCCATCATTAACAAAGGTCGTTCCAACTCCCCCGACATCTCGCCCCTCCTCCGCCGCCTCACCTGGACTTCCGTTACACACCACTTCATCCTCCGTGCGGCACACGTCCCAGGTCACCACAACCTCATTGCTGACTCCCTCTCTCGTCTCTCCCTTCAGAGATTTCGGCAGCTCGCTCCGGAGGCGGACCCTCAACCCACGCCAGTTCCTCCCTTTTCTGCAACGATCTTCACCTGAACCCCCACATCCGTCACCTCATCATCCAAGCCCAACATCACATCCTCAACGGATTCTCGCCGGCTACCCTCTCAACCTACCTCTCCGCCTGGAACGCCTACAAGCGTTTCCACTCCATCTCCAGCATCACCTTCCCTTCCACCCACCTCCCGGTCATCGCAGCCTTCGTCACCTACGCCCACTCCCACCTCCGCCTTCGCACCTCCACCATGCAAGTCTACCTGAGCGGCCTAAACTTCTTCTTTAAGCTCCTCCACGGGTCCCCATGCCCGTCCGTCACTCAACCCCACATCATCCTGTTACTCCGTGGCCTTCGCCGTGCCGAAGCCCCGGCCCCCGCTGGTCGCCAGCCTCTTGCCTCCGACTCACTCCTCAAGTGCCTGGCCACGCTCCGCGCCGGGTACCTGTCCCCCCTGGTCGACCTAACCCTCGAAAGCATGTTCCTCCTCGCCTTCTTCGGGTTCATGCGCTGCGCAGAGTTCACATCTTCCTCCGCCCGCTACGACCCTTCCCGTCATCCTAGCCTCTCCGATGTCACCTTCCACTCCTCCAACTCCCTCACTTTCACCCTCAAACACAGCAAGACAGACCAGCTCGGGTGTTCCTCAGCGATCCACCTCTTCCGAACCGATCCTCCTCTCAGCCCCTACGAACCCATTCTCCGCTACGTCTCCACGAGACGCTCCCTCAATGCCTCACCACACGACCCACTTTTCATCACAGAGACGGGTTCCATCGCCACCCGCTTCTGGTTCCACAAACACCTCCGCCAAATCCTCACGCTGTCCAGCCTCCCCTCCCAGCTCTACTCCGGCCACTCGTTCCGCATCGGCGCAGCCACCACCGCGTCTAGACGAGGCCTCTCGGACCAGCTCATCTGAATCCTCGGCCGCTGGTCCTCCCAAGCCTACCAGTCCTACATCAGGACCAACATCACGGACGTCCAAAACGCCCACCTCCACCTAGGCCGCCTGTAAAAAACCCTCTCCCCTTTCTCAAGGATCCTCGCTCGCGTCCCTTCCTCCAGTCCCGCACTCGTCTCCCAGTCAGCACTTTTGGGGGCAGTACCGGAGCAGAGACGTCCGCTCTCCGAGTGCGCATACACGGCGTCCTCTCCAGAGACTACTCCCCCACCCTGAGTCTCACCCATCCCGGGTTCCCCTCCTCCCCCCATTTATCATTCAATAAACGGTTGAAATTGAGCGAAGGTGTGGTCTCTTACTAAGTGAAGGGAAGTTGTATTTATACAACGCAGTTTCGGGAGAAGAGACCTCCTTCCGCTCGACCTTAACCACTCCCCCCTCCTTATCAATCACTCCTCCTTCCTTATCAAACTCACCTGCCTTCAATTATCTCCTGGCCAATCCTGCCACAATCACCACAGTATAAATACACCTGTGCGCCGTCAACTACCTGTTCTCACTGCATACGTGGTCGAGAACAATCCCTCCATCCACCCCGTCCCAAATCTATTCCTGCAGGAATGAGTGTATAGGCCTAAAGGGCCATTACGCACGGAATGCGTGCCAGTATGCGGAGGCTACATACTGTGAGCTGGCGTCTCCCGTCTGAAATAAATCAAAATTACGATAGGCTAAGAAAAATAATAATTAATAATAATCTGTTTGTAGTTTGCTTACCAGGCAACTAACGGCGACGGCGTCGCACCAGATCATCTGCCACCTGGTCCCTCGCTGCCTTTGCGTTTGCCTGCACTATATTATCATCATTTGGAGCTGGGACATGCAGCTCTGCTTGCTCTCTCCGGTAATGTTCCAACCACCTGTCCTCATCAAAGCCTTCTAGCACCAGTCTATGACGCATGGCTATGTTGTGCAACACACAGCATGCGACAAAGAAAGATGCTACTTTCTGAGGGGTGTATTGCAAGACTCCACCTGACTTGTCCAAACAGCTGAATCGCTTTTTGAGCACGCCAAATGTTCGCTCGATTACCACACGCGCCCGTGAGTGTTTTCTATTATAAGAAAACTCACGCACTGTTGTTGGCCCCAGATATGGCACCATCAGCCAGGTTTTTTGAGGATAACCATTGTCAGGAGGGGGGTCCCTCCCGAAGATTGTAGGGATGACAGAGTTATCCATGATGTAGGCGTCATGGCTTGATCCAGGAAAGTTTGCACATACACTTGTGATGTATTGAAATGCATCGCAAACTACCTGGACATTGATGGAATGGGTTCCCTTACGGTTCACATAGGCTACACTGTTCACATCCGGAGCCCGAATCTGGACGTGCGTGCAATCTATGGCACCCAGAACACCAGGTAACCCATAATTTGGTCAATATTCAATCATTTGTAAATTGTAGCACATTGGTAAACGTTATGCTGCCAAAGGGAGGGGTTCGATCCTGTCAGAAACAGACATTCATTTATGTATTTTGACGCTGCATGCTATACTCCAATGGCGATAGTTACATTTCTAAAGCATAGGCTATGTATTGTTGTTGGAGATAGTCACAGGAAGACGGAGACGGGGTTGTCTTCCTGTTTAATGACAACAACACATAGGCTACGGCTAAGGTCCACATCCACAACGCAATAATGTGAGTGTCCGTCTGCCCAATAATCGGATCGGATAACGGGTTGGGTATGTTTTCACCCATACTTTCACCCTATGTTGGCTTTCAGGTGTTGTGGGAAACGTGATAAACTCACGGGCGTGTCGGATGAGGCTTTTAGTGACCGCATTTAAAGCCAGACTTACGGATGGTTGTGACATTCCTCCAAGTGAGCTGAGGTGATTTTGGAATGAACCACCAGCATAGAAATATAGTGCAACACTGACTTTAACAGCAACTGGCAATGCAAAGGGACAGGTGACATCGGGCTCGATGTCGTTGCTGACCAAATGGCAAATGTCGGTTACTGCCTGACGGGAGAGGCAGAGACAATAATAACATTATTTTATTTATATATATATGCACGTGCATTTGTGTACCAACTGCGCGCTCGTGTCAAATCAAACATTGCTCTTTGCATTTAAGAGGTGGTCATACCCAGGTGGAATCGGTATGTGTTTTTAGGTCAAGGGGCTTAATAGCAAATAGCGCAAAGCGAAAATAATGAACATATGGACACTCTCCCAATGCTAAAATATTCAGGAACGTGGTATTCCATATGAGTGAGCGTTCACCACGGCTTCCATAATACGAAAAGGCGCAGAGCGAGGCCAAAATCTATATTACCGCATGGGTTTTTCGACTTGCTTAATCGGGCTCTCTAGCTCTAAGTAAATCGGACCTAACACCTAAGTTGCACTGTGCTTTTTCTGCGCATTCTTTCCTCCAAGCTACACTAAATCTCTTCACCAAAAATAGCGGATCTACAAGCTCATCTACAAGTTATAGGGATGATGGTGTTCAAGTGGTTAAACGTCAAGTTATTTTCAGTCTGTCATAATTATATATTAATAATGGGAACAGATATGATCTCAGGTTTTCCTCCGCTGTATTTTAGGGGGAAATATTTACATATTTACATACCATAATATTAGTAGTAAGTGATGATATTTTACAGTGACCCGAGACACAAATGTTTGAGAACCACTGCTGTATATGAAGCTCCTTCCTGTTACCACATTGAAGAATATAAAGAACAGTACTGCGAACAAAATAGTAAAACAAAAAATAAAACTGCATCTGAAACGTGTGATTTATCATATGTAGGAGGACCCCAATCACCCCATGATCTGCCCCACTTCAAGAGACTGATCATTTCACCAGAATATGAGGTTGCCATTTGCTTAAAAACATACCGCTATTCAAATATTGAGTCAGGTTGGTGTCTGGTTCCATCTTACGTAAAATGTACATTTATGCAAAAATGTATGTAAAATGTATGTATACTGACAATGTATATCAAAGTTTTAGTCATCATAGCTTAGTTTTCATTTTGTTTTGTCATTGAAAAAAGGTAGTCGACGGACATTTTTCATCATAGTTCTGTTGACTAAATCAACACTGCATGCTCTTCAAAGCAGGGCTGCAACCAGCCATTATTTTGTTAGAGATTAACCCGCATTATTTTATACTTTGTCGCGCAATGTTGTCATGCAAACATAGTGAAAATAGCCTATGAGAACGGACAAGAATAGTTTAGATTTTTTTTTTCTCATAACGTTCCAATGACATAGGTTGATTACTAATATAGATTAAAGTATTGGTGTTCAATGAAATCCTACAGTATCAGGAATTATATGTATTTAATTGACCAGGGGCCTCCAAGGCTCTATACTAGGTACGCTAATATTTCTACACTGAATCTCTTGCAGCGCATTATAAGCCCATTTATGCACTATTTCTAGGCTAGAGTTATAAATCTGCTATGTCAGTAGAACGTTCACAGCATAATAGAGACCACAGGTTTTACATGGTAAAATAAAATACATGATTGAAGCGTTTTAGGTACTGGTCGGAATAACGTGTTCCTTCCACGCGCTACGTCCGGCCGGGGAAACTCTCCCCTGTCAGGTGAAAAGAAGCAGCTTGGACTAGTCCTCATGCATAGAAGGAAGCATGAGGTCAGTCCGCTGCCCCCCCAGGTTGGCAGAGGAAGTGTAGCGCCCAGAATTAGATAATTGACACTGGGTGAAACAATGGGTTACAAAAGTATTTTAGGTACTTGAAATCCTGCAGTGTACTGTACCTCATTTATATTTTTGGCCCAGGGTTTGTGTTTTTTATTTTATATTTGACATGTCATTGTGTTGTGTGTTTTTAATTTTATATTTGACACATCATTGTGTTGTGTGTTTTCTATTTTATATTTGACACGTCATTGTGTTGTGTGTGTGTTTAAGTGTTGGCGGCCGTGTGCTGGCAGGCTCAAGCCGCTAACCCGTCCTGTAAGTACACATCTGTCTACATCAAGTGGTTCTCATATATCTTTGTCTCAGGTCACCCCTGTAAAGACCTTTTTTTTTCCAGGCGAAGAAGCAGCGGCTCTACTCCAAGTCTCTCTCGCGTGACTGAACTTCTCACCCTATCTCTAAGAGAGATGCGAGCCACCTGTCAGCCACCCGTTTTGGCCGCTTGTATTCGCGACCTTATTCTTTCGCTCATGAGCCACACTTCATGACCATGGGTGAGAGTAGGAACACTTCATAATCATGACCATAGGTGAGAGTAGGAACACTTCATGACCATGGGTGAGAGTAGGAACACTTCATGACCATGGGTGAGGGTAGGAACACTTCATGACCATGGGTGAGAGTAGGTACACTTCATGACCATAGGTGAGAGTAGGAATGAAGATTGCTCGGTATACAGAGAGCTTTGCCTTCTGGTAGACCAAAGTAAAATTCCAAATATTATCAAAGTATTCTGCGGAGGATTATCCAAAAAATAAGAAAAAATAAGTGATATTTGAATTAAGTGTAATCACTGAATATACCTTTAACACGATGGGAACACATTTCACCCATGATGTGACAATAAAGTGTGTGTGTGAGTGGGTGAACGTAATGCACAACCTATGTAAAGGTGTGTGAATGTGCGTGTGAATGGGTGAACATTGCACAACCTATGTAAAGCGCCTTGGATAAAGGTGCTATATATTTAACGCTCCTTTCAATTTCAGCTTCCAAAAGAAGTGGAAGCTCTCAGTGCGGTAAGTCAAATATCTACCGTCTGTCTGTCTGTCTGTCTGTCTGTCTGTCTGTCTGTCTGTGTGTGTGTGTGTGTGCGTGCGTGCGTGTGTATCGGCTCCAGGCACAAATCAGCAGGGGGGGGGGGGAATAAATAAAGTACAACTACCGCACAATTGTACTTAAGTACAGTACTTAAGGAAATGCACTTTACACCACTGATTTATAACAAACGCTCGCCCTTACAATAAACACAGTGAGGCATTGAAAAGGGCTACAAGTAGGCTACAATTATGAAGCAGCACCACCAACAACAAACAAAATACAATTATGTCGAGCATTATACTGTCTTAAGTTCTGACGCCTGCTGGTGTGCAGCGCTGGCGCTTTGGCATGGTGGGGGGGGGGTCAGATCAACATATGGAATTAATTATGTTCTTCCCACATAGGGAGCGTGTCTTGAGTGCACAGGGTTTGATGAGGTCAGATCAACATATGGAATGTCAGAACAGGTCAGCTCCATACAGTTTATGAAGATCTAAGGGTGGTAGCGGGGACATTCTCTTGAGTGGACGTGCTGACGTGCTGACGTCACACAGAGCGGGCGGCCGTTTGAAGGCGGTTTGACAGGAGTTTGACAGGAGATACTAAAACTTGTTTTACTACTAAAGTAAGTAAAAACAAATGAAAAAAGGACAAGAAAGTCAATGTTATGCCACCGAAAAAGACACGCTCTAATCCGACGATGGATGACGACAATGAGGAAATCCGCAAATAAACGTAACGAAGCAGCTCAAGCAGCTAACAGAGCTTGTCAGCGAAATCAAACAGCTGAGAAACATGGTCAAGGAAAAGGACAAAACCATCGAGGGTCTGGAAAGAAGAGTGCAGGACCTGGAGCAATACACTCGCATGGAAGATGTCATAATTTCGGGACTGGAAGTTAAACCCCGTTCCTATGCGAGAGCTGCAGCTGATGGAGGACAAGTCAGCGAAGACGCCGGGATCGAAGACCAGCAAACGCTGGAGATGCAGGTTCTGCAATTCCTCGAGAGTAACGACATCCACGTCGACCCGAACGGCATCTCAGCGTGCCACACCCTTCCTCGGAAGGCAGTAGTGGACCGTGAAGGGAACGTCCAAAGGCCCAAACCTGCAATCATAGTTTGTTTTGCGAACCGCAAACACAAAACCAAACTAATGATGCAAGTAGCTGCAAGTAGGAAGAAGCTGAAAGACACCCAGGTTTACCTGAATGAACATCTAACCAAGAAGAATGCAGACATCGCACGCGAGGCCCGCTCTCTGAAGAAAAGTGGAAAAATACAAGCAACTTGGATGAGGAACTGCAAGGTTCTGATTCGGCTGAATGGATCGACCCCTGAAGAAGCTAAAGCTGTCATGGTAAGAGAACTCAAAGACCTAGATCCATACAGATAATGCTGCCGCTTTCTCTGAAATCTCCTGGTCTAACCAGACTAGCCTACTGTGCATGGATCCTTTCGTTTTCTCTCATGACATACAACGATTTAAGTTTTCTCAAAAACTATGCAAGAATCTATAGCCCAGACTATTTCTATGTAGGCATATGGCGTTTGATTGGAGGCCTTCTGCATGTTTCTTTTTATTTTTCAATATTGCATTCCTATGCTATGCCTGAAGAAATGCGTGAATGGATTAACCTTCAAATGTTTTTTATTTTTGCTATGGCATCTCTACAGGCTATACCCAGATGGCATGATCGCTGCTTTTTTCTCAGGATTATTGGTCTTAAACACAGGTGTGAGTGGTTGATGCTCAGCGACACCTTTTCTATACTCGTGTATATTCCCTTGATTAGAAAAACTTCACAGGACTCCAATGTAAAAATTGCACAAAAAGATTTATTCCAAAAAATGTGTTCCTAATACAGAAGTAATCAAAAACAAGCTTCTCAAACTCAAAATATACTACGGTCAAAAAACCGTGTCGCTCTGACCTTGTCTTGTGCACAAACTGACTGTACTGCTCTGCACACACTCTGCCTCTCTACTGCCCTGCACACACTCAAGTCATAATTAGCTGAATCTGACCTGACCTGCACACACTCAGGTGTTAGCAATTGCAATTAAGATCTCAGTTACACAGCCAGAGCTCTCTTCTTAAAGCTACAGTAACATCATTGTGTTTAACCTAAAGCACATCACCATGAATTAAACAAATTAACTTATTTAAGCCTTTTAACATAGCTAATTTAACAAACATATAATGCAATATACATGAACTGTTAAACCAAAATACAAATCACAAAAATAAAGCAGTAATTATTCAAATAATCATATTATTCAAACTTGGCTCCCACAACAGGCAAAGGATTATTTTTCCGTTTTGGAACAGTGCTTCTGCATGTATGGGAGTATGCAGGGTTTGTTCCCGGCGCTAAGGAACATTTTTTCTATTGTATCCTTCTCACCCCACCTGAGGACTTGAGGTTGAAACTGGAGGCAGTGGAGAGTGCGGCGTTTTCATTTTTTTCTCGCTTAAAAAGACCACTCGAACTAATGCGGTCTCTCTCTCGCTCGGCATGCTCTGTCTCTCTCTCTCTCTCTCTCTCGGCGTGTGTGTGTGTGTGTGTGTGTGTGTGTGTGTGTGTGTGTGTGTGTGTGTGTGTGTGTGTGTGTGTGGCTGTACTGTGCTGCGTACCGGTGTACGTCTGTGTGTTATACTGTACGTGTGTGTGGGCACGCTTGCAGCACATCATTCATGCGGTGGTTGGGCTTGCATGACTCCTGACTTGTATGGGCTTGTATGACTCCTGACTGTTCATCATGCATGATATGAATGAAGACATTGACATTGATCACACCTGTATGGAGGATGTGCACTCATTATATACTAAATATGAAAATCTGAACTTTAAAACTTTTGATCACAATGAGCACAAACTATATGGAATCAGACGAAAAACAGTCTAAGTCCAAATTTCAGACTGACCCCTCCACGAAAAGGCCTTGTTGTCCTGAACCCTTATCTATCATTTATATATTATGGATCAATAGTGTGGACTTAGACTGTTATTCGTCTGTGGTACTCAATTGTGAGTACTACACGGATGAACAATTCATCAGTAACGTAGTGATGGAAGGTGCCTTGTCACTTATACATTTCAACAGCAGAAGCCTATACAAAAACTTTTCACAAATCAAAACATATCTCAATAAATTCAACAAATTCAGTGTTATAACAATATCTGAGACCTGGCTAGATACCAAAAAAGGATTCAATATGGAGCTAGATGGGTATGAGCTGTTCACAACAAATAGGGACAGTAGTACAACAGGAGGAGGAGTTGCTATATATGTAGATACAGCTCTAAGATGTAAAATGATTAAAAGCATGTCAGATACGATAGACAATATTATAGAATATCTAACTATTGAAATTATTGCAGAGAAAACTAAAAACATAATGATCAGCTGTATATATAGAACTCCAGGTACTTGCCTAGACACATTCAATAATAAACTAGCTGGTATGTTTGGCAATTTAAACAACAGTAAAATACATATAGCTACAGATGATTACAACATAGATATTCTTAATCAACATGGCAATAAAAAAACAACAGATTGTATAGACCAAATGTACAGCTACAGCCTTTTTCCTCTGATTATTTAGACCTAGTAGAATAACGATAGATACCGCCACCTTGATAGATAATATATTTACAAACGAAATTGACAGTGAAATTACAGGGGGACTGCTGATAAATGACAAGTGACCATCTTCCCGTTTTTGCAATATTCCATAATTCTTTCAATGCCAAAAAAGTATAAAATATTTACAATTTTACTAGACTAAAAACACCGGAAACCATTTCAGCCCTCAACATGGACCTTAGCAACCAGGACTGGCAGGAGGTTTATGCCAATGAAGACCCCGATAAAGCATATGATGCCTTTTTATTAATATTACTAGAGCTATATGAAAAAAACTGTCCAATGAAAAAACAAGCCATAAAGAATACAAACAAGCCATGGATTACAAAGGGTATTGCAAATGCATGTAAAAAGAAAAACCTATTATATAAAAGATTCTTAAAAAACAGAACTAAAGAAACCGAAAATAGACATGTCACTAGTTAAACATATAATAGTAAACATAGCTAAACCTCTCACCTAGATTTGCAACCAATCTTTCCAAACCGGTATCTTTCCAACCAAAATGAAAACGGCAAAAGTAATTCAGATTTAAAAAAAACTACAGACCAATTTCTTTATTGTCACAATTCTCCAAAATAATTGAAAAACTATTTGTTAAAAGACTTGATCCATTCATTGAAAAACACAATCTAATGAGCAACCACCAATATGGGTTCAGGACAAACAGGTCCACTTCGATGACTGGTGGAGGGAATCTCAACAGCAATCGAAAACGGAGAATACACGGTGGGAGTGTTCATTGACTTGAAAAAAGCCTATGACACTATAGACCACAACCTATTACTAAATAAACTGGAGAGATATGGTGTAAGAGGGATAGCCAATTCCTGGATAAGAAGCTATCTTGAAGATATACATCAATATGTGCAAATAAATATAATAATAACCAAATATATCCTCAGTCAGAAATCACTCTACTTGTTGTATTGTTCACTCATAGTTCCACATATCACCTACTGTGTGGAGATATGAGGAAACATATATAAAACAAACACAAACCCTATTTTTATATTACAGAAGAGAGCCATACGAATAATAAATAGATCTGATTATTATGAACCTACCAACAAAGTGGAGTTGGAACAACTGAGGTTCGGGAGGTTTGGCCAAGCAGATGACAACCAAGCTCAACCCACCTGCCACTGCCAACTCCACCCTTGCCAACCACTCACCCACCTCCAACCAGCCTGGCCACTCCTACCTCACCTATCTCCGGGGGTATTTAAACGCAACTTTAAAAAATGCCAGTGTGATAGATTCCAGTAAACATAGCACACACTAACGTCAAGAGAATCAATACGTGTATTAATTATTTATCTAGCTCATCTCAGCATCGCGAATCCAACGCTCAGAATGGCCGCCCTGCTGAACATCCATGCCTCGGACGACGAGGCTCTATTCGTCGGCGCCGCCGCCGAACCTGCCGCCGCCGAACCCGCCGCGGCCGAACCTGTGGCCGCCGACACCAGTACTCACCGAGCCGTCGTCGCCGCCGATCTCGATTTCGTGCCCGACACCCCAGAGCAGCTGTGCGGTAGACTCAGGTCAGTCGTGAACATACCTCCCGGTTCCGCCGCGTCCAACATGAACCGGACACCCTGGGAGTTCCGCGAGGGTCCACGTTCCTCCCCGACAGGGGACGATCACCAGCAGAACCCGGTACTGGCCCAGCAGCTCAAGTCATCCCGCACCTCGTCCCGTCGCCTCGGCCAGCAAGCTCAAGCAGCAACAGCTTCTCCAACCAGCCTTCCCGTCGCCTCTCCGCGCGGCTCCAATCTACCAGCACCAACCCTCGTGTCAGACTGGAGCGTAGTCGGCCTTCAAAGAGCCCTCATCACCAAAGGCATTCCTTTCACCCGCTCAGCTAACAAACAAGCCTTATTTACACTCCTCATGTCCACCAGCGTTGCTCAGTGCAGCAACAGCCCCAGCGGCACAACAACAGCAGCCTCGCCAGCCAATGCGGGTCTGTCGCGCAGCCGTGACGTCACGCGTCATCCACCCAGCCCAGGAGACGCTTCTCGGGGGTCCGCTCGGCCGAGTGGCGGCGTCGTCGCGCGGCAGGCAGCCCCGTCGCGTCGCGGAAACTTTGTGGCGGCGCCGTCACAAAGTTGGCGGCTCCGTCCCGCTCCGGTGATGTCGACATTCGAGAGACGCTCATTCTCTCCAGACGCCCACCATCTCCACTCCCATCACTCGACCAAAGGAGCTCCAGCCACTTCAGCCTCCTCCACCATGCAAACGGCCAGTATCCTCCCTCCATCACACATTACACCACTAATCCAACTTCCACCTGGTTTTCTCCCTTCTGCCCCACCTGTCCCTCCCTCCTATTTCCAGCAGGCCGCAGCACCCCACCTCTACCCTCCCCACCCCACCTCCTCCCTCCTCCAGTACAACCTAACTCTCCCTTTTCAGGCTCCATCTTCCCTAGGAGGTCCCACAGCGGCCCCAGGATGTCTCCCAGCCACCATAGGATATCTCCCAGCAGCGCCCAGCGCCCCACACTTTAACTTGTCTACTCTCCCCCCCCACCCAGTGTTCCCCAACCCCCCCCCCCCTCCTTCCTTCTCCCTCGCTACAGCCCCGCCAGCACCCGTCCCACCATCAGCCATCGTCCTCAACGCCCCCATGGTCTCCCCATCCCTCCGATCCCAAATTCTCCAAGGTATGGACATTGACCTCCCTCATCCGCCCCTCCGCCAGCAGCGCCCAACATCGATCTGTCACAGTAGAAGGAGTCTCCATCACCCTCCGTGACCTCTCCCCATCCACTTCCTCCGTTCTCACACCCACCGAGTTCGTTCTGGCTTTCTCCATTTTCCGCGACATCCTTTGCACCACCTATCCTTCCCGCCGCCAAGGGCTTGATGACCACCTTTACTTATGCATGGACCTCTGCGCCCGTTTCGGAGGCAGCTTATTCTACGAATACCATCGTCAATTCTCCGCCAGGGCCGCCTCCAAACTCCAGCAGTTCAATTCCGCCACTTACTGGGGCTCCCTCGACCTGGAGCTGTACTGCCGGATCTTTGCCGGCAAAACATCAGAAGCTTGCAGTCTTTGCAACTGCCCCACCAATCCCACCACCCTCTGCACCACCCCAGAACCCCGCCCCCATGCTTCACGCCAAACCAGCTCCACCGTCCCCTCCCTCCTCAGCGTCACCACCTCCAGCAAAGTCTTTCCCGCCGCCACCAAAGGCAGAGACAGGCGCGGCCGTCCGCTCGTGTTCGTAGGGAACAAGATGTTATGCAACAACTATAACGACGGAGGCTGCGACCTGTCTTCTTGCCGCATGCTCCACATATGTTCCTTCTGTGGCAGCTCTCACACCCGCCTCAACTGCACCGACAAACAAGCAAAACATCCATCACGCAGCTGACTGGCAACACACCTCAGCACCCATCATCATCCCAGAACTAGCCAAGGAACTCTCCAACCACCCCAATCCCACCTTCATCCGCTTCTTCCTAGACGGCCTCAACTATGGTTTCCCCAGCATCAACAGCCTCATCCCCAGCGAATAATTCTCCCTCCAATATGCTACAGTCGAACACGCTGTAAACCTCATCCGTCTTGCCGGCCGCAACGCCTGGTTGTCTAAGGCCGACATCACCGCCGCCTTCAAAGTCTTGCCACTCCACCCACATTCTTGGCACCTGTTCGGTGTTCGCTGGGACAATTCTTTCTACTTCGCCGTCCGCCTGACCTTTGGCTGTAAGAGTATCCCAAAACTCTTCGACAACCTCTCCGAACTCCTCTGCTGGATCCTTACTAATAATCACAAACTCCCCTACCTGGTCCATCTCCTTGACGACTTCCTCACAGTCGACCCCCCATCAGCACCACCAGCAAGAAGCCTCACAATCCTAAAGTCCGTCTTCAACCGCCTCAGAATCCCCCGTCGCAGCCGAGAAAACCGAAGGGCCCCTCACCATCATAGAGTTCCTCGGCATCACGCTCAACTCCGTCACTTTCCAAGCCTCACTCCCCCCAGACAAGCTCAACCGCATCCTCCTCCTCATCTCCGACCACCTCGTCGCCCCGCAGTGCACCAAGCAGCAGTTCCTCTCACTCCTTGGCCATTTTAACTACGCCATCCGCATCATCCCCCAAGGCCGCTCCTTCATTTCCCACCTCCTCCTCCTGGCATCTTCAGTCCCCTCGCTCCAAGGCCGCTCCTTCATTTCCCACCTCCTCCTCCTGGCATCTTCAGTCCCCTCACTCCACCACCAAGTCACCTTCACTCCTGAGTGTCTTTCAGAGCTGAGACTGTGGCACCAGCTCCTGGCCCACTGGAATGGCATCACATTCTTTTATCAGGACTTTGCGTCATCCCCGGAGGATCTGCAGCTCTTCACCGACACAGCACCTTCCATCGGGTACGGGGGGTACTTCAGTGGTTGGTGGTTCGCTGCCGAGTGGCCCCAGGCGTTGCTGGCCCAGTCAGCCAACAACGTCCACTCTTCCGCGCTCTATGAGCTCTACCCCATCGTCGTGGCGGTATCCCTCTGGGGTTCAGAATGGGCCAGCAGGTCCATCCTGATCCACTCCGACAACCTCACAACAGTGCATATCATTAACAAAGGCAGATCTTCCTCACTCCCCATCATGGCCCTCCTCCACACTCACCTGGATAACCGTCACAAAAAACTTCATTCTTCGCGCAGCCCACGTCCCCGGTCACAAGAACACCATCGCTGACTCTCTTTCCCGCTTTTCCTTCCAGAGATTCAGGAGCTTGGCCCCAGAAGCCGACCCAACACCAACCCCGGTTCCACCCTTTTCGGAAAGGACCTTCCCCCAAACCATCCGTTTCACCACTTTCTCACTCACTCCCGGCACATGATCTTGCAAGGCATTGCCCCATCCACCCTCTCCTCCTACTGGACAGCCTGGAAGAACTTCCAGTCCTTCCACACCCTCTTCCACGTCCACTTCCCATCCTCGGACCTCATCACCCTCTCTTCCTACATCAGCTACCTCCATTCCACAGCCGCCAGGTCATCAACCATCCGAGTCTACCTGTGCGGCATCAACTTCTTCACAAAACTCATAACCGGCTCTCCCCATCCATCCATACAACATCCTCAGATCACCCTCTTACTCAAAGGCTTCCAGAGGATCGAGCCAAAACTCCCCCTCCCCCAACGCCAACCCCTCACAGCCGAAATCCTAACCAGCTGCGTCCACATCCTCTGCACAGGCTACTCGGACCCCCACACCGACGCCATGCTTGAGGCCATGTTCCTTCTAGCTTTTTTTGGGTTTCTGAGATGCTCGGAGTTCACCTCCTCCAACTCCAGGTTCGACCCAGCTCTCCATCCCAGGCTGGCCGACCTAACCATCCACAGCACTTCCTCCCTCATCTTCACCATCAAGCACAGCAAAACGGACCAGTTTGGTAAAACCACTCCCATCTTCCTCTACAAACTCAATACCTTCCACAGCCCCTACGAGCCCCTCGTTAACCACTCTCTCTCCCGACGCGCCCAGCACGCTACACCATCAGATCCCCTCTTCATAACCAACAGCGGTTCAGTCGCCACCCGCACCTGGTTCCATTCCCACCTCCGCCTGGTCCTCACCAAAGCGGGAATCTCCCCAGAGCACTTCTCCGGCCACTCCTTCAGAATCGGAGCAGCATCCACGGCTTCGAGCAAGGGAGTTCCCGACCACGTGATCCAAATCCTCGGCCGGTGGTCGTCCCAGGCCTACCACGGCTACATCCGCACCAACGCCCCGGACCTGCACAATGCCCAGCTCTCCATGGTCTCGTAATCCAAGGTAAGATACTTTTGGGGTTTCTACACAATCGCACAGGCGCTCGCCTCGACCCCTAAGCCAAAGTATCTGGGTCCACGCCCCCTCGAACCTAATCCCACTGTCGCCCCCGCCTCGTGCTCTGACCATCTACACCGCACGCTTGCGTGTGGTGATGACCTTAGATGACCAAGCCGCACCCCCGGTGTCATTCGTGCCCCACGCCATCTAAGCCTGCGGCGATGACCTTAGATGTTCGTGCCGGCACCTCTAATGGCATCCTTCCCCCCGACCTGACAATCCAAGCCGCATGCTACACGTTCGCGAGTAGTGATGCCCCTGGATGGTCACGCCGGCGCCCCACATGTCATGCGTGCCCTGACCACCCAAGCCGCACACTTCACGCTTGCGTGAGGTGGTGACCTTGGATGATCATACCGGCACTGTTAATGGCATCCCCCGCCCCCTGGCCATCTAAGCCGCACGCCGCACGCTTGCGTGTGGCGATGACCTTAGATGACCATGCTGGCTTCCCCCATATCTGTCCTGCCGTGGCTGTTTATGCCTCACGTCCCATGCCCCGCATGCGACGTGCCCATAAACGACCACACTCCACGTTTATTCAATAAACCATCTAAAAGGTTCTCATGTCTGATGCTTGGTCTTTCCTAGTGAACTCTTTATTAAATATAATACACTAAAATTCAACGATAATAGTAACCCAGAAAACAGCTGTATTGGTGATCAAAGCACAACATAAATTACTCCCTGACTGCATTCAGAAGCTGTTCCAAATTAAAGTAAACCATTACGAGCTAAGGGGTAAACTGATGTTTGAAATTTAAAAAGCACACCCGTGTGAACTGAGTGGTGTAAGGTCTTATATAGCCTGATCAGCTCTGATCTGACGTAATGTCTGACGTAATGAAATCACACCCGGGTGAACTGGGTGACCGTAGCAACCATGCTCATTTTTTCTGCACAGACAGACAGACAGACAGACAGACAGACAGACAGACAGACAGACTAACAAAGCCAGTTGTAAGAGTGGTTTACACCACTCAAAAAGCAAGAACTAACATTAAAAATCACACCCGTGTGAACTGAGTGGTGTAAGGTATTATATAGCCTGATCAGCTGTGGTCTGACGTAATGTCTGACGTAATGAAATCAGCATCAACCAATCAGCATCAACCATGCTAATTTTTTGAGCACAGACAGACAGACAAACAAAGCCAGTTGTAGGAGTGGTTTACACCACTCAAAAAAAGATGTCCATCTGTAATGGCAGCAGAAATATGGAATAGCTGTGATAATGACCACAAAAATTGCAATACGATCTATAAATTCAAGAAAATGTTTAAAATTAATATAGTAGAAAAATATAAAACATCATCATAAACCTCTTATATCCATCCATATTATTCTACCAAATGCAAGGATGTTAGAAAAAAAGAAAGTTTATTTGTATTGTTTATTTTTTTTCCCTTATTTTCTATTTCTATTTTTTTGCTGTTCGTCTTTGTTATTATTTTGCATTAATGCAAGATAAGCAAGTCAAAAAGGATAGGCACCATATAAGCTATGGCTTCAGCCTATACCTTTTTCGGTCCAGTAAAATGCCTTTGCTGCTGTAATAATCATGTACATGTTTTAAGACCGAAATAAACTATTCATTATTATTCATTCAGTGTACAGGGTTAGCCCGGCAGCTTAAGGCCATATTTTAGCAAAATGTGGACGCGGCGGACAAAAGCGCCACATTTTTTCCACATGCTCTCCATAACCATACGTTTCATTTTGGAAGGGGGGCCACGTCATCAAGATGTCAGAAGGCGGCCATCATGGCGTTCAAAGATGGCCGCCATGTAATATCTATAAGTGCCGCTATCTCGGCTTCTAAGCCACTTAGAAGGTCAATCTTGGTGTCAAAATATACATTATCTGGGTCAAGGAATGCAATAAGGTCATTGAGAATATCACTAGATGTTTATTTGTGCCAATATCAAATAAATATGGTCATTCTAGCAACATATTTACATAATCTTCAACTTCAAATTATCTGTCACAATTACAACTGCAAAGAGCTGTGCAATTCCAGTGTGCCTTCTGACATGAGCATCTTGCACCACAACCCTTTTTACAACCGCACTTTACCAGTTCATTGCAGGCTTTTGACGCCATAGGTAGAGTGCTCCACACAGGAAGCCAGACCTGGTTGTCGACATCCAATGTCCATCCCCATCCTTCTGGACTGGGTGTTGGCTGCTGGGCCAGTTCAGACGTGGCCCAGATCCCAGACTGGTATACAACTCGCTTCACGTGCTGCAGCAGTGAATCTTGCGTTTGTGGAATGTGTTCCATCGTTTTGTTCTTCTGGCAGAACAATTCTCGCCGTGCTTCATTGACAGATTCCAAATCACTTGTTTTGTCATACATGATGACTGTAAAGCGCTCAATAAGCTGAAAGTGTTGGTCATCTATGGTCACATTAGTGTATGGATTTTCTGTCATGTAGGTGAAGGCCTGGGTGACCTCAGGGTAGGAATTTCAAGCCGCCCATGCTGACTTCTTCCCTTTCCCACAGAATGCTGATGTTGTGTCACAGCCTGTGTAACAGTGGAAGACCGGAAGTGCTGTGGACTTGTCTTTGCCCAGAGCATGGCAGATGGTGTTTATATGAACATTGGTGTAGTTTTTGCCAGTGCCAAAAGCGACCCAGATGTCTGCAGCTGGATACTTGGTGAACAGGGCATGGAACTTACCGATGAGGATAACAACATCCGTATCCACAGTGCGTATCAAGCAGGTAGAACAGCCATGTACCAGGGCATCAAGCAGGTGAATCACTATCCTGGTGTCTGCCTCTTCATGGTTACATGGCAGCATGTAGTGGCTAATGTATGTGCCAACCACTGTGATGCCAGATGTAACTAGAAAAAGTGCCCTTCCGGGCACAGGTCTCCACCAGGAGGATAGGAGTGTGTGTGATGTTTGGCAAAATGTTTAGGAGGATTTTTTTTCCTTCATTTTGTTGAGGAAATGCAGAGCCAGATCACTCATAGCATCTCTGAGGATAGAATTCTGGATGAGCAGGACATGTGCAGCATTTTGTACAAAACGGGCCACTCCTGAAAACTTTGGAAGGCAATCTTAGCCAATCAGTGTACAATCTGAGAAATCCAACAGACTCCTCTTGATCACATGACTACAGAGATCATGTGTACCGATTTGAGGCATTTTGTTCCAAAAATGTGTTTTGCAAAAATCAACCTGTTGGTGGCGCTATAACAGGCCAATGTGAAAAGGGTGGGATATATTCCTCAGCCTAGTAAGAAAATGTGTGAAAGATTTCACGTAAATTGCATGCTGCGTTCATGATTTGAGGCTATTGTTCAAAACGGGGCAATCTTGCAAACTGTGAAAGCCAATTATAGCCAATTAGGATGGAATATGAAATATCAGACAGATCCGACTTGAGCACATGACCATAGAGATACTGTGTAACGATTTGTGAGATTTTTGGACAGAATCTGGAGGAGTAATATCAAAAAATGTGTTTTACAAAAGTCGGCCTCCTGGTGGCGCTATAAAAGGCAGATGCGGAAAATGCAGGTAAAAGGTTTGTCCTTGGCCTCTAGGGAGTGTGCATGCAACATTTCACGCAGATCGGTGCAGTTTTAGGTACAAAATGTGAAAAGCTGCCTCATGGTGGCGCTATAACAGGCCGTTCTGGAAAATGTGGGGCAGAGGTTCATCGTTGGCATCCAGGGAGTGTGTGTGCAAAGTTTGGCATCGCCCGGGTTAACGGTGCCGGAGATTAGCTGTTCACAGACGGACGGAAGGACGGAAGGAAGGAAGGACGGAAGGACGGACACACGGACGGAGTGCAAAACATACTCTCTCCCCATGCCTTCGGCCTGGTGGAGACAATGAAGACCAAAAACTACACCAATGTTCATATAAACACCATCTGCCATGCTCTGGGCAAAGACAAGTCCACAGCACTTCCGGTCTTCCACTGTTACACAGGCTGTGACACACTAATGTGACCATAGATGCCCAACACTTTCAGCTTCTTGAGCGCTTTACAGTCATCATGTATGACAAAACAAGTGATTTGGAATCTGTCAATGAAGCACGGCGAGAATGGTTCTGCCAGAAGAACAAAACGATGGAACACATTCCACCAACACAAGATTCACTGCTGCAGCACGTGAAGCGAGTTGTATACCAGTCTGGGATCTGGGCCACGTCTGAACTGGCCCAGCAGCCAACACCCAGTCCAGAAGGATGGGGATGGACATTGGATGTCGACAACCAGGTCTGGCTTCCTGTGTGGAGCACTCTATCTATGGCGTCAAAAGCCTGCAATGAACTGGTAAAGTGCGGTTGTAAAAATGGTTGTGGTGCAAGATGCTCATGTCAGAAGGCACACTGGAATTGCACAGCTCTTTGCAGTTGTAACTGTGACAGATAATTTGAAGTTGAAGATTATGTAAATATGTTGCTAGAATGACCGTATTTGCTAGATTGACCTTCTAAGTGGCTTAGAAGCCGAGATAGCGGCACTTATAGATATTACATGGTGGCCATCTTTGAACGCCAAGATGGCCGCCTTTCCAAAATGAAACGTATGGTTATGGAGAGCATGTGGAAACATTTTGGCGCTTTTGTCCGCCGTGTCCACATAATTTCGCTAAGCTACCGGACTAGGTGTGATGAGGGCCAGGTAGGGCCGGGGCTTCATTTTCCGGGCCTGTTGAGAACTCTAGTTTTCACCGGCTGCCGGGCGCGTCTGCACTAATAACTATGGGGCATATGCCCATCTAGAGTTTGAACAGGTATAAGTAAAAAAGGGAGACATCGAAGAGGAATGATCGATGGGGAAGGATCAACATATGGAATGTCAGAGATATATCCATAGGCTATATGGAGATCTAGGGGTTTGAGTTTTGAGGTCAGATGAGTTGCTGGCCAATATTGATGACATCAGGGATCTCCATATATGTGCTTAACTGCGACAGCAGGTCGCATTTACTATATATATCCATCCCTGATTATGTCACGTGACATAATCAGGCACCATATATGGGGGCTGATGTCACGTGATATCACAATGACCTGGGCACCTGGGGGCATGCCTGGGGTGACCAGGGGGCTGATGTCACGGTGACCTGGGGGGCTTGCCTGGGGTGAGTGACGGGGGTTTGAGTTAAGTGCCTTGCAGAGTCGAACGTAATCGACGCAAGAATACATACGCAACGGATGGTGAGAGAAATTTCTCCCTTGCGTTGCGTCAGTTACGTGATCTGTCTCGTTCCGTCGGGTTGAGATCTGATCCCGAGCCTACGCAACCATATTGCTTGCGTACCTTGCGTCGAGGACACCCTGCCCACCTGGAGGCAGCAGAGAGCAAGGTTTTGTTTCCTGCTCTGCTCCTACCCCCGAAGCAAGAGGGAACTTTCAACGTTTGAAACCACCAACAGTTAAAAAAGGCATGGACAAGTCAATGACAATTGTTTATTGAAATAAATATTACGATGACGATAACTGCAAAGCTTTGCTTGGTACATCATGGTCTGCATGGGACCGTTGGGACGTCCTGGAAGAGAATAAAAAGGCACAACATATTACACAGATGTACAGACAGTGAGGATTTTGAATTTTAAGTGAAAAGAACGATTACTTGTAACAGAGTATTTCTCCATAATAAAGATGGCTAGCCAAAGCCAGATGGCTAACTAGCCATAGCTGCTGTCACCATAGAGCATAGTTATAAATAATATACTCTAAAGGTTGTCACCTGTCTTAATGATTGTTGTTGGTCCTTCTGCTTGATCTTCTTCCTCGGGAGTTCTCCATCACAGTTTATGATGGCATAAATACTGGTGTAGTTTTGACAACCAACCATGCCATCATCCCTTGCAAGTTGCAACAACAACAATGGGGGAAAAAAGACCAGATCTATTAACTTCCTGAAAATGCAGCATTGCTTTCTGGGACAGCTTCATAGTGTCACAGCTGCCATCTAGTGGACGAGTAGATGCTTGCACATTACAGTGATTTATAATCAGACGCAAGAAAACCCAAGCAACGCAAGGACTATACATAGTATAAATAATAACCTTTGTTATTTTTGTGTCCGTTTGACTCCCCCACGCAAGGAACAAAACGGACTATGTAGAGGCCTTTAGGCGTCGCGACAGAGTGACGGGGATAGTGGGTTAGGTGTCGTGACAGAGTGACAGGGATTGTGGGTTAGGTGTCAAAAACGCAAGGTTTCATAGTTAACTGCGACCTCCGGTCGCAATCAACACCAGTGCACAATGTTTTAGGAATTTCAAAGCCTTGTGTTTCTCTACAGGCAACGGCTGGCGGCATCACGTGGTTCCATTGTATAAATATAAGAACAAAATGACGAAGGTGAGGGATCTGCCATCACCTTATAAACAACAACTACAAACCTGGGCAAAGTAAGTTATCTTTAATGAGAACTATACACGCGGATTCGGATTAGCTGGTCCGAGAGGCCTCGTCTAGACACGGTGGTGGCTGCGCCGATGCGGAACGAGTGGCCGGAGTAGAGCTGGGAGGGGAGGCCGGACAGCGTGAGGATTTGGCGGAGGTGTTTGTGGAACCAGGAGCGGGTGGCGATGGAACCCGTCTCTGTGATGAAAAGTGGGTCGTGTGGTGAGGCGTTGAGGGAGCGTCTCGTGGAGACGTAGCGGAGAATGGGTTCGTAGGGCTGAGAGGAGGATCGGTTCGGAAGAGGTGGATCGCTGAGGAACGCCCGAGCTGGTCTTTCGGGGGCTGCGGGGGGATGCTGGGGTGGCAGGGGGGCGCCCTGAGCACGGTGGCGTGCTGAACGGCGAGTGGAGTGGGAGAAGAAGTCGTCACGAGCCCTCTGGCGCTGGGTGCGCTCGGGGAGGGGCGAGCGGTAGTGAGCCTGGCGCTGTGGGGGCTCCAGGTGGGCAGGAGGGGGGAGGAGGGCGAGCGGCGTCGAGCCTGGCGCTGGGTGGGCTCCGGTTCGGCGGGGGGATGAGAGGGTGGTGAGCGGCGGCGAGCCTGGCGCCGGGAGGGCTCCGGATCGGTGGGGGGGGGAAGAGGGTGGTGAGTGGCGGTGAGCCTGGCGGCGGGTCTGGCGCTGGGTGTGCTCCGGGTGGGAATGTGGCGAGCGGCGGTGAGCCTGGCGGCGGGTCTGGCGCTGGGTGGGCTCCGGGTGGGAAGGTGGCGGGCGGCGGCGAGCTTGGGTGGGGGGGGGGGGGGGGGGGGTCGAACGCTCGTTTGGCGACGCTGATGAGGACGAAGATGGGGAGGAGGAAGGGGAGCGTTTCCGGGCTAGTTGTCGAGATCGACCACGGCGGGGGGACGGGGGGGGGGGAAGGGGAGATAGTGTGGTCCTGGGGTGCGCGGCGTCGGACTTGAGGGGGATGAGGCACTTGCTGACCTGTGGGAAAAGAACGGGAGGGGGGGTGTAGGTTGGAAGAGGGCGAGGTGCGTTACTGCGACCGCCGACGTGACGCGTTGCCGCACCACGGTCGCGTTACTGCGACCGTGGCGCGTTGGCGCACCTGCCAGCGTGCTCGTAGGGAAGGGAGGGGGGTGTTGGGAAGATGCCTGTCTAAGTGGGGAGGGGGGGAGTGGGCCGGGCACTTGCCTGTTGGTGCTGGTGGTAGCCAGCCAGGCAGCAAATAGTGCCGCCTTTCGGTCGGTATGAAGGAATGGTATTCCTCTGGCCTTGAGGAGGCGCTGGAGGCCGGCCACCGTCCAGTCGGCGACTGACAGCTGAAGTGAGCCGAGGCTGGCGGCGACCGGGGTGGAGGAGCGGGACGACCGAGAGGAGGAGGACGGAGCGTGGCTGCTACTAGATTGCCTGCCTGGCTGTGCCGGCGGGACCGAGCGCTCGGAGCGGGAGCCCGACATGCCAGTGTCGGGGACAATGGAAGTGGAGGCACGGCTAGAGCTTTCTGTGGAGAAGAGCTCCTCGCTGTCGGAAGCGTGGAGCTCCAGCTGGTGGCGTGAATCCATTGTGGATATAGGCTATATGGAAATATCTATATATAAGTATATAGTAGATCAGTCTTAATTAATCACTTAGATTTCTATATCTAGTCCACAATGGGTATAAAGTATATAGAAATATCTATATATAAGTATATAGTATATATAAATAGCCGCGGCGCTGTGGCCGTGGTGGTTTCCTTTCTCCCTCTCTCTGTTTTTTATATAAGACGGAACGAGAGAGATGGAAAACAGGAGACAATGCGCGCCGCTGTTAACACTTAGGCCGCTAGCATTTATTGAAAAATTAGGATCTAATTCACGCCAGCATTTTTTTTATTTGAGCTCTTATTTTGAAAAGCCGCCATTTCCGGTCCATGAGCAGTAGTCATAACCTAGGAAGCTACACGGAGCGGACAGGCCTTGTTTACCATCTGAAGCCAGACCGGAGCTCTGGAGAGCTCTACATCGTCCGATCTGTACCGTCAAAGAAACGCTGTTTTGACCAAAATGCCATCTGGAACAAGGAATAGGAGATACAGGCGATTGAAAGAAATGGATAGAATGGATTCTTATGGCGACGACGATCTAAGATGGGCGATCCAGTGCTGTGCTAAGTGACGTTCCAAGCGCCGCCGAGTTTGAAGATACATTATCCGTATTTGTGGTGCAAGGTGTGAACATGCAGGCATATATGAATTATTTACCTGCCGCGGAGCTCCGACGGTACAAAGAAAAATTAAAACTTGTTAGATTATCAATTTGTCCATATGATTTGCCTAAAAGTAGTTGGGAAAATGACCCAACTAAATGGCCAGGAGTGACATATCCAGATATTGTCAACTATCTAGTGGATTCTCCAGGTTTGTAGATAATAAAATATCAATTAGAATCTATCTTATTTATTACAGTTTTAATACATATACAATATATGGGCTATTTATTTATATAGCCCATATATTGCAATTTCACGGGAATTGGGAGCTTCATGAATGAAGAATAATATAATAAATTACTTTTCAGGCAGTCAATTTCAGTCTGTGTAATCCTATATAGCAGCATATGCTCCTCGGATGATTTTGCCTGACTTCTTGATATGTAAATTTGTAAACGTTCAGATTTCAAATAGCCTATACAGTGCTCACCCCCGGGGACACGGATGTTAGAATTTTGAACGGGCGGCTATTAACACCCGTGCATCCCGTATTGTTCAAGAAAATGCATTTTAATCCGATCGGTGACCATTTTCTATAAAGGTTATAATAATTGAAATTGGCCAGCCGTCGGATAAAAATGCTTTTTATTGAACAATATAAGGACTACACGGGTGCTAATACACGTGCAAATGTCTAACATCCGTAGCTCCGGGGGTGAGCACTTTTATTTGAAATCTGAACGCTTATGTACACTTAAACGTTGTAAATGTAGCAAGGCACTAAAGACAGGGTGAAGTTGCGTCATGACTGACTAGTTTCAAGGCTATTTTCACTGTGACATATGCCTTCATAAGCTTAATTTGAATACTTAATTTCCACCACTTGTGGAGTTCACAAACTTCTTCTGAATGGTTTCAGGGGTCTATACGACCCACACCATGAAGAACCACAGATCCCTGGAAGCTCACATATTTTTTACTAGTGGATGGGTGCAGCCAATCTATCATTTCCAACCAGAGGGGTTGCAGGGCATCATTTTTAAGGCCAAGGTCAAGCCTTCCTGGAGGATAACTGATCCATATCACAATGCCTGGGTTGCTGCACATATTGATGGGAGCATAATTACTGCTCATTGCGACTGCACGGCAGGGTAGGTGTTCATTAAACAAAGGTAACATTTTACTTTTGATTGTATTGTACTAGGTTGTCATTGAGAATATACCCTCCTGTTATGTTTCAGAGTATGTTATTAATTTAATTTCACTGATCTGTGGATGGTTCTTAAAGCAATTACTTTCCTTCATTTTCAGTCTTGGTGAGACCTGCTCACATGTAGGTGCTCTCCTATTTAAAATGGAGGCATCAGTGCGTCTGGGGATCACTGCTGTGGCATGCACAAGCATTGCTTGTGAATGGAACAATGTCCATGTAAAAAATGTAGAGGCTGTCCCAATAAAGGACGTAATCTTATATAGCAGTGCGGCAAAAGAAAAACTCAAAGGAAAAAAGAAAATCCTGCCCCCACATTCTACTCTGAAAGAAGAGAGTATACTCCTTGGACTGCTTGCAGCAAGTGGTGAAAAACCAGTAGGGTTAAGTAGTTTTGCCACACATGCCCATGATTTTTATCAGCCTGCTGTGACCCCAGTTGTGAACCCCCCCACAGTCATTATCCCCCCTACACTCCGCACACTCTACGGTTCTGAGAACCATATGCCACATGTTCCACCGATTATGGAAGAGCAGGTTGCTTTGGTGGAGAAAGAAACTCTTGACCAGGCTTCTGGTTCGAATGATACCTGGCATCTTCAGAGGGCAGGCCGCATCACTGGCTCAACTGCACATTCAGTATTACACACAAACATAGCCAAACCAGCAAATTCCACCATCCTCAAAATCTGTAAGCCTGCATCTCAACAGCTCCGCAATATCTATCTTCAATGGGGAAGAAATAATGAGCAGCATACCATCCAGACCTACACCCATGCCCAAGGACTTTGTAGCCCCACAGAGAAAACATCAAGACTGCTGTTTATTTCTCAGGATATCAGGGCCAGGGGTCATTCCAATATTAGAGTGGAGAGAGCAGGGTTTCGGATTTGTAAAGAACAACCCCATCTCGGTGTGTTCTGTGATGGCTATGTCCACTGCGACTGTTGCGGGAAAGGTGTGCTGGAGGTGAAATGCCCATACAACTGGGGACACAACACAACCATAACCTTTGACGACTGGCTACTAGATCCCAAGGGACATCTGTCCAGTCTAGTATCTTTGAAGGAAAATCATTCCTATTATACACAGGTAAAAACTAGAATTGATATTTTTTTAAATAAACAAATGAATCAAAATAATAGTAAATGTAGCCTACAGTATGTACTTATGTAAAGGCATTTGAATATATATATTTTTTTTTCACCCAAAGACTCAGATGCAGATGTTTGTCTGTCAGACAAAATACTGTGATTTCGTCACCTGGACTCCACAGATGGCTGTCATCTTCCGGGTAAAGAGAAATTATGTCTTCCTCACAACAGCACTGAGCAAACTCGAAGCATTTTGGGGATCACACATCTACCCAGAGCTTAGGACAAGATGCCGGGAGGCAAAAGTGAAGGGATCGAAAAGTATGACCAACTACAATTAATTTAATGTGTAATAAAACTTCACCAAAGTGCTAAATGTAAAAACTGTAATATGCATGTACTTCAAATGAAAACTTTTATTGAACAGAACATTTCAGTTGGTGTGTGTGTGTGTGTGTGAAAGAACTAATACAAAAATCTGCTACATATATTTTCCTTCATAGGAGCCAGCACTCAGGCAGTGAAGCTGACACAGGTATTTACTGTAGATGTCTGTACATAATTTTATTAACCTGGTATACAGTAGCAACGGGAAAAAAAATCAACTCAAATATCTGTGTAAAACATGTTCTCAAAATGAATGCACCACACTCCACACATGAATGCACCCACTCATGTTCACTAAGGCTGCACAGACATGGACAATTTTGTCAATCATTGTGACTTGTCCGTCCTTCTCCTCTTTCAGGGTCTTCACAAGGCGAAGTGAAAGGGGGCCATCCAGGATTCGGAACCGGCCTTTCAGGACACCAATCACCCGTTCTGTTCAGAAATTAAAGAGTAGAGTGATACATTAATTAAAGTAAAAAAATATATATATTGCAGCAAAACTTGCCATGCATAGCCTACAGCAAGCAGCATTGTTCTGTTCAGTTTCTTTCTTTTTTTGCATCCATGCAATGTATTTTTAGTTATAGTTAAAAGTTCTGCTGTCAAATAATTTTGGCTCTGAAAAAGTTTTGAGCATCAGGAAATAAATGATTGGCATTTACATACCAATGTGAATCCGAACATTTGACTTGACTCTTCCACTTCTTTGCCAGAGAGTTGCTTACGGCACTGGGTGAAGGAAGGGGTTAGCAGATGTGCTCCCAGCACAGCAAAGTCATCCCGCAGCAGGAAGCCTCTGTCAGCCAAGATCTGGGGGGGTGTTGGGGGGGGGGGGAGACAAGCAATGGTTTATAGGCTCTGTGCTTAACTATAGCTCTTGAAGTTGGCATACCCATTTTATGTTCTGGGTCATTTTCCACATTGCCATTCGATTGACTCTGTAGCAGATTTGAACTTGTGAAGATGAAGATATGGATAAATGATCCAACTGGTATGCCAACTTTGAGAACCCTGGGATTACATTATAGCATCAGATTCCAGATGACATGACTTTACCTGATCCCCATGATGATGGTAGTTGGGGGAAAGAAACCCACACTCTCTGGCGATTTTCACGTCAGAGGCTCTCCCTCCCCATCCAGTGCTAAGGAAGGTGATGCTCCCAGCTGGACTGCACGCTATGAAATATTTTATAGTTGTGCTCTTTTTATAATTAGAGTAGGTTTGGGCCCTGTTAAAGTAAAACACATTGGATTAGTAGTTTCTATTACAAGTATTGAAATCATGCTTAAAAGTTTCCATAAAGGTTGAGTTTATAATGTATCATAACTCACAATTCCAAAGCAATGCATTTATAAGGCTGAAGCCTTGTCCCACACGCCCCAATCCATAGTACCTACCTAGCTCTAAGATTTTTCGGTGATTCAATTCTTATCTCAAAGCAGTCCACAATGCAGGTGAGCTTTGGAAACAGAGCTTTCATAGCTGGGGGTGACTCCCTGTCTGGCCAGTGTATCAGAAACAGAATTTTTGCATAGAGCAGGTTGATCCACCTGGAAAACATGTCCCGTATGGTTGACTGTCCAATGTTGAGTGTATGGCTAAGAAGTGATGTGGCCGGATTTAGTCTCAGTTTAAGGAGGACAATGAAGAGCTGATCCTCTGGGGCAAGTTTACTCTTGCTGACCTCAAACGGCATCAGATATTTACACAGACACTGAAATGTAGTCCAGCTCAGTCCTGTAAGATCTCTGCAGCGCACATCATCTCCCCTCACACTCTCTGCCTTTAAATTGCAGAGCCATGCTGCCTCTCTTTCAATTTTGAGTGCATTGACCTGCCTCCTCAATGCCTCAATCTCACTGGCCTGGTCCATTTCCTCTCCATCCTCACCACTGGCCTGGTCATCGTGGCCCATTTCTGCTCCAGCCAGGCCCTCCAGGCCCTCCTCTTCACGGTCACTGGCCTGGTCATATTGGTCTGATCCAGACAGGAGGCCCTCCTCATCACTGGTCTCATCAATCAATCAATCAAAACTTTATTTGTATAGCACATTTCATACAGCAAGTGCAACCCAATGTGCTTCACAGATTTACAAATATAAAATACATTAAAGGGAATGGAAAAAACAAAGAAGGGAAAATAAAACATTGGAAAACATTACAAATAAACCTAAGACAAGGATAATGATATGACCTAATTAAAAGCAATGCGAAAAAGGTATGTCTTAAGTTTTCTTTTAAAAATGTCCGTGGATTCTGAGAGCCGCAGGTTTACAGGCAGGCTGTTCCACATTATAGGACCGTAAAAGCTGAAGGCTGCTTCTCCATGCCTTTTTGTTTTAGGTCTAGTCTTAGGAACCTCTAAAAGACCAGTTCCTGAGGATCTAAGAGCTCCTCCAGGCACATACCCAGGGAGCATTTCAGACAAATATGCGGGTGCATTTCCATTAATAGATTTAAAAACTAGCAGAAGGACCTTAAAATCAATTCTGGATAAAACAGGCAACCAGTGAAGTGATTTTAAACTGGGTGTGATGTGTGCTCTCCGTCTGGTCTTGGTCAGTATGCGTGCTGCTGCATTCTGGACTAGTTGTAGCCGGGCAACTTCTTTTTTGGGGATACCTGATAGGAGAGCATTACAATAATCTAGCATGCTAGTGATAAATGCGTGCATTAGCCTTTCTGTATCAGCCTGTGAGAGAAACCCACGGACTCTGACAATATTCCCCAGGTGATAGAATGACACTTTGGTGATGTTACTGATATGGGCCTTGAAATTTAGATTGGAATCGAGTATGACACCAAGGTTTTTTACCTGATCCTTGGTGTTTAATGAGCATGATTTGAGTTTTTCAGATACTTGTTCCCTGTGGGGGTCATCCCCAATAACTAGGATTTCAGTTTTGTCTTTATTTAATTGGAGAAAGTTTTCTGACATCCAGACATTGATATCAGAGATGCAGTTTGTTAGGGTGTCAATGGGGCTGAGGTCCTTAGGGGATACAGATATATAAAGTTGTGTGTCGTCCGCATAGCTATGGAAATCAATGTTGTGTCTCCTGATGACATTGCCTAGTGGCAGCATATATAAATTAAAAAGCATAGGACCTAGGATAGAGCCTTGGGGAACCCCACATGACATCTCCATCTTTTCAGAGGTATGGTCACCCAGGGCTACAAAGGAGTCTCGACCTGTCAGATAGGATCTGAACCACTTGAGGACAGTGCCAGAGAGACCAACGTGGCATTCAAGTCTGTCCAAAAGAGTGTTGTGGTCGATCGTATCAAACGCTGCACTGAGGTCCAGGAGAACAAGGACGGACAGGTGCTTAGTGTCAGCGTCATTTATAACCTTGACTAGGGCCGTCTCTGTACTATGATTTGGTCTGAATCCGGACTGGAATAGTTCAAGAATATTATTATTATTTAGAAACTCATGTAGTTGATTAAATACAAGTTTTTCTAAAATCTTACTTAAGAAGGGAAGATTTGATATGGGCCGATAATTACTGAGGAGTAGACTATCCAGGTTATTCTTTTTGAGGATTGGTTTTATAATAGCAGTTTTGAGTGATTTGGGGAATGTGCCTAAGAGCAGGGATTGGTTGACCAGGACTAGTAGCTCTCCGGATAATGAGTTAAAAACCGTTTAAAAATGTGGTGGGGATAGGGTCAATGGAGCAGGTGGAGGATTTTAATCCTGTCACCACTTTGGTGATCATTTCGAGATCCACTGGGGTAAAGTGGTCTAAGGTGCGATCACTGTGTGCAGGGTTAAGGTCAGCAGTGTTTGCTGGTCTCTGAGCTATGTTTGATCTGATTGTAATGACCTTGTCTCTGAAGTAGGCTGAAAATTCGTTGCATTTTTTAATTGAAAAGAAATCACTAGGATATTGAAAGGGAGGGTTTGTTAAACTATCAATGGTGGAAAAAAGTATTCTAGGGTTGCTTTGATTTTTTTGGATGAGTTCTGAAAAATGTGCTTGCCTAGCCTCTCTGAGGATTGTGTTGTATGTATTTTGCTGTTCCTTAAAAATGTCAAAATGAACTTGTAGTTTAGTTTTTCTCCATGTACGTTGGGCTTTCCGACAATGCCGTTTTTGCTCGTTTACTGACTCATTTCTCCATGGGGGCTTCTGTTTGGAGTAGAGCTTTTACATTTTTATAGGCGCTACAGAGTCAAGCGTTGACCTTAATTTATTGTTAAAATCCGTAACTAATTCATCAACAGATGAGGGCAGGGTGAGGGTGGGTATGTTCTTTAAACAGTGTGCGAACTGTTCAGCTACTGCAGGGGTAAGGTAACGCTTTTTTACAAGGCGGTCAGTATTGTACAGTGGTACCGGTAGACAAACAGTGAACTCAATAAAGAAATGGTCAGAGAACACAACATCTGTGGCTGAAGAAATATGTGCAGTGAGCCCACGTGTAATGACAAGGTCTAATGTGTGACCACATTTATGTGTTGGACCCCTCACGTGTTGAGTAAAGCCCAGATCATTTAATAGAGAAATAAAGTCTATGGCTTTTTTGTCTGTTTCATTGTCAATATGCAGGTTTACGTCTCCAGAAATAATTATCTTATCGAAATTGGTAGTTATGATAGATAGAAACTCTGAGAAATCTGTTAAAAAGTTGGGCAGCTTTGGTGGTATATAGACCGTTATTACTAATGTAATAATCATCATAATAATGATGATTATAATAATCATAATCATAATAATCATCAAACTTGATGAGTCAACCAAAGACCCAGAAGTTGAAATAGAGAACTATTCTTTGATCAGAAACGACAGAAACAGGCATGGTGGTGGCGTGTGTATGTATATTCACAAAGACACTGAATATGTTACTCGTACTGACTTACAGCATGATGAAATTGAAACTGTGTGGGTTGAATTAATTTTCAAAAAAGCTAAATCAGTATTAGTGGGCACCGTCTACAGACCGCCTGACCAACATGGGTTCTATGATATACTTGAGGGGTGCTTAGCTGAGGAGGAAGGTGTAGAGAAAATCCTGATTGGCGACTACAATACAGACATGCAACGAAAGGAAGCACCTGTGTTTAAGTCATTCAGTAAGTTCTGTGATCTACATAGTGTCAGTCAGCTAATTACCCAACCCACTAGAGTGTGTGATTCTACTCAAACTGTCATTGATCTCATTCTGTCCTCGGACAAATCCAGAATCTCCAAGAAAGGGGTTATTGTATGTGGGCTTAGTGATCATTTTATGATATTCTGTACCCGCAAAATACAAAAACTTAAGACCGGCTGCCACAAAACAGTCATATCAAGGGACCTCAAAACCTACTCTAGTGAGGTCTTTAACCAAGTATTGGAGAGTCTGGATTGGTCCGATGAGCTTGAATGCACACATGTCGAAGAAGCTTGGCTTGGCTTCAAAACCAAATTTACATCAGTACTGAACAACATGGCTCCTTTGAGAACCACCAGGGGCAAAACCCGCTCGGAACCATGGATGAATTCGGACATACTGGCTGCAATGAAAGCCAGAGACAAAAAATGCTCTGAGGTTCTAAAATGCAAGTCAAAGCTAGCCAAGCGCTTCGACAGTGTTCGCCAAGCTCGTTTGAACAACCTAAATACACAACGAATCAAACTACGAAACAGTGTAACTGCCATGACCAAATCAGCTAAAAGTAACTTCATTAATGATAAAGCTGAGGAAAACAAAAACAATCCTCATGAGCTCTGGAAGCTACTAAACAATACACTAAGCTATGGTCAGAAACTAAAAACCAGATTTTCGAACATAAACATCAAATCTGACAACACTCTCATCACTGACAACCTTGATGTGGCCAACTACTTGAATATCTTCTTTACAAACATATCAACAACTCTGGTTAACAAACTGCCCTCCCACTCTGGGCTCTTTGGTGTAGAGCACATTACAACCTTCTACAAAAACCTAGGTGTTTGTAAAGACGATTTTAAACTAGTTATGGTAACAACTGATGAGGTAATTAAGAAACTGAGTGCCCTCCAACCCCACAAGGCCACAGGCCATGACAACATTCCCTCCAAATTTCTCAGAGACTCAGCCATCTCTATAGCTCCAATCATCACCCACATAGTAAACCTCTCCATCAAACAGGGACAGGTCCCCCAAGATTTCAAACTGGCCAAAGTAACCCCCTTGCACAAGAAAGGGAGTAAATTAGACCCCGGCAACTACCGCCCTATTTCTATTCTTAGTTCCATCTCGAAAGTGATGGAAAAAATAGTCTATGAACAGGTTGAAAAGTATCTTGCCACTAATAAATTATTGTACGAGTTCCAATCTGGCTTCAGAACATCCCACTCCACTGACACATGCCTCCTCTATTTGAGCGACCACATCAAACAAGAGGTGGACGCTGGCAAATACTGCGGCATGGTCATGCTGGACCTCCAAAAGGCTTTTGACACCGTGAACCACTCCATACTGGTTAACAAGCTAAAAGCAATTGGTTTCGATAGCACATCAGTGAGCTGGATGCAATCCTACCTGGAGGGGAGAGAACAGATGGTGGAAGTGAACGGAACACTGTCCCCCCCCCTCCCAGTGAGCTGTGGCGTTCCACAAGGAAGCATACTAGGGCCTCTACTGTTCCTAATATATGTAAACGACATGACTTCAGCCTGTGACTGCAACTTGTTCCTGTTCGCAGATGACTCAGCACTGCTGGTCTCGGACAGGGACAAACTGCAGGTTGAAAATGCCCTCAGCTCTGAACTCGGTAGAATCTGCACCTGGCTCGCTGATAACAAACTATCTTTACACCTGGGAAAAACTGAATCCATTCTCTTTGGCTCTATTAGTAATCTCAGCAAGGCAAATGGCTTCTTGGTTAGAGTGGGTGACAATGTTATCACACGTAAAGATGAAATTACCTACCTAGGTTCCATCCTGGAGGCTAATCTTTCCGGTGATAAAATGGCCACCAACGTAATCAAAAAAGTCAACCATAGAACAAGATTCCTCTACAGGATCTCCTCACTGGTCAACAAAAACACCTTGAAGACCTTAACAGGAGCCCTTGTACAGGGTTTCTTTGACTATGCATGCACCTCCTGGTACCACAGCACCTCAAAGGCCCTTAAAACCAGGCTCCAGACTTCCCAAAACAAACTGGTCAGGCTCCTACTTGATCTAGCCCCCCGAACCCACCTCACCCCTGCCCACTTCGACAGGCTGGAATGGCTTAGGGTCGACGACAGAGTACAGCATCTTGCAATGGGTCTGGTCCACAAGATTCGATACACCACCAAGATACCCATGTACCTGTCTAGATACTTCCTTAATGTTAACGAAGTCCACACCCACAACACCAGAGGGAGTGCAACGAACCATGTACAACCCAGATTCGGCACAAACAAGGGACTAAATTCTTTTCGCTCCTATGCCACTAAAATGTGGAACGCCCTACCAACTGTCATTAAGACATGCGAATCCCTTGACTCTTTCAAAACCGCTCTCAAAGGGCACCTACGGACGGCTGCAATTCGAAACTGGCCCCTGTAAAATCGGAATCCCTCAAACACGAACGCAATGACAACACAAGAGACGGTCGCGGCCACACAGCCAACTCAAGGTATGGCCACTGAGCCAACTTGGGGACCCAACGCAAGGACAACACAAGAGATGGTCACGGCCACACAGCCAACTCAAGGTACGGCCACGGAGCCGACTTGGGGACCCAACGCAGCTCCTCCAAGGAAAACAAACAATTTAACGGAGCTGAACGTGAATCCCCCCCCCCCGCCCCCCCCTTTTTTTCCCCTCACTGTATATTTTTCTTTTCCCTTTTTACCTCCTTTTTGATGAATTCTTTTTTGATGAATTCCTGTTCTGTCTATAGAAGTGTCTATTTGTACGTCTCTAAATGTTTTGATGATTTGAACATGGTGGACCCTGTTGGAAACAAGTGTAATGCTTAATTGGGTCGTCCACTCACAGTTAACAGCCTTTGTATTGAGTTTGTGCTTGAAATGTACTGTAATTCTGCAAACTGTTAATAAATTCTTCAATCAATCAATCAATCAAAACCTTGGCAGTTTAGTAGGCAGGCATGATATTCAAAGGACTTAAATTGATCAAAAGAGATGCTCGTAGAGTTTAACCCCTTTGTGATTATAGAGGCTGTCCCTCCACCCTTCTGTAACTGTCTACTACAGTAGAAGAAATCATAATTAGGGGGGGATGTCTCAATAAGAGCAGCCGGGGCATCTGTAGTAAGCCATGTTTCTGTTAAAAACAGGCAGTCCAGCTTGTGTGTTGTAATTAGGTCTCTAACTAAAAACGTTTTATCTTTATTAAGGGACCTTATATTTAAAAGTGCCATTCGTAGAACCTCTGGTTTGTGTTTTGTCAGAGAAAGCTGGATGGAAGGGGTGATTGATAATAAATGGGAAAAAACAGGATTTGCTGGCGGATTTTTCTGTCTGACTCTAATGGGATAGCGGTAGGTGATCACAGGGATCTTAGAAATAGAAATACGCTTATGGTAGGAGGTAGATATCAAAATTGGTTGGTTGGTATGATTTGTTAAATTAATTGTGTTACAAACGGGAGCTGTAAGTGTGGATGTTGGTCCAAGCCCGATGGAAATTAGGCTGGGAAATGAGGCGGAACTATTGGAGCTGGGACCGGGGGGACGTCAATCCGTGACGGACGAGTCAGTATTGGACTGTGTTGTTTTGGTCAAGCAGGGTGGGCGGTGGTGGCGGAGGCTAACAGCTATGTTGGTGGCCAGTGCTTGGCTTCCCCGTCTGCTCGTATGTAGGCCATCTCTATAAAAGAAAGAAGGGCGATCTAAAAAGAGATTAAAATTGTAAATGTAGCAAATGTCATACGTGCGGCAGACGCACTGAAGCCATGCACTCAGACTGGCCAGTCTGCTGAACCGCTCGTCGGAGCGGCCAAAGGTGGGGATGGGGCCAGAGATAGAAAATGATAGCCTACAGCTGAGTAGGAGATCGATTAGGTGTAGGAATTGATCTCTCATCAGCTCAGATTGGCGGAGGGCTGTGTCATTGGTCCCGACATGGACTATTATGCGAGTGACGGAAGTAGTTCTTGGAGAGCTGGAAATTGTTTTTACCGTGGCTCCGGGAATGCAGACCGTGGAAACATTAAAGTAGCGAACCCGTTTTATTATACTGTCTCCGATTAGGAGCGTGGTGGGATTAAAAAGTGGTCGGGGGGGCTGAGTGAGTTCGGGGGACATCGACGCCGGAGCGACTGTAGTACTAGGACAAGGAGGAGTGGATCCAGGCGGCGTTGGTGCTGCAACAGACTGCACCTGGTCCTTCGGCGAGTGTTGCGGCGAGGGACCCCCGGACTGCCCGTGTACGGCCGACCGAAGCATCTTTAGCCGAGAGGTGGGCTTAACCCTCGATCCGCTGTCGCTGGTAGCCCATGCAGTGTGGTGATCCGTGACGGGACCAGACTGCATAGCCAATTCTTCATGGACGGGAGTAATTTGCCCAGGGAGCAAGGGAAAGTCCTGCTCTCCCAGCAAGACAGGGCTATTGCTGGTGGAGATTTGAGGGACTTGATGAGAATTATTTACACGGGAGTGTTTTTTTCCCCTTTTTTCGGGGAACTATTGACCAAGGAGCGGGAGTGGAACATGACCAAGGATGGACTTTGGGCTTAGCTCCATTTAAGGACCAACGGTCGCGCGTTTCCACTGGGACAGTGACGTCCAGGTCCCGCCTGGCCTCGTTTGAGGCGGCGGGGCTAGTGCTCGCCAGCATCGGGACAGTGAGGTCCAGGTCACCTGCTGCTTCGGAGGACGCGGCAGTGCCTACGCGTACCTCGGGATCAGATGAGTCTATGTCCAGGGCTGGGGGGACGGCATCAGGACACAGGAGGGATTCGAGGAATAGCTCATCACTTTTAATCTGGCGAAGGGTGGAGATTCTTTCCATCAGTTCGGCCACTCTCTGGGCTAGGCGGAGGCAGCCGCCTAGCCTTCATCTTGCTTCATCTTCAAGTACGTCTTCGTCAGATGAGACACGCAATTCTTCTGGTCCACCTGAGGCAGCTCGTGGGCTACTTCCTCTCGTAGTAGAACCATTGGTCCACTGATGAAGGGATAGGGTCTTCTGTTCCACACGGACAGGTCTCATCAACAACAGCTTTGGCCTCCTCCGCTGAGCAGCAAAAAGGACTTTCACCAGATGAAACGCATGTGTTTTTGCAGTTCAGTCCTCCGTCATTGGTCTTTTGGGAGATGAGGGCTTTCCAGAAGTTGTTAGTGCTCTTGATTGTCTCAATAGCGAAGTCCTTGTCTTTGAATTCTCCATTGAAGGCAAACTGGTTCTCTGGTTTCCCATCTGGAACTTTGTACCTCCTGAACCAGTCGACTGTGGCGTCCAGGTAGCCAGGTTTCAGTCTTTGTACATCACTAATATTGTTGAAGCTGCTGGCTTCAGGGTCTTCTACGTTGATTGCAATGACTTTCCAATCAGTCTCACCCTCATCAATCATGGCCAAAACTCCAAGTACCTTCACCTTGACTACCTCACCACGGGAACACACCTTACTACCAATCTCACAAACGTCGATTGGGTCGTTGTCACCACAGCAGCCAGTGTCTCCATCTTTGTGTCCTGGGTCTTCCCAAGTCTGTGGTATTGCTCCATAGTTCCATATGTACCCTTTATGTGGAAATACATTGGCAACAAAACGCAGTTTACCCTTCTTCACATCTTGCTTAATTGGGTTGAGCGGGTCTTTTGTAGCGATCTCCATCTTTGCATTAGTCCATCTTGGTACCTCAATGACCACGTTAAAGATGTTCTGGCCTTCGTCAGCATACATTGGTATGTCATGGAATGGTGAGATGTACTTTCCTTCATCATTTTTGAAGAACAGGCGGTAGCTCAAGGTGTTGGGGTTCCCCCTCTCCTCAACCGTGAAGCTCATGTTGTTGGCTGTATTTCGGGTGGTTTGTGTGCGTCGTTGCGCCGCAGCCCACCGGTAGATTTCACTGATGTTCGGCTCTGTCCCCTTTTCAATCTGCTGGTGGTTTCTTTTTAGGGAATTTTCGAAACGCCTAATCTGTAATTCGGGTGTGGTTCTGGGAGGACGGGAAGGAAATATGGATGGAACATAGTCGGGGTGGGCAGGGTTTAGACTTTTCTGTTCTACAAAAGTAAATGGAAAAAGCAGATGAAAAACAGATGTAACTTGCATAATAATGGGTTAAGAAAAATGGAAACATATTAATTACCCCTTTGCATATGCAAAAGAATAAAACATAATAGCAAAAAATGCAGTGAATGAGGCATGAATAAGAAATAATTAAAAATCAACTAAAATAAATTCATGAACATGCCAACAGGTTATCAAAGTTTGGCATTAAACGTATTTAGATAGCCCGTTACTTACCAGTGATGAAGTGCTTCTGACACACGTAAAAGAATTGTGAGGTTGGACTCCAGGGTCTTCCCTTATCAGTCTCCCTGCGGATCGCCTGCAGCCATTTATGTCTCTTTTCATGATCAGCTGGAAGTTGATGAAACATCCAACTCTGGGTTTTTTTCTTTGTTGTTTTTACAAAGAGGAACGCAGCACACTTCAGGCATTATGAAGACGCTGGACTCTGTCACGCTCGTCGTGGTCGCTCGATCCGTCGCTGGGGAATGCCGCATCGAGCAGTATTTATAAGGATTAATGCGTGACGTATATATCATACGTCAGGGAAACTTCAATATCTCCGATGCTAGCAGTCTTTACAATCTTATGGAGTATATTATAGTACATTGTGGGTTGTATATTGAGATGGCAGGTATATGACATTAAAAAGGACAAATAAAACATATGGGACACATTATTCGAACACAAAATAAATCGCTACAGCCTCAGTAATGAACCAGTGAAATAAGGGTATTTTATGATGCCTCTCATAGGGATTGCATTGACAGCTGCAGTACACCGTTGAAACGGACCAGAAGTGGGGACGCTGTCTCATTTGGGGGCGTGGAATTTGTAGTCCCCGTGTGTCTCTATAAGGGGAATTAAACGGGTGAGCTTCATTTCTATTGGCTTTTATCGATGTGGGCCTCGACACGTCATCACGCAGCACATTTGTTTTCAGGAAGTAATACAAAATATATTTTTATGGACTTGATATAAAAACACACAAAAATGAGAATTTGCCAATTTATTTGGCATCCATTGTTAGTGTTGAGATTTATGATCTGAATTGTATATATATTTCATCATTGATGGACTCTTATTATGAAGTACAAACCCCAGACCGGAAGTGCTTATCTGCAGTGTATATAACTGAGGTGAATAAACCTGCTCAGTGACGAGTGACGTACTGAGATCCAGCAACACTACGCTGATGCCTCCTGGTGTATTATTTATTTACAGAGTGTTATTCCTCCGTCTATTATTCTTCACTTCTATATTTCTGGTACACACGCTAAGACAGCTGTGAAACTCAACAGTTAGGTATGCCCATATGATGACCACGGATTTATGGTCTAAAAGTGTGAAAAACGTATTTTTTATTTCACTACACCTTTAACTGCTTTAAGGTCCTAAATTAAAGATGGAGTGCCACGATTTTTTTCCACCCTAAAACAAGATCATCAGGTATTATTATAATATGAGGAAGAACATTTTCCAAAAAGTGTAAAATCATGCTTTTATGTGGACACGCCCACCAGTTCATTAAGTATGCCTGGTTTGCCTGGTGGGTGGTGATCCCTGGGTCGGCGGTTCGAATCCCGGCTCCTCCTGTCCACATGTCGAAGTGTCCTTGGGCAAGACACTGAACCCTACATTGCCTCCAATGAGTCGGTCGGTGTGAGCTTGCCACCATTGGTGTGTGAATGTGGGAAGTGAGGACGCTGGCGTTGACTGTTCGCCGCTTCACCTCCCAATGTATGAATGAATGAACCATTGTAAAGCGCTTTGAGCACTTGGAAAAGCGCTATAAAAATGCAATTCATTATTGATCCACCTGAACTGAAGCCACACCCACAGCTGTAGTTGTATGATAAAGGGGGAGGGGTTAGGGGAGTGGCCGATAATGTGATGTCACTATATTACTGTTTATTTCATTGGCCCGTTTGACTGTCAAGGGTTCAGCCTCCAGGAAGAACCCCTAAATACAAAGTAAATACACCATTGCCCATAAAACCGACTCCAGGGTGTCTAATGAAGTACTGTCACCTCATACACATGAAAAACTGGAAAAATACAAAAAATGTGGCACTCCATCTTTAACTTAATTAAGCAGTCACCGTCTCTGAGACATGTTGTTCTTTCTAACCTATAGAGATCGACTACTATGCAATCAAATAAATCTATATAGGCCTACAAGATAATTTCAGATAGGGAGGGAAATACTAAATTAATTATACCATAAACACTCAAAATCATTTCATGCAAAAATACTTTGTCTAAATGCATCAAATTTGCTTTCTACAGTGTTTATGAATGTGTATATGCACATATAGTTGAGTCACAGACTAAGGTTCTGTGACCATCCTCTGGCAAGGATGCTTTGATGATTGATTTGACCTCTATGGACCCTTTATAAAATATTTAACCCCCAGGTCCCTCGCAAAAAATCCCAGCATTTTTTGCTAGAGGGCCAAATTCAAAATGGCGTCCGGCGCCATAGCCAAAATGATCTAGATGACCCCGCTACTAATTAGTTGAGACAGGACCCAAGATTGTGGTACAGGATTAACAATTATTTTATTTATAAAAAGCAGATTACAAAAGACATTTGCATAAAAAGTTGTTAAAACAGTGTTTGAGGAATCACTGTGAATCACAATGAAAATGGGGAGACTGGTTATTCAAAAAAAGAACAAATCAAAGTTAAAATGGAAGGAAAAGGAACAGCGGTCCTTTATAGGGGCCGCTTGTTCAACATGGACCTAAAGGCAATGACAAATAAAGTTTAAGTGATATGCACAGATAAAAACAATTCAATACTACATGCAGATCACCATATCATCTAGGCCCAATATATCCATACACAAATGTCACCAATTAATACATAGAATATATATAACCAGAAACTGTCAAATATTCAAACCAATAAAAGGATCCCCTTACCAAATTACAGCTCTTAAGTCAAACACATCAAACGTCTCTCAATGGTCACACAGGGAAATAACAAGCCCCCCTGTCTCCACCTGTAGCTGTTAAACAGTGACATAAACCATGCAGGTTAGAGACCAGGTGACACAACATCTTGCATGACAGAAAATATTAAACAACTTATTTATGGGTTCAGCTTTACATGATCATATAATATATATATATATATATATACACATAGTAGTACTCACATTTCTCCAAGTTAACTGCCTACACATTACAATTGGTGGCCACACCACAAACAACTCTTGGGCAGGAAACCTTTAATCTGTCTACAGCATACAGCAACAAGTAGACCTGACAATATAAAAAAACACTCTCACTTTAGATCCTCAAAGCCCATAACAACGAGGATACATATACAAAACGAGCATAGATAGGCTTACCGAGAGACATGCCAGCAGTCAAACATCCCCCTTCTGAACAACACGCTCCCTGCAGTGTTGTGAGGCCCCACAGCTTTCAGACCTGCTACCTGCCTGCTCAGAAAGGCTTTAAATACCCTTGCCAATTAACCTCTGCCTCCCTCTAGGGCAGGGGTGCCCACACTTTTTTGACTTGAGGTCTACTTTTAAAATTGCCAGCTCAAGGTGATCTACCAACCAAAAGATAATTATCCCTTTGCTTAAAATACTCAAAATATGTACCTATATGGCGAATAAATAAACAACATTAAGGCATTAGGACTTTCAAAATCTAGGTTTCAAAATCAATTCTATTTATTTATCTTTTCAGTTTCCCCGCATTGCAAATAAGAGACTTAATTTCTGACTTTTTCGGATTTTCTGACTTGATCTGGCCTGTTAACATTTTCATAGACCTGGTTGCTTGTTTCTCTCTCAGTCACGAAATGTGGCAACCGTCAAAGCTAGTCCTAGTTTGTTTTGGTTGTGATCATAGAGTATAATATATATATTGTTATGTTGTTGTTGTGATGCATGGATGATGGCATCATGATGCTACCGCACAGACCACACAGAGACTACCGTGGAGGCGCGGACCCCCACGCAGACTATCGCGGACCCCCACGCAGACTATCGCGTACCTCCGCGGAGGTCTGCGCCGACCTCCGCGGGGGTCCGCGCCGACCTCCGTGGGGGTCCGCGTCGACCTCCGCGGGGGTCCGTGCCGACCTCCACGGGGGTCCGCGGCTCCGCGGTAGTCTGTGTGGGGGTCCGCGGATAATGGGGGTCCCCGCGGAGGAGTCTAGTCTCGCGTTAACGCCGATAACGGCCCAGCATTAATAATCATCTTCCCACTCTCCATGGAAGTGATATGTTTTAGGCTTCTTTGCCGCGCGCATCTTGCTATACGAACAATGATGGATAGATATCCTTTTAATTTGTTTGTTTAACAACAGAACAGACCCGACGTTCTCCTTCAAAGCCACCGGCACGCCGCCGCCTGCCCGAGGCGAGGATTGTTTTTCTTTTTTCATGGCAAGGCCAAGCGGTCTACCTGCGCAGCGCTTGTGATCGACTGGTCGACCGCGATCGACGTAATGGGCACCCCTGCTCTAGGGGCTACACTAGAATCAAAGATGGTTTATGTATGAAGATGGGCCAACTTCATTTGAGCCACTAGAGGCGAAATGGTACACAAAGCCTACAGGTCTCCTAAATATAGTAGGCGTGGTTTGCTTCTCCCCGACCCCCACCCTCCCCCCTGACAACAACACTGTTTCCACACTCAGTCTAGTAGGTGGCGGTAATGCACCATTTAGGTTTGCCAACCGCCATGAAACCCGATAGAAGACAACAACACTGACAAGTCATTTAACAAAGTACATTGAAAACAACTGACAAGGTGTACTTTTGAAATAGTCGTTTTAGTTTCTCGAAGACCTCCAACCATATAAATTCACGATTCATTAAAAAGTCTCTCCCTAATAGAGTTGTAGAATGGACAATAAAAAACTAAATGCTTTTCATTTTCCTTTAGATCAGACAGACTACACATAATCTATCCTCCTCAACCGTGCCTACATATCTGCCTGTCTCAATATGCAGACCAAGTATGCCAGCTCTAATTTGGGCACATAAGGATAATTTCTAATAGTTTTAAATATGTCCATTAATTTCACATTATAATATTCACATATTATCATCTTAAATATGGGGTCAGAGCCCCCTATGTGTTGTCCGTGATATATATATATATATATATTTTCTCCTGATTTGTCTCGCTAAAAGAAGCCATTTTACTATGAATATCTTGTAAATATTGTGTGCCTTGTGATGATTTGGTCCAGTATTTAGTTCAGTGACCATGGAGTTAAGGAATGGTTCAGAAGCTGTGTTCACGTTCACTCTCCCATTGGAAATGAATAGACTCCAACATTCTTCCTGTCTCCTAATAATGTTACCGCCCACCTCACGCAGATACAGGAAGTAAAGCAAAGTTGGCCTCTCTTGCTAATTATCCTCTTCCATACAAGTCAAGCATGAGGATTCCAAATCTGACAGAATTTTAATCATAAGACCTCGTTTTGGCCCCAAAATTCAAGATGGCCACATCCAGTACAGTGAAAACATTACTTTTGAATAGGAAAGCAATCTATTTGGGGGCTGTAATTTTTAGAAGAAGAAGTTGGCCAAAAAGGAATCCAGTCATTGTTGCCCAGAGCCTCTTTTATAACCGTCCTCCATCGCACCCTGTTCCTTCCAAGGTTATTGCTGTGACGTTTTGTTACATTTCACATTGCTTTTGTCTATCTACAAACTCACAATGAATTGCATAATGGTATGTCTCTCCAGCCTTCTCAATGTTCCGGAGCACAGCCTAGCCCTAAGGCCATCACACCGGTCGGTACTCGGGGCTTCCGTCCACCGATTCCTGACACGGTAAAATGTTGTTTTTCAATGGAGGACTTTACTTGTGATTTGTAAAATGTCAGATGAGTGTTGGTTAGTCTGTCTACTGGCTGTACATTTTCTATTTGACAGAAACTAATGTTACATTTCATGTCTCTCCAGCCTTCTGCTCAATGGTCTGCAGCACAGCTAGCTATAGCCCTAAGGCCATCACACCGGCCCATACCCAGGGCTTCCGTCCACCGGCGATAGCTGACACGGTACAATGTTGTTTTCAATAGATGTCATGCCTTACTTGTGACTTTGTAAAATGTCAGATAAGTGTTAGTCTATCTACATTTGGCTGTACATTTTCTATTTGACAGACTACAAACTAATGTTACATTTCATGTCTCTCCAGCCTTCTGCTCAATGGTCTGCAGCACAGCTAGCTAGCCCTAAGGCCATCGGGGGGCGGACTTTTGTCCGACACCCTTATAGCCGACGGGACAAGTCCGACAGTGTCGGACCATTGTCCCGTCGGCTATTTGGGTGTCGGACAAAAGACCTGCACCCAAGGCCATCACACCGGTCCATACCCAGGGCTTGCGGTAAAATGTTTTCAATACTATAATGTCTTTACTTGTGACTTTGTAAAATGTCATAAGTGTTAGTCTATCTACATTTGGCTGTACATTTTTTTCTATTTGACAGACTACAAACTAATGTTACATTTCATGTGTAACCCTAATTACCAATTAGTAATAGAGAACAGGTAGGAGTGATCAACAGCGTGTTTGTCAATACCTGGACTAGCATCAGAAGCACTGTACGTTTTTAAGAGCCAGTGCAATGCACATCAATAATGACAGACAACAATGAATTGAATTTGTTATGTGGCCACTTATTATTATTGCCAATTAAGGACATAGGAAATATTACAACAACTGCAGTATCATGGAAAATAATAAACAAAAAGAAAAGCCGGCAAAATATGAAACCCTAGTGTTCCCAAAGTTTTTGTTTAGTTTGTTCGTTGGGGCCCTTTAATCTGTATCAGACAGTGTTTTGATTGGTCCTACCACACGATCAGTGAGGGAGGGGAAGACACCATCAGCATCCAGACTCGGATCTGTAGCTCGCCACCCAGCATGCACTGGGATTCTTATCTGGGGAATCGTTGATGTTGGATCGTTGGGTTTGGAGTTGGGAAGGTTTTGGAATGGGAAGGGATGCGCTGTCCTCTTCTCCACCGTTCCACGTGACACTCCAGGGGATGAGGAGGGGAATCTGAATCACCCAATCTATAAAAACCTGACCTAGTAGATCAGACAAGATCCAATGGCATGCGTTATTCACACACTGTGTAAACCATGTTTTTATATTCCCATAACACTTTTTAACTTGCATTAACTTAATTAACTGAATCATGTTCTCATTCCTTGTAATCATGTATTTCAAATACATTGAAAACATAAAAAATGTTCAAAGCGCTTGTTTTCTTTTACAGCTTCAATTATTCAATGAACTGTTTCCTTTCTTCACAAAAATAAAAATACATGAAATGCTTCCTTAATCATCATAAATGAAATGAGGTTGTGCAAAGGTATGTATGGCTCAAACGTGCTTAATATCTCTCCCTGGCTAGCAACAGGTGAGACATGCACTAAAAATGTACCTTCAATTACTAGAACACAAAATACTCATGTACAGAAATGATATATTCCTTCAGTAACAACAAAATAAAACCAGATTGTTTCAAAACAGAACATGTACACAAAATGAATCGTTGGCACCTTGTGGCTAAACTCCATCTAAGATAACCATCCACATTGTCTCACTCACCGCTGATCAATGAATGATCTGGCTCAGACTGCAATCACCTGGCTGGTCGGTGATTGGCAACATTCGGTCAAATACTGCTCTACAAAGTTAAAATGACACAATATACAGATCAGGAGCTGTCCAACAATATTTAGAATGTGGAATGTTGGTTTGGAAGATTATTCTGTAATCTTACCAAGCAGATGGCAAAGGATTCTCTCTCTGTGTTTGTTCATTACAGCATAGTACCATAACACCATGTGTTGCATTGAACATGAAAAGGAAGTACTGACAGGAAGTAGCATCACTGGTAGGCTGGACATAAACTCTTACAGGCTCACTGATTGGCCAACTAGGGTGGCAGTCACAGAGCCAGGTCATTTTAACCTTGTGCTGAAATAGGCTAGACACCCTGGTTTGTATGTTTGCAACTTTTTCCCTTTCATGTATATAGCTTGTTTTACATTTTAAACAGACTTGCAGAGCAACATTTTAGATAGAATTGTATAACTTAAATGCGTGTTATTTCAAAGCATTTTAGATTGTTTCTAACACTTTTAAATCAACTGAAAATGAACTTATTTATTCATCCCATTAATTATTTTAAATACAGGCTGCTGATTCAAGCCTGGGTTACACATGTCTCTCCAGCCTTCTCCTCAATGGTCTGCAGCACAGCTAGCTAGCCCTAAGGCCATCACACCGGTCCATACCCAGGGCTTCCGTCCACAGATTCCTGACACGGTAAAATGTTTTCAATACTATGTAGTCTTTACTTGTGACTTTGTAAAATGTCAGATAAGTGTTAGTCTATCTGCATTTGGCTGTACATTTTCTATTTGACAGACTACAAACTAATGTTACATTTCATGTCTCTCCAGCCTTCTGCTCAATGTTCTGCAACACAGCTAGCTAGCCCTAAGGCCATCACACCGGTCCATACCCAGGGCTTCCGTCCACAGATTCCTGACACGGTACAATGTTCTTTTCAATACTATGTAAGGTCTTTACTAGCTCCTTTCGGAACCCTACGTTAAAGTTTCTGACATTTTGATGACTTTACGTAGGGTTCCTTATCATCGACTTCAAGCGACATGGGATGCAATCTGACTTACCCTTCTCCGACGGATCTCTGCGCTGTGGATATGACGCTGACATATTCCAAAAGAAGCATATAATAGCTATAGGAGACAACGAACCCTCTGACCCCCCCCCCCCCCCCCGCGCGAACGGCGGAGAAGCCGTTAAGTATTTTTAATGTTTGTTAGACCGTTTTGGCAGCTCTCTTCCTTCCTTCCTTGACTTCCTTATTGACATCCTATTGTACCGCCTCCATCACCGTGGCTGGCTACCTGCGACAGAGGCAGGAACGCGCAGATAGCCAGTTCCGGCGCTCTGTCGCAGGATTGCATCCCGTGTCGCTTGAAGTCGATGATACCGGACCCTACGGGTTAGGGGTCCAAAGGAGCTCAACCCGGGGGGTCCGGAGACGGGCTAGGTCTTTACTTAACCCACGGGAACGATTCTACAAAATAAGACAGTTTTCTGAAAAAACCCTGTTTCTATGTCAGTCATTCTCAAACATTTTCATGTCAAGGACCCCCAAGATTATATGTAATATTGGCCGCCGACCACCATCTGAAAATATGTTGTTCCAGGCACCCCCCAGAAGCAAAGATTTGAGTTAAAAACGTTTGCTCTGAAAGAATATATCCAAAGATTTGCACTACATTTTCACGTTTTTTTTCAAAAAGTGCCACGCTATGAGATTGTAGATCAGCTATTTTTCAATAGCTATCAGCTATTTTAACACAGCTAGCTAACCGGCTAACGTGAGTAGCATTTTGGCTCAAGCAATCGAACGCGCTATAAAAGCTCAATTGCCGAAGGCCGTCGGCAATGGCGTTAAGCGTCAGTATCAAAATTAGGCTTCAATTGACTTTAATCGTCGGCAATGGTGCGCTAAGTGTTAAGCAGCGCTTCGGGTGTTCGAGGGAACACGAACAATGTAGTATGTTTGTTTACAAACAACCAAGTGACTGAGGAGCTTTATCAAAACACGGATTGAGTGAGTGAGTCTGAGTGACGGGCTGTCAAGAGTGACGCTTACGTGCTTGATCGATCACGGCGAGGATGGCTGAAGACTTCGGTATCGGTAATCGGTAGACGAAAACGTTTGACGAAAACTGTGATTGTTCTCGACCACGTATGCAGTGAGAACAGGTAGTTGACGGCGCACAGGTGTATTTATACTGTGGTGATTGTGGCAGGATTGGCCAGGAGATAATGGAAGGCAGGTGAGTTTGATAAGGAAGGATGAGTGATTGATAAGGAGGGGGGAGTGGTTAAGGTCGAGCGGAAGGAGGTCTCTTCTCCCGAAACTGCGTTGTATAAATGCAACTTCCATAAAAAGAACCACTGCATGAGTCACCAGAAAAAAGGACAGGTGTTGATTAATCTAACAGGGTTAAAATGTTATATACAATGGGTTTGTATAGTCCAGCTGCTTAGCTCCAATATATAAAGGAATCATTCAGTTTGTGATAAAAGCATGAAATCTGGTACACATATAGCCAAAGGCATCCCAAACATAATTGGATGTGGAGGCATCCTGAATTTTCAACATGGCACCCATGGCAGCCATTTTTCAAAATGCCACCATTGACATCCTATTATAAGGCAATATTTTCTAAATTTCCTTATGCTTTAAGTAGCATGTGACATATCAAACTAGGGGGTTTTCATGATGCTGAATCCATTCCAAGCATACAAAGTTTTGCATAAAAACACTCATTGGGCTAAATTTGGCGATAGCAACTTGCCCAACTGTGCTGATGTCAGCACATTTGGGCAAGTTGCTATGGCCAAATTTAGCCCAATTTGGCCAATTAGCCCAAACTAATAGTCCGGTAGCTTAGCGAAATGATGTGGACGCGGCGGACAAAAGCGCCAACATTTTTCCACATGCTCTCCATAACCATATGTTTCATTTTGGAAGGGGGGCCACGTCATCAAGATGTCAGAAGGCGGCCATCTTGGCGTTCAAAGATGGCCGCCAAATGAAAAAGGGCGGTTCTGGACAACCGTGGGTCCGACCGACTCGACACCGGGCACTGCACTCCCTGTGGGTGTGTGGAACGTGTGTGTCGAATTTGAAGTCGGTGGGGCAAACGGTTCTCGAGTTACGTGGATTACAGATGTACAGACACACACACAGACTGTGTGCATTATAGTAGGATGTTGCCATCTTGTTGTAGCCCAGATCTCCCTTCTAAAAGAGATTATTAATTAATATATATGTCAATGGGCAATGCCATGAGTTTCAGAGGGTACAGTAAGTATAGAGGTAAGGCAAAGAGAGATGGTGAGGGAGGGAGAAATTGATTTGTACCAATTGGCTAGACAGTAGTGTAACAGGTTAAGGTGAGTATAGAGATAGAAATGTTCTAGCAAGCGAAGCCAGTGTATTGAGAAAATGGGACATATGTTTTCAGAAGTTATTTGTGACAAAAGGCTACCAGTGAGAGGGAAGATGTATAACATGGTAGTGAGACCATGCTGGTGGCACTGATGAAAAGGAGGCACCGCTGGATGTGGCAAAATTAAGGGTGCTATGGTTCTCATTAGGAGTGAAAAGGAAGGACATTATTAGATATGACTAAATTAGAGGATCAGCCCAGGTTAGAAGGTTTGGGGATAAAGCAAGAGAGGTGATCGAGGTTGAGATGGTTTAGACATGTGAAAAGGAGGGATGAGGGTACATTGGGAGAAGGATGCTGAAGATGTAGCTGCCAGGTAAGAGGATGGCCAAAGACGAGGTTTAAGGATGCTGTGAGAGATGACATGAAGGTGGCAGGTCACAGAGGAAGATGCAGAAAACAACCAAATGGGGTCCATGTGTGGTCCAGCCCTATGGAATGTAAAAGGCATGCATGTGCTAATGAAAAGTATTTAAAATATAGTTTTGATGCTCATCCTACTACTATAGGGGGTGCAAAGCAATATGCCCGTTTATCCGTCCGACTTCTCCTACCAAATCACTCCGTTAGCACACATCTCTATGCACAAAAAAGGATGCATGCCACAGAAATCCATCTGCACTACATTGCATCCATGCAACTGCCATATTTACTGTACAAATATTGCTTTTGTATGACATACTGTTATTGCGCAACATTTCGCTGTGACGCAAATTACAATTTACAATTACAATTTCCACATTCACCGACCCCTCCCCTTTTCACTGCACGCACACACACACTTTTTTCAATGTGTCTGACTGCTAACAGAGTTGAAGATGATGTAAATATGTTGCTAGAATGACCGTATTTATTCAATATTGGCACAAATAAACGTCTACTGATATTCTCAATGACCTTATTGCATTCCTTGACCTAGATAATGTATATTTTGACACCAAGATTGACCTTCTAAGTGGCTTAGAAGCTGAGATAGTGGCACTTATAGATATTACATGGTGGCCATCTTTGAACGCCAAGATGGCCGCCTTCTGACATCTTGATGACGTGGCCCCCCTTCCAAAATGAAACGTATGGTTATGGAGAGCATGTGGAATTGGCGCTTTTGTCCGCCGCGTCCACATTTTGCTAAAATATGGCCTTAAGCTGCCTCACTATAATGCTTGGAATGGATTTAGCATCATGAAAACCCCCTAGTTTGATATGTCACATGCTACTTAAAGCATAAGGAAATTTAGAAAATATTGCCTTATAATAGGATGTCAATGGTGGCATTTTGAAAAATGGCTGCCATGGGTGCCATGTTGAAAATTCAGGATGCCTCCACATCCAATTATGTTTGGGATGCCTTTGGCTATATGTGTACCAGATTTCATGCTTTTATCACAAACTGAACGATTGTTATGGACCATGCTGCACTATATAGGAAGGGGCCAGCTAAAATGAATATGACATATCTGAAATAGCCTATACTGAATGGAGCTAAAAGCTGTCTTGGGTGTATAAGCCTGATCGAGTAGATGATGCAATGACCAAAAGTGTTTTTGGAAAGTGAAATATCCCGGCCTTTAAAGGACCACTTTTCAACCTATCTTCATATAATTGGTCCTCATTAATGTTCATGATAAAATAGCCTACCACAATTTATTTCTACTCTGTCTGCGGCTGCGAGGGCTGTGGGCAGTTCAGAACCCGTCCGCTAGTGACATCATCGTTAGGCACATTCTTTTTTAAACAAGTAGGTATTATTATTTTTTCTTCCTTTTTTATTATAGTGTGAACAATGGCTTCCATTATCACATTGCAACTTTTAGCTTGGATTCCCCATCCCCATTGATGATGTCACTGGTGGATGGGTTTCTGAACTGCCCACAGCCCTCCCATGAGACACAGACTTGTTTTTTGTTTTGCCATTTTATCATGAACATTAGTGAGGACCAACTATATGGGGGTATAGGTTGAAAACTGGTGAAGTGGTCCTATACGTAAATCATATGACTAGTGTACTTTGAACCTCATACACATGTCTGGTATTTCCTGACTGTTTTAACCTCATCCACGTCCCTAGCCTGAGGTCCACCTATGCTTTCTATGGCATAGGCAGCTCCCGGCATGATCCGCCGGGAGAATCTAGACGCAGCTGCGTGACATGAGACTAATTAATTAGAGCGACAGAGAGAGAGGACTGTGTGTGTGTGTGTGTGTGTGTGTGTGTGTGTGTGCGTGCGTGTGTGCGTCAATTTAACAAAGGTGCAGACGATCAGAAATCAGCAGAGAGTGATCGACGTTTGCGCTACTCTATGACGAATTGAAGTGGACTTGTTCCCAGACTTTTTTTTTTCACCCTGGCAATAAAAACGTCTGGGTTTCCGAGGCTAGGTATTTCCTGAATGACTGTATCAAGTTCATGTCAGTTGGTCACCCCGCGCAACAACAGGAGGAAATGTCACTTGTCGCCACGCCTTAGCTCGATTGCCTTAATTGTATGCCTACCTTATGACTTAAAGTAAGAAAAACCAACAATAATAATACTTACATTACATCATGTCATTATCATTATTATTATTATTGTTGTTGTTGTCATTTTTATTCATTCATGTGTGTACTTGCAGGTACGGGGGAAGGTGGCGTGACTATGGCCTGTAGTGGTGGCTGATTGAAAGTGAGCATTTATTTTATTTTGGTCAAAACAAGGTTTATTCCACGGCCCAGAGCCGACCATCATGTTTTAGCAGAAGGGACGGTAAACAGGAAGTGATCATGCATCGTCACACACACTAACATAAGATCATAACATCCGGTCTGGGTATTTGGCTCTTCAAATTAAGAGTTGGACGGGGGGAAATGCTGGCGTGAATTATATCAAAGTTAATAATAAATGCTGGTGGACTAGGTGTTAAGTAGTTAAGTACGTGTGTACATCTGTAATGCACGTAACTCGAAAACCTTTTGCCCCACCGATTTCAAAAAATTGACACACCACCACAGGGAGTGCAGTGCCCGGTGTCGAGTTGGTCGGACCCACGGTTGTCCAGAACCGCCACAAAAGGCCTCTAACCGAGCTCTGGACAGGGGCCTCTTTGACGTGGCCGAAAAAAGTCTGAAAAAGTGGATCGAGCAAATTATAAAATTGACATTTGGAGATCTAAAGGTCTTTTGACGTGTGAGTGTGAGCTTCAGTTCCTGAGGGATCCTCAAGGCCCTCTGCCATATTGACGAATTTTGTGAAGAACTGCCAAAACTGCTCTATAACCTTTGGGTCTGTAACCTTTGGGCTTGACCCCTAACAATAATGATGGATGGATGAATTGTGCAGTCCAGGTAGGGAATGAGGCATTACCCCAGGTGAAGGAGTTTAAGTATCTTGTTCATGAGCGAGGGGAGGACGGAGAAGGAGATCAGCTGGAGAATCGGAGCGGCAGGGGCGGTGGCTGCATCAGGTAGGGTGAGAAGTTCAGTCATGCGAGAGAGACTCGGAGTAGTGTCGCTGCTTCTTCACCTGGAAAAGGAGCCAGCTTAGGTGGTTCGGGCATCTGGTTAGGATCCCTCTCGGGCGTCTCTGTAGGGAGGTCGTCGAGGCACATCCCACTGGGAGGAGACCCCGGGGCAGACCAAGGCGCAGTTGGAGGAAACACATCGACTCACTGGCCTTGTTGGAACGCCTCGGGATCCCCCAGGAGGAAGTTACTAATGTTGCTCTGGAAAGGGATGTCTGGAGCTCTCTGGTGGAGCTGTTGCCCCCACGACCCGACTACGGATAAGCGGTTGAAGATGGATGGATAATAAGAATTAAATACAGTACTCAAGTAAAAAGTAAATGTACTTCATTACTGTCCCCCGCTGGCCATGTGTCGTGCATTAACGTGTTCGTGTGCTTCCTCCACAGCTCCTGGAGGTGGACTCGGAGTCGGAGGAACATCATCGTCTTTAATGAAACAGACAGAGTTTCTTCATGATTTGGTCGACCGAGGCCTGTGTGTGAACCTCAAATAAAACTCATGGCATTCAACAACGTGGCTGGTCTTGTTTTTCACCTGCTGGAAGTGACTGTAAAAAACAAAATCCAAAAAAGTAACAGCGTTTTTTGGCAGAGTAGAATATTGGTATAATATTTCTGTTGTGGCAGAGTAATACGTTATACACTGCTTGTTACTGGGTAAAGTAATAATATTACAGTTATTTATAGTAACTCTTAAATGCCCAACACTGCCAGTCTGTAAAAAAAGGAAAAAAGGGGGGAAAAAGAAAATGGTGGTCCGCTCACATCCCAGTAACTATATAAAAAGCATACATCAAGATACTATTACTGACTTTGACAATGAAACTACTTTTACAACACAGCATGACTAAGACAACCATGAGATATGAGTGGTATAGAATACTGATCAAAAGTGAGTTACAGCGTTTTGCAAACTAATATTCTTGTTTATTTATGCTGTTTGATTTGATGATTGAATCATTGATTGAACACTGAGCGCCACCTGTGATGCCTGGGCGTGTACTATTGATTGATTTGGGTGTGTTCTAAATAAAGAGCCTCACTCTGAGTGAGCACAGCGTCCGTCCGTCTGTGAAGGAGCTGTGTGAGAAGCAAAATAATATATAATTTTACATCACATAATTTGACCATTATGACATTTAATGGCCTGGATGAGGTGATGGAAGCCATTAAGTATAATGAGAAACAACAAGGCTTCTGCCTGCTGGGCCCGAAGGCATCCCAGCAGAAGTCCTCCCTCTCTTCTATTGCAAGCTCCTCTTTCACTCACTCTGTCAAGGCGTACCATGCAGGACGACCGGGATCGTTCCGACCCACGGAGGAGGCTCTTCAACCCACCCCATGGAGCCCCCCCCCCCGCTCCTCCCCCCCTCCCCCCAGTTTTGAACACCAGGACCCCCCTGAATAGGGAAGACCGGCGGCGCTCCTCCCACTCCTCTCTCCAGCCTTGTCCTACCCTGGACGAGACCCTGATCAAGAATCCAGCTATCCTCAAACCACTTTCCGGTCGCTATGACCCGCGAGACCCGCCCCTCTCTCCCCCCACCCCATCTTCATCGAACCCCACTGACCTCGGCGCCCGATCCCTTCGCCAGCCCCCCTATAGTACCGATCGCGCTCGGGAGGACAAGTACAGATTTTCCCCGGGCCCTTGGATGTCCCCGCAGAACCCCAGCACCCCAGGAGCCCTGAGTCCCCCCCGACCACACTTACAGGTTTCCTCGGAATCCGATACCTCGACCGTCGCGTATATGTCTCCGCCACCGACACCTACACCACTCGCCGCCGCCGACTCTAGGATTGCTGCGACCATAGCTCCCTATATACTAGTCACACTGGTCTCCCTCCTAAAGGCCTGCCACCGCCTGGAACCAATAGCCCTTTTCAACCATGATAGAATTCTCCCCAGCGACCACCGATCTAGGTCCGTGGAGGTCGCGCGCTCGGTCACGCCTCACAGTGCCGGTGACCTGACCGTTGCGAAGCTGCAGGAGGCTTCCCGAGTGTGGCTGTTTAGAGGCTACTCTGTGTTAGAGTTACACTATAAAGAAAAGATCAACATGCTCCTGGATATACTCCGGCACCATTCGTGCGTCGACCCAGTAGCCCACTGGGATACAGTGTGTCACATGGCTCGCATTGACCTCGAGCACACCTTATCTCAGGGCACGATTAATGTGACCAAAGAACATATCCCCCACTCGTTCTGGCGCCCCTCTCCGCTCCTCGACACCTGGGAGCTCCTCCCCTCGTCCGCACAGGCTTCGTCCGTGTCACCGTCCGTAGGCCAAACGACCCAGGCCGGCCACCATGCCGACACCGACCGTAAGTGTCGCCACGATGACGACAATACCCACCTCGGCCAGCGCACCAACACGAGCCCTATATCAAATACACTCGCCGGTCGACCCGCCTATGGTCCCGGTCAGACCCACGCTCATCCTGGGAGACACTAATTTACTAAAACTACCCACGATCACGAACGGATCCATACAGATAGATATATACCCCGAAGCGTCGCTGTTTCACGCCAGCGGCATCATAGCGCAAGTGCTGACACCGTGCACGGTCACCTGACAGTTGCTCCTGGCCTTTGGACCGGATCTGGATCGACCCATGTCAACGCGAAACTTAGACAGCATGGCGAAAAAACTGTGGTCCGTCGCCAAAGAGAAATTCCCACTGGCCATAGTCCGCTTCGCACTCACTCCCTGTCCCGATGGCCTCACGAGAGAAGCCCGGGCTGTGATTAACGACACCAACGAATGTCTGGGCTACTTTCGTCACATCCCGGCCATACCCAGCGACCAACTTTTCGTAGAGCCAAACAGCACGCGTTGGAAGCCTGTGACAGGCTACGCGGTCTGGCGACTGTGGCGAGAATACCTCCATTGACAACGCCTTTCCCACAATTAACCACCTTTAAATGGCTTTCCCTCCACACGAGTCCAACTCCCTCCCAGGAATCCAAATGACCTGCATAAATCTCTGCCACCTCCCCGATCTCACCCCCTCAACGCCACAACCAATTAACCCCAGCCTATTCTAACATGGAACAAGGACAAACGGAACCGCAATGGTTGTATTTTAACCTCACTCCCCACCTCCCCCTCCTTCCACACTTCGTTCCGCTTCCCTCTCTTAACTTATTTTTCTCCCTCCTTTTCTTCTCTCTCTCCTTCTATCCTCCGTTCTACATATATCTCTCTCTCACAATACTCAGGCATGAGTCCACGAGGCAGCGGAGAGACAGGACGACCACCATCTACTTTCAGTGTAAGAATGACCGCATATTCCGCCTTAGATTTTCTGTTTACCATTGCATTTGGACACCAGTAGATTTCCTGCGATTTACACACTCCAGGAAACAAATGTCTAACAGCTCCACTCTTAATTCAATTAAAAATACCGCTCGTCTGACTGTGTTATTAAATACACACCACGCTACTTAAGCGACCCTATTCCCAGCAAACTATGGCTTACTTTAATCTTCTCCGTCATCTCGTACCCTCCTTGTCCAGAATGTCAAGGTATCTTACGCCCGTTAAGACAGATCGTAACTAGACCAATGCCCACTGTGGGACTTTATATGGATTATCTAATTCATCTCATTCCTGTGACTCCACTTACAAAAGAGACCGCAACAGATCTGACCGTTCCTGTGACACAATTTCTCCCTCTCGATATTATCAGGAACCCACACCCCGCTCGGCTTATTTTATCTCACTAAGAAAACAGGACCTATTTCCCTTTATACAATATTATCTTCCTCCCAAAGGTGGACTTATTTCCCTACATACCGGCATGAAGACACGATAGGAAACTAAGAAAAAAGAGCCCTTTGTTTTACTGTTAGTCCCCACATGGAGTTTAATCCATCCCATCGGATTTTATATATTTCCTCTCTGCATTGCTACGCACGGAACTGGGACAACAATACCGAATAAAACAGGACAGTCCATGAATAATACATACCGGATAACGAGAGCCCTTCCTCCTAGATGTATCATACTCCCCAGTGGAAATTATTCCAACCATATACTTCTTCCCCTGTATAGTAAGAAAAAGAATAAGCGTGCCTTTCGACCCCTGGCCAATCCGCCCTGGATTCCTCACTCATCGGATATGTCCATCACATCAACTCCTCGGATTTGTCCATCACATCTATCACTCTGATAACTGCATCCCCTCATTCGGATTAGAATCCTATATTTACGCCCCCTGGCCAATCCGCCCTGGCAACGCGTCGCTGTGCGACGCTTAGGGTTATCATAATGTCCATCACATCAACTCCTCGGATTTGTCCATCACATCTATCACTCTGATAACTGCATCCCCTCATTCGGATTAGAATCCTATATTTACGCCCCCTGGCCAATCCGCCCTGGCAACGCGTCGCTGCGCGACGCTTAGGGTTATCATATGTCCATCACATCAATTCATTCTTCACTCCTCTTTCTGGTGTTAGGCTCTGATAGGCCGGCGAAGTTCTCTGTCAGTAAGTCTATGTGTATTGCAGTGCACCAGTTCCGTTCCCTATCAATTGGCGGTTGGCCTCACTGGCTTTTGATTTGAATCCCCGGTCATTTACGGAGCAGCTCTCTGATAAATCCTAACCCTAACCCTAACCCTAACCCTGTGGACGTATTCCTTCTTCTTTTTTATCCTATGATTTACAGCACCAGGGGATCTAAGACCTGAATACTGACAATAACTTGATAACCGGGTTAGTACTGTAGTTTTACGACTCTTGATTACGGTTTGAACATGTTTTTTTAATGCCGATTCAGCCTTTCACAGTGAGATCACTACTGGAATGACAATCATGACCTGCTAGCGAATGTCCACATCGGGTTATGATCTACTTGCATAGTGCAGTTCTATCTACTGGCTCTCCTATCTTCTATCTTACTCACCTGCTTGTTGATTCCTCTTCCTCCTCCCTCTCTTCCTTTCTGTCTCTCTTCTATTGCAAGCTCCTCTCTCACTCACTCTTTCAAGGCATACCATGCAGGACGACCGGGATCGTTCCAACCCAGGGAGGAGGCTCTTCAACCCACCCCATGGAGCTCCCTCCTCTCTTCCCTCCCTCCCCCCCGTTTTGAATACTAGGACCCCCCTGTTCAGGGAAGACCGGCAGCACCCCTCCCACTCCTCTCTCCAGCCTTGTCCCACCCTGGACGAGACCCCTATCAAGAATCCCGTTATCCTCGAACCTCTCTCCAGTCGCTATGACCCGCCCCTTTCTCCCCCCACCCCACTTTCATCGAACCCCACTGGCCTCGGCGCTCAACCCCCTCGCCGGCCCCCCTACAGTACCGATCGCGCTCTGGAGGACGAGTACAGGTTTTCCCCGGTCCCCTGGATGTCCCCGCAGAACCCCAGCACCCCAGGAGCCCCAAGTCCCCCCCGACCACACCCACAGGTTTCCTCGGGATCCGATACCTCGACCGTCGCTTATTTGTCTCCGTCACTGACACCGTGCAGACCTATACCACTCGCCGCCGACTCTAGGATCGCTCCGGTCATAGCTCCCTATGTCATAGTTACACTGGTCTCCCTCCTAAAGGCCTGCCACCGCCTGGAACCGATAGCTCTTTTTAACCATCAGAGAATTCTCCCCAGCGACCACCGATCTAGGTCTGAGGAGGTCGCGCGCTCGGTCACGCCTGACAGCGCTGTTGACCTTACCGTTGTGAAGCTGCAGGAGGCTTCCCGAGCGTGGCTGTTTAGATGCTACCCTGTGCTAGAGATACACTACAAAGAGAAGATTAACATGCTCCTGGCCATACTCCGTCACCATTCATGCATCGACCCCGTAGCCCACTGGGATATGGCATGCCACATGGCTCGCATTGACCTCGAGCACACCTTATCCGATGACACGATTAGAGTGACCAGAGAACATGTCCCCCGCTCGTTCTGGCACCACCTCCCCGTTCCTCGACACCTGGGAGCTCCTCCCCTCGTCCGCACAGGCTTTGTCCGTGTCACCCCCATCCCCCCCGTCTGTAAGCCAAAACGACCCAGGCCAGCCACCATACCGACACCGGCCGTAAGTATCGCCACGACGACGACAATAACTACCTCGGTTAGCGCACCACCACGAGCCCTATACCAGATACACTCACCTGACGACCCGCCTATGGTTCCGGTCAGACCCACTCTCATCTTAGGAGATACTAACCTACTCAAACTACCTACGATCACGAACGGATCCATACAAATAGACATCTACCCCGAAGCGTCGCTGTTTGACGCCAGCAGCATCCTAGCCCAATTGCTGACACCGTGCACGGTCACCAGACAGTTGCTCCTGGCCTTTGGACCGGACCTGGATCGACCTGGATCGACCCATGTCGACGCGAAACCTGGATAGCTGTGGTCCATCGCCAAAGAAAAATTCCCACTGGCCACAGTCCGCTTCGCACTCAACCCCTGTCCCGATGGCCTCCCGAGAGAAGCCCGGGCCGTTATTAACGACACTAATGAATGTCTAGGCTACTTTCACCACATCCCGGCCATCCCCAGCGACCAACTCTTTGTAGAACCGAATAGCACACGTTGGAAGCCTGTGACAGGCTACGCGGTCTGGCGGCTGTGGCGAGGATTCCTCCAATGATAACGCCTTTCCCACACGAAACGCCTTCCCACAACTAACCACCTTAAAATAGCTTTACCTCTGCACAAGTCCAACTCCCTCCCATTTTGGAATCCACATGACCTGCAAAAATCACTGCCACCTCCCCGATCTCACCCCCTCAACCCCACAACCAATTAACCCCAGCCTATTCAAAAATGGAACAAGGATAAACAAAACCACAATGGTTGTATTTTAGCCCCCCTCCCCACCTCCCCCTCCTTCCACACTTCGTTCCGTTTTCCTCTTAACTTATTTTTCTCCCTCCTCCTTTTCCTCTCTTCTCTCTCTCTCTCTTTCTATCCTCCATTCTATGTATATCTCTCTCTCACAATACTCAGACATGAGTCCACGATGCAGCGGAGAAACAGGACGACCACCATCTACTTTCAGTGTAAGAATGGCCGCATATTCCGCCTTAGACTTTATGTTTATCATTTCATTGGACACCAGCAGATTACCTGCGTTATACACACTCCAGAAACCGAATGCCTAACAGCTCCACTCCTAATTTGATTAAAACAACCGCTCGATTGACTGTGTTATTAAATACACACCGCTCTACTTAGCGACCCTATTCCCAGCACACTATGGCTTACTTTAATCTACTCCGTCATCTCATACCTTCTTTATCCAGAATGTCGACTTGATTCCCTACATACCAGCATGAAGACACAATAGGAAACTAAGAAATAAAGAGCCCTTTGTTTTACTGCCAGACCCCACAAGGAGTTTAATCCATCCCATCAGACTATATATTTCCTCTCTGTATTGCTACGCACGGAACGGATACAACAATACTAAATAAAACAGTATTGCAAATATAACATACCGGACAACGAGAGCCCTTCCTCCTAGATTTATCATACTCCCCAGTGGAATTTATTCCAACCATATACTTCTTCCCCTGTATAGTAAGAAAAAGAATAAGCGTGCCTTCCGGCCTAAATGGAAAAAACAACCCAGTGGATTGTATTACAACCACATATTGCATTCCCCCTATGGATTTTCCAACCATACATCTCTCGCCCTGGCCATGTGCGGCACCTAGGGTTATTTGATCACAATAGACAATAGTAAAAAAGAAGAAAATAGTTGCATCCCCTGATTCAGATTTCAACCCTATATTTCCGTCCCCTGGCCAACTCCTCCGGGCATCGCGTCGCTTCGCGACGCCTAGGGTTATTTGATCACAATAAAAGAAGAAAATAGTTCAGATAATTTCATCCCCTGATTCAGATTTCAACCCTATATTTCCTTCCCCTGGCCAACTCCCCCGGGCATTATGGTATGTCCATCACATCAATTAATTCTTCACTCCTCTTTCTGGTGTTTAGGCTCTGATAGGCCGGCGAGGTTCTCTGTCAGTAGCCTATGTGTATTGCAGTGCATCAGTTCCGTTCCCCACTGTATCAATGGTCGGTTGGTCTCACCGGCTGTTGATTTGTATCCCCGGTTATTTACAGAACTGCTCTCAGGAAACTCCTAACCCTAACCCTAACCCTCTCACCGTCTGACCCATGTCTTGTGTCTTGTCCTGTCTCGTCTTGTCCTGTCCTCGCCGCCGCATGTCGTTTGGTCGTCTCCGCGTTACTTAGGGCTCTACCTTCCCCTTCAATAACCCTCCAAATACACGCCATAACAAACCCATTGGTTCGAGACTTCACACGTGGGAATTTGGTACTATCCCACGTGAGGCCACTCTCTTGAGTGAAGCGTCCAGTTGTATGGCCCAGAAACGTTTCGAGACGGAGAGCAACTGCTGATGATGAAGTCTCACATTGTCACCCATTCGGTCTCTAAATGAGGTCTGGTGGTCCCCAGCTCCGCGAAACCTTGTCTAATAGTAGGATACCCCCCATGCGTTACTCTGTGCCAAAACGCGGAGCTGAGCGACATTCAGAACCTTCTAATTCAACCTAAACAGAAAAACCACTAAATGGTCTTCCCGACAAAAAACGCGATTCGGACGTGTTTCAAAAAACGTTTCGACACACAAATGCGCTCGGTGCTCTCTTATTGTTGCTCCAGGTCCTTTCTGATCCTATATGTTAGGTCTCCTAACCTTTAACTTCCCACATAAACAACAGGAATGCAAGACCTGACAACAGAGCTAATTCATTATATTGTGCTATGCCTCATCTGCTAACCTTTAACCTTAACCTTTTAACCCATTACCACAAACCAACAACAAGTCCGACCTACACATTACCTGACAAAATGATTGCACTCCCTCTCATTAATCCCCCCCTCTCCCACACATAGTGTCATTTCAGACAAGGTGGGATGCAGGATAACATACATGTATACTGTAAGGAGGACACCTTCCCAGGGACAATACACCCAGCCCAGAGAGAGGCCTGCCACGGTCTCCTCCTCCCCTTCCACACACCCACGACGGTATTTCCCTTCCCTCTTAAGTGCCTGGTGGCACCTACGAATATTTCTGTACCACCCTATTATTATATCCCCTCTCTATTGTGTCTCCCTTCCCTCACAAGCGCCTGGTGGCGCCTAAGTATAATTTTACATTACTCCATTACGATATTTTCTCCCCGTTATATCATATCACCTACTTACTATATTTCCTCCCTGTGGTATCTCCCTTCCCTCATAAGCGCCTGGTGGCGCTATAGAATATGTACACATGATTGTGCTATGCCCTTAGCCCTCCCAGTATTTACTTATTGTATTCATCTTGTATCACTCAAATCATTTCCTTGGCATGTTATTATTCTGTTCCACCTATTGGATTCCTTATTCCTGTCCATAGTGACTCATGTGGATCCTCCTAGAATTATGGAGAAGTATACTAGCCTGTATAATCCCTATACAACATGTACTAACACTATCTATTTAACAGATAGAAACCCTTTCTAGAAACTGCCCACATATGGACACATGGTTACACTATGCCTCAAACCATTCCAGTCTTTACCTTGATAGTTTTCACTTCTTTTATTATTTCAAATTCCTTACTGGCTTATTATCTTTCTGTTCCACCTCCTGTATCTCGTATCCCTATACACAGTGACTCTTTTTGAATCCTCCTAAAACCATGGAGAGTATACTAGCTCGTTTAATCCCTACATAATACACACATTACACACCAATGCTACCTGATTATTCCTATATACACACACATCTCCTCCCCCATAATCAGATCTGCACACTGCACATAATGCGGACTTAGGTACGTAGGTGAAACTGGCCAGACTCTGGGCACCCGCCTTACACAACACCTGTACAATATATCCAATCGGAGGAAGGCGGACACGACACTGGTCACTCACTTTCTCCAACATGACGCGGCCAATCTCACAATTATGGCACTGGAACACAACGCACGCTGGTCAATTAGACATTTCCGAGAGAGGATTTGGATTGAACGCCTTGGGACATATAGTCCCAGGGGCTTAAATGACCGTTAGGAATTTAGGGTCCCTATTATTGAGGACCTTATACTATTAGATCCATTCCCACACGGAGATATGATCGGTGTATGCCTTGAACTCCTATTATTATGGTTGAAGTCATACCAATCTCTGATTCATGTACATGTGGGGTTCTATCTGTTATTGGAACGTGTTAGGATCCTTGTAGCATTTTAGCTCTTTCTGTAGGTTTTGGAGTAAACTGTTTAAATGCATCCTTACTCCTTAAGCCCTTTCATTCATATACCCTATAACCTATATAATCTTCCCTCCCTGACACAATTCTCCTTAGAGCAAGCGCTTGCTTGAGATTATTTTAGATTATTCACATCACAGGTAGCATTCCACATTATTATTCCTATATTTATATTATATCTATTCTCTCCTATTATCTCATATAATTGTTAATATATATTTCTCCTCATTTATTCTTTTTTTGGCTTATTATATATTCTTTTCCACCTGACATGGCACCTTTAAACATGACACCACTACCCAACAACGATATATTTTCCCTGCGTATCTATTATACTTTGTGTTATGATACTACCACTATAATACCAGTAACAGCATTATCTCACCCTTAATGGTTTTCACCTTATTGAAAAAGAAAAGAGAAAAAGAAACACAACAGCACTATCTCACTGTTACAGTATTCCCACTGCCGACTGTCTCCATCTCATTGTGAAAAGACAAAACTGGCTTCACCGGGTGGTAACGTCACCTGATATGCTGGTTTTATTTCCCCCCCCCCGGTTTATTTCCCCCCGGCACATTTTCCTGTGACGCCAGGCGCACGCTTCAGATTATTTGAGATTATTTGAAATCATGTGGGATTGTTTCACACTGCCGATGACGTAATAAACAACCCCTCTGTCAACCCACAGACGCGGAAAAAACGGAGAACCTTGTGGACTCCGTGAGGGCCTGGACAAACAACCGCCCACGTAGGTAACCGTCCGTCCGTCCGTCTGTTCCTCGCCGTTTTCAGGAGACACTACACCCCTGCGCCGCTCAGAGTACGGTGCATGGTGCTCTGCCTGGATTCGGACCACGTGGCAGGCTGGGTTTCGCTAGTACACCATGTGTAGAGCCGTGCCTCCGTCTGCCTCCATTTCTGATTCCTTCCCCGGGTCCCAGGCAGACTCCCTCTTCGCCTCAACCTATCCCTAACCCTAGCCCAGTAGCCCGTGCCATGTTTTAGACCAGGAACCGGTTCAATCCCTGTGGCCAACATGCCCTAAAATCCTCTCTCACACGGGGCCTTAGGTACAACGCCACACCATGGACGGTCAAACGGCGGGAAGCTGATCTATATCTACACAGGTGTGACGCCCAGGCCACAACGCCAACACGTGATGGCAGCCCGACCGAGACCGAGACCAGGGACACAGAGCACGCTCCGCAGCGCCCGTCCAGGACCTTGAAACCCAACCGCTGTCACTGTTGCGCGGGTGGAAAATGACACACACACACACACACACAGTACTTACCTTTATCCCATTTATTGCTCAGAGTCACGGTACAATGGACAAAGCCCCCCCATGACCCTATGTGTGACCTGATGACAGGAGGACCTCCTCACAAAAATGATTTATTGTCCCCTGTTTGCCTTATTATTATTCTCCTTCTAGATGTGTGATGTTTGCAGTGTGCCATATTATTATTATTATTATTATCCCTGTTGAGATGTATTAAAAATGATCATTAATTGCCTGTGTATATAAATATATCATTGTCATTGTATGTATATTTATATATGCTTTTATACTGAAACCGGATGCCGGATGTGTCAATTGTGTTGACGTGTATATAATGAGTAAAATAAACACACTCGCTTCTCTCAGCCATGGTCTAGGAAGCAAACCCACATCTGCTCTCTGAGTCTCTTTATTACCCCTCCGTCATGCTTCCGGCTAGCGTTGGGTTGTTGTTGATCTGACGCTATACGCTAGCTTTGTTCAACAGGTCATGGAGCCCAGTGGTAGAGGCAACAACCAATGGAGCCGTATTCGCTTTGACGGAGATAAAAGGAACTTTGAATTATGGTTGGTAAAATTTATCGGTTACCTCCGGCTGAAGGGGCTGAAAAACACCATAATACTCGGTGCGGAGGAGGCCGCAGCAAGAGACGCTGAGGACGCCGAGAAAAATGAAAATGCTTACGCTGAATTGGTTCAAGTGCTCGATGATACAAGTTTGTCGTTGGTTATGCGTGAGGCAGCGGATGACGGAAGAAAGGCGTTACAGATTCTGAAAGATCACTATGCGGGCAAGGGGAAACCGAGGGTGATCAGTTTGTACACAGAGCTGACGTCGCTCCGGAAAACTGCAGATGAAACAATGACAGGATATATTATACGAGCAGAAATAGCTATCACGGCACTGAGGAATGCGGAAGAGACTTTGAGTGATGGCTTGCTAACAGCTATGGTTCTGAAGGGGCTGCCAGAATCTTATAAGCCATTTTCCATCCACATCGCACAAAGTGATGACAGGATCACCTTCGCCGACTTTAAGTCCAAACTGAGGAGTTACGAGATCACTGAAAGGTTCAGTAGCAGTTCCGGGGATGACAGCGTGATGAGACTAAGAAGCATGGACAACGACGTGAGACTGTCCTGTTATAACTGCGGCCAGAGAGGGCACAAATCGTTTGAGTGCGGAGATGCTGCTGGTCAGAAAGAACAGAGACAGTGGTGCAGTCTTTGCAGAAGTCCAACACATAACGACACCAACTGCAGACGAAGAAGACGGAAAGACAACGTCAATGTGACGCAGGATGAAGAGGAGCACGCGTTCGCCTTCAAGGTGGGCCAGGTGAACCGCGACTCGGACGGCGCCGGGAGACCGAAGCAGAGACTTTGTCGGAGTAATACTCTGAGCAGAGGGCTGATGGTCGACACCGGGGCTACGTCACATATTGTGACCGACGTGAAGAAGTTCCGAAACTTCGATGAGAATTTCGAGCCACGGAGGAATGTTCTGGAGATGGCTGATGGAGTGAGGGCCTCTGGCGTAGCGCTGAAGAGAGGTACTGCAGTGTTTTACCTGAGAGATACCAAGGGTCGAGAGGTGGAAACGATGCTGAAGGGGGCGCTGTATGTTCCATCCTTTCCCCAAGACATTTTCTCAGTCAACGCAGCAACATCAAATGGAGCCACATTCATCTTCAAAGAGGGACAGAACAAGTTCATCCAGAGAGACGGCACGACATTCGACATTAAGGTACATGACAGGTTGTTTTATGTAAACACCGTTGATGAGAGTATTGATGTTGATGAATCATGGATGCTATGACATCAAGACGTGGCATGAGATTCTGGGACATTGCAACTACGAAGATGTGTTAAAACTGCAGAATGTAACTGATGGTATGGAAATTAAAGGCAAGGTTGATATTTCCAAGTTGTCATGCGATGTGTGTATAGAAGGTAAATTTGCTCAGAGCCGAAATAGAGAACCAGACCAAAGAGCTAAAGCAGCACTAGAACTTGTACACACTGATTTATCTGGACCAATTGATCAAACGGCTAAAGACGGATTCAAATATGCTTTAGCATTTACTGACGACTATTCAGGAGCTACTTTTGTTTATTTCTTGAAATCTAAGAGTGACACAGTCCAAGCTACAGAGAAGTACATTGCCGATGTTTCACCTTATGGGAAAATTAAGTGTATTCGTTCGGATAATGGTACTGAGTACACTTTCAGGCATTGTTAAGCGGAAAGTCCATTAGACATGAGACCTCAGCTCCATACTCACCCCATCAGAATGGGACAGCTGAAAGAAATTGGCGAACGCTTTTTGAGATGGCCAGATGTATGCTGATTGAGTGCAAATTACCAAGGGAATTGTGGACATATGCGGTAATGACGGCTGCTGTTATTCGAAATAGATGTTTCAATAAGCGTGTAGGACAGACCCCATATTACATGCTGACAGGAAAGAGGCCAAACCTTTCAAGAATGAGAACTTTTGGGTCCCCATGCTATGCATATAAACAAAATAAGAAAAAGTTGGATTCACGATGTGAAAAAGGGATATTTGTAGGATATGATCAAAATAGCCCAGCCTATTTAGTGTTTTATCCCGACACTGGGAAGGTAACTAAGCACAGATTGGTAAAGTTCATTCAAAGGAATGTCATTGAGATTCAGACCCAAACAGATTGGGATGATGATTGCAGTGGGGGAAGGACTGTAAACCACCTCCCTGAAGATAGGGAAACTAACGAGACACAGGAACAAGAAGCAGGGGAGATGGATGATTTGGTCAGTGCTCAGGCAGGTGACAGTGGCCAGAGTGCAACATATCCCAGAAGAAAAGTGAAACCACCTCAGTATTTAAAGGATTATGAGTGTCAAGTAAAATCTGATGACCTAGATGACATAACCTTTGATTATTGTTATAGAGTCATTTGTGATGTGCCACACACAGTAAAGCAGGCAATGGCATCACCTGACTCTAAGTTATGGGCAAGAGCTATGGATGAGGAAATTGAATCACTAAAGGAAAATGACACGTTTACCCTGACTAAACTGCCAGAAGGCAAAGAAATAGTGGGGGGTAGATGGGTGTATGCTTTAAAAACAAATGCAGATGAATCTAAACAATTCAAGGCACGTTATGTAGCCAAAGGTTTCAATCAAAAACCAGGTGTGGATTATGAAGAGACTTTTTCACCAAAGGCAAACCAGACTAGTGTGAGGGTATTGATGCAAAAGGCAGCACAAGAGAATATGATCTTACACCAAATGGACGTCAAAACGGCCTATTTGCATGCACCAATAGATTTTGAGATTTACATGAGACAACCAGAGGGATATGAAGTTACATCTGAGAATGGGGACATGCTGGTGTGTAAACTAAATAAATCTTTGTATGGTTTAAAACAAGCAGGGAGAAATTGGAACAAGATGTTGCATGATTTTTTAACTAAAAATCAATTTATTCAGAACCCAGTTGATTATTGTGTTTACACAAGGGAAATGAAGGATCAAAAGGTATTCATTTTATTTTGGGTCGATGATATAATAATTGCAGCAAGTGATGACAATGTGATGATTGATGTCAAAGAAATGCTTACAGCAAAATTCAGAATGAAAGACTTAGGCAAATTGAAACATTTCATTGGTATTGATTTTGAACAAGGTGAACATTATGTGACTATGTCACAAAGGAAATATGTTGACAAAATATTGACTAGATTTGACATGCAGGACTGCAAGCCAAGAACAACAGGCAAAGCTGAACTACACTGACAGCAGTGAGTCATTGGGGGATGTGAGAAAGTACAGGGAAGTTGTGGGTAGTCTAATATACTTGACTACTTGTACCAGGCCAGATCTGAGTTTTGTAGTGGGAAAACTTTCACAATATTTTTCTAAACCAACAGAAGAGCAGTGGATCACAGTGAAACATGTGCTGAGATATCTGAAGGGAACCAGGGAAAAATCCTTATGCTATAGGAAATGTGAGGAACTAGGCTTGATAGCATATAGTGATGCAAACTGGGCAGAGGATGCAAGTGACAGACGTAGCACTAGTGGTTATTGTGTCAGCCTAAACCCAGAGGGCCCTTTGATTTCATGGAGGTCTAAAAAGCAATACACCGTAGCATTTTCAACTTGTGAAGCTGAGTACATGGCTTTAGCGGCAACTCTACAAGAGTGTTTGTATTTGATTCAATTGTTACAATGTATTGATGAATTTCATTACATGCAGCCAAAGATTTACGAGGACAATCAAGGTACAATAGCGTTAGCTAAAAATCCTGTACAGAGACAGAGGTCAAAACATATTGACATAAGATACCACTTTGTAAGATCAACTGTCAATGATGGTAAAGCGATTCTCGAGTATTGTCCAACTGAACAAATGGTTGCCGATGTTATGACAAAACCAGCCAGGCTGTGTCAATTGAGACATTTTGAGGGTTTCATGTTTGGAGAATACGTTTTTTTTTTTTTTCCTTCAAGGGTTCTTTTTTTTTTTTTTTTTTTGTTATTTATTTGTATGTTTACCAATTCACGATCAAGTGGGGGTGTATTGTGACCGACGTGAAGAAGTTCCGAAACTTCGATGAGAATTTCGAGCCACGGAGGAATGTTCTGGAGATGGCTGATGGAGTGAGGGCCTCTGGCGTAGCGCTGAAGAGAGGTACTGCAGTGTTTTACCTGAGAGATACCAAGGGTCGAGAGGTGGAAACGATGCTGAAGGGGGCGCTGTATGTTCCATCCTTTCCCCAAGACATTTTCTCAGTCAACGCAGCAACATCAAATGGAGCCACATTCATCTTCAAAGAGGGACAGAACAAGTTCATCCAGAGAGACGGCACGACATTCGACATTAAGGTACATGACAGGTTGTTTTATGTAAACACCGTTGATGAGAGTATTGATGTTGATGAATGTCATGGATGCTATGACATCAAGACGTGGCATGAGATTCTGGGACATTGCAACTACGAAGATGTGTTAAAACTGCAGAATGTAACTGATGGTATGGAAATTAAAGGCAAGGTTGATATTTCCAAGTTGTCATGCGATGTGTGTATAGAAGGTAAATTTGCTCAGAGCCGAAATAGAGAACCAGACCAAAGAGCTAAAGCAGCACTAGAACTTGTACACACTGATTTATCTGGACCAATTGATCCAACGGCTAAAGACGGATTCAAATATGCTTTAGCATTTACTGACGACTATTCAGGAGCTACTTTTGTTTATTTCTTGAAATCTAAGAGTGACACAGTCCAAGCTACAGAGAAGTACATTGCCGATGTTTCACCTTATGGGAAAATTAAGTGTATTCGTTCGGATAATGGTACTGAGTATACTTCTGGTCACTTTCAGGCATTGTTAAGCGGAAAGTCCATTAGACATGAGACCTCAGCTCCATACTCACCCCATCAGAATGGGACAGCTGAAAGAAATTGGCGAACGCTGTTTGAGATGGCCAGATGTATGCTGATTGAGTGCAAATTACCAAGGGAATTGTGGACATATGCGGTAATGACGGCTGCTGTTATTCGAAATAGATGTTTCAATAAGCGTGTAGGACAGACCCCATATTACATGCTGACAGGAAAAAGGCCAAACCTTTCAAGAATGAGAACTTTTGGGTCCCCATGCTATACATATAAACAAAATAAGAAAAAGTTGGATTCACGATGTGAAAAAGGGATATTTGTAGGATATGATAAAAATAGCCCAGCCTATTTAGTGTTTTATCCCGACACTGGGAAGGTAACTAAGCACAGATTGGTAAAGTTCATTCAAAGGAATGTCATTGAGATTCAGACCCAAACAGATTGGGATGATGATTGCAGTGGGGGAAGGACTGTAAACCACCTCCCTGAAGATAGGGAAACTAACGAGACACAGGAACAAGAAGCAGGGGAGATGGATGATTTGGTCAGTGCTCAGGCAGGTGACAGTGGCCAGAGTGCAACATATCCCAGAAGAAAAGTGAAACCACCTCAGTATTTAAAGGATTATGAGTGTCAAGTAAAATCTGATGACCTAGATGACATAACCTTTGATTATTGTTATAGAGTCATTTGTGATGTGCCACACACAGTAAAGCAGGCAATGGCATCACCTGACTCTAAGTTATGGGCAAGAGCTATGGATGAGGAAATTGAATCACTAAAGGAAAATGACACGTTTACCCTGACTAAACTGCCAGAAGGCAAAGAAATAGTGGGGGGTAGATGGGTGTATGCTTTAAAAACAAATGCAGATGAATCTAAACAATTCAAGGCACGTTATGTAGCCAAAGGTTTCAATCAAAAACCAGGTGTGGATTATGAAGAGACTTTTTCACCAAAGGCAAACCAGACTAGTGTGAGGGTATTGATGCAAAAGGCAGCACAAGAGAATATGATCTTACACCAAATGGACGTCAAAACGGCCTATTTGCATGCACCAATAGATTTTGAGATTTACATGAGACAACCAGAGGGATATGAAGTTACATCTGAGAATGGGGACATGCTGGTGTGTAAACTAAATAAATCTTTGTATGGTTTAAAACAAGCAGGGAGAAATTGGAACAAGATGTTGCATGATTTTTTAACTAAAAATCAATTTATTCAGAACCCAGTTGATTATTGTGTTTACACAAGGGAAATGAAGGATCAAAAGGTATTCATTTTATTTTGGGTCGATGATATAATAATTGCAGCAAGTGATGACAATGTGATGATTGATTTTCAAAGAAATGCTTACAGCAAAATTCAGAATGAAAGACTTAGGCAAATTGAAACATTTCATTGGTATTGATTTTGAACAAGGTGAACATTATGTGACTATGTCACAAAGGAAATATGTTGACAAAATATTTACTAGATTTGACATGCAGGACTGCAAGCCAAGAACAACAGGCAAAGCTGAACTACACTGACAGCAGTGAGTCATTGGGGGATGTGAGAAAGTACAGGGAAGTTGTGGGTAGTCTAATATACTTGACTACTTGTACCAGGCCAGATCTGAGTTTTGTAGTGGGAAAACTTTCACAATATTTTTCTAAACCAACAGAAGAGCAGTGGATCACAGTGAAACATGTGCTGAGATATCTGAAGGGAACCAGGGAAAAATCCTTATGCTATAGGAAATGTGAGGAACTAGGCTTGATAGCATATAGTGATGCAAACTGGGCAGAGGATGCAAGTGACAGACGTAGCACTAGTGGTTATTGTGTCAGCCTAAACCCAGAGGGCCCTTTGATTTCATGGAGGTCTAAAAAGCAATACACCGTAGCACTTTCAACTTGTGAAGCTGAGTACATGGCTTTAGCGGCAACTCTACAAGAGTGTTTGTATTTGATTCAATTGTTACAATGTATTGATGAATTTCATTACATGCAGCCAAAGATTTACGAGGACAATCAAGGTACAATAGCGTTAGCTAAAAATCCTGTACAGAGACAGAGGTCATAAGATACCACTTTGTAAGATCAACTGTCAATGATGGTAAAGTGATTCTCGAGTATTGTCCAACTGAACAAATGGTTGCCGATGTTATGACAAAACCAGCCAGGCTGTGTCAATTGAGACATTTTGAGGGTTTCATGTTTGGAGAATAAGTTTTTTTTTTTTTTCCTTCAAGGGTTCTTTTTTTTTTTTTTTTTTTTGTTATTTATTTGTATGTTTACCAATTCACGATCAAGTGGGGGTGTTGAGATGTATTAAAAATGATCATTAATTGCCTGTGTATATAAATATATCATTGTCATTGTATGTATATTTATATATGCTTTTATACTGAAACCGGATGCCGGATGTGTCAATTGTGTTGACGTGTATATAATGAGTAAAATAAACACACTCGCTTCTCTCAGCCATGGTCTAGGAAGCAAACCCACATCTGCTCTCTGAGTCTCTTTATTACCCCTCCGTCATGCTTCCGGCTAGCTTTGGGTTGTTGTTGATCTGACGCTATACGCTAGCTTTGTTCAACAATCCCTTCATTATTCTGTCATTTATATAGATTTTTTATATATATACTTAGATGTGCATTGTTTATTTAGTAAATACCTCCCTTCGCCATTCTGTGCCCGCCCATGTTCTATGCCCCTGTGCGACCCTGCAGCCACGAACAATCAAGGTAAAACAATACCATTAGAGCTCATTTAAGAGCTGGTCTTACACACACACACACACATTTTTTCTCTATATTATATACATCCAACCCGTGCATCATGTATACCATATCACCATATTATGATTCCCTCCCACTCGGTTCCCCCCTCTGTGGACCTGCAACTGTCCCCTGACGCACCATCCATACCCACCTGCATCACTGTGTGTGTTCCTTTATTTAGTTTCTATATAATTTTCCATGTGGCTCTATACTTTGTCTCATATATATTCTTTATTTTATTTTATTCCCTCTATATATACCTCTTCCATTTTCTTATATAAAGCCAGAGGCTATGAGGTGTTTACAATCATTCTCCGTGTCCCCTTATTTCCACTTTGTGCACGCTGCTCTTAGTTCTGCTCTCATTCGCATACCGTTCTGTTCGCATACCGTTCATATGTTATTGTGTGTGGTTATATGTTTATCCTAGTGGTTATGTGTCCTGTTAATCCATATCTTCCTGACATTACCGTTACTCAGTTTTTGACTACTCATTGTCCACTCACAACGAGACAGACCACGTCACAGACCTCCTCAACGTGCGGAGTTAGGCTCCTCCCACTCCAGGAAGTAAAACCGGTATGTCTGTTGTCTAGTTACGTGTTTGTTAACTGGCTGTGCTTGACGTCGCTCCCCGCTCCTCCACTGTTGCGTTGTTCCTTGGACACAGGTAGGTACTCAGCCCACGGTGGTTTCCATGCATTACATATTTAATTGTGACTTTATCACCGTTTTGACGGACTTATTCCGTCGTTTCCTTAACATCATCTGTCTCGGTACCCGCCGCGGGACGGGGCCTGTTTGTAACGTCAAACCTAGCCCTGTGGCATGCTAGCATTATCGTCGTTTACCCACAGGAGGACGTAGCGTCCCCCACGTCCCTTCCATGTATGATCTAGATGTCTGTACATATCACCCATCCCGACAGGGATGTTTGTCCCTGCGGTGCCTGAGGCATGTTGTCTGGCCCCATTACTTAGAAAAGTGTCTGCAAGGTTGAGCTTCCTCCAAGGCAGCATTGTACTTATATCAATAGCTGTTAGCTTCGCGGCACGAAGCACCGCATTGTGAGCTTGTAGATCTGCTGTTTTCACTAGTTTTGTCCTCTTGAGTCAAGCTAAAATGTTTGGGGACCACTGGTCTAGTCTATACTTAATGTGCTGATTTGCCTTCTCCCCCTTGCCCCCATCTATTTGTTCAGGTATTTGCTGAGTTCACCAGAATTTCCAGTAAGAGTCTTGAGGGAGGCTTCTTTGACGCTCTGGACCGGCACACCCCACGTTTCCTCGAACTGTTCAACTCCAAAAAAGGAGCTGTTGGACAGAAACTGACTGAAGCAATGAAGGACATCAACGCTGTGGTAAGTGGTTTCATTTAGCAACTTTAGACTCATCCATCCATCCATCCATCTTCAATGCTTATCCGTAGTCTGGTCGCGGGGGCAACAGCTCCACCAGAGAGCTCCAGACTTCCCTCTCCAGAGCAACATTAGTGACTTCCTCCTGGGGAATCCCGAGACCTTCCAAGGCCAGTGAGTCGATGTAATCCCTCCATCTGCGCCTTGGTCTGCCCCGGGGTCTCTTCCGAGTGGGACGTGTGTCGAGGACCTCCCTAGGGAGACGCCTGAGAGGCATCCTAACTAGATGCCCGAACCACCTAAGCTGGCTCCTTTCCAGGCGAAGGAGCAGCGGCTCTACTCCGAGTCTCTCCCGTGTGACTGAACTTCTCACCCTATCTAAGGGAGATGCCAGCCACCCGTCGGAGAAAACTCATTTTGGCCGCTTGTATTCGTGAGACTAATCCTTAAACTCAATTTTTAATATTGATTGTTTTTGTAAATCTGGTAGCATCACACTACAGGTACTGTACATGATAATCTTTTAAGATTCTCTGAAAGGACAACTCCAGACAAAATAACATCTAGCCTCATTTTCCTACTTGTATTGATCCCAAATGACTAGGCAGAAATGCCCCTATTGTCCAGTTTCCCAAGCAGAACCCAGCGGCCCTCATAGTGGAGCCAATAAGCCTATTGCATTTATGCCATTTTTAGCGATAAAACGTTTTTTAATTGTTTGATTTAGTTGTCATTACACACACATCCATATCCATACTACCAGAAGTTATGCTGTTATGTGTTTTCCCAAGGCCCGGAAAAGACATGCTGTGATTGGCCAGTACAGTCCCTTTGATTGGCAGTTATGCCGAATGCTCACCCCAAAACATGATTCATGATACTGGCTTATGGGCTCCACTCTATGCTGTGAGGGCTGCTGGGTTCTGCTTGGGAAACTGGACAATCGGCAGCATACAATTTCAAGATACTCAGGAGGGTGTCTGATCCAAAATTACCCCGATTATGTTGTAATCTTTTAACTGATCTTTTCTGTCTCTATCATTAGGCACCAGATGTGACTGTAGTGCGTGCTGTAGTGCTCAAGGGCATGTCCATTTGGCTGGGCGACGACTGCAGTGGATTTTATAAGACGTGCTTTGCAGTAAGTAATTGGCAGATTTGGCACACAAATGTTTTCATGAGAAGAGCAAATCCAGTGGATACCAAACATAACATGTTATGCTTAACTTGTGATTCTTTGCAGGGTACAGGACACAGCGCTGAGGAGCTATCGGAGGTTACTGTTGGTGTGCTGACCGTTCTAGAAGATGATGCTCCTAACAAGGTCCCCCACACAGTCCACCTAGAGCCCATCTCCACTGCCATAATACTGGAGGGGGAGATAGTCATGGGTGACGTTAGAGACCTGCCTCAGGCAGTTTGTCTTCTATTTGGGCTCACATATGCCCTCAATTTGGAGTACCCAAAATGCATGAACAAAACGCTCACGTTCATTCAACAGGTCATGCTGGGATTGGGGAAAAAAGCTCTCGTACCAAAACTACAAACATTGAAAAAATGTTTACTTGAATAGTCGGGTCAGGAGGTGGGGAGTGTGTTTGAACAGTAAAAGAAGAAAAGAGTTATATACCAATTACATCCAATCAGGAGAGAACTCATACAAGATACAGAATAAATTAAATTGAAAGTGATCAAAATACAACTACTACTAATAATTATGATGTTAATAATGGCAACTGGAACACCACAAAAAAACATTTAGCTGATAAATTATCGCTGTGGGGTTCTCTGTCCTGGTTGGATGAAATTGGTATGGCCCAAATGTATTTTTTTTGTTCATGTGTTTTTTTAAGTTGCGTTTACTTAAGTTTTAAGAGCTGGAGCTCTAAAAAGAAAACACTTCAATTCTCTGACAGGTTGGACCCTAGCCCCTCTCGGAACCCTCGTAAAAGGTTTCTGACATTTGGATGTTTACCTTTTACGGAGGGTTCCTTCTCAGTTGTCGCCCGCAACATGGCGATTCTGGGATACACACGGACTTGGCCTCGGATATGTCCTTGCTGCGCTATTTGAGTGATGGTTATATGTCTCTAAAGAAGCATATATCAGCAATAGGAGACAACGGAGACAACGGAAACCTCAGCGAACGGTGCAGAAGCCGTTAAGTATTTTTTAATGTTTGTTAGACCGTTTTGGCAGCTCTGAAAAACATCCTGCATGTATGCGGTCGGCCAATCAGAGGCAGTAACTAGGACGTGCAGCTAGCCAGGGAGGCGGGACATTTCAGAGAGAATTTCAGAGCTGCCAAAACAGTCTAACAAAGATTAAAAATACTTAACGGCTTCTGCACCGTTCGCTGAGGTTTCCGTTGTCTCAGTTGTCTCCTATTGCTGATATATGCTTCTTTAGAGACATATAACCATCACTCAAATAGCGCAGCAAGGACATATGCGAGGCCAAGTCCGTGTGTATCCCAGAATTGCCATGTTGCGGGCGACAGGGACCCTCCGTAAAAGGTAAACATCCAAATGTCAGAAACCTTTTACGAGGGTTCCGAGAGGGGCTAGTTGGACCCCAGCCCCTAGGATTATGTGGTGTCAAAATGTGTATTGTTTACATGCAGATTGATTTTTGTTAATTTTCTCCCCGTCAAGTGATTTTGTCACACTCTACTCGAGTTGTAGTTAGGTAAAGTAGATTAAGTTCATAAAGGTGTCTACTATCACAGAAAAATGTTTTCCAACCCAACTCCCTTGGGAAACTTTGTGACAAAAACAATCCAAATTTCATTATACTTTAAGTAGCATGTGACATGTCAAACTAGGGGGTTTTCATGATGCTCAATCCATTCCAAGCATTAGTTTTGCACGAAAAACGCTAAATTCGACCATAGCCACTTGCCCAAATGTGCCCAAATGTGCTGACCTCATCACATTTGTGGTGATGGCTATGGGCATTTTTAGGCAAAGGGGTGTTTTTTGTGCAAAACTAATGCTTGCAATGGATTCAGCATCAACCGCCTAGTTTGACATGCTACTTAAAGTATAATGAAATTTGGAATGTTTTGCCTTATATTGGTTGATAATGGTACCCCAACTTTCAGCAGCTGTCACAAAGTTTCCCAAGGGAGTTGGGTTGGAACACATTTTTCTGTGATAGTAGACACCTTTATGAACACATCTGTGAAAAAAGATGCTTAGAAACATGTTATGTTTGGTATCCACTGGATTTGCTCTTCTCATGAAAACATTTGTGTGCCAAATCTGCCAATTACTTCCTGCAAAGCACGTCTTATAAAATCCACTGCAGTCGTCGCCCAGCCAAATGGAAAATTAGCTTAAGTTATGGCAAATCTGGAAAAAAAATGCTTACCACTAGGTAAGCATTTTTTTTCCCAGATTTGCCATAACTTAAGCTAATTTTCCATTATTATTGGGACTTTGGGAGTCGACCATTTTGTGCCACGTGGAAGTTGGAACAGTGTCAGAGTGTTGAGAGATTTTTACTGTCAAATGGATGCGAGCAAATGCTTTTTATGCAAGCAAGGAAAAGAATGTGGAAAAGGCACAGTATTGTATGTTTACTGTTCAAAACAGTGTTGTTTACTGTTCAAAACAGTGTTTACTGCACAGACAGTATTGTTACTGTTCAAAACAGTGTTTACTGCACAGACAGTATTGTTTAATGTTCAGAGTCAAGACAGTATTGTTTACTGTTCAAAACAGTGTTTACTGGCAGCTTACTGTACGAAACAGTATTGTTGGAAATATTTTGGAAAATAAACAGTACTTAATGCATCTTTATTGGATTATTGTTTTGCACATGCATGATGTAATTTTATTGTAGAATTAATTTTAATGCATTTGTTATTGGATTGTCAGGAAAGGAAATGTAATTAAGGGATTCAGGCTACATATAATGTTTAAGTACTGCTAACTCAGAATAAACATGTTTTATAGTGCTGCACACTCAAAACAAGGTAGTACTGCTAACTCAGAATAAACACGTTTTATATTGCTGCACACTCAATATGAACTAGTACTGCTAACTCAGAATAAACATGTTTTATAGTGCTGCACACTCAATATGAACTAGTACTGCTAACTCAGAATAAACACGTTTTATAGTGCTGCACACTCAATATGAACTAGTACTGCTAACTCAGAATAAACACGTTTTATAGTGCTGCACACTCAATATGAACTAGTACTGCTAACTCAGAATAAACACATTTTATAGTGCTGCACACTCAATATGAACGAGTACTGCTAACTCAGAATTAACATGTTGTGTAGTGCACACTCAAACTAAATGGGTTCTGCTTACTCAGAATAAACGGGTTGTGGTACTGCCCACTCTGAATAACCAAGTTCTACTAACTCAGAATGAACAAGTTACTTCAAGTTACTTGTACTGCTTACTCAGAATGAACGAGTTACACTAACTCACTATTCTGAGTTAGGGTTAACTTGATTCGATTGAGGCAATGAGTTTCAGCACTTTTATTGAGTTAACTCAACTCGTTCAATTTTACAGTGTATCCTTTTATATACTCTATGATGCACGTACTAGGAGAACCGATTTCGTTTTTCCCCCCCATTATCTGCTGCTGCTGTTGTTATGATGTCTCCTCCCTAGCACATCTCTCCGCTCCGGTCGTCGGAGGGTGTTCCAGAAAAGTATGTCACCCTGTTCTCAAACCCCCTCCTCTCTATGTGTCACCCAACAGAAGCTCGCTGGCGTAGGCGGGTCCTACGGAACCCCACGGACTCGGCAAGCGCCTTAACAACCATACACGTAGGTGGTTATGCATATTTCTCTCCTCCATAGGAGACACCCCGACACACAGGCGGTCCGTACCGCCGATAGTGAACGTGCAATCCCCCCTCTGTTCGATGCACTCCACTCAGACTCGAGCCGGACGGCAGGCTGGGGTTCGCCAGTAGTTCATGTGTATTTCCGTGCTAACCGATCTGCTTCCATATTATGTTTCTGTCTCCGGTCCCCTGCAGATCTTTCTCTCGTTTTTAACCCTAGCCCAAACCCTAACCCTAACCCTAACCCCAAATCTAGTACAGGAAACAGGGTAGTAAACAAACCCTTAAATGCTAAACTTCTAAATTGCCCTTAATTAGAGCAGAGCCAGGACAATAGCAGAAACACAAAGCCATTCAGATTCAAAATCAGACCATCTTGGTCTGAGGTTGACACTAATGGGCTTGATGGGTGGACTTAATCCCCTCAAAGGTAATCACACTTTAATCATTGACCTCAGAGGTAACTAGGTTAAGCCAGACTAAAACTAAATGTAAGATTGAGAAACTTTTAGTACTTCAGTAAGACTAAAACTTAATTGCCCAGACTCTTCTTCAACAAAGATGGCGAAAGCAAACATTCTTTTTTCGGTACTCATACAATAGTATGGTACAAAACACTGAAGTCCTTAAACCAGAAACCTAACCCTAACCCTAACCGCGTCCTCCCGTCCTGTCATTAAGACATATATGCCCTATATCTGACCTCTAACTTTAACATAACCCCTAGCCTAGTGGACGTGGTCAGTAATTATATGTGCAGTGGAATAACCTCGCCACACCTTGGTCCCCGTTCCATCTCTCTACAACTCATCGCCCTAACACTGAGACATATATGCCCTGTCTCTGACCACTGCCCTAAACATAACCCCTAGCCTAGTGTACGCGGTCAGTAATTATATGTGCAGTGGAATAACCTCGCCACGCCTTGGCCCCTGTTCCATCTCTCTACAACTCATCGCCCTAACACTGAGACAAGGATGCCATTTCTCTGGCTCCTAAACCTGAACTTAACCCCTAGCTTTGTGCACGCAGTGAGAGAACCCATGTGCAGTGGAATGACCTGGCTAGGACTTGATCCTCATTCCACAGGTTTACAGCCCACCAACTCATCACAAGGATACATGCGCTGTCTCTGCCTTCTGACCTAAAACTTAACCCTAGCTGAGTATACGTACTTGGTAATATGACCTCGCCATATCTTTGTCTACAACTCAGCCCTCCCAGTAGCTCCTTAACCTAACTCCTAACAAGGATAACCAAAGCAAAGCAAAGCAAAGTTCTTTGTTTTCCCAGGGTGAATGGACTAAGCTCGAGATGCTTGTTTACAGCCAGACCCTGCTCATAGAACATTTCATGGTAGGGGTTCAATGCCTTGATCAAGGGCACTTCAGCGGTGGTAATTTTAACGTGCCGGTCCGGGGATTCGAACTGGCGACCTTCCGATAACAAGACCGCTCCGCAAACCGTTCGGCCACCGCTGCCCAAGGTGTATATGGATATGTGTGTGTGTGTGTGTGTGTGTGTGTGTGTGTGTGTGTGTGTGTGTGTGTGTGTGTGTGTGTGTGTGTGTGTGTGTGTGTGTGTGTGTGTGTGTGTGTATATATATATATATATATATATATATATGTGTGTATCTCCTCTGTCTCTTTTTCCCTTGCACCTCCCTGCTGCCTCACTTATATGGGTTTCAACACCATAATATGTATGTCATGCGTTGTATTGCCTTGAGCGGCCTCCTAACTCTCCCCATGGCAACGCTTCTACCCATCCCTCTCTCCCTACATGCGTCCCCTTGTCGTTACAGACTGAATAAAAATGAGCAAGGCGGGGAACGCAAATCTGACCTCCAGGAGGGAAACCATGTTACAGCTGATATCCCTGGTCAAGGTTAGCCACCGACTGGAGGAAGTGACCTCCTTTACCATAGGGGGTCTTTTACCTGAGGGTTACTTAAATCCGGGAGTTGATGAGGTTCTTTGAGCCCCCTGGGGCTTCCTCCCTCACCTCGGGCCGGCTCAGGGAGGTCTCCCAGCTCTGGATGAAAACCGGCTACTCCATCCTGGAACAGCATTACACTCACAAAGTGGTCTCCTTGCTCACATCCCTGAGGGAGGGTGCACATACGGATCCGGCGGCGTCCTGGGCGGAGGCCTGCCGCTTAGCGGAGCCGACCATTAAGGGTGGCCTTAGAGCCCACGTTGTGTCCTCCATGAAGAGAAAACTGCTGGGCCCATGCGAGACCCATGAGTCCCCTATACTGGGCGGCTCTCCCGCGGGGAGCTCCTTGGTGACCGAGCCGGTTCCGACGCGTGAGGATCCTCCGCCCGGTCACCCCACCCTCTCGGGACAGATTCCTCCGGGCCAAAGAGCGGCTCGGTCCCCGTGGCCAGGATGCCCGACTATCGTCGAGGAGGACCCGATTGAGAGTGAAGCGGCCGAGACCGCAGCCCCCCCTTGTCACCCCAAGGTTAACCCTCTGAGTAGGACGTTCCATCGCAACATCCACTACAAGGAGCATTACCACAAGGAACGGTGGTCGCTGGCACCCATCTGGGACAGTGGAGTCCAGGTCGAGGCCTTCCCGGGAGCTTGCATCTCCCACGCCCTGGGCATCTTGACCAGGCTGCCGAAAACGTATCCACACACTCGACGCGTGATACTGTCGTTCGGCTTGTCCGACAGACAGGACGCGGCCCAGGGAGGAATGGAGGCCGACATATCCATGTTGAGAGAGATGGCGGTGTCAAAGTTCCCTAACGCCAGAATCTTCTTCTCCTTACTCGCCTACTCCAGCGGCCTTCCCCTGGACCAGCAAAATAACCTGGAGGCCATTAACGGCTGCTTTGGGAAATATATAGGGGGGAGATGGGACAGAAACAGATAAGGAGGAAGGAGCCCTCTTCCCTCATAACAATATTATTACTAGTACTAGTTTCGCAGGACGATGCGTATGCACCGTCCCAGCAAATTACGTAATGACTACTTGTGCCTGATACGGCAGTGGTGCCAGACTACATACATGTTGTATACATAGGAGCCTTACCTCTAATCCTCCCGACACTAAAACATATCGTCATTACGTCACCATCAAAAACCAATTACACTCTGGCATTGGGACCTTTAATCCACATCTTTATTACGTCATCATTGAGAGCTAGTCATCATTGAGAGCTAGCATATGACGCCAGTTATACCCTGTACGAGCAGAGAGGAAAGAGCGAGCCGAGGAGCAGCAGAACCGAATCGTCGGTCTACTGAGGCGCACCAGACCGCCGCCGGCTGACGCCAGCACCCCACTGTCGGCTGACAGTGGGCAGAGCCGCACCGTGCAGCCGGAACCTGCACTACTGGTGATCCCGGGAGACGAGGTACCGGGGGAGGCCCGGTCTGTGCGGAGGAGGACATAACAACAACGGAGGGGAACCAGCGGCAGGTGACTGGTGAGATGGCAGCGGGAGTAAAACAACAACAAGCCGCGCCAAGCAGAGGAAGAGGACGTGGAAACGGAAGTTTCGCCGCAGCCAACATGAAAGCGGCTGCAGAAAGAGTCAACAGCGTCCCTGTCTTCCGGAGATCGCAGCAGCGGATGATACGGGGGAGGCTGTCAGACAACTAGAGAGGGCTCTCAACGAGCTGCTGCCGGCCTGGTCTGATTCCTCAGGCGTGGGGGATGAGGGGGGGACCGGCGAGCAACAGCAGGAGGAGCGAGGCGATGAGTCCGAGTATGACTCGGCAAGCGATGAGCTGAGCAGTGGCAACTCGAGAAGCAGCGAGATGGCTTTCAGTGGAGGGGAGGACACTCTCGCTGCTACAGCCGAGGAAGAGACGACAAGAGCAATACAACATGTGAGTGTTAAACAGAAGCGTCTCACGTCGCCTCTGACGAATGAAATTGACAAAAAGTGAATGAATGCCACTAACTTTATATAATCATAATGTCTACACTCTCTATCATCACTTGTAACGTGAGAGGTATCAAGGCGATGGAAAATAGGGAGACGAAGATAAACATTTTACACAATACTGTTTATGATATTATATGCGCACAATAACTGAGACTAACTGCTCAGGAGGACATTGAAAATGTTAAAATGGGAAAAAGGCACTTCAATTATCTCTATTGGTACCGATAAGGCTGATGGCATATGAATATTTTTTAAGAGCAAAGCTGAAGTTATTAGAACAAGATAAATTATTCCAGGGAGAATTTTATTAGTAGACTGTTTTTTTCAAAACTTAAAAATGAGAATTATAAATGTGTATACTCCTCCGGATGCAGCAACGAAAGTACGAATGTTTAAGAAATGATATGAGTTGTTAACGGTTGGTTATTATACTATACTTTGTGGAGATTTTAATGCATATACTGATGATAATGATAGGATTACTGCTCAACCTTTGAATACCCGTGTTCGCAATAGAGAAGGTATCGCACTTAAAACAATGAGTGAATTTTGTGGTGTGAGCGATGTTTTTAGGATGTTGCACCCAACCGAGGTCGGCTATACTCGCTTTGACAAAAATGTCAAGACGAGGATAGACCGCATATATGTTAATGATAATATTACCCCTATATACTATAAGACACGTGTTTTGGTCAATTCAGAATTTCAGATCACCTAGCAGTAGTAGTGCTTTTGAGGTTTGGCAAGACAGAAAAGAAGGGTTTTTGGAAATTAAATGTGAACTGTTTAAATAATAACGATGTGCTTACAGAATTAAAGAAGGAAGTGGTAATTGCAAAGTTCCCTAACGCCAGAATCTTCTTCTCCTTACTCGCCTACTCCAGCGGCCTTCCCCTGGACCAGCAAAAGAACCTGGAGGTCATTAACGGCTGCTTTGGGAAATATCCGTGCATCCCGCCCCTCCCGCTCGGAGAATTCCAGACACAGGCCGACCTCCTGCGTTGGCAGCCCTCGACGGGGATCAGAGTCTGGTGCCATTGGCAACCACACCTTGATTAAAATACCCACCCGCTGTCCCCCCACTTTCATTCGGTCCTCTGTCAAAATGAAAATAGGGGGGAGATGGGACAGAAACAGATAAGGAGGAAGGAGCCCTCTTCCCTCATAACAATATTAATATTATTATTATTATTATTATTATTATTTTAGTCTACTAAGCAATGCTTAGTTTTTATTTATTAGTCCTTATTGGTCGCGTTACTAAACGTTCCTGTTCTCCCTTTGAGCTTCTTAGTAGTGGGTACTGTATTTATGAGCATTGTATGTCTGTCCTGTTTTTTTGTTGTGTATTGTTTTGTTACTGGCAGAGCTGTGTCACTTATTTTGCCTCTTGTCTTGGCCAGTTCACACTTGTAAAAGAGACTTCAGTCTCAATGTGGTTTTTACTGGTTAAATAAAGGTTAAATAAAAAAAATAAAAAAAAATTATTATTATTATTATTATTACTATCATCATTATCAGTATTGTTTTTGTCATTGTTGTTGTTGTTGTTGTTGTTCTTCTTCTTCCTCTTCTTCTTCTCACTATCAATAGTTGTTATAATAATACTATTATCATCATTATTGTTGTTGTTGCTATTATTATTATTATTATTATTTTTACCACCATCGTCGCTGTCTCCTTTTTATCCTTCTTATTCTTGTTATTACTATATTACTATTCTGATTATGGTCATTATTACCATTAATAATATCATGGGACATGCTGATTTGCTGCTGATTTGCATCGTTGATGCAAATCAGCTCTGAGCGCCTCCATCAGAGCTACAGAGTTTGCAGTGCACATATTCACCCTAGCCAGTTCAGCCATATTCAATTAAACATGTTTATAGTTTAAAAAAAAGGTTGTTCAACACAATAGGCCTACAGCATTTTACACTTCTACATCTACTATGAATCTTTGTCCCTGTTTTGTAGCCATGCAGGATTCAATTGGGATGCAGTGCCCACAAGGGTCAGTGCGCGCCCCTAACCCGCCACCCCCACTCGACTTTGAGTCAAGGATAAAGCCACCAAAGAAGAGTCAGGAATTGCCACCAAAGAAAAGTAAGCTGTTTTCAGAGTGATAGTCAATCAGTCTTATTATTTTTCATGTCAAACTATAATCCTGTTAAATCTTGTAACTGTAGTTCATAATTTAACATGTTTTGTTTTACAGGCACAACCTCATCCACAGCAGACAGTGTGCAACAACAAGCAACACCAACTGGATCCGTGACAGATCAGATATCCTGACTGATGCCACTACTGCCAGCTATTAGTCAGGGAATACATTTCTTACCAAGAATTTTCTTCACCGATGTGTTTGTAAAGGTGTCTACTAACATATCCCACATTGGTTTATATTCAACCACCCTAGGGGAACTTTTGACAGCTGCTGAAAGTTGGCGTACCATACAACCATTATAAGGCAAAATGTTCTAAATTTCATTATGCCTTAAGTAGCATGTGACGTGTCAAACTAGGGAGTTTTCATCATTCTAAATCCATTCCAAGCATTAGTTTTGCATGAAAAACCGTCCTTGGGCTAAAAATGGCCATAGCCGTCATCACAAATGTGATGAAGTCAGCACATTTGGGCATATTTGGGAAAGTGGCTATGACCAAACTAGGGGGTCTATGGCCAAACTATAGGGGTCAAACTAGGGGGTTTTCATGATTCTGAATCCATTCCAATCATTAGTTTTGCACGAAAAACACTCCTTGGGCTTAAAAAGGCCATAGCCGTCATCACAAATGTGATGAGGTCAGCACATTTGGGCACATTAGGGCATGTTTGAGCATGTGTCTATGGCTGTTTTTAGCCCAAGGAGTGTTTTTAATGCAAAACTAATGCATGGAATGGATTCAGAAAGATGAAAACCACCTAGTTTGACACGTCACATGCCATTTAAAGCATAATGAAATTTAGAACATTTTGCCATATATTGGCTGTTGATGGTACCCCAACTTTCAACAGCTGTCAAAAATTCCCCTAGGGTGGTTGAATATAAACCAATGTGGGATATGTTGAACACCTTTACAAAATATTGGTAAAGAAAATTCTTGGTAAGAAATTTATTCCCAGATTATACTGATAATATTCCCTGACTATATGCTGGTGTTTGGCATTACTGTTCAGAGTGTCATGGCACCTGGTGCTACATTATAGACCCTTCAAACACTGTGCCCTTAAACCTACTAGCTTTACTTTGAAGGCTTCAGAATGAGACATTTTTCACTCCAACCGAGCCAAAGGAAATGACAAAAAAAAGGAAGTGGATGTTTTAAGAGTTATGAATGACAAGCACAATTTGCCACCAAAGTCAAGGAATCAAATCCATACTGTCAGTGACGTAGACTCCGTGGGGGCGGCGGGGCTCAAGCCCCCTTGTTGATTTTAGGGGATTGTTACGGGTCTGGGTCGTGTGCGTGTATTGGTGCGCACAGTGCGTGCCCGGTTGCCTAACCCCTCCCTGCAGGTCCGTCAGTGGAGCCATTGGTGGGGAGCGTTCCCGTCGCTATGGCAATAGTAGGGTACTGTTGTCACTTTATTTCTGTTTGGTAGATTAGTCTAAAACTCAAGAGGTTAGTTTTAGAATGCGTTTGATTATTTCCCTTAGTTGCTCCGTGTGTCATTCTTGTTTGTCAAAACCAATGTAATTCATTTTGAATACATATGTATATATATTGTTTCCATTAATTTGTATGCCACAGAAAGAGTAATAAAATAACTTTTACCACCTTGCCTTCTTACAATAACCGTCCTAGACTTGGTGAGTCGTTACAGGGATTTCTAGTTTTTCTACATTCCTAACACCTCCCCCCCGCCCCTGGGCATGCTCGGCCAGTCCGGGGGCGGGGGGTTGCCGGCTAAGGTTGCCAGTCCTCCCTCAGATCAAGCATTCAAATGCTAATAGCCAGGGTGGCGTTTTTTTCACCTGGCCAGGTAGTACTGTAATCTGCTTGTTCACAATGAAACCAGCAGCCAAGAAGAAGGATTTGAACTGTCAACTTTTCATGATGTCGTGCAGTTCTTACAAAGTGTCAAGGGGGCGACCGCCAGAGTTACTTTACCAGACACCACGAGACTGGTGAAACAACTACTAACTATCCCTGTCACATCATGCAGCTCAGAAAGATCATTTTCAGGGCTGAAGAGACTCAAAACCTACCTGCGATGCGTGCCCCCATGAAGATTATAAGAACATTTCGTCCCTGCATACTGTATAATACGTTTTGGTAATCACAACATGTCATGTCTCACGATCAAATGGCTCCTGCCAGCACCCTTCATGTGAGATGACCTTCAAAATACTTCTTCATTCGTTCGAAGACGGCATATGTCATATAGCTTACGCTGGCAACATACAGGTATATCACGCAAAGGACAAATTGAGAGGTAGATACGTTAGAGGCAAAGAGCGTGAAGAGTTCGGGAGATCAATGAAGAACAGATTTGGACATAGTGCTTACATCGATGTATTGGAAAATGCAGATTAATAGGTCTTTAATCGCAGTGGAGTTGGCAAAGACACCTCTTTGTACAAGACGGGTCAAACATGAACAGTGCAAACAAGGATGGAAGGATGTAGAAGAGATTCCAGCTCTGCGCCAACTTAAAATTGACTGGGAAGATAAAGACAGTGTAGTTGTAAAAGGATTCATTCAACGTATTAAAGTTAGTCCTCAACCGTTTCCGTCCATAGGGCGTCACCACACGTCCTAGGGGTCCCAATCGACGCGTACATACGACGTCCTCAGACGTCCTAGCGCATCCTCAATGATACGGGGCGAGATAAGAATATTCTGAATTTTTTCCTTTTTTTTATTTTTCAGTTCGCCTTTCGGCTACCGTATGCTACGCTCTGAGGCCCTGTTAGCTTACCGTTCACTTAGCTGTTAGCGCGGCGGAAAGAATGACTCTTCTCTCCTAGTCCCGGGCGCTCTCCGTGGTGTTGAACGGATCGATATACTGGTGCTTAATTTCTGCTCCTCATACGTCTCTCCCGCAAAATATGAACGCTTTTTGGAAAATATATCGTATAAATTAAAACGATCGCAATGTAAGCTGGCAATGTAAAGTAAACTTTTTTTAGTGGATTGTTTCCGGGTCGTGGGTTTCCGAGTAAAAGCGGCCATGTCTTTCCGGCACCCCAGAGCTCCTATTTTGAAGGACTTCCAGCACTGATTGTGTTAAGGTTAAATTTGTTAATGAAGCAGGAGTGAGACTGGCATGATTAAGGGCAGTGCAGCATCATGGGATGCCAAGGGGGAATCATTAAGAGTAAACTAACAAAGAAAATGATTTTGTATTATGAGATTATAGTAATAAGTTCATCGGATTCATCCGCTTCAACTCCTGTAGCATTTTTGATCAGTGAAGAACATACACAAACTGCTGTGGAGGAGCTCCTCACACAATTGAGGTGCAAAGAGATGGATTTTTTTGGGGAACATTGTACCTATAGTAATGTGATGGGTAAACAAGTTTTAGTTCAAATTCTTTAAAATGTTTTGGTTTCAATTTAAAAGAACTTCAAATGTAGCCTTGAAGACTGCCTTGTGGGAAGAAGGAGAAGGAGGGAAAGCAGAAAAACTGTCGCACTGAGCTCATTCTCACTTCTTCCTATCTAAGCCTAGGGTTAGAGTTATCAAACATGTCTGACAATTCAACAAACGACGACACAACATGGATGGTTGACGAGGTCATGGATGGCCTCCAGGCTTGGCTGCTGTGGCGAGGCACCCTACCGGAGCAGGTAGGGTGCCACCTGTTGAGCCACCTGTTGAGCCAACTGTGGACCCAACTGTGGAGCCGGATAGCGATTCTTGGATCGACGAGGAGGTTCTCTTTGGCCTAAATAGTGTTCTATTGTGGCGAGCTGAGCCTAACCCTGATTCGGTGGAGGAATGAGGCGGGTCCTGAGTGAATGTTTGTGTTTGTTTGTTTGTTTTTAGTCACCTGAGGCAGGTCTGATATTATTTTGTCCCCACCTTTAAACACCCGAGGCAGGTCTTTTTTAAAAATCTTTCTACCCCTGTGTGTGTGTGTGTGTGTTTGTGTGTGTGAACCCCCCCCCCCCCCCCCCCCCCCACACTGTTCGCCATTACCAACACGCTGCTCACAGTCACTGGTCAGAGAAGTTGGACAAGTTGGACAACGTGCTTGTGGCCAGCAGTGCACGTTATCTCAGTCGCTTGGAAGCATTCAAACCACGTTGTTTGTTAAAGGGAAGCGTCACCCTTTTTTGCAAAAAGAATACAGATTTAGAACACTTTCATGGGGGTCTTTATGTGTGTAATATATGATTTTAGATATTTTATCGTTGCTCCCATATACTTCTTCCCTTGACACTGTTCAGAACACCCCAACCTCATCCCTCAGGTTGCCAATTCAGAGCAGGCCTGGGGCCAGTCTGTCCGGAGGTGGGGGGTGGGCATCAGGGGTCCACTCCACACCCACACTGGTGCCCTGCAACTGCAGTGAGACCCCGACGAGATGCGAAGAAAACAGGCTTGTGGTGCTGCAGAGCATCGGCGGCCCAACACCCACCTGGAGAAGTCCAAATGCTCTCCGGGAGGAGATGTTGGCCATCAACAAGCAAAGGCTGGAGCTGGACGGGAGACGGCTGCTCCTAGACCAGTTCATACAGGCCGGAGGATCCATATCTCGGTCCCACTTTCCCCAGGATTAAGGGTAGGTGACATGTCCAGATATATCCCTCCACAATTGACAATATATCCAGTTCCATTTCACTAATCAACCTCTCTCCACTGCAGGTGATGTGGATGCAAGACCCCCTGATGGGAGGGCATTAGCCTGTTTCTTTGAGGGGCGATAGCCCCATCCTCCAGCTTTTGGTGTGTGTGTGTGTGTGTGTGTGTGTGTGTGTGTGTGTGTGTGTGTGTGTGTGTGTGTGTGTGTGTGTGTGTGTGTGTGTGTGTGTGTGTTAAACGCCATTGACAATTTGAGTGAACACAAACATTGAAGACGAAGTTGCAGGACACAAATTCTGATTGGCCGGAATGAGATGATGTATGCTGATGTACGATGATAAGAGCGCCCCTCACTTCACACGGGTGGGATTTTGTATTTTTTGAGGGGCACTATTTTTATGTAATACTTTTTTCTTATTAGGGCCAATTAGATAACATCCATAGTTCACTCTATTTAAAACAGCATTGTTTTGAACACCTAGGCCCTCATTTATCAATTGAGTGTAAAATCTGCCCCAAATTCGAGTGTAGGTTTCGTAGTACACCCACGTCGGGTCGGCATTTACAAAGTGATCGCAGACAGCTGATCCTTCCTAATTTCATTCCTAGCAGTAATAAATGTGACGGCTGAAATCAATCTGGCACGCCCTGTGAAATCAAGCCTCGCCCTCGTTTTTGCGACATGAACAACTGCAATACGACCTGGAAACCATGGATACAGGAAAAACTTGCTGCCCGCCTCACCCCCCTCTCTCATACACACACACACACACACACACACGCAACTTGCAAGCCCAACTAACTGGTGTGTATCTTAAATAAATAAAGAACGAACACCTGCATGAATTAAATAAAGCTGTAGGCCTCCTACCCTGTCTGTTTCCCTCTCACCTCGCTTGCCTTTCTGTCATGTCCACGCACGCACGCACGCACCTCAAGGCTACATGACACATCGCATCGCCATGAATGGAATACGTTTGTAGGCCTATAATAACTTTACCCATTCGTGCGCAGTGCACGGCGAAGGCGATCAGTGAGACTGCGCACTGCTGTGATAAGTCCTGTGGGTGATGCCTGCATGAGAGATAGGCTACCATGTCGTCAAGGCAGTCATAATCAACGTTTATGGAGTGATTTGATCATTATGAACGAATCATAAACATATGGATGAAGGTTTGCATGTGTGCTGGTATGTGCTGGGCTGGCGACGCACGCCGCGGCCCCGTCCTCCCGACCCCCGAAAATGATCTCGCTTTTATCTGAACTTTCAAAGCACTTATTGCAATGGTGAATGATTAAGCCCCTTACGCCTATAGCCTGCTACAATTGCAAATAGGCAAGCTGTATGATTGTCATTGTCACTTGGAAATAAAGGCGTGCAGTCCATGTGCCTTTTCTTTAATAATATCACAGTGATTCTATAGGCATCTGATGTCACGCTCATGCCGCATGCGATGCGCTCCCAAATCATCTCACAAGTGCGCTCGCATAACAAGGCCAGTAAAGCACTGTTTGATTAAGCACAAACTAATACATTGTAAACATGTTATATTGTTTTTAATTGCGCGATTTTAATTACTTGTAAAGTTGGAAATCTCTCTTTTTCTTTTTCTTTTTTTTACATGTATATACATACAGTTTTATATTAACATTTTAGGAGTGAAAACATATGTTTAGATGCCTGTGACAGCGTGTCAGCAGTTCAGACAATGCTGCTCCGCTGTTCTACGACAGAAAAACAGGTGAGGACAAAGCGTACGACAGCTCCCGACCAGACGTGATTTTTGTCCTGGCTCAAGTTCAAATTCATGCTTTGGCGCAAATCGTAAATGCCGAAAATTGCGGTAATTTTGGCGTACACCCATATTTTGGCGTACGCACAGTTGATAAATGAGGGCCCTAGAATCCGTTGCACACACCACAAATGGATGCAGTGCATTTACAAACTTGTACATTTCTCGCCATGGCCGCATTGTTGACATACTACTGTCTGATGCAGTCCAAACATGTATGCCATCCAGCGTTAACATTTTAGCTGATTTTGTTGTTATTTCTTGTCACGACGTCGCAATGGCTGATTTTACACTTGGTTGCATGTTGAAAATAGCCGATCAGCTCACAAGCCTAAGGTTCTGTGTGATTATTGGCAGTGGCACCTGACGCACATACGGCAGGAGTGCACAACACAATGGCACAGTGGCAGGTTATGTGATGTTTGGCTGTCCTGCAAACAGTTTATTAGAAATAAGTTGAATCCTCATGCTCAATGCTGAGGCACAAAGAGGCACAAACAGAGAGAGCAGTGCAAAGTTACTGCAAACACAGAGAGTGGCTTACACAAGCCAGTGCACACAGAGAGAGAGCCAAACAAGAATGAGTGAACAAGCACCAGGCTTTATAGGGGAGCCAGGGGGTAATCAGTGTCTATACTTACACCACCTGAGTAATTGGGGCGTGGACACTGAAACCTGAATGGAAAAGCTGACATAGCTGACATATGGTACAAGCCGGCTTTATTATCTATTTAGGATAGCTGAAAAAGTCACTAAATGAGAATATTGGTTCACCCAAAGGCAAGGCAAGAATGACTTCATTTCTATGAATTACACACCCCATGATGAAGCCTTGAATTCAGATTGTTTAATTTTTGGTCGTCATTCCTGAACAACTCATTTTGACAAAGGGGCGTGGCTGCTCATTAGGATACTTAATGGAGTGTCCGCTGATAGACAATAGGCACTTTAAGCAACAACGGTTTTCAGGACGGCTCCGCTAGGCGGAAGTACGGCAGCTATGACGCCGTCGCCGTAGCTGTCAAAATCGCAAACAGCCGTCGGCGACGGGTTCCCATCCATTTTTGGTTCCCATGGTGACGCGTCTATGCAGCATGTGTCAAACATAAACACTTTTTTTTTAAACACCCCGTCGCACGTCAGCTAACTTGCCGATATTGCTTAATTCTTACATGCACTGGACATGATCAGCAGTGGAAAAAGGAAGGTGCTGGAGCAATCTGTGTTATTCTAAAACCGTTTTAATAAAAACATGGTTAATATGACATATGGTATTAGTGTTATTTCTTCATTCAGAGCATGCCAACACATTACACAGCATAAGAGAGGTGATGGAGCAATCGTGTATGACAGCTATAATTTCAATAAACATGGTTATGACATGGCGTTGTAGACACTACGTGTTTGCATGTAACGAGCACTGATCCATTTCTGGTTGCCGGAGCCGAATGCCGTAGCCCTCGTTGCTTAAAGTTCCTAATATAAGTCATTGTTTGGGTGAACTACTCCTTTAGGTCCAGGTCAGATCAAGGTGTGATAATGGCGCCCTCTGCTGGGACAGACCTGTTGGTGCTGCAAGATCTACAAGCTTGTGAGCTTGACGATCTGCTATTACACTTGATGTTTGTATTGTTTGGACATTTTTGAAAATGTGTAAAAGATTATTTTTGAAAACTTTTAAATGATTTGTTTATGTTTTAGAGGAAAAGGTTAAATGGGCCTACAGGGGCGGTATTGCAGTCGCTGTACTGCACTGTTGTGACGAAAAGAGAGTTGAGCCGGAAGGCAAAGCTCTCTGTCTACCGAGCAATCTTCGTTCCTACTCTCACCTATGGTCATGAAGTGTGGGTCATGACCGAAAGAATAAGGTCGCGAATACAAGCGGCCGAAATGAGTTTTTTTCGACGGGTGGCTGGCATCTCCCTTAGAGATAGGGTGAGAAGTTCAGTCACACGAGAGAGACTCGGAGTAGAACCGCTGCTCCTTCGCCTGGAAAGGAGTCAGCTGAGGTGGTTCGGGCATCTGGTTAGGATGCCTCTCGGGCACCTCCCTAGGGAGGTCCTCGACGCACGTCCCACTGGGAGGAGACCCCGGGGCAGACCAAGGCGCAGTTGGAGGAAATACATCGACTCACTGGCCTTGGAACGTCTCGGAATCCCCCAGGAGGAAGTCACTAATGTTGCTCTGGAGAGGGAAGTCTGGAGCACTCTGGTGGAGCTGTTGCCCCCGCGACCCGACTACGGATAAGCAGTTGAAGATGAATGGATGGATGGATGGGCCTACAGGGGGAGAGGTGGTGGATTTAGCTGCGTTAGCAGACGGTTTGAGGATCCAATGGAGTTAAGAGGTTTGACCAAAGTGTTTTTTACTACTTTCCATTGGTTCAATATTTTCGAAACAACACAGGCGTAAAGGGTGTTCAATAGCACTAATTTATGGAGAAAACAAATGGAATTAGGTAGCTTCCTCCCGACAGCTCTGGTCTATCCTATGTAACACTGTGCTGGGAGGCATATAATACTGTTACTTTTAAAGCAGAGTTTCTCAGTAGAAAAAAAGCTTATGAACAGGTGCGTAGGCCAGTGGACATCAATGATAAGAAGAAAGATACGCCCGCACACAGAGTATCTGCTCAGTACATGAGTTTCACTTGTATTAAGGCATTGCCTTCATTCAGTGGTTTTCAATTAGTGGTCTGGGGACCACCAGTGGTCCTTGAGGGGGGTTCCACAGTTAAATTATTGCATTACTTAATTTACAAGAAGTCTACACAATTGGAGAATGTAGAGATCAATATGGAATTGTGGACAAATCTTATCCAAAGACAGCAAAATATTCCTTAGTTTTGGGCCTGCGAGGCTAAATGTCATCACATGGTGGTCCGTGGCTCAAATGCTGAACAAATAATGAGCCTTGACATGAAAAAGGTTGAAAACAACTACCTTAATAAAAGTCAAACTCATGCACTGAGCAGGTACTCAGTGTGCGCCGTATCTTTCTTCTTATCAAAGCAGAGTTTCCAATATTGGCTTAATGCCCATTTAACTTTCCTCTAAAACATAAGCAAATCTGTTAAAAGTTTTCAAAAATAAACTTTACACATTTTCAAAGAAATGTCAAAACATTCCCCGAAATGTCCAAACAATAAAAATCAATAATAGCAGATCGTCAAGCTCACAAGCTTGTATATCTTGCAGCACCAAACGGTCTGTCCCAGCAGAGGGCGCCACCATCACATCGTTGGTGTAGTATTGCTTATTACAGTGAGCTGACCTGGCCCTAAAGGAGTATAGTTCATCCAAAATAAATGACTTATTGTTTTTATATTATTATCAGCGGACACTCCATTGAGTCTCCTACTGAGCAGCCACGTCCTTTCGTCAACTTATTTGTTCAGGAATGACGACCAAAAACTTAAACAATCTCCGTGAATTCAAGGCTTCATCATGTAATTAATAGGAATTAAGTCATTCTTGCGGCGAACTACTCCTTGCCTTTGGGTGAACCACAATTCTCAGTTAGTGACAATCTCAATAAACATTTCTACTTTTTTGCTGTAGGCTATTATAAATGAGCTGAAACATGGCACCTCTGAACTGTATTCGACGACACTGAAAATTAGTTTGATTACTGTAATTTCGAGAATAAATAAAACTTGAATGAATGCATTGGATTTGATGAACCGTTATACTCCTAGCATAGTAAATAAAAATAGCCGATCTACGATCTCATAATGTGTCAAAAAGAGACACATCGTTAGATTGTAGATTGGCTATTTACAAGGGACTCAGCTGTTAGTTAGCAGAACTGTTTACTATTAAGAGTGAGGAATTAGACTACTTATTTGAAAGAAAAATTATGAAATCTTAATCGAGTAACTTATTACTTTCATCGCAAAACGAAACCTTTGTGTTTGTAACTTGAACAACACATCTACTTTAACAAAGTAAGACTTTACCCCCAACACTGGTCTAGAAACAAATCATTTACTGTTCAACAGATATAAGAATAATGTTGACAAAGTCAATTAACATAATTTTAGATGGGCTTTTAATGTAGGTACAGCAGGTGCTTATCCATTGAATATATAGCAAATACCAAATTAATAAAATAAATAAAGAATTTAAACAAATTATCAACTACCAACCATTCAAACAAAGGCTTAAGGGTGCAAAATAAATCATATTATATGTATTAACAGAATAGGAATAACTTAAAGTGAGTTCCATAAAATAAAGTAAAAAATAAATAAAAGGGTTTTAAGGCAACTGAGATTGAATGTTGAAATAAATCAAAAATAACTAAACCAAAATAATATCTTACCTAACGAAAACAAAATACAAGAGCTTACCTCCTTAACATAAACAGAACTCAAAATAAACTAAGGAACTCAAATCTACTTAACTCAAATCAGTGGCTCCTGGGAGCTGAGGATGTCAGGTATGAAAGGAGGAAAGAGGACAGCTCTGAAAGAAAGAAAGAAATACAAAAAAGAAAGAAAGAAAGAAAGAAAGAAAGAACAATCAGATAAAACAAAAACATATTGCTGCACTATGAGGGAACCAGAGCAGATTTACTATAATCTTCCATCAGCTGCCATTGCCTCTGTAGATGTGCTATAATAGCAGTGTTGAGAGCCATTTGCATTTTCGATGGATGTTGTTGCATCCTGTTGAGGAATCCCCTTAATTTGCCAGGGTTTGTCTGCCCCAAAATTCTAGGCTGGTCCAATTATTTCAATGCACGTTAACTCTGGCTCAACCAATAACATTTCCATACTTTCCATATACTTTTTAAAGATCACACTTAGTTCACTCCCACGTACTCCCAGATGATTGATTGAGCTGCTACTGATTGAGCTCTTATTGTCCAAGCTGCTTTGATTAATTGATTCATTGATTTTTTATTTTTTTATTTCACATTATGTAAAATTAGTAAATTTCAAACAAAAGCACAAGTCAATGCAGACAATGTAGACTTGTTTACATCAGGGTCCTCCATTTTTAATTCATCAGAGCCCAGTGTCTATCCCTTCTGCAAATGTTGCATAATATGCATTCAGACTGTTCTCGTATTCATTGTTTGGCTGCCACAATTACGATTTTGTTATTTGATATGCGTTATTTTGGTATTTGTGTTTTTTGGTATTATTTCTACAATGTGTGATTTTCTACATTATGTATGTTTAATTTGTATATTGGTTTCTACACTTTTGGATGATTATTTGGGTATAGGTTCAATTTCATATTGCCGTCATTTCCGGCGCCCCGACCATATAGGCTATGGTGTAGAGTAGACTAACCTGACGGCTCTTACAAGTTATTGCAGCTTCCGTCTGCACGTTGAGCAGACGGGAGTTTGTTTGGTCTCATGGAAGCGTGTTGCCACTTAAAGGACAACTTATTTTTTTCAACCAAGGTTCATGTTTTAGGTTGTTATTAGAGAAAGTAAAAGATGAGTGTAATTCTTTTTTCATTTGCTGCTTTCTTTCGTTTTAGGGATTTTAGCTGTTTTTGACAGGGGGGCGGGGGCATTCGAGCATGGGGCTAAATATGTATTTCTTTACACATTTTTATAGCGATTTCTTTTTTTATTATTTACTATAGTCCTACTAGACCCCAAGAAATTATAACTTTATTATTATTATAAATTAACACTCATCTTTTACTTTCTCTAATAACAACCTATAATATGAACCTTGGTTGAAAAAAACTAAAGTTGGCCTTTAAGGTTCGTTTTTGTTATTTCTTCCCCATGCTTTAAGTTATTTGTCAACATTTCAGTTCTATGGTTTATTTCATTATGAGGTTTATCAATCGTTTTGTTTATTGTTTTTCCTTTCAGTCCTGACTGTTCATGTTCATGGGTTCCTTCACATTCATGCGTTCATTCCCTTTGAGTTACGTGCAGTCAGTAGGGTCAAATCATCTGTGTGTCTTTTCTTTATATTTCGTTTATGCTTTGTTTTGCTGTTTATTATTTGATCACTGATTATTGTTTATTGTCTTTGTCTTCGTCAGTTTTGTCGATCACTGTAGGCCCAGGGGGATCCGTCAGCACATTCGCTCTAAGAATCTCATTAAGCAACCCTACCCCGGGGACTGCCAGAAGGACCCAATCCATAAAAGATCTTTTATTCTTCTCTTCATCCAATTCTCTCTGTTTCGCGAGAGCCTGCATCATGAAGAGAGCCTGCCTCTGTGCTTCCAGACGAATATTCTCCTCTTCCCGTTCCTTATCCTGAAATAAAACGGAAACATTAGACAACACAATAAGATATAAAGACACTTGGTGCACAATTTCTGATCAATTCTTCTATCTTCTATCTATATCATCTATATCTTGGTGTCAGGCAGGCCAGACGAATTTCAGTTTAATTTTTTTTGAATATGCACACACACACACACACACACACACACACACACACACACACACACACACACACACACACACACACACACACACACACACACACACAGCTTGGTAGACTGCAGATAACCAACACACCAACATAGAATCTACAGCTTGGTAGGCTGCAGATAACCAACACACCAACATAGAATCTACATCTTGGTAGGCTGCAGTTAACCAACACACCAACATAGAATCTACAGCTTGGTAGGCTGCAGATAACCAACACACCAACATAGAATCTACAGCTTGGTAGGCTGCAGTTAACCAACACACCAACATAGAATCTACAGCTTGGTAGGCTGCAGTTAACCAACATACCAACATAGAATCTACAGCTTGGTACACTGCAGTTAACCAACACACCAACACAGAATCTACAGCTTGGTAGGCTGCAGTTAACCAACACACCAACATAGAATCTACAGCTTGGTAGGCTGCAGTTAACCAACACACCAACATAGAATCTACAGCTTGGTAGGCTGCAGTTAACCAACACACCAACATAGAATCTACAGCTTGGTAGGCTGCAGTTAACCAACACACCAACATAGAATCTACAGCTTGGTAGGCTGCAGATAACCAACACACCAACATAGAATCTACAGCTTGGTAGACTGCAGATAACCAACACACCAACATAGAATCTACAGCTTGGTAGGCTGCAGTTAACCAACACACCAACATAGAATCTACAGCTTGGTAGGCTGCAGTTAACCAACACACCAACATAGAATCTACAGCTTGGTAGGCTGCAGTTAACCAACACACCAACATAGAATCTACAGCTTGGTAGGCTGCAGTTAACCAACACACCAACATAGAATCTACAGCTTGGTAGACTGCAGTTAACCAACACACCAACATAGAATCTACAGCTTGGTAGACTGCAGATAACCAACACACCAACATAGAATCTACAGCTTGGTAGGCTGCAGTTAACCAACACACCAACAGTAACTGCATCTCTTCTTCCAGCCGATCTTTCTCCTCTTCATGCGCTTCCGCTTTTTCCGCTAGTTTCTCCAAAGTCTGAAATAAAACAGACACATATTTAGACGACGCCATAAGATACAAGAACACCTTCTACACTTGGCACACAATATTAATTTCTGATAAAGTATTGGTGATCTATAGGCCTATCTTGTTGTCGGACCAGACGACATGCAAAGCACAGTATTTCAGTTTAAAAAGGAATAATATACAGTTTATCTCTCTCTCTCTCTCTCTCTCTCTCTCTCTCTCTCTCTCTCTCTCTCTCTCTCTCTCTCTCTCTCTCTCTATATATATATATATATATATATATATATGAGATATATTTTAGGGATGCACCGAGCACCGATATGGAAATTCTTGGTCGATACCTAAACCTAACATTAACCCACTCCCAACCTTTAACGCACCCCTCACCAACCTTAATCCGGTCGTTTTAACGCACCCCTCACCAACGTTAATCCAGTCGGACCAATGCTATGTCTAACAATGCTATGTCTAACTCTACAGCTTGGTAGACTGCAGATAACCCACACACCAACATAGAATCTACAGCTTGGTAGACTGCAGATAACCAACACACCAAAATAGCCAATGCAAAATGTACGCGTCAACAACAGATAAAACATGAGCAACTGCCATCGGTTAATGTCAGTTTTATTTGCAGATACTGATATTAACCAACAATTAGGCCTAATCTTTAACAATCTAGAATTTTGTATTTAGCAGACACTCTTATCAACACGACATGCATCAAATGTATGTGATTGCTCTGTACAGAAAGTTTTTTGAATGATATTTCAATCCTTATATGTATCTTCTTCAGGTTTAAAAAAGAAACAAAATTAAACCTGAAGAAGATCCAAAAGAACAACAGGCCTTCATCACTTACAGCCACCAGCTTATCATGCCTGTCTTGGGCGTTATAGTGGTCTTGTGCCATCTGCTCATTGAGCTGTTTGATATGCGCCTCTTGAGCCAGCTGTTTCTCCTCCATGGCCCGTCTCTCTCTCACTGCCTCCTCCCATTTCGCTTCCTCCGCTGTAGGAAACCAATAAAACAGAACCATTTAAAAGAAAAACCCTGTCACCATCCTACAAAGTCGGGATTGTACCTCTATGTCCCATCAGCCCTGTGTTTCCTCAACCATAACCACACTCCTAACCCCAACCACAGAACTAACTCGGTCCTAACTCCCACAGCTGGGCGTTGAATTGCATTTTTAATATCGTGATTTAGATTACACTTCACAATCTGTGAAATACAAAAATGGAAAAATGAGATTTTTAAGTGCACCTGGTTAACTTTAGTTTTAATGGATTTACTCATGCTGAATAACCAATAACTGCCATTTAATATCTGTATCTATATATCTCCCTTACTCACACTAGGGCTTTCACCAACTAGTCGACTACTATAAACACTCGTGTCGAGTAAATACACACTGTGCAGCAGTCAAACTAGTCGAGGATTTATTTTTAGTGTATCTCTTCTGCAAATGTTGCATATGCATTCAGACAGTTCTCGTGTTCATTTATTGAATTTAAATTGCTGCTCTACGAATTCCATTACTCAACCCTGCCCGAAAGGCCCATTCCCAACACTCCCCTTTAATCTTCTGTTCATCCAACTGTTTCTGTAGCGCGAGAGCCTGCTTCTGTTCTTCCAGCCGAAGTTTCTCCTTTTTATCCGCTTTATCCGCTTGTTCCTTGAAATCCTGAAATAAAACAGACAAATTAGACGATACCTTAATCTATAAAAACACCTTCTACACTTTGCACACACTATTAATTTCTGATCAATTCTTGGTGATCTATACCTTGGTGTCGGACCAGACGACATGCAAAGCACAATATTTCAGTTTAAAAAGGAAGAATATACAGGTCTATATATATATATATATATATATATATATATATATATATATATATATATATATATATATATATATACATATACACACACATCAAATGTATGTGATTGTATGTGATTGCTCTGTACAGAAAGGATTTCAGGTTTACAAAGCTAAACGAAATGAAACGTGAAGAAGATCCAAAAGACCGACAGGCCTTAACACCAATATCATCACTTACAGCCATCAGCTTCTTGTGCCTGTCGTCGGCATCTTCCTTGTCATTTGCCATCTTGGCATTGAGCTGTTTGATGTGCTCCTCTTGGGTTCTCTTCTGCTGAGCCATGTCCACCTCCAGTGCCTTCTGTTTCAGCTCCATGGCCTGTCTCTCTCTCTCTGCCTTCTCCCATTTCACTTTCTCCGCTGTAGGATACCAATAAAACAGAACCATTCAAACAGAAAAACTGTCACCATCCTACAAAGTCAGGATTGTATGTCCCATGAGCCCTGTGTTTCCTCAACAACTCCTAACCCCAACCACAAAACTAACCCTAACTCCCAGAGCTGGACGATGAATTGAAATTTTAACTCTTAAAAATCACACCCAGGTGTGTCCCGTTTTCTACTTTACCTTCTGCTCTCCGCTGTGCCTCAGAGAGGCTGTTATCTGCTGCCAGTATGGCCTTGCCGACGACCACCTTCTTATCTATGTATGACTTCAGTACCTCCTCAGCCTGGTAGCACACACGCACACACACACACACACACACACACACACCTCATCAGAATATGGTTTTATTAATTTAGCATTCTCTGACTCGGATCAGAAGTTGGCAGGAATCTGAATCAGACTCACCTTGACTCCTTTGCCTTCTGCACGTCTGTATGTATCGGTCATGTCCTTGACGTCCTGGCAGAACATCTTGTATCCTCCAAGAACTGAGTAGAGACCAGCTCCCAGGTTGTTCTCCAGAGGCTCAAAGACTCCTTTGATGATTTGTTCACATGCCTTCATGGACTCTTTGATGTTCTTCTCAAAGATCTGATTGTATTCCCCCTTTAGTACAATCTAAAAACACAGTGGTAACAATGAACATGGTTTAATTGTCATGGGGTGCAAGTGGTCAGGGGTGTGACAACGCAGTGTTCCACTTTTTCTTTTTTTTGCAGGATCACGCTCATATACACAATCACATGGCGTGCACATGCGTTCCCATACTATCGCACAATGCAGTTGTAGCATAGCACGCTTGGTCTCACCAAAACACAGTGAAATAACACGGCATGGCAATTCCGTAGCCTACATAATTCATTTTAAGGTTTAATGTTTGTTTTTAAAGCCCTTCATGTCCTGGCACCTCCCTATCTCATCATCATTTTTCGACCGCGGTCGAGATCATGGATTTCACAATGCCAGACTTCCCGGTTTGACACATATTTCGCTAACTTTCTCGAACTAATTACACCACTGGATCAAGTAGACTTACATTTTTTACTATTTTGAAAAACATTTTAAAATAGTTCAACTAGTTGATCTATATCGACACCTTGTGAGCTTGTAGATCGGCTATTTTAACTATTTTAAAAGGTTTTTCAAAATAGTAAAACATGGCAAATAAGTTTAGGTATGAGGGTTAAGGAAGGCACTTTATCTTTACTGCAGTGCAGCCCAGTATTAAATACAAGTGGACATCCATAAATACAAGTGGACATCCTACAGTGAGAAGACAAGAGACAGGAACTATGCATATCGAGATACAAGGGAAATGAGTTAAACACCAACTGTATTAAACAAGGGACTTAGAGGATTTAAAAAAAGTGTTGCATAAGGTGACCGAAACGCACAATATGAAAATAATGGATGATGATTCCCAACACATACCACAAGCCTCTTCTGATATTCTTGGTTGTCGTCTCTGAAAGAACGTTTCATGAAGTGTATCAGGGCATCTCTCTCACTGGACGCATGGATTGCAGACAGCTCCTCCAAGGTGTTGGTGGGGAAGCGTACTGACTCCATCCCCTGTGCATAGAGGACCCGGGCCTGCTCAACAGCTTTGGCATTCTCAACCTCAGCCAGTGCCACCACAGCATTTTCCAGACAGGGAACCTCTCCACTACGGATGGCTTTCACGTATGTCTCTGCCAGCTGACCAAGCACTGTGGAAGATAGAACTATTCAGCAAGTGTGTTACAACTAGTCATGATGATAGTTCAGAGATTGATGTTTATGCTGGAGCCGACAAAATCACCTACAACAGCTGTTACAACAGCAAAACAGGGGAGGCTGGCAGGTATAACGAATATCATGTTATAAAGGTACTTTTTTTAAATGGAAAAACAGAAATATTTATATAATATTTTGACGATATCACATATATTCTTGACAGTAAACACTTCATTTGTCACTTCATTTGTCAGAATCCCTCAAATGCTGTTGACTGACAGAAAAGCCAGACACCCAATGCATGTATGATGTAGTGTACATTTATTTAAATCCCACTTACTTCTGCCAGTGACCTTTATACCATCCCCGACATACTTGGTGTCAGACTTGGTGTAGATGTGTTCAGTGAACTTGTTGGCCTGTTCAACAAAGTCTGGATCCAGCTCAGCATCAGTCATTTTCTCCATTTGTTTCATTATGTTAGGCTTGCCTGGTCTCTCAAACACAAAACAATGGCGAGACAAGAAGAATTTACGAAGGCAGGCACGGGGTCCGTTGTAGAGCTGATTCCCTTCACCTTTGACAAAATGAAACACAGAACAAAATACCTTTTTGTGTAAAGACCTTCTGATGTCTACTGTAGTTTAAATGATTGAAATCTCAATTATATTCAAATCATTTTCAGCAGATCATGAAACCTTGTATCTCCTTGAGGCCGTCTTCCAGGTACTCGTCTGCTGTACAGGGTTTCTCATCAATCACCAGATCGAGTGAAAAATCTCGCACAGTCCACACAAAGGAGGGAAGGTAACGCACAATCGTACGATCATCATCCTTCTCCTTCGACTTAATTTTGATATTCTTTGTCAGTTCTGTCACATAGCTGTAAGGGGGTGGTGTTAAGGATGACAAAATAACCTCACACAACACTGGGTTTGTAAACCTTTTTACAGAAGGGTAGATTGAGCAGGGAAAGATAGAAATGCCTACATGAGATGCATTTATTTAGTATCAAATACTGAATAAATGTTTGTTAAGAGGAAAACTGTCCCTGAAACACTGTTTGGAGCCAGAAAGAATCTTATTGCTCTGCCCCTCCCGGGGACTGCCCATAAGTCCGACACCCCGTTAGTCTGACCTACGTGGCCGGTTAAGACTGAGGTTAGGGTTAGTGACCTACGTGGCCGGTTAAGACTGAGGTTAGGGTTAGTGACCTACGTGGCAGGTTAAGACTGAGGTTAGGGTTAGTGACCTACTTGGCCGGTTAAGACTGAGGTTAGGGTTAGTGACCTACGTGGCCGGTTAAGACTGAGGTTAGGATTAGTGACCTACATGGCCGGTTAAGACTGAGGTTAGGGTTAGTGACCTACGTGGTCGGTTAAGACTGAGGTTAGGGTTAGTGACCTACGTGGCCGGTTAAGATTGAGGTTAGGGTTAGTGACCTACGTGGCCGGTTAAGATTGAGGTTAGGGTTAGCGACCTACGTGGCCGGTTAAGACTGAGGTTAGGGTTAGTGACCTACGTGGCCAGTTAAGACTGAGGTTAGGGTTAGTGACCTACGTGGCCGGTTAAGACTGAGGTTAGGATTAGTGACCTACATGGCCGGTTAAGACTGAGGTTAGGGTTAGTGACCTACGTGGTCGGTTAAGACTGAGGTTAGGGTTAGTGACCTACGTGGCCGGTTAAGATTGAGGTTAGGGTTAGTGACCTACGTGGCTGGTTAAGATTGAGGTTAGGGTTAGCGACCTACGTGGCCGGTTAAGACTGAGGTTAGGGTTAGTGACCTACGTGGCCAGTTAAGACTGAGGTTAGGGTTAGCGACCTATGTGGCCGGTTAAGACTGAGGTTAGGATTAGTGACCTACATGGCCGGTTAAGACTGAGGTTAGGGTTAGTGACCTACGTGGTCGGTTAAGACTGAGGTTAGGGTTAGTGACCTATGTGGCCGGTTAAGATTGAGGTTAGGGTTAGTGACCTACGTGGCCGGTTAAGATTGAGGTTAGGGTTAGCGACCTACGTGGCCGGTTAAGACTGAGGTTAGGGTTAGTGACCTACGTGGCCAGTTAAGACTGAGGTTAGGGTTAGTGACCTACGTGGCCGGTTAAGACTGAGGTTAGGATTAGTGACCTACATGGCCGGTTAAGACTGAGGTTAGGGTTAGTGACCTACGTGGTCGGTTAAGACTGAGGTTAGGGTTAGTGACCTACGTGGCCGGTTAAGATTGAGGTTAGGGTTAGTGACCTACGTGGCTGTTTAAGATTGAGGTTAGGGTTAGCGACCTACGTGGCCGGTTAAGACTGAGGTTAGGGTTAGTGACCTACGTGGCCAGTTAAGACTGAGGTTAGGGTTAGCGACCTATGTGGTCGGTTAAGACTGAGGTTAGGGTTAGTTACCTATGTGGCCGGTTAAGACTGAGGTTAGGGTTAGCGACTTATGTGGCCGGTTAAGACTGAGGTTAGGGTTAGTTACCTATGTGGCCGGTTAAGACTGGGGTTAGGGTTAGTGACCTACGTGGCCGGTTAAGATTGAGGTTAGGGTTAGCGACCTATGTGGCCGGTTAAGACTGAGGTTAGGGTTAGTGACCTATGTGGCCGGTTAAGACTGAGGTTAGGGTTAGTGACCTACGTGGCCGGTTAAGACTGAGGTTAGGGTTAGTGACCTACGTGGCCGGTTAAGATTTAGGTTAGGGTTAGTGACCTATGTGGCCGGTTAAGACTGAGGTTAGGGTTAGTGACCTACGTGGCCGGTTAAGACTGAGGTTAGGGTTAGTGACATACGTGGCCGGTTAAGACTGAGGTTAGGGTTAGTGACCTACCTGGCCGGTTAAGATTGAGGTTAGGGTTAGCAACCTACGTGGCCGGTTAAGACTGAGGTTAGGGTTAGTGACCTACGTGGCCGGTTAATACTGAGGTTAGGGTTAGTGACCTACGTGGCCGGTTAATACTGAGGTTAGGGTAAGTGACATACGTGGCCGGTTAAGACTGAGGTTAGGGTTAGTGACCTACGTGGCCGGTTAAGACTGAGGTTAGGGTTAGCGACCTACGTGGCCGGTTAATACTGAGGTTAGGGTTAGTGACCTACGTGGCCGGTTAAGACTGAGGTTAGGGTAAGTGACCTACGTGGCCGGTTAAGACTGAGGTTAGGGTAAGTGACATACGTGGCCGGTTAAGACTGAGGTTAGGGTTAGTGACCTACGTGGCCGGTTAAGACTGAGGTTAGGGTTAGTGACCTACGTGGCCGGTTAAGACTGAGGTTAGGGTTAGTGACCTACGTGGCCGGTTAAGACTGAGGTTAGGGTTAGCGACCTACGTGGCCCGTTAAGACTGAGATTAGGGTAAGCGACCTACGCAGGCCCGGCAGCAGGAGAGAACGGTGTAGGGGTCATTTGCATAAGATAGGGGGCAGCCATACATTTGCATACCCATGGGCACTCGGTGCCTGTCTGTCTGTTAAGAGTTTTCAATCTCTGCCCGAACCCGACCCTAACCCGGCCCGGCCCAGTAACGATATGATCCTCGGTATTCCTTTAATCGGCGATAATATAATTGATGCGTGATTAATGCCCGGTGAAGTTTGAGAGAGCAGTTGAGATATGCATCCATGCATGTTGCAGGAAGGCAGACAGTGAGCCCCGCATATCTCCCCCCCCCCCCCCCCCTCCTCCTCTATGTCTCCCTCATTGTCTCCACCAGGCCGAAGGCATGGGGAGAGAGTATGTTTTGCACTCCGTCCGAGTGTGTGTGAGTCTGTCCGTATGTGTGTGTGTGTGTGTGAGTCCGTCCATCCGTCTGTTACCAGCTTATCTCCGGCACCGTTAACCAATCAATCAATCAATCAATCAAACAAACACTCTCTCTCTCTCTCTCTCTCTCTCTCCCTCCATGACCATGAAACGGAGAGCAAAATACGGCATGTCTACAGTCTATCCTTGACAAAACATTATAATGTCTTATCATAGCTCTGAAACAATACGACCGTCATGTTTCGTCATGTTGCATCACAATGAACACGTCAGATGTCACAATAGGCGAAGGGAATGGATGATTCTCACATCAATGTGCCATGTGCTGGTGTAGCTGTCAGACGAACTTTACGCACGAGAATAGTTTCAAATGGCTATGCACACGCCACACATAGACTTGTTGTTGGTGTCCTGTGCAATGGCATTTGGCCTGGGTCTTTATTAGTAAATGGTAAATGGGGCATTTATATAGCGCCTTTATCCAAGGCGCTTTACATAGATTATGCATTACATTCACCCATTCACACCCACATTCATACACCGATGACAGAGGAAACCATGCAAGGCACCAACCAGCACATCAGGATAGTGGTTCAGTGTCTTGCTCAAGGACACTTCAACACTAACTCTGGGGGAGCCCGGGTTTGAACTGGCAACTTTGCGGTTACAATCTGGCCACTCTTACCCTTATTGGTAAGTTATATCCACAGTTTATCTGTAGCGGTCCGCAATTAACCTATTATCCAAGCTTCACCCTCCGCACCAATACAATTCATCATACAATTTGAGTGGAATAGTAGGCTGAAATTATTTATATTGGATGCAGCAGGGTTTTCGGGCCTAACATTATGGTAATTGTTGGTAATTGGTGAAAATATAGGACAATAGTCCTATATAGTAATATTGGCAAAAGAAGGAATAATGAGTGAATAATGTGAAGGATACTGAAGGTTCTCCATGGATTTATTATCAATGGTCCCCATGCTGTTGTAGACCAGGGTGCTGCTGAGCAGGACTGCCATGGCAAAGATCCAGTTGTCATTCTTCGTATCTCCCTGAAACCACAAGAAATTGTTTGGACGTCATCGTTTATGTAGTATTAGAATAAGTGTGGTGGGGTGAATGTCCAATTCCACTAACCCCCAGGTTCTTACGCAAAGTATTAAATTGCAACGTACATGATTTGAACAAGAAATAAAATGGTGTCTCACCTTCTTAACATCTCCCAGTCCCTCTGTATCCAGCAGCACCAGAGTGTGGTCAGTCTTTCCGGGGTGAGGTACACACCACATCCAGATGCCCTTTGTCTTGGCTTGGACAGTGGATCCCAGAGGGAATCCTTGACGATGAAATATGGGACAATAACAAACCAAACTAGAACTGCACTCTGTCGAGTGCCTACTTTCTTGTTGCACACAAGTAGGCCATGTAGTGCGCAAGCAGAGCGTGCAAGTACTGTAGACCGCTACAAACTTTCAAATCTCAGCCTCTATGTGAAAGAACGTTTGCAATATTGAATTATTAGGTTTAGCTATTTGCTACGTACCTTGCTTTTGGAGGAAAAAAAGTAGTATTTTGAAGTATGGTAATGATTACTTATGCCTGTTATGGCAGTGGTGTCAGATTACATACATGTATACATGGGAATGGGAATTTTCGAATGCCAACTACAGTGCCAAATATATGCATTATTGTGTATGTATCTTCCTTCCATTACGTCTCTTTGCTCACCAATGTGCTCAGTCTAATTCATGCAGCTGTCAATCTAACAGCTGACTTGAGTCCTCCACGCGGTCAGCAAAGGTATACTTATGTGTGTGTCGCCCTTGTGTTTAGCGCAGATCCGTATATGGACAGTTAGTATTTGCATCTCTGTTAAGACAAGACTATAAGGACTGTCTGAGAATGGGGTTGAGGAGGCTTGCGCCCGGAAGGGCTGCTGGAACAGGCAAGGAGGCCTGTTCCTCACGCTCTGTATGTTGTTACTCTGCTGAATCTTCTGAATAAAGTCTCAACACTTCACTTCGTCATTCCTTCATCTTTGGAAGATTATTTAATCTACAACAGTGTGACTGGCCTTTTTAGCACGAGGCCTGCCAGGAACATAGACACGTAGAATAGCGTACCGTGCCACACCCGGAAAAGCCGTTTTAACAGCGATGTATTCTTTAATGCATGTTTTAATACGATCGTATCGAAAGCTACCGTTCGTTAGCTCTGTTATGCTTCTGAGCCAATGGCCGTGGCCATTTTGAAGATGCGCGTGCATCCACTTACATTGCCTGCTCTGTTTTCAGACGGCTGTATCTCACAGAAGCGACATTGGAGGGGTCGCTTGGTCCCAGACAAGCGTTTTCAACGGCCTGTAGCAGGCGCTGTGATACTCACGTTCCACTTTTTCCACCACCAACCGAGAGAACAAGGACCAGCTTCGTCAACACACACGGAATGGTTTCATAGTAAAATGCGATTACGGATATTTGGCTCTTCAAAGTAAGTGTTACGCGTGATAAAACCCTGGCAGGACGCGGCGGAGGGATTGAATAATGGTAGCGGTCAAACGGTTAGGATGCTCAACAGAGCAGCGGTATTGCAGCGGTATTGCTAGCCTGGGCAGCATTCCATTTCGGGTTCATGATCCGTTCAGGAGCGGATGTTAACTTCCGTCATGTTGTAGTAGGGCATTAACGAGTTGAGATTTTTCCCAGTCGACTTGTCAGACAGTAAAGTTGAAGTTGAGTCTATGCGTAATTTTATGACGGGGGTGGGTATGTGTTAAGAGCGGGCTCTTAACACATAATTTGCGGTCCACGTATCAATACGTCTTTAATTAGCCATGCGTCCGGTGCGAACCACGTATCCATACGTTTTGAGCACTTTATTGAATACTGTCATTGCTACTTAGTCCCGCTCACGTGATTAAAAAAAAGAACAAAAAAAAAGAGCCTCCCCCTCCTGAAAACAGGATGGCGGGCCGCTTTACGTGTAGAAGCCAGGGTATCTAAAATGCCCATGATCTAGTCAGTGTGTGAATAGAAGAATCACATTTCACCCAACACCATAACACTCGATTCCCCCCTCCCCTCCTGTTTCTCCCGAGGAGGAGGACCTTGCGATGGGGGGTCTGTCTCTCGGAAAAAACATGATGAACGCTGCCTAAACACCAATCTGCACCGTATGGAATGCCAACCGCCATAAAACCCCACGAAGAATAAGAATAGTCTGCACCGGATCGGCATTGCATAACGTCTGCAACACACATGGACAGATGCATGTTTCCTTCTTCATACTACGAACTAACAAACGAACCACAGTATCGAGGGACGAGGGACCGCCATGACAACAGTGGCCGGGTTACAGGTCTTCCGTTGGGGGATCACGGATCACCATGCAGAGCCGTCATAATCGGCGATCGCTCGGACGTGTGATTGTAACACTATATTCATATATTTCATATTATTCATTTATAGTCTAGTAGCCAGAATGTGAACCCAGACATGTTGAGTACACCAACGTGTTATGTTATAAATGTTTAGTATGGATCCCCAGCATGTAGAAACTGCCGGATGCTAACTTGCATATGTTGAGCAATTTTCATAATTGGCATAATATGTGACCATACCATTAACAACCTATAGAAGGCAAAACATTCCAAATTTCATCATGCTTTATGTCGCTTGTGACGTGTCAAACTAGGGGGTTTTCGTGATGCTGAATCCATTCCAAGCATTAGTTTTGCAAAAAAATTGGGCTAAAAACGGCCATTGCCGTCATCACAAATGTGATGATGTCAGCAAATTTGGGCAAGTGGGCATGGCCGTTTATAGCCCAATGAGTGTTTTGCGAAACTAATGCTTGGAATGGATTCAGCATCATGAAAACCCCCTAGTTTGACACGTCACATGCTAGATAAAGCATGATGAAATTTTGAATATTTTGCCTTCTATAGGTTGTTAAAGGGTTAGTTCTGATTTTTTGAACTTAAGTTGTATGAAATACTTGCCATTAATATAGTGGTTGCAACTGTATTAATTGATTGCCCGAGTCCTGTGGTGGGAGTTCTGCTCTGGTTTTGGTGAAATATCAAGTAGTTCTGGTCATTTTGTGGGGGGCACTGGGGGCCACGCAGTAAAAGTAAATGAATCCACAGCCCCAGTGCCCCCCTCAAAATGACCGGAACTACTTAATATTGACCAAAACCAGAGCAGAACTCCCACCATGGGACTCGGGCAATCAATTAATACAGTTGCAACCACTATATTAATGGCAAGTATTTCATACAACTTAAGTTAAAAAAATCTGAACTATCCCTTTAATGGTATGGTCACATATTATGCCAATTCTGAAAATTGCTCAACCTATGCAAGTTACTGTAGCATCCGGCAGTTTCCACATGCTGGGGACCCATACTCAACATTTATAACATAAAACGTTGGTGTACTCAACATGTCCGGGTTCACAATGGGGCTCTATGGGCTGGCTACTAGACTATTATTTCAAGTTCGATGAAAAGTTCACCGAGGGTGTCCAGAGAGGGGCTAGCTGCATGCCCAGACATGTTTCCCTCCTAGCTTGCAAACCAACATCATCGCCGATTCAGTATGCTAATGACAACGCGTCTCACCGTTATACTATAGTTCTGAACCGAACGGTGGAATGGGACTTTTTATAGCCTATGGATCAAAACTTTTGCTGCCCATGACCCCCCCTGTTACTGAGATCAAGACAATGAAAGCAGATCTGTGAGATAGATTAGGCGAGGCGATCATCATCATCATCATCATCATCATCCTCATCTAAGAAAGCAGAGTTATGAAGGTTTAAAGTCACAGACATTGACAGGCAGATATAAAAATTAACACAATAAATATGCTATAGCCTACATCCTATACACCGAATGAAAGCCCTGAATGTGTACTTTTACGAGGAAAACAGTACACATTGATCCCATGTACAGTTTGTCAGAAATTGGTTATTGATTGCAGCTTGCGCCCACCAGAGATAACTTCAGAGAAGACATGGACCTGAACTCCTCAAGATTCGCAAAATAAGGCCTATAGCGACATATAAATACTATATACCGTATGAAACAGAAGACTCTCTGCTTTCATAAGAAGTGAGTGGTGCAACTCTGTCCCATATTCTGTTCTCTACTTATTCAATACAGCTCACTATATACGGACTGAGGCAGAAAGTCATGTAAACCTTTTATTTACAGTTTGGTCTGTGGTGCCCACATTAGCAGTGGCTTTTACTGCAGTAAAAGCCACTATTAATGTTTACATAATAATAATAATAATGTTTACAAAAGGTTTACATGACTTTCTGCCTCAGTCCGTATATAGCGAGCTGTATTGAATAAGTAGATAACAGAATATGGGACAGAGTTGCACCACTCACTTCACAGGGGTGTGATTTGTATTATTACAGTAGAAGTTTACAGACCAAACTGTAAATAAAAGGTTTACATGACTTTCTGCCTCAGTCCGTATATAGCGAGCTGTATTGAATAAGTAGAGAACAGAATATGGGACAGAGTTGCACCACTCACTTCACAGGGGTGTGATTTTTATTATTATTACAGTAGAAGTTTTTCTGAGTTGCGTGCGCGCTCCAGTGAAATTGTACTATGGCTGAGAAAGATTAGTTAATTTGTGTCGGATAAGGACTTATTGGTGGGGTTTCCGCTAGAAATATTGCTATCTGAGTTGCGTGCGCGCTCCAGTGAAATTGTACTATGGCTGAGAAAGATTAGTTAATTTGTGTCGGATAAGGACTTATTGGTGGGGTTTCCGCTAGAAATATTGCTATCTGAGTTGCGTGCGCGCTCCAGTGAAATTGTACTATGGCTGAGAAAGATTAGTTAATTTGTGTCGGATAAGGACTTATTGGTGGGGTTTCCGCTAGAAATATTAAGGCCTGTTTAGGGTGTGTTTTAGCGGGGGGTTCGCCTGGAAGGCTGTATGGAAACACTCACTCTTGAACGAAGTTGAACGTGAGAAAGTGACGTTCACACACGCCAGAAATGAACGCGTTCACAATGACGTTCATCAAGCAGAAATACAGTACGTCACCCAAAATATGAACACGTTCGTGAGCGATCGTTCGTTCGGGTACAACACTGGTTATAAGTCAGGGCCGGTCCTGAGCAATCTGGCGCCCCAAGCAGGATTTCCCCCCCCCCCCCCTTTACTCTGTCCCAAAAATTGAGGAGACACTGTGGAGGCACTGGGGGGACAGTGGGGACACTGTGGAGGCACTGGGGGTCCATTGGGGAGGCACTGTGGGGACACTGGGGAGGCTCTGTGGAGGCACTGGCGGGACACTGGCACTGGGGAGACACTGGGGAGGCACTGGGGGGCACTGGGGGGACACTGGGCAGACAGAGTTGGGACAGAGTGCCCCTCCCCCATGGCGCTCGAAGCCGCTGCTTCGTCGGCCTGTAGGAAGAACCGGGCCTGTTATAAGTACATTGAGTGTGGCGCCTTGCCTTGTTAATATTCCATTCAGCCAAGACCGGTACATGCATCTGCTAAAACTCTGATGATTGAGTGTAAAAAACAAATGATCCGTTTGGTGAATTTTAAATGCACGTACGCTGAGGAGACGAGAAGAGGCGAGTCTCTCTCTCGCTTTAATCATAAAATGGTAATTGGTCAATATGTCAGCTATATTATTTCATAAAGTCCACATTTATGTCTGCCTGGCTGGGTCGGGTCTCTCGGAATGTCGGAAATAATCGGATCTCGGTCGGGTGCGGTGCCGCAATTTGAAAGAAATCTCGGAACGGGTCGGTATCGGTATTATATGTCACCGATTAATTTCGGATTTCGGAACCATATTTTTGGACCCGTGAAGAGCTCTACCCCACCTTCCTGAATAACCCGGTAAGGAAATACCAAATTGATGTCATTCTAGCTTGTATCTAGTGATAATGATCTGAAGTAGGGATTTTCTATTGTGTGGAATTTGGAACACATACTGTGAGTATGTCGTATGTGTGTATGCCTTATAATGAAATTAGTGCATACCTTATAATGAAAATGCTCACCTTTGTTTGACCCAGCCAGCTTGTTCATGAGGTAGGACTTTCCGGTTCGGTACAGGCCCACTACTGACACCACAACCACTTTCTGCTCGATCTGCTGTAAAATCTCCAGGGCATCGGAAACCATACTGAGTCTCCCTTTACTGTCACTCTCTATCAGACATACTGGCTTCTCCATGCTGCGGGCTGCCATGACGGTTACGGCTAGTGGAGAAAACACAAACAACACAAAGGGACACGAGGACAATATGAATATGTACAATGCTACCTAAATAAATGATTATTGTATCTGTAATGCCCAAGTCCTATATATTTTAGGCAATACCGGTTGCCGACAGAGAGGGATGGAAGTTTAGAGACGTGTGCTCAAGAACTGATGTCCAAAACGTGTTCATAGAGTAAATAAAGATGTATTCTCGGTAGCCTATCTGTCACTTCCGCCATATGGGGCCTTTGCTATGTTTCATCACTTTCGATTGAAATTTTAGTCGACTAAATATATGATTTTACTCGACTAAATCTACAGGTGATTAGGTCGACTAAAATGTATTTTGGCGGTCCTTGATGCCGTCGTAATGACTTTTTTTACACTTGCTGAAAATAGCAGATCTACAAGCTCACAACACATCGCGTTGCGAGCTTGTAGATCTACTATTTTCAGCATGCAACCAAGTGTACAATGACTTATACTGGATCTCTTGTCCACTAGTCCCTTCCTAACATTTTAAATCTAGTTTTTATTTGACTAAATTGTCAGTATAGTCTTAGTTTTAGTCATCATAGCTTAGTTTTCATTTAGTTTTCGTCAGTGGAAAAAGGTAGTCGGCGAACATTTTTCGTCTTAGTTTTAGTCAACGAAAACAACACTGCTCTCTCTCTCTCTCTCCCCCACACTGTTATAGCAATGCGTAAACAGACAAAATAGAACATCATGTCTCAGGTCATTACTATAACGCTCGCAGCCTGGGGAGTTTTCACTTTCGTTTATAGTCAGCGTGGTTAATAATTGCCATATTTAGTCTGCTCTGCACGTACCATGTCAGCCATACCACCTGACCATACCATCCATTTTAAAACAATGTGAGACGCCAGAGGGGTTTCATAACAAAACTAGAAAAAGTGCCCCTCGGGGCACAGGTCTCTGCACCAGGGCAGGTCAGGTTGTGGCCTCCTGGTGGCGCTATAATAAGTCAATGCCTTGGATGGAAATTGGATGATTTGAGGCATTTTGTTCAAAAAATGTGCTTTGCAAAAATCCACCTGTTGAATGTGAAAAGGGTGGGATATATTCCTCAGCCTAGCAGGAACGTATGTGAAAGATTTCACGTAAATTGCACGCTGCATTCATGATTTGAGGCTTTTTGTTCAAAACGGGCCAATCCTGGACATTTTTAAAGCCAATGTTAGCCAATCTGGATGGACAGATCTGTCTTGAGCACATGACTATAGAGATAACGATTTGCGGGATTTATGGACAAATATGGAGGAGTAATATCCAAAAATGTGTTTTGCAAAAGTCAGCCTCCTGGTGGCGCTATAACTAAAATATGGAGCAGAGGTTCATCGTTGGCATCTAGGGAGTGTGTGTGCAAAATATGGCATCGAGCCAACGCCGGATATTAACTGTACACAGACGGACGGACATGTCAAATGGTTGTCCGTGGCTCAAAAGGCAAATAAATAATGGACCTTGAAATTAAAATGGTTGAAAACCCCTGAATTAAGGTAATTCTAGTCCTGTGCAAATATAGGGCTAAATACACTACACTGCCATATAGGGCTTACATGTAACTAAAAGACAAGTGGCCTCAGTGTCTATAGAAAAAAGGCATGAGATCCGGGCACACATACAAGTTAAAAAGGAGGAAAACTTTATAAAACCAACATACACAAGACCTATACCGGTTGTAGCGTCAAAGTCCTAAACTTTGGGCTACTGGCTGCCCGATGCCGAGGGTCTAGTCATGACGTGTGATAAAAGACTGAACTCCAAACGTTGACTTAAAGTTCGAAATTGATATTTATTCAGCACTGTAACTTGTATTAAATAAAACAAAAGAGTGTCAAAACCATATAAATCAACAGCCTATCTCTCACAGTCAAAAAACTGTTCGCCTTCACATCAGGACAACAACAGAGTATTCAATCAGGTCTCATTAAGTAACCTGGCCAACCTTGGCCTTGACCAAGCCCTTGGAATGACGTCATCAAAAAACATAGAAATAAAATGAACAGAAAAGAAATGGCTCTTACACACCAGCCCCTAATTGCTACTGGTGGGACAAAACAGAGCAATTCCAACACAAAAAATACAAAAGAGCCATAAATCAACCCAAAATAAAAAACTTTTAAGTATCCAATACCAGGGCAATATTCCATATTCATTATTGCCATAACAAAACTCAAAGTTTAATCTGTACCCTCACATAAGGCAGATTTTAGTTAAAGGGCCCTCCTCTTCAACCCACTATTATTTCTTCTCTTTTTCAGTCTCTTTAGAGTCTCTTCCGAATTAGACTTTGTTCCTTCATGTTCCTTTTGTTTGGCCTTTGATCCTTTTCTTTCTCAGCCATTTTCCTTTCTTCCTCTTTCTTGAGGTCTTCCATCTTTCCTTTTTCTCCAGAGGCAGCTCTCTCTTGCCGTCATGGTCGGATGTTTCCTTTGGGTGATGCTTTTCTCCATCGACTGGATCCAGTACCACTTTATGTAGCCTTTTAGCAACAGCCACTTCTGCAGTATCCTGCTGCCTTGCTTGCATCTCCTTGGACTCAGATTTGATCACCACTGGGCTCTTCCTTTCCTTCTTCCTCTGGCCTTTCTCCACAGAGGAATAGAGCACTTCAACGGGTGGTGCCTCATCTGCATCACTTTGATCCTTGACCTCACTAACAGTCACTGCCTTCCGTTTCCTTTTCTTCTTCCTTTTGGTGACAGTAGAGTCTGCTGCTGGTTCACCGCCATCTTTTGTAGGCTCTTGGTTTACCACTGTGCAATTAGCAGTAACTGTGGGGCCACTCCCACTATGCATGCCATTGGTTTGTAAAGGACCATTGATTACCCATCCCAGTAGGGTTCTGACAGCATAAGGTCCCTTTCCATGGCTGTTAATCACCTCCCTCGGTTCCATTAACTTTGAGGTATTGGTACCAATTAACAGGTCCACATTAGCTGCAATTCTAGGGATCTGGATATCTTGGAGGTAATGCCACTTATCCAGCTCCTCTTTACTGATCAGGTTAGAAGTAGACACAGGCATTTCCTTTTGGGTGAACACATCAGGAAGTTCGAAAAATAGCTTGCCGGTAAATTCAGATATTTCCAGGCCCTTAACCATGCAGCTGGGTACCATCTTGCTATGACCCATGGTGCGCAAATGGACTTTGGTTCTTTGGCCTTCTGTGTTCAGTTTGTTCACCAGGTGTTCTGAACAGAAAGTACCGGTGCTTCCTGGATCCAGAAAAGCATAGGTCTGGATGACCTTGCTGCCCTCTGAGCATCTCACTTGTACAGGCAAGATGGGAAGAATGCCGTTACTGTTGCCAGCCCCTGTATGGCCACAAGTAGTTATAATGCAATTCTCAGATTTGGCTGTTTGCTGCTCATTGGTAGCTCCAAAACTCCACATTTCCTGTCTCTCCATATGTAGAACACTGGGATGTCTCTTGTTGCAGTGGGAGCAATTCATGCGGCTGCCACAAGTCTTGTTCAAGTGCCCTGGGCACAGGCATCCAAAACACAGGCCTTTCTCCCTTAGAAAGTCAAGCCTTTCTTGATGTGCCTTCTTCTTCAGTTGCGGACACTGCTCCAAAGCATGATCACGTTCACAATAAAGACAGGATGGGCGAGAGTCTGTTTCAGATTCATCAGAAAGTTCAACATGAGTTGCAAAACTGTTTCTATACAGTGATTTGGTTTGAGGTTGAGGTTTGGGTTTGATAATTGGTTTACCCAGAGGAGTGTCCTGGATGTCACCAAAAACAGGGTCGGAGGCAATTCTGACCTGCTGTTCGATAAATGTCACAATGTCTGGGAAACAAGCTCTTCGGTCATGTCTGTCAAGGATGTCACATGCCTTCCCTCTCCACTGGTCTCTGAGCTTGTATGGGAGTTTCAGAATAAGAGCTTTCATGTTTGCTGGCATGTTTAGCTCTTCCAAATACTGCAGCTCCTCCATGGCATTTGAACATTCCCGCAAGTAAAGTGCAAATGCCTTGAGACCTTTCACATCCTCTGACTTTACATTCGGCCAAGCCATGATTTTGTCCATGTAGGCTGCAGTAATTCTCAATGGATGTCCAAAGTGTTCCTTGAGCAGATCTTTAGCAGCAGCATAACCCCTCTCAGGAGGCATATGGAGGCAACTGCGTACCAGGTCCCTGGGCTGTCCCCTAGTAAACTGCTCAAGGTAATATAAACAGTCACCAACGTCATTAGTTTTTGCCTCCACACAATGCTGAAATGCCTTTATGAATGACTGAAACTGTAATGGGTCACCATCAAAATGTGGAATTTCTCTGTGAGGTAGAAACTGAGAAGTTTGTGTTTGTACAAGGAGTGTTGTTATTTCATTTTGTCTTTGTAGTATATTGTACAGATCTGATGGTTGGTTATTGGGTTGAGATGGTAGAGCTGGTTGGGGTAATTTTTTCCTTGTTTGCATTTTTGCAGGATCCAATGTTGAGGTGTGAACTGGTTGTTTACTTTGCTTGTGGTGCTGAGGGTTGAAATGATTCCGGTGAGCTGTGTCTTTAGATTGGTGATGCTCAGACGTGACTGGGTTTTGCATTGACTGACGCTGTTGAGAGGAGAACTGCTGTAGGCCAAGAGGCTGGATTTTAGGTCTAGTGCCTTGCCTAAAATAGGACTCCATGCCATCAGCTCTCCTGCCAGTGACACTGCTGCTGGCCTCTTGTAGAACAGATATTTTAGCAGTAGAGGCTGCTATTTGAGCATTCAGCTCCACTTGTTCCTTTTTCCTCCTTATGGCCTCAGCCTGCTTCTCCAAGGCATGTACCTCTTTTAATGCAGCAGCACGAGCCATGAGTGCGGCCTTGTCCGCCTCTGCTTTAATGCGTGCTGAAGAAGTAGAGGACCTTTTGCTTGTCTTTGAAGCAGTGCTTTTATTATGGTTTGAATGAGCAGTTGACACATGGGATGGAACATTAGAAATGCTGTCATGAGGCTCGACATCATTATTGTCATCGGCGGCAACAGAACCCTTAATTTCATCACCCTTTTCATCACCTTTGTCACTGGTGGCAACAAAACTCTCACTTTCAAAAATCACATCATCATCATCCTCGGAGCAACTTTGAACATAACTCCACCTTTTCATTTCATCAATAAACCCATCAAAAGTGAGCATTTTTGCATTGTACCATGTTTCATGTTTTTTGGCTTCATCAGCCGACACAAGACCCAACAAAGTATTGTGAACCTTTTTTGTTTCATCATATAAACCCTTGAAATTGTGAAATTCACATTCTGCTTCATATGCACATGTCTCATCATTCACCAAGGCAGAAACCACTTCCTTCAGTTTTAACAGTTTGCTCAGTTTAACCTTTCTCTCCTTTTGCAAACTGTCGATTTTTTCATCCAACGCTTTGGGTGTCAATTTGACCACACGTTTTCCCAAAGCCCCTTCCCCACCAGACTCAAGTTCAACCACATTGTCACCAGCGCCAGCTGGCGCCTCCTTTTGCTCCATAATAGAAAATAAATAAACAAATGTCAAGTTCCTTAGACCGTGTTCAACGCAATAAAGTACTTGTTCAACTTCAAACAGAGTCTTTAAAGAGCTCGTTACGTTACCAATGCATTGGATTTGTTATTTCACTTATTTGTGTGCACACCTTTCCCAACAATGGCCATTGTTTTAATGTCGGCGTTGCGCTGCTAAAGCCTTTAGCCTACCATGCATGCACACGCTGAACGCCGGGTGCGCCGCGTTGATGAGCCGCTCAGCCAGGTGTTTATCGCCGATCGCCGTATGATGACGGCCCGGTCCGGTCCCGACCCGATCTGCTGCTGTCAGCTGCGGCGGCCAGGTAGTGCTGCCGATGTGCCCCGATGAGCGCCCCTGTAGCTCTGGGTCGATTCGTGCAGCCGTGTCCGCCGCCGTGCGCTGATCCGTCCCCGGTCCCGTCCACCTCCGCGGCTCCGCCGTTGCAACAACACACGCTGCGGCCCGTCCGTGGCCGTGCGTGTTCTCCTTCCAAACGACCCCCGTTGGTTCCACTTGCCTCCCAATTGGCGTGGCGTGGAACAGAGGCAGTTTTTTGACTAAAGTGTAGCGTCAAAGTCCTAAACTTTGGGCTACTGGCTGCCCGATGCCGAGGGTCTAGTCATGACGTGTGATAAAAGACTGAACTCCAAACGTTGACTTAAAGTTCGAAATTGATATTTATTCAGCACTGTAACTTGTATTAAATAAAACAAAAGAGTGTCAAAACCATATAAATCAACAGCCTATCTCTCACAGTCAAAAAACTGTTCGCCTTCACATCAGGACAACAACAGAGTATTCAATCAGGTCTCATTAAGTAACCTGGCCAACCTTGGCCTTGACCAAGCCCTTGGAATGACGTCATCAAAAAACATAGAAATAAAATGAACAGAAAAGAAATGGCTCTTACACCGGTCTTCATCAGGGCTGACGGTCTCAGTGTCTTACCTGCTGCAGTGTTGAAGTCCTGATGTAGGTCTGGAGAGACAGAGGAAGTATAAAGACAGGCTATGAAGTTTAATCACCAATAAGGACCGCAGCTCACTATCCTGCTTGTCCTTTTATACAGTATAGCTTACAGTCTGCAATGCCTTCAGTAGGGGGAGCCAGAGAGACATCTCTGCCGTTCACAAGAAGTCAGCCCATTTCTTGTAAATACTCACTGTGGGAGTGTGGGTGGATCAGTGGTTCACAAAGTGGGGTCTGTGGACCCCCAGGGGGTCCTTGAGTGGGCACCAGGGGGGTCCCCAGGCAAAATAAGTTAATATTATAGCATCTAAATCAGTTTAACCACTCCAACGATATTTAGCCGATCTACAAGGTCACAACGCATGACACAACATGTTGTTGAGAGCTTGTAGATCAGCTTTTAGAGGGAACAAGCGAAGGGACTGCTTTGTCCCTTATTGTTAAAGGACCACTTCACCACTTTTCAACCTCTCTTCATATTATTGGTCCTTACTAATGATCATGATAAAATAGCACATTTGTTTCTACTCAGTCTGTGTCTCATAGGAGGGCTGTGGGCAGTTCAGCATTTTATTAGTCCTTCTATCACGACTATAGAAGGAACTGGACTTCGATTCATGTTCGTCTGATAACAGGAATGACACACACACGCACGCACGCACGCACGCACGCACGCACGCACACACACACACACACACACACACACACACACACACACACACACACACACACACACACACACACACACACACACACACACACACACACAGTCGTTAAACAATGAATCAAAGTTAATGTTCTTGTTGTTGCTTTATGACTCTATGGATACTCCACCATTACAACTGTTTCTAATACACAAGATGTGGCTCGGGGACCCCCAGGGGTCCTTGAAGGCGTTCCAGTGGGTCTCCAGCAACATGTGCTACTAAAACATCCAATTCAGTTTAAAAACACTTTTGCTGCCAAAAACAACACTGGTGTAAAAGGAATATGATTAATTCCCCGTTCCACTCTGAGTCGCATAATAAAAATGTCACAAACATGCATGTTTGTGACATTTTTATTATGCGACTTGATCACATGTGAGTGATGTGACCTACATGTGATCTACAGTATTCTATATAATAAATAAATTATAATAGAATGTTTCTATAATAATAAACAGATCCTATATAATGATTTGCATCATGTACACAGAGTGACATTTAGATGTTACACGTGTCAAATACATTTAAAGATATATTCTATAAATCACAGGCCAGACATGCACTGAAAATAAAATAAAATCATAGGCTTTTGCCTTAACCCTTAGACAGATTACTACTGGAAAACACGTGGAGTTTTGCATTAGTCTTTTCTGCCCTGTACGTGATTTTCCGTAGTTCTCTTTTTTTATTAATACCAATATATTAATTCGGTCCGCACCTCTGTATATAGTATTGAGCATAAATATCAACTACATTTCCCAGAATTCCCGTGTCACGTGACACACGTGTATGCTTTCCTATTGGAAACTGACGCCCAGCCCCCAGTGAACAGGGGGGTTGGTTGACTCCTCCGAGGTGGGCACTGGAGGAAGAGTTTTTCAGCCAGGTTTGCAGTCGCCGCAAAAAAAACAATCTGAAAAATGATCCATCCGTGTCCAGTGGCATTCTCCAGTCCCAGACCGTTGGCCGGGCTGCAACATCCACCCTCGCGGATTACACGTGTGCAATGTTTTTTCTTCTCCCCACCGGAGTTACCACCAAGGCTGATGCCTTCGCTAAAAGGTAATTTTATTGTATTCGAAAATGCCCTAATATGACATGTCTAGTAAGACGATCCCTATATTTGGCCCGAGCCGACCTAGTGCTGATATCAGATAGATGTGGTAGAACCATATATGGATAGATCTAACTGGTTTAGTCATCGTGACATGCATAGTCGGAGAATATATAACAAGGGTCGGTACTATAGGTGATCGACGTAGCTAACAAAAACATCTGATCAAATGAATGTATTGTACTGTGTCTTTGTGGGCCGAATCGTGGCATCGTGGCATACAAATAGATGTTTGTATAATTAGTATCACGATAAAATAATATGGCGACGTTAGAATGACACCACCAATGAGTGATCGCGTGTAATGTAGCTGCCCAGCGTATATCCAGCACCATCACGTCACCACATTCCACTGGCTGTTGGCTAGTAGTAGTTGCTAACAAACACTGCACAAATGGTACTGGCTATTGGCCGGGCCACAAGCCCGGGCAATAGCCAGTACCAATGTTGCTGGATGATTGCGACGCAATGGTGCTGGATATACCCTGGGCAGCTAGCTACATTACCACCGATCACTCATTGGTGTTTCATTCTAACGTTGCCATATTATTTTATCGTGATACTACTTATACAAGCATCTATTTGTATTTGTCATGCCACGACTCGGCCCACAAAGACACTGCACAATAAAATCATTGATCGCCAGCAGCCGGGTAAAACGCCATGTAATAGTAGCGTGCACTGACTACAGCTAAAATGTTTATTTCTTTTTATATATTTAGAACTGGCATCAGATGATGAGGAGGAGGAGGAGGAGGATGAAGAGTCAAGACTGCGATGGCGTTCTCCGACACTGAACCGGATTCATTCATTCATTAATTTCAGGGGGGGCAGTTTTTGGGTGTTTTTTTTATTTAGCCTACTCACACATAACCTGACTCCGCCAGATGGGGCAGCAGAGAGTACACTGGGTTCCCCCCTCCTGCTCCCATCTGGGAACTCTCAGGCAGACTTGATGCCCGGCCACAAAACGGCCTGGCCAATCAGCAGCAGCTAGAAGCGAAGTTGCTCACAAAATGGCCTGGCCAATCAGCAGCAGCTAGTAGAAGCTAGAAGCTGCTGCTAGAAGTTGCTAGAAGCTGCTGCTGATTGGCCAGGCCGTTTTGTGGCCGGGCATCAAGTCTGCCTGAGAGTTCCCAGATGGGAGCAGGAGGGGGGAACACAGTGTACACTCTGCTGCCCCATATGGCGGAGTCAGGTTAACTCACACACACACACCGTCAAGGACTGGGTTTGGGGACATTTGGGAGGAGTAGCTCTGATCCATAGCTCTAAATGCGCATTTAGAGCTATGGATCAGAGCTAGGGGAGGAGTAACTGTTTTGTATGTAGGCCTATTTATTTTCTGTAATATTTATCATTTTATTATGTTAGTAGTCGTAAAAAATAAAAGACGCTTTTACAATGAGTTAGACCTGTCATGACTATTTTGTTCACTATTGTGAGGTTTATTGTATATGACTAAGCAAGTTTCAACTGTGATTTACTCTGTAACGGTAGATGGTAATAACTCAATTTCTTTTTTATAATACAGTATACATTCAAGTCTATATTTTGATACATATCATGGGCACCAAGTCATATCAAAACAATGTCCTTGGATGTGTTTTTTATCAAAACTGTGTTTCTTCATAACAGGTTTTTGAGATACATGCATGAATAGACAAGGTACTGGTAAGACTATGTAAACATGGTATATATCAAAATGTGCGTTAGAATGTCTAATTTTACCCCAAAAAAGAATTGAGTTTATATGATGTTCCAATTTCAGAGCTATGGGGACTTTTAGCTGGATAGGTCAGATTGATCATGACTGACCATGCTATTTATAGATGGCAAAATATCTACAGTGGTACATGTGAGAAACTTTTTATTTTATTTTAATTGAACTAGACAACTCACCCTTTAAAATGAGATATTGCATGGCTATGTATGCCCAGCAGAAAAAAAGTTATTTAGAAAATAAAACTTCAACCGGGCATAACTTTTTTTGGTTGTCCTAGAAACAGAAACAGTGTAAATGCAGGCTCTTTTAAATGGCTTCCAACACAAGAACTAAACATTTTATCAACTCAGTTCATTTTTTTCCTGGAAGCAGACAAGTCAAGCTTTCTCTGAAGGTCTTTCGTTGTCACACATTCACAACAGAGAATTTTCAATAAATCATTCAAAAACGCCATTCTGCCATAGAGAAGTCTACAAACTATATAGAAATCCTTGAAACTCTCAAAGAGTTAACCACTTAAACCATGCATACTGTAGCTGACTGGGGTTCCCAGGGACCTATGCTCGGTCCCGTCCCTTTTTTCCCCCCAATCGACACCAAATCTTCTTCTTCTTTTCCTTACGGCATTTCCCTTCAGGGTTTGCCACAGCGAATCATCTGTCTCCATCTCACCCTGTCCTCTGCCTCCTCAGCCAATCATCTGTCTCCATCGCACCCTGTCCTCTGCCTCCTCTTCTCTCACACCAACTAACTTCATTTCTGTCTGTCTGTCTGTCTGTCTGTCTGTCTCATAAGGAGTAGGGTCAATTTGGTTCTAATGGAGCTGTAGGGTCCATTTGGTTCTAATGGAGCTGTAGGGTCCATTTGGTTTGTTACTCTCCCTGGGCACAAAAGGGACACAGACAGACAGTTAAAACGGGTGCTATGACAAGTTGACAACAGGTATTATTAGGTTCCCAAGTTGCATCGTTCTGTGTGTCTGTGTGCGTGTGTGTGATCATGTGTGTGCGTGTGTGTGATCATGTGTGTGCGTGTGTGTCTACGGTTGTAATGCACGTAACTCGAGAACCGTTCGCCCCATCGACTTCAAATTCGAGTCGGACGGACCCACGGTTCTCCAGAACCACCACAAAAGGCTATGCTCAGGCTCTGCCAGTGGGCCTAATCAGCCTAAGTCCCCTCACCTGTGCAATTTCCAGCGTCTGCCTCAGCCAATTGGTTGCCATGGCAATGGCAACCCCACACCTGCCAATTGATTACTTAACCAGTCCCCTTTTCACAGTCAGTTTGCCCTCTTCAGACACAGACAGATACAGAGATTTCCATATACAGTGGGCACAAAAGGGACACAGACAGACAGGTGCTATGACAAGTTGACAACAGGTATTATTAGGTTCCCAAGTTGCATCGTTCTCAAGTAGGCCGGTGGCCGACGGGCACGTACAGGTCTAGTTTTCTCTGATGCAAGTTGTCCCTGTTGAGCACCGACGAACCCTTCTACCTCCTGCTGGCTGAAGCACGCAGGACTTCTCTTTATCTATATCGGGGCCAGTGGTCACTGCTTTAGCCATACTGAATTAAGCTGTAGGTTTTATTGATATTAGGGAAAGCTAATGTTCTTGTATGATTTAATCTGTCTCTACTTTTATTGTTAACTTTGATATAAATTGCTCGTAATAAAGTCCATATTTTATATATTGCCTTTTCTAATAAAGATTGTATATTTTAATAATAAGTCTGTGGTCCGTCTAGTATGTACCTATAGCCTCCGGTTACATATAGATCTATAGATCATAGATGTATAGGGCCCTACCCACTTATCCCTAAACTTACCGGTATTTTAAAACATTTTAAAATAATTCAACTAGCCAATCTACATCGACACGTTGTGAGCTTGTAGATCAGCTATTTGAACAATATTTAAATATTTTTAAACAGTAAAAAAAAAAGTGTCTGTGTGTGCTACACTCAATAACTATGGCATGCCTTTTTATAGCACTTACTCAAAGCACTCACAAAAAACACTCCTTGGGCTAAAAACGGCCATAGTGGATATGACCGTTTTGAGCCCAAGGAGTGTTTTTTGTGCAAAACCAATGCGTGGAATGGATTCAGAATCATCAAAACCCCCTAGTTTGACAATGACATGTCACATGCTACTTAAAGCATGAGGGAAGTTTGACATTTTTGCCTGCCATAGGATGTTAATGGTAGGGTCACAAGAAACCCCTATTACAAAATTGCCCAGTACCGACAGCCGGTCAGCAAGTGGATTCATGAATGTTATATAGACATTATTTTAGGCCAATAAAAAAAGACTATACCACATTTCCCACTTTAAACAAAAGAAGCTTGTCGGCTGCCGGACTATTCAGCATGTTTGTTTATTCTCTGCGATGTTACTTCCTCCAGCAGCTGAGGAAATTCAGGCTCCATGATGACCCAGATCATGACAGGATGGGAGGTGCTCAATATACCGAGATAAGATGAATAGCACAATGTTTGTTTTTTTATGACTCCGCCCTTTCCACACAAGGACAGTTTGTTCTTGTCACACTGAAACTGAAATTAACTGAATTGTTGCACTGAGCACTTCACAATGAAATCAATCATTGTGAATCATTTGATTGGTCATGAATGAATCCAAAATCCAAAAGGGAAGCACGCACATCTCAGAAAAATACACGTGCTGAACAAAAAATATGTACAGAAATGAGGTAGGATGTCCGCACACCGTATCAGAATCAACGTTTATTGCTGCTCTTCTAAATAATAATAATAACTTGAATTTATATAGCGCCTTTCAAGAAACCCAAGGGCGCTTTACAAAACGGAAAAACAAAAACAAACTAATTGCCAAAAGCCTGAGTGAACAATAAATGTCTCTTCAGTGCAGACTTGCAAGAGTCCAATTCTGGCGAATCTCCAAGGGGAGAGAGTTCCAGAGGGCAGGGGCTGCCATGGGTGTAGTTTGAACTTGACCCCAGGGGGTGCGAATGTCTGGGGGGAATCCCACGCGTGCGCGCACGATTTTATTTTACCTTTTATTAATTATTTTGCCGTTTTTATATAATGCCCTAACACAATGATTATAATCAAAATAGTAAAGTTTACTGAAAAGCTTCGGCAGGATAACAACACAGCAGCATGTACATAAGAGTCACAACAACTCACGTTAGTCACCCAGAGACGACCTGCTTTACGGCAGATTTGTAACCATAGTGATGCTGGTCTCTTAAAGCAGGGGTTCTCAACCCGTGGTGTTCCCCGGGGGGGGTCACCAAAAAAAAGAAAAAATGTTTAGTTTTTTTGCCAGGGGGTGCGGTGCCCCTCACTGCACCCCCATTAACTCCACCCATGGGGGCTGCCACATAGAAAGCTCTATCGCCAAGGGTCCGCTTTTTTAAAACGTATTGGGAGCTCAAGATACGGTGTGCGGACATCCTACCTTCTTTTCATGAATGAATCCATCCGCAAGTCTGCAACACACCCACTGATAACATACAGTATGTGTGTACAGTATATGAAGTACGTGTGCACAGTATAGACACTACACACCCTGTACACACACCCGCCTTCACGACCCCCCCCCTCCCTCTCACAATCTGTCGTGCTCTCTCCTTTTTTTTCCCTCTTTCCACGCCATGCCTGCCCAACTGCTGGGATGACTTGGAATGCAGTGTTTTTTTACATGCCCCCCCCCAGCCACCCTCCCTCCCTCCCCTACCCCCCTTGCTTGTCTTTGTTTCTGAGACGCAAGGAGGGGAAACTAGTGAAGAACCTAAGGCTCCTGAGTCTCAACACTCCATGTTGGAATGTATGATCATCAATTGCCTGTATATATATATCACTGTATGTATATTTATATCTATACCTTTATTGAGAGCACGTGACCTGATACCGGTCACGTGATCATGTGATCTGTGTATATAAGGAAGTGAAAATAAACACACAAGCTCTCGGCCATGGACTAAAGAGCAAAGGCATATCTGTTCTCTGTGTCAATTTGTTCATCCTCTTTAGAATGTATTCCGGCTAGCTCAGGACTGCTGTTGATTTGACGCCATATGCGCTAGCTTGATTTAACACTCCACCTCTCAGTCACAGTAGGTAAGACCTGGTGGTGAATTAAAATACTTACACTATAGATTAGTGTTTGGAGGGGTGGTGTACGAGGCGCTCAGAGACGTTTGGGGTATTCACATTTTCTTTATTTCATTCTAGTCTTCCTGTCATAACCACTGCAGTCAAATGAGGCGTGATGATGTACTTTCAAGGTTCAAGTTTATTTAGTTTCCCCGAAGGGAAAATTGGGTTGCAGCGGCATAGACATCAGTAGGCCTACATCAAAACAATACAATAAACCAAGAAAGTACAGTAAAGTCCACGTTGACCATAAAGTGCAAAGCATTAATGTGCTATGCAATAAAGTGCACGTTGACCATAGAAAGGTGCATGCGCATAGGCACGAAACCAATAAAGTGCTCATAAGGCAGAACTCATCTTCTCTATAGTCATGTGATCAACACAGATCTGTCCGTTTTCAGGAGTGGGAATTCCCTCAAATCATGAACGCAGCGCCCGAATGCGGTGAAACTTTGCACACATAATTATATAGACCAATTATTTGTTTACAAACATTGAGACTGGTCGCACGGGTGACTGTTTCATGTAATCAGGGATGTGCAGAGTGTCTTAGAGGGGCAGGGGCTGAAATCCCGTTAAGAGGGCACTTTTGGACAAAAATAGCGAACATAGCAGATCTACAAGCTCACAACGCGTTGCGTTAGCGCGCTTTAGCTACTGGAGATGCGGTGTACGATATGGATTTCTAAACAAATTTGTTCAACACAAAATGCTGTGTAAGTGTTCAAGTTCAGGAGACTTCGGAAATAAACACAATTTTCCTGAATGCTGCCTTCCAGCATGGCATGGAAAGGAGTGGCATTTGCATTTATTTTACCACAGTAAAGCTACATTTGTGGTCTGAAAAGGTTGTTTTACAGACGGGTAAAAGGGAACCTTATATTTCAGAGAAACATTGTGCTTAAATTGCCTTTCCTTCCAAATTTGCACCAGGTCACCCCATTGCATTCACTTCCTTCCATGGCTTCAAAATAAAAGCATTACCATAAAGAAAACCGAACCTGATGAAAAGAGAACTTACAGAGTCCTTCAAAATAAAATACCCATAATATAAGAGGCAGTAACCCTGAATTGTTACCTTTGGGCTCCTTTACACAAATCGCCATGAGGAATAAAGTCTAAGTGTGTGTTCCACTTCCACAGTCCACAAAATAGAACACGCTAGTTCAGATCATTACTAATTATTTCTGAGGAGTTTTTTATACTTTTTGCATTCAATTTCCTAAAAATCACACCTGTGTGAAGTGAGGGATCATACATCATCTCATTCCGGCCAATCACAATTTGCGTTCTCCCTTTTGTCTTCAATGTTTGTGTTTACACAAACCCTCATAGCTGGACATAGGAAAAATATTGAGTCAGGTGTAATGTCAATGGTGTAATGCTACAAGACACTTCATCCCATCACATTCCCGAATACAAACTAACAACCATAAAACAACTGGCTAGACCAGCCTCGCACGCACACACGCACACACACACGGCTGCTGCACAAAGCAACCGTCCCAGTGGCGTCTGCGGTGCATGTGCGACACCTACTGGGAAAATCCTAGAGGTCGACACATAATAAGGTCTGTGACTTATATTGTTTTAATATTGGCCGCAGACTTTCAAGATTTTGAAAATAGCCTATATACAAGCCGCACACGCACACACAGTTATGGCTTGGCTCTAATGCCATAACAAAAAGGGGAGACCAGACGGGAGGTAAACCAATAAATAAGTGTTTTTATTTAGCAAATCATGAAAAGGAGAATTAATGAATGCATTTTAAGTTCCAAAACAAACTGTCAGGGAACATGCTGACCAAGTTCACACAATAAACCAAAAAGCAAGGGAGCTCTGTTGCTGCTCCTGCAGCCTACCTGAGATTAGAAAGAAGAAAAAAAGGCAGGTTACAACCAAGGGGCCAGTGAGGCTATTCAACGTTGAAGCTCTGGGCCCTAGTGGTAGGAGGAGGAACTACAGGCGGACCCGTGGATTCATGACCGGGAAACCCCGTGCAGCTGGGCTTTAACATTGAGCGCTCGGTTGCACTTCCGCATTTGACCACCAAAATGTGGTGGTCAAATGCGGAAGTAGACGTTCTGAGACGGTACTTCCGGCAGTCTTCCGGGTGCTTCAAAACGCCACTGAGCAACTTCCACTGACATGAATAGCTGGGGGGGGCGGAGCTTCGCGCCAGTTCAGTCTCTATCCTTCTAACAAATTATTTGATCGGCCCAAAACATTGTGTTTATTGTCATGATTTGTCACAACTAGAGTTGGCTTTGTGCGGGGCGTAAACGTCTTGAAAAGTCGACCATCTCCAGAGCGTACAGAGGGGTATTAAAGTGTGCTGAATGCAAATCTGCTTTTGACATTTTGTTTTTCTTGTAACTACTTGATGCTGTTCTTGCTTTAGATTCTACCAGTATATAAAAAGTATCTCTTCTAAAGCATTTTAATTCCGTTAACTCCGCCAGATGGGGCAGCAGAGAGTCCCCCCTCCTGCTCCCATCTGGGAACTCTCAGGCCTGGCCAATCAGCAGCAGCTATCCCGCCTCTAGCTGCTGCTGATTGGCCAGGCCGTTTTGTGGCCGGGCATCAAGTCTGCCTGAGAGTTCCCAGATGGGAGCAGGAGGGGGGAACCCAGTGTACTCTCTGCTGCCCCATCTGGCGGAGTCAGGTTAGGGCTGAGCCCCATAGATAGGCCTACCAGCCACCCCTGCTACAAATGCTCTTTACAGCTTACAGAGCAGGGCATGAGGTAAAGCTTGAAAACATCCAAATGGATGAACTCATGACCATGCATCCCATAGACATATATACATAGACGCCCCTTCCGGCTCTGAGGCGTGTGTCAAAATTGAAGGCACTATTTTCCCGACATTCCTTGCGAAGAATAGCGGAAGCAAAGCGGAAGCTTGTCAAGCTTCCGCGTGCGTAACATAAGTCCCGGAAAAGACGCGCTGTGATTGGCCAGTAGTCACTTGAGTGACAGCGAGAGACATGGAGGATTCACATGAGTGACGTCACTCGGGCAGCGACGCAGTCGCCTTCAGCAAATGCCTTCAGCACTTCTAAATAAGAAAGCTGCGGAGAACTGTTGCTTTGTGTTCACTCTTTTAATGTTTTCTGTTAGTAATCTAATCCCCCCTGGCTCTGATGTTGTATTGTTAATAACTTTGTTGTTTGTGTTTGTTTGTTTGTCTTGTTTTGTAATGTATATTGTCATGACTGTTATAAAGATTTGTTAAAAAAAAAAAAGCCTTCAGCACTGCACTTCCGCCTTCATTGGGATACACGTCGCGCCAATGAACTGCAGCGGCAAATGAGGCGTCTATGTATATATGTCTATGATGCATCCCACTAGTGGAAACACTAGTTGTGTCAGTACATGTGATACAGATGTGCTTCTTCGATAGAATCGGCTTGATAACGATACGGCATACATAGGCCGATATCGGCCAATTATATCATGCACCTTTACTTTATTGCATATACATAAAAATAATGGACACCATTTTTTTCTTGTACGACTCCTGAGACAGTCACATATGAGGCACTTTGACTAGTTGTCACCACAAACTGTAAGGGGGTTTTCCTCTGCATGAGTCCTCATGTGTAGTGTTAGATTATTCCTTTGAGCAAAGCCTTTGCCACAAACTTTGCAAGTAAATGGCTTTTCTCCTGTATGAGTCTTCATGTGTGTTTTTAGATCACCACTGTGAACACAGCCTTTACCACAAACTGTACAAGTAAAGGGTTTTTCCCCTGTATGAGTCAACATGTGTGATTTTAGATTACCCCTCTGAGTACAGCCTTTTCCACAAACTGTACATGTAAAGGGCTTTTCTCCTGTATGAGTAAGCATGTGTTCTTTTAGCTTACCCGTGTTAACAAAGCCTTTGCCACAAACTATACAAGTACAGGGCCTTTCTCCTGTATGAGTCATCATGTGTGTTTTTAGATTAGCTATGGTTTGAGAGCCTTTGCCACAGATTGTACAAGTAAAGGGCCTTTCTCCTGTATGAGTCCGCATGTGTGCTTTTAAGACCCCACTGTGAACAAAGCCTTTGCCGCAAACTGTACAAGTAAAGGGTTTGTCTCCTGTATGAGTCATCACGTGTGTTTTTAGATTACTCAAGATAACAAAGCCATTGCCACAAATTGTACAAGTAAAGGGTTTTTCCCCTGTATGAGTCATCATGTGTGTTTTTAGATGAGCCCTGAGAACACAGCCTTTGCCACAAACTGTACAAGTAAAGGGTTTTTCCCCTGTATGAGTCATCATGTGTGTTTTTAGTTGACCCCTGTGGACACAGCCTTTCCCACAAACTGTACAATTAAAGGGTTTTTCCTCTGCATGAGTCAACATGTGAATTTTTAGACAACTCATTTTAACAAAGCCTTTGTCACAAACTATACAAGTAAAGGGCCTTTCTCCTGTATGAGTCATCATGTGTGTTTTTAGATTACCTATGGTAAGAGAGCCTTTGCCACAAATGATACAAGTGAAGGGCTTTTCTCCTGTATGAGTCTTCATGTGTGCTTTTAGTTGAACACTGTGAACACAGCCTTTTCCGCAAACTATACATGTAAATGGCGTTTCTCCTGTATGAGTCATCATGTTAATTGTTTTTAAAGCTGACTGATTGACCACCCTGGTCTCCTCCTCCGAATCATCACTGTCTTCATTGATATCATATTCAGAATGGTGTGAAGAGAGAAGCTGGTCATTACTAGTGGGCTGTGATGTACCACAGTCCTCTACATCAGCTTGTTTTTGCATGTGTTGAGTTGAGGTGCTGGCTACAGGCTCTGTGTCTCTGTTTACATCATCACCTTCACTTTTCACTGCTAGTAATGTCAACATTGACCCATCAGTCAACATTGACCCATCAGCCTCCTTTGATCTTTGAAGTAGCTCCTCCTGTTCCTCTCTAATGTGTGGAGGTTCTGGTTCCTCCTGGACCAGACTGGGGCTCCTCTCCTGCTGTTCAGGTGAAACCTCTTTGTACACAGGGAGGTGCATGAAGTCTAGGCAAAAGATACAATGAGAGAAAATCAATGAATGTTTTAACTTAAAAATAATATATATATAATGACTTATACACCCAATGGAAATATACACTTCACGGATTATAGACAACTTGGAATTATAACAATGAGGATTGCCTGAGTATGGCGCAAGTTAAAATACAACATTTTGGGGGGATGCAGAGGTATTTGTTGTACACTTGTGTGGACCTCTGCTTGGATTCATGGTGAGTGGCATGCTGCAAGCTGTTATGACCCTGTGGGCTGTGTTGCTCTGTCTTTTTCCCTCTGTTTGTGTGAATGAGTGAGGAGTGACTGAGAGGGTCCGTGTATTTGACGGCCATTTCAATTCTAATTTCGTATCTGCAGATACGTATTCAGAATACGGTTTGGTGTTCTGAATACTGTTTGTCAAATATAGAAATGGTAAATTAAAATATAGAATACGGTTCGTTTTCTGAATACTGTTTAGAAATGGTTCATTAAAAACTTGTCGTTGGAAACAGAATTAAGAATTCAAAACAAGACGCACTGCGACCTGTACTGTGTTCTGTGGTTCATTTCTCCCCTCCGTCCCTCCCTCTCCCTGAAAAGGGGGCGGAGGCGTGGCCACGGCCGTCTTGAGTGACAGGCAGGCTGTGCTGCTGTTACTGCAAGCAGACACAGGCAGCGCTGTTGACGATCGCACCAGGCGATATTATATTTAATTTATCCTTTATTATATTTATTTAAACAACAATTTAAATATATTAGCGTGCTTTTAGATCACACTTTAACGCACTGCTGTTATTATATGAACCTGGGGGACATAGAACCTGGGGAACATAGGGATGACGACCCCATTTATCTTCTGGATGATTGAACCCCAGGGCCACACTGATTAAACATCCTCATATTGAATTGAACCTATCAATAAAGTATTCAATAGATAAGTAGATCGATAATAAAAAAATCACACCCGTGTGAACTGAGTGGTGTAAGGTCTTATATAGACTGATCAGCTGTGGTCTGACGTAATGAAATCACACCCGTGTGAACTGGGTGACCATAGCAACCATGCTCATTTTTGAGTGGTGTAAACCACTCCTACAACTGGCTTTTGTGTGCATAAAAAAATGACCATGGTTGCTATGTTCAAAATAATTTCTGACGTAATTAAATCACACCCGGGTGAACTGGATGACCGTAGCAACCGTGGTCATTTTCTCTGCACAGAAAAAGCCAGTTGTGAAATCACATCCGGGTGTGATTTCATTACGTCAGATCAGAGCTGATCAGGCTACATAATACCTTACCTTATTTCATTACGTCAGACATTACGTCAGACCACAGCTGATCATGCTATATAAAACCTTACACCACTCAGTTCACACGGGTGTGATTTTTTTTGGTACGGACAGACACGTAAACGGACAGACACGTAAACTAACAAAGCCAGTTGTAGGAGTGGTTTACACCACTCAACAAAAACATTGATAGATAGAATAAAAACAGCCTTTCTAATTATGCTAAGGTATAGGCATACCGCGTATTTTTATAGATAGAAAGATATGGATGAATGGATGGAGAGAGAGAGAGATGGATTCAATAACATAAGACTATAAGTATTATGGTTAAACCATTGAGAGCTTCTGCCTGCCTGCCTCTCTTTTTAGGGGCCTGGGTACCCGAAAATGAAAACAAAATAGCCCAATTAGCCCAGGACGTGCGGCACCGCCACGCGCCCCAAGGGGGGCCCTCAACAAGGTAAATCCGGCTCTGATAAGACTATAAGTGCCTCATCATCGTCATCTGTGTCATTGTTTGTAATCCAATTGAATGTTTATAGAGGTGGGTCACTATAGCTTAACGCCTTTGGGCCAATTCTCATCATGCCAACCAAGCTATGGAAGACATTGAAGTAGTAATGAATAGAGGTAAGGTAAAGCCTCGGAAATAACACCTGGCAATACTGTAACTGTACTGTACTGTACTGTACTGTACTGTACTCATAAACTGGGTCTTATTAGTCACTGTTTGCAGTAGGCTATGATATAACAACTACAAAGTTGGACCCCAATGGAAAGCGATTTGTTGGGTAGAGGTAGATGGAGAGATGGAGTCATGGAGGGATATAGACAGACAGACAGACAGACAGACAGACAGACAGACAGACAGACAGACAGACAGACAGACAGACAATTTAGCGTATGCTCACGTCGGGTCGTCGGCACGGAATTTATGAATGTAAGCAGCTGAACCTTGTGTAATTTCGGTCTTAGCGTTGTACATGTCACATTTAATATGTGACGGCTGAAACCAAGCCATTATGAACAACTGCAAAGATGTATAAGACAATTTCCCTTATTCCCTCCCAGGCATGAATAGTTCTTATAACGGCAGTTATAACCCCCTGCACTCCCTACCTTGTTTTGGTACTTTTACAGCTGGCTAATAAACACAGTGGTACGCTTTCAAACAAACATATTCAATTGTTTCAGAATCTTGCATGTTCAATTCATCATAACATTTCGTACAAATAGCCTATACACTTCTATATAGCCAAAAACAGGAAATCATCAAAAAGGGGGGAAAAAAACACAGTGAAAAAATATACAGTGAGGGGAAAAAGGGGTGGGTGACTGCATGGGTGGGGGATCGAATCGTGTGGACCAGACCCATTGCAAGATGCTGTAGCCATACTCTGTCGTCAACCCTAAGCCTTTCCAGCCTGTCAAAGTGGGCTGCAGGGGTGAGGTGGGTTCGGGGAGTGATGGTGGTGGTGGGCTGGCTGGGTTAATACAGGTATCTGTGACTGTGAGATCTCCCAAGTCCTCACTTGCGCTGGCTCGGCATTCGGCACATTTGGCATACAACGGAATCACTAAAACTTTCGGCATTTATCATTCCAGCATGAATGAAAATGTTTTAATATCAGGTCAGGTGTAGGCTTTGTCCACTACACCTGTTTTTCTGTCGTAGACGTAGACAGGCTGTCACAGACATCTGCATGTATATGCACTCCTAAAACGTATAGGATATACAACTATACCATGTTAAAACTGTTAATGGCTAATCTATCTATCCATCCATCCATCCATCCATCTCTATCTCTAGGGCAAAAGCTATAACAACCTGATTACCGGGTGTGCCAAACTTTTCTCAGTTGTTTCTAATATGATTTTTTTGACGTATAATCTAATTCTGCCTTGTACATTTTTGTATCGCGCATAGTTAATTTTATCAAATATAATATATGTTTATGTGAAATGAGGTTTTAAGGTGAGATTAGAAGATCAATTATGCAAACGAGGTCATTATTTAAATGTATTGTTAATGTATGAATTATTCTGTAGATGAACAACACATCAAAGCAGATATTTGCCTAAATATGGTTCTGTGCAATACTTTGTGCAATATTAACTTGCATGTGTATCATTTTATAAACACATTTTCATATTTGTTTAATTGAAAAGCTAAACTGATTGGAGAAAAAACACAACATGGTACCAATTTTTTGTGAGCTAATAATCACGGTGTGCTAGCTTAGAAGCTTGACCTGTGTATTTAAGGTAAACTAATTTTGCAGTGTAAGAAAATCTAGCGCATGTTTATTGTGATTAATCAGTATATATTATGCATATGTAACAACATGCACAGTCAGACTTAAAGATTCAGACTCAAAGCGATCATATTTATGCAATTGTTGAGAGGGGGACACTGAGGGTCTGTCTGTCTGTCTGCCTGCCTGCCTGCAAGCCTGCGTAACTTCTGGAGGGACACTGGGGGGGACACTGGCCCGACACTGGAGGTCACTGGGACACTGGCTGGGGAGTCACTGGGGGAACACTGGCTGGGGGGACACTGGTTGGGGGGGTCACTTGCTGGGGAGTCACCCCAGTGACCCCCCCCGCCAGTGTCCCCCAGTGTCCCCCAGTGAACCCCCAGCCAGTGACTCCCCAGTGACCCCCCCAGCCAGTGACTCCCCAGCCAGTGTCCCCCAGTGACTCCCCAGCCAGTGTCCCCCAGTGACTCCCCAGCCAGTGTCCCCCAGTGACCCCCCCAGCCAGTGACCCCCCCCAGCCAGTGTCCCCCATCCAGTGATCCCCCCAGGGTCCCCCAGCCAGTGACTCCCCAGCCAGTGTCCCCCCAGTGACTCCCCAGCCAGTGTCCCCCCAGTGACGCCCCAGCCAGTGTCCCCCCAGTGACTCTCCAGCCAGTGTCCCCCCAGTGACTCCCCAGCCAGTGTCCCCCAGTGACTCCCCAGCCAGTGTCCCCCCAGTGACTCCCCAGCCAGTGTCCCCCCAGTGACTCCCCAGCCAGTGTCCCCCCAGTGACTCCCCAGCCAGTGTCCCCCCAGTGACTCCCCAGGCAGTGTCCCCCAGCCAGTGTCCCCCCAGTGACTCTCCAGCCAGTGTCCCCCCAGTGACCCCCCCAGCCAGTGACTCCCCAGTGACCCCCCCAGCCAGTGATCCCCCCAGGATCCCCCAGCCAGTGTCCCTTCGGTCGCAACATATGTAGGTACATTACACTGAAGTCCCCAGGTCCCCCCAGTGACTCCCCAGGCAGTGTCTTCCAGCCAGTGTCCCCCCAGTGACTCCCCAGGCAGTGTCCCCCAGCCAGTGTCCCCCAGTGACTCCCCAGCCAGTGTCCCCCCCAGTGACTCTCCAGCCAGTGTCCCCCCAGAGACTCCCCAGCCAGTGTCCCCCAGTGACTCCCCAGCCAGTGTCCCCCCAGTGACTCTCCAGCCAGTGTCCCCCAGTGACTCCCCAGCCAGTGACTCCCCAGGCAGTGTCTTCCAGCCAGTGTCCCCCCAGTGACTCCCCAGGCAGTGTCCCCCAGCCAGTGTCCCCCAGTGACTCCCCAGCCAGTGTCCCCCCAGTGACTCTCCAGCCAGTGTCCCCCCAGAGACTACCCAGCCAGTGTCCCCCAGTGACTCCCCAGCCAGTGTCCCCCCAGTGACTCGCCAGCCAGTGTCCCCCAGTGACTCCCCAGCCAGTGTCCCCCCAGTGACTCTCCAGCCAGTGTCCCCCCAGTGACTCCACAGCCAGTGTCCCCCCAGTGACCCCCCAGAGACTCCCCAGCCAGTGTCCCCCAGTGACTCTCCAGCCAGTGTCCCCCCAGTGACTCTCCAGCCAGTGTCCCCAAGTGACTCCCCAGGCAGTGTCCCCCAGCCAGTGTCCCCCAGTGACTCCCCAGCCAGTGTCCCCCCAGGCAGTGTCCCCCAGCCAGTGTCCCCCAGTGACTCCCCAGCCAGTGTCCCCCCAGTGACTCTCCAGCCAGTGTCCCCCCAGACTCCACAGCCAGTGTCCCCCAGTGACTCCCCAGCCAGTGTCCCCCCAGTGACTCGCCAGCCAGTGTCCCCCCAGTGACTCCCCAGGCAGTGTCCCCCCAGTGACTCCCCAGGCAGTGTCCCCCAGTGACTCCCCAGCCAGTGTCCCCCCAGTGACTCTCCAGCCAGTGTCCCCCCAGTGACTCCACAGTCAGTGTCCCCCCAGTGACTCCCCAGCCAGTGACCCCCCCAGTGCCCCCCCCCCCAGCCAGTGTCCCCCCAGCCAGTGTCCCCCAGTGTCCTCCAGTGTCGGGCCAGTGTCCCCCCAGCCAGTGCCCCCCCCCAGTAGTTAGGCAGACTAGAAGTTACACAGGCTTGCAGACAAGAGAGACAGACAGACGTCCCCTCAGTGTCCCCCAGCCAGTGTCCCACCAGTGACCCCCAGCCAGTGTCCCCCTCTCAACAATTGCATAAATATGATCGCTTTGAGTCTGAATCTTTAAGTCTGAATGTGCATGTTGTTACATATGCATAATATATACTGATTAATCACAATAAACATGCTAGATTTTCTTACACTGCAAAATTAGTTTACCTTAAATACACAGGTCAAGCTTCTAAGCTAGCACACCGTGATTATTAGCTCACAAGAAATTGGTACCATGTTGTGTTTTTTCTCCAATCAGTTTAGCTTTTCAATTAAACAAATGTGAAAATGTGTTTATAAAATGATACACATGCAAGTTAATATTGCACAAAGTATTGCACAGAACCATATTTAGGCATAGATCTGCTTTGATGTGTTGTTCATCTAAAGAATAATTCATACATTAACAATACATTTAAAGAATGACCTCGTTTGCATAATTGATCTTCTAATCTCACCTTCAAACCTCATTTCACATAAATATATATTATATTTGATAAAATGTGAATATTTTGTGCCCTAAAGATATTACTACGGGGCGGTGGTGGCTCAGGGGTAGAGTGCCTGGATGGTAACCACAAGGTTGCCAGCTCGAACCCGGGCTCCCCCAGAGTTACTGTCGAGGTGTCCTTGAGCAAGACACTGAACCCCTAATTGCTCCCGATGTGCTGGTTGGTGCCTTGCATGGTTTCCGCTGCCATCAGTGTATGAATGTGTGTGTAAAGGGCCTTGGATAAAGGCGCTATATAAATGCACCATTTACTATGTCAACTTATTGCCATATTATACATTCATGTACTTATTATATCTTTGTTTCAGCTAATGTATCTAATATGCAAATGCTCTCATTAACTATGCGCGATACAAAAATGTACAAGGCAGAATTAGATTCTACTATTAGAAACAACTGAGAAAGGTTTCTTCTAATATGATTTTTTTGACGTATAATCTAATTCTGCCTTGTACATTTTTGTATCGCGCATAGTTAATTTTATCAAATATAATATATGTTTATGTGAAATGAGGTTTTAAGGTGAGATTAGAAGATCAATTATGCAAACGAGGTCATTATTTAAATGTATTGTTAATGTATGAATTATTCTGTAGATGAACAACACATCAAAGCAGATATTTGCCTAAATATGGTTCTGTGCAATACTTTGTGCAATATTAACTTGCATGTGTATCATTTTATAAACACATTTTCATATTTGTTTAATTGAAAAGCTAAACTGATTGGAGAAAAAACACAACATGGTACCAATTTTTTGTGAGGTAATAATCACGGTGTGCTAGCTTAGAAGCTTGACCTGTGTATTTAAGGTAAACTAATTTTGCAGTGTAAGAAAATCTAGCGCATGTTTATTGTGATTAATCAGTATATATTATGCATATGTAACAACATGCACAGTCAGACTTAAAGATTCAGACTCAAAGCGATCATATTTATGCAATTGTTGAGAGGGGGACACTGAGGGTCTGTCTGTCTGTCTGTCTGCCTGCCTGCCTGCCTGCCTGCAAGCCTGCAAGCCTGCGTAACTTCTGGAGGGACACTGGGGGGGACACTGGCCCGACACTGGAGGTCACTGGGACACTGGCTGGGGAGTCACTGGGGGAACACTGGCTGGGGGGACACTGGTTGGGGGGTCACTTGCTGGGGAGTCACCCCAGTGACCCCCCCGCCAGTGTCCCCCAGTGACTCCCCAGCCAGTGTCCCCCAGTGACCCCCCAGCCAGTGACTCCCCAGTGACCCCCCCAGCCAGTGTCCCACAGCCAGTGATCCCCCCAGGGTCCCCCAGCCAGTGACTCCCCAGCCAGTGTCCCCCCAGTGACTCCCCAGCCAGTGTCCCCCCCAGCCAGTGACTCCCCAGTGACCCCCCCAGCCAGTGATCCCCCCAGGGTCCCCCAGCCAGTGTCCCCCCAGTGACTCCCCAGGCAGTGTCTTCCAGCCAGTGTCCCCCCAGTGACTCCCCAGGCAGTGTCCCCCAGCCAGTGTCCCCCAATGACTCCCCAGCCAGTGTCCCCCTAGTGACTCTCCAGCCAGTGTCCCCCCAGAGACTCCCCAGCCAGTGTCCCCCAGTGACTCCCCAGCCAGTGTCCCCCCAGTGACTCTCCAGCCAGTGTCCCCCAGTGACTCCCCAGCCAGTGTCCCCCCAGTGACTCCCCAGGCAGTGTCCCCCAGTGTCCCCCCCAGCCAGTGACCCCCCCAGTGCCCCCCCCCCCCCAGCCAGTGTCCCCCCAGCCAGTGTCCCCCAGTGTCCTCGAGTCTCGGGCCAGTGTACCCCCAGCCAGTGTCCCCCCCCCCCCCAGTAGTTAGGCAGACTAGAAGTTACACAGGCTTGCAGACAAGAGAGACAGACAGACAGATGTCCCCTCAGTGTCCCCCAGCCAGTGACCCTCAGCCAGTGTCCCCCTCTCAACAATTGCATAAATATGATCGCTTCGAGTCTGAATCTTTAAGTCTGAATGTGCATGTTGTTACATATGCATAATATATACTGATTAATCACAATAAACATGCTAGATTTCCTTACACTGCAAAATTAGTTTACCTTAAATACACAGGTCAAGCTTCTAAGCTAGCACACCGTGATTATTAGCTCACAAAAAATTGGTACCATGTTGTGTTTTTTCTCCAATCAGTTTAGCTTTTCAATTAAACAAATGTGTTTATAAAATGATACACATGCAAGTTAATATTGCACAAAGTATTCCACAGAACCATATTTAGGCATATATCAGCTTTGATGTGTTGTTCATCTAAAGAATAATTCATACATTAACAATACATTTAAAGAATGACCTCGTTTGCATAATTGATCTTCTAATCTCACCTTCAAACCTCATTTCACATAAATATATATTATATTTGATAAAATGTGAATATTTTGTGCCCTAAAGATATTACTACGGGGCGGCGGTGGCTCAGGGGTAGAGTGCCTGGATGGTAACCACAAGGTTGCCAGCTCGAACCCGGGCTCCCCCAGAGTTACTGTCGAAGTGTCCTTGAGCAAGACACTGAACCCCTAATTGCTCCCGATGTGCTGGTTGGTGCCTTGCATGGTTTCCGCTGCCATCAGTGTATGAATGTGTGTGAGAATGGGTGAATGTAATGCACATGTAATGCACAGTCTATGTAAAGGGCCTTGGATAAAGGCGCTATATAAATGCACCATTTACTATGTCAACTTATTGCCATATTATACATTCATGTACTTATTATATCTTTGTTTCAGCTAATGTATCTAATATGCAAATGATCTCATTAACTATGCGCGATACAAAAATGTACAAGGCAGAATTAGATTCTACTATTAGAAACAACTGAGAAAGGTTTGGCACACCCGGTAATCAGGTTGTTATAGCTTTTTTCCCTGTCTACTATTGAATACTTAAAGGCATATAATAACAGCAGTGCGTTAAAATGTGATCTAAACGCACGCCAATATGTTTAAATAAATATAATAAAGGATAAATTAAATATAATATCGCCTGGTGCGATCGTCAACAGCGCTGCCTGTGTCTGCTTGCAGTAACAGCAGCACAGCCTGCCTGTCACTCAAGACGGCCGTGGCCACGCCTCCGCCCCCTTTTCAGGGAGAGGGAGGGACGGAGCGGAGAAATGAACCACAGAACACAGTACAGGTCGCAGTGCGTCTTGTTTTGAATTCTTAATTCTGTTTCCAACGACACCAACGAAAATATAGAATTGGGTTATATTTTCGTTTTAAATACCTATTTCTAAGTTTTTAATTAACCATTTCTAAACAGTATTCAGAAAACGAACCGTATTCTATGTTTTAATTTACCATTTCCATATTTGACAAACAGTATTCAGAACACCAAACCGTATTCTGAATACGTATCTGCAGATACGAAATTAGAATTGAAATGGCCGTAAAATACACGGACCGAGGATCAGCTGGGGTGTGTGGAATGTGTGATGAGTAGTGATTGAGTGAGTGGTTACCAGCTTGTGTGAGTAGACTGAGTGGTGTACGAATGTGAGTGGCTAACTACCAGGTGGACCTTGCTGGTGATTGTTCCTGTGACCAGGCTCATCTATAAAGCTGCCTGTCTTCAGTCATTCTAATGTCTTCATTCTAGCTAAGTTCTAAGCACCTTCTAAGCGCTTTGTGAAATGAAATGAAATGAAATCTATATTTACCCAGGGTATCTGGGCTAAGCTCAAGAACTTGTTTCCAGCCAGGCCCTGCTCATAGAACACATTTCATCGTAGTGGTTGATGCCTTGTTCAAGGGCATTTCAGCGGTGGTAATTTTAACGTGTCGGACGGCTGGTTCGAACTGGGAACCTTCCGGTATCTAGACCGCGCCGCTATCCGTTCGGCCACCGCTGCCACTGTGATCTAGATGTATTTGGTATGTAGGGGTGGATGACCTCTATGTTATGTTTTGTTGTTTGGAAGCTATGGTCACCCTGAGGTATTGTAATTAATGTATTTTATCTTAAATAAATCCTAGAGTCTTAGCATTTGAACCATGTGTGGCCTGTCTGAATTGGGAACTGGGTAGGGGGGAGTCCATTTTGATGTTGCGACCTAGGCCGGGTCGTAATATGGGGGCCCGTCTGTTGCAACACGCTGCAACTTGGAGCTTGTAGATCTTCTATTTTATGTGCACCAACATTCAACAAAATATAAATTAAGCTTACTAAGTTTGCAAATAATGGCCAGAGGGCAGTTATTTGGACGAGGCGTTTATTACACAAAATGGTGTCTGGGCTGTTAACACACATTGACTGCCAGGTACTAATGAATTATTCCGCCACTGCCAGCCTTTTGTAATTTGTAGATATTAAGACTTGTCACGGTGTCCGGTGTTACCGGTGGGCAGGCACACCACCGAGTACATTACTTGCACACCGATAGCACCTTTTTATTATTTTTAATACTAGACCATTTATTTTCTCGTGTACCCTATAAAACCACTTCAGTTCATGTGCTTATCTGCAAGTTATCAATACTTTAGTCAGATAATAGGTGGTACAATAATTATTATTATTATTATGAAGTGCTGCTCTTCAATGGGGCTACAGGCTCCTTTTGGCTGAAACGTGGGGAGCGGCTAAATTAACCTATTCAAACTAAATGTGCAATAACAAACACAAATCTCAAGAGACTGATGACATATTGAAGCTGTGCCACAGTGCAAATGTTAACACAACCTAACAAGACTACAACTCGAAATTATTATGAGATATCAGATTTATCAGATATCAGATATCAGAGCACAGACCGGTTCATCGTTTCTGCTTGAGAGAGACCAGATGCAGGCAGGAAGAGGGAACTTGTGAACTCAACACTGCTGCAATCTGGCGGAGTTAGGTTAGACAAACCTCTCCACCAATAGTTTTTTCTATATGATAAAACATTGTTTTAAAAAAGAAATGTCACACCCATATATGTTTTTTGTCTAAGTGGGAGTGTTTAAGTAGAGTTATTATTATTTATTTGTTTATTTCCAACTGACTCTGTGTGGAGTATTGATTTATTGACTTTGACTGACTGTTGGGTTGAAATCATTTACAGTGTTTTGAAGTATTTATATATTTTGACTGAGTTAAATCAGGTAAGTTGCTGTTTTTTTTTACACAGTGACCTTTGTAGGGGTTTTTATGATTCAAACCTTTATGTGGGGGCATGATCAGATCATGTGTTAATACCACGCTATACAAAGAAAAAGATGGTGCTACCCAATTTGTGGTGGCGCTACTAACTGAAAAGGTTGGTGGCACCAGTGATACCTGTGAAAAAGTTAGTCTGGAGCCCTGACTGTACCTCCATCTTGGTTTGAACCCACGGTCCAGTGATGTGGGCCTGGGTGATGAACTGACGCCTCAGTCTCTGCTGCCTGGCCATGTCCTCCTGAAGCATTTGGTCTCTGAGGGGCACCAGTTGTTTCACCTGCAGGAGGTGCCAGAGGGCCATGATACAGTCAGGGTTCCCACACATTTTTATCATTGAATTTCCAAAACTCTTTCCAAAACATTTCCAGAATATTTAAATACCTATATTATTACCTATGTAACAATCATTCAGTGTAATAATGAGTCTCTTACTCCTATGTGCAATGCCCAAAATAAAGTGTAGCAAAAATAAAGCATAGAATATAGAATGCTAGAATGCAGTTTGGAAGCACTCGTTTTTTTAACGGGTCGCGCTGCTGCCTCCTGCATTATATGCAAATTCGAAACAGGTGGTACACACTACACAGGGCCGTTCAGTGACTTACAACGAGTGCTTCCAAACTCCAGCACTTAGAAAAAGAATCACCTGCACAGAATGTCTTGACAGAAAGTAGCTCATAACATGTCTACGGTGGATGAAACAAGCTTGGCAGATTGAAAGAGCTTCAAGCTTGGCCTAGAGCAGGGGTTCTCAAGCCGTGGGTCGTGACCCCTCGGGGGGGTGGGGTCGCCAAATAATTTTGGGGGGTCCCCAAATTATTAAAAAAATATATATATATATATATATTATTTTTTTTGCAACTGAATGGAAAATGGAAATGAAGAGTTTACATATAGTACACATAGTACATGCATACACCTTCCCTAATGATTATATCTGGTTTCAGTATTTTTTTATGGTGTATTGTCTCTATTATTAAGGTTATTGTAGCAGTCAATTTATATTGGGGGTCGGGAGGTCGCGGGGTGGGGTTCCCGAGACATTGCCAATGCATTTCAGGGGGTCCCCTGGCCTAGAGCTGCAATGTTGGTGAGTTTAACGTTGTTTAATACAGGCAGATCGCAAACGCAATTTGGATGAGTAGGGAGTCAATGGAGGGTATTCCAACTCTAGAATCATCCCATTATTTAAAAAAAATCTAGTTTCAAACTGCGGCTAACCTACCCCTAGGTACTAGGTACCTAAGACCCTCGTAGATAAAAATCACACTTGTGTGAAGTGAGGGGCACTCTTATCATCATACATCATATTCTGGCCAATCACTTTTGTCGTCCTCATTTCTTAAGCCCTCAGCTAATCAAATCATCGCTATGGAGTACACACAGACCAGTGCCATAGACAGAGTAAGACATTGAGGGGGCAGAAAACAGCCTGGTCACGTGGTTCATGTACTCACGCGAGCCCATAGACTCCAATGCATTCCGTAAACTTCTGGTTGTCCCGATTTGAAGCCTTCAAATCGGGACAAACCAATAGAAGTCTATGTAGAAGAGCCGCCATTGGACTGGCCCCATGAAGTGAACGGAGTTGTCTTACTCTATGGCTCTGGGCCAGGGTACACACACACACACAAAGCTGGGCATGGGAGGGGCTGGCGCCCCTCAAAAAATAATCTAAGGTCTTTAGCTGAAAGTCGAATGTTAAAGACAATTTTAGCTTGTATTGTAGCTCAGAGCCATCTAATAGAAGAGGGAAGAAACCGAGCGCTGTTCATGCAGCCTGAACTGAGCCAAGCTGGAGTTGGAAATACATTGTTTTCAACGAGGGAGGCGCAAACAAGAGAGCTATTTTAAGCATGTGTGCAACATGACAGCTGTTATAAAGTATTGTACAGTAACAACTAAAGTCTCTTTAATATTTATGTTGTACTATTAGTACAAAACAATTTAAAATAAAGGGATTTAAGATCATTAAAGCTGGGCTGTTGCCTGAGTCCAATGCATTTCTGCGGACTTGGCCCAGTTGGTTGTCCCCACGCTCAATGCGTAGTCTATGTAGGAGAGCCGCCATTGGACTGAAGCACCATGAAATGAACGCAGTTTGCGTAACTCTGACTACATCTAAGGCTCTGTTGTAGCTTAGCTATAAGTAGCAGCTGCCTCAAACGTGTGTACGTGGTTGAAATGCAACATAAATAACAAACCTGCTCTGTGTAGTTTCTGTGGCTGTCTCTGCTGTCTCTCCAGCAGAGTTTCTAGTGTCTCCATCTCTCTCTGGAAGAGGCTGAAAATGAACTTTCCCGCTGTACTGAGACGCTCCAACACAAACACTCTGACATTAAGCTTCACGTTGCAAACATCATCGTCTCGCTGCTGTTCCTCCAAAACGCACAATATCTCCTCTCCCACCGACGTCATGTGTTCATTTATCGACAGCCGTACAGACTCTATTTGAAACATTTTACCTCCTTTATGAGACATTTTCCCCACCACGCTCTTAGTTTGTTGCTCTGCTCACCGCGTGATACCAAAACCGTAGACTAGACTAGGATAGAGACCGAACCGGAGCGTCAGCCCCGCCCCTCCGCTATTAATTTCGATGGAATTTGCTCAGTGGCGTTTTGAAGCACCCGGAAGAACGGTCTACTTCCGCATTTTTTTCGATTTAAGTGCAAACGGCCCAAGGCCCCCAGTGAGGCTCTACAAAGTTGAAGCAGCCGGGCCCTAGTGGTCAAGTCTGCGACTGCAGGTGGGAGAAATTCATGCACGAGCACAAGAGAGCGCGCCGCTGGTTCTCTTTGTGAACGCGCACAGGGCCGTTTGTGTTATTTACATTCTGTTTTCTGGAGGAGCGGCTTTTTGGTTAACCACGGGTGCTCGCATCATGTAGGCCTACCACATCTCAAAACATAACTGATGTATTAGGCTATATGACAGATTGATTGATTGATTGAAATATTTATTAACAGTTTGCAGAATTACAGTAGCCTACATTTCAAGCACAAACTCAATACAAAAGACTGTTAACTGTGAGTGGACGACCCAATTAAGCATTACACTTGTTTACAATAGGGTCCACCATGTTCAATTCATCAAAACATTTAGAGACGTACAAATAGACACTTCTATATAGTCAAAGAACAGAACAGGAATTCATCATAGAGGTAAAAAGGGAAAAGAGACATATACAGTGAGGGGAAAAAAAGGGGGGGGGGGGATTCAGATTTTTACGGGGGCCAGTTTCGAATTGCAGCCGTCCATAGGTGCCCTTTGAGAGCGGTTTTGAAGGAGTCAAGGGATTTGCATGTCTTAATGACTGTTGGTAGGGCGTTCCACATTTTGGTGGCATAGGAGCGAAAATCATTTAGTCCCTTGTTTGTGCCGAATCTGGGTTGTACATGGTTCGTTGCACTCCCTCTGGTGTTGTGGGTGTGGACTTCGTTAACATTAAGGAAGTATCTAGACAGGTACATGGGTATCTTGGTGGAGTATCGAATCTTGTGGACCAGACCCATTGCAAGATGCTGTACTCTGTCGTCGACCCTAAGCCATTCCAGTCTGTCAAAGTGGGCAGGGGTGAGGTGGGTTCGGGGGGTGAGGCCAAGTAGGAGCCTGACCAGTTTGTTTTGGGAAGTCTGGAGCCTAGTTTTAAGGGCCTTTGAGGTGCTGTGGTACCAGGAGGTGCATGCATAGTCAAAGAAGCCTTGTACGAGGGCTCCTGTTAAGGTCTTCAAGGTGTTTTTGTTGACCAGTGAGGAGATCCTGTAAAGGAATCTGATAAGAAGATAAGAAGCCCACCGCAAACCGACGGAGTTTGGTTTACCAAACCGGAGCTGTTTTTTTATTATGACTCTCGTCGAATGATGTGTAACCATATGGACTTATAGGTTACTGCAATACACCAATACTAGACTACGCCAGTTGGAATTTCACCAACAGCCATTTAAGGCTTTAACTTTAAAGGGTTTGTTAGCTTTAAAACTGGGTAGGGAGGCTCAGGAAAGACACCAAGTTACACAAAAGTTGACATTTATTCACATTATATTCGCAGTAACAAGTTAGGCCACATTACAATTCTATTATACGTTTTCCTCTGCAAGTTACTGATAGATCATTTTGAGTTATGGTAGATCTGCTATTTTGGTATTTTTGTGGACTTGTGTCAATGTTTCCTTTTGGCCCAGACTGTGTTCTCCTTATCCTATTTATGTCATGTCACCATCCACGTGCCTAATCATCTCAGCCCTATATTATCCTTCATATTTATATTATGGATTGCCTGACGCCAAGTTAAGACTCACTGTCTGTCCCCAGTCAAAAGTTAGCTTGAATACTGAGAGGTCTATTTGGATATAACACTGCATGTATTTGACCTTGGTGGCTAGTGAGAAAGTAGATAGGAGCATTTCTCTCTGTAAAGAGTTCACAGCTAGCCGGGAAGAAATGTTATCTTCAGGTTGCCATAGCAACGCCAGCCTCAGCGCTTTCCCGGCCTATGGCTCTCAATGACGGAACTAAGGAAGCTGTCACAATATCAGCCTCATCATCTATGTGCTGGTCCAATGAGCGCTCGACACCCAGTGCCAGCGTGGAATAGTGGAAATTAACTGTGTATTCAGCCAATGAAATGTGTATCAACAATTGTATTCTACAGTATTAATGCCTTTGAAATGAATTGTTCGTCAGAGACTACCCTGTGCCTGCTTGTGGTACAGGGGAGAGTTATTTGGCTGTGTGTGGATCTGTCCTGTCTCTCTGATCTGAAAATGAATAGACACTAAACCATAATCTGCTGACTGGACAATCCTTCTTCCTGGTGGTGTCATCTTTTTAATTGGGTACAAGGTATTTTTCTAAAAGAGTATTTCCTGCTCAGATCAACTTTTGGAAGTTGTTCTTTCTGCTTAAAGTAATCCTGTTAAAGCTAATTGTTAACTTGGTCATAGGCTCTCTGCCTAGTTGTGGTGCTGAGTATTCATCAGTACTTTTAAATACTTTCTTAGAAGTATTTTTATAGTTTTAGCCCTGTGAAGCTCAGTAATTCAGTATTATACAGTCCTTTATATCTTGAATCATTAATGGTCCCTTCTGCATTTTTATATGCAACTAATGGGTTTTATCTTCATTATAAATCCATCAGTTACCATTCTAGTGTTGACTCAATAATTCATAACACAGCACACAAAGCAAAATAGCACAACAAAGAGTTACTGCCGCGTCTTACTGGTATATGGGAGAAAATAACAAATGTCCATCACAAGCCAGCATGGTTATTATTACCCCTATAGCTGTCCCAGTGTATTCTAGTACTTGTACTTGTACTTTATGGTCAAATCACAGGTCGGCTATTTTTGGATAATGTTCCCCTATACAGTTTTGGATGCTGGGGTTCAAATGAAGTGTTTCCTCCAGCAGGTGGCAGTAAAGGGTTAACAGCTCCACTTCCTCAGTGAGTAAATTCTAGTGAAACGAAAGTAAACAACAGTGTAAAGTTTGGTGGCAGCGACTCACTCTCTCTAGTCTGTGGAAAACCTTTCAACAGCACGTTTTACACAAACACTGACAACTTCAACATTGGTGAGTCCTGCATTTAGTTCATGATTTATCCTAACAAGGAAACCTTTAGTCAGTCATTCTGTTTAATCCTCATCATTGCAAGGAAGCACGTTTTTCACTTTACCCAAATCCAGGCTGTTTAGTGTGTGTGTGTGTGTGTGTGTGTGTGTGTGTGTGTCAGTGTGTGTGTGTGTGTGTGTGTGTGTGTGTGTGGCCTATTGAGAATAATTGACAGGAGAAAAACAACCTGATCATGTGATCAATGTGCACTTCAGACGTGAAATGATAAGATATTATGCAATGTGGCCAACTGAATGTCATCATCTATGTCAGACCATCATGACATTGTTGTATTTACATTGCAATCATTAGAAAGTCGACTTATTATCCAAATATCCTATGAAGGTGAATAAACACAAACACAGCTGAAGAATATTACTGATTGTAATCAATGTAGATAAGATGTCCTCATCGTGTGTGCGTGTGTGCGTGCGCTGCAATGTATTTTGTGCTAAATGGGCTCCTGTCGCAAACCAGCAGCAAATCGAAATGGAATCTGAACAATATTTTCACTGATTTTTATTTAACTGTAAATGCTGTGGTTCGAGGGTTATATTCCAAAAAGTGAAGCGGCCGGTTATAGTGCCATCTAGCCACAATTTGCAACACTAGAATGTTTTTATAATGGGATTAATCTAGAGTTGCAATACCCTCCAATGACATCCCATTGATCCAAATTGCATTTCCGATCTGCTTCTATTAAACAACGTTAAACTCACCAACATTCCAGCTGTAGTGAAAGCTTGAACATCCTCTTTCGAGTGGCAAAGCGTTTGTTTCATAAAAACCCACCGTAGACATGTTATGAGCTACTTTCTGTCAAGACATTCTGTGCAGGTTATTATTTGGTTTAAGTGGTGAGGGTTCCTGTTTTCGAATTTTCTCACAATGGAAGAGGCAGCAGCACAACAACCCGTTAATAAAAACAGCTTCCAAACTCCAACACAATATCACGGCAGAGAATTTCTTTACAGAAAGTAGATCATAACATGTCTACGGTGGGTTTTTATGAAACAAACGCTTTGCAGTTTGAAAGAGGATGTTCAAGCTTTCGCTACAGCTGGAATGTTGGTGAGTTTAACGTTGTTTAATTGGATTTTTAATTAAACAAACGTTACACATCGATCTGTCCAGCGGTGCCAGAGATTAGTGGCCCAAAGCAATACAAACAGACAAACAGACAGGGCTAAACATTATAGTCTCTGGCCCGATAGAGATAACTATATATGTGTGAGAAGTAGAGCCCAAAACTACATTTGTTTCACTTTTATTCTCAGTGTGAAGAAATGGCGTCTGTCAGCTGTCTCCTGTCTGAAGAGCAGTTCCTGTGTTCTATCTGTCTGGATGTGTTCACTGATCCAATCACCACTCCATGTGGACACAACTACTGCAACACCTGCATCACACATTACTGGGACACTAAGGATGTGTGTCAGTGTCCACTGTGTAACAAAACCTTCTGTAATAGACCAGAATTCTCTGTTAATAAAGTCTTCTCTGAGATGGCTGATCAGTTCAGGAAGTCAAAGCAGCAGAGACAAACTTCCAGCACAAACCCAGAACCTGCTGAACCAGATGAAGTCTCATGTGACGTCTGTACTGAGACCAAACTCAAAGCCCTGAAGTCCTGCTTGATGTGTCTGACCTCCTACTGTGACACTCACCTGGAGCCTCATCGCAGAGTCTTAAGGTTAAAACGACACAAACTAATCAACCCTGTGAAGAACCTGGAAGACATTCTGTGTAAGAAACATGACAGACCTCTGGAGCTGTTCTGTAAGACTGACCTCATATGTGTTTGTCAGTTCTGCACTGAGTCAGACCACAAGTTACATCAGATTGTATCTCTGGAAGAGGCATATGAAGGAAAGAAGGCTGAGCTGGGAAAGACAGAGGCTGAAGTTCAGCAGATGATCCAGGAGAGACGAGTGAAGATTCAGGAGGTCACACTCAGTAGAGCTCAGTAAGAAAGATGCAGACAGAGAGATAGCAGACAGTGTGCAGGTCTTCACTGCTCTGATCAGCTGTATTGAGAGAAGCCAGGCTGCGCTCATTGATGTGATCGAAGGCAAGCAGAAAACAACAGAGAAACAGGCTGAAGGCTTCATCAAAGAGCTGCAACAGGAAATCACTGAGTTAGAGAAGAGAAGCTCTGAGCTGAAGCAGCTCTCACACACTGAAGACCACCTCCACCTCCTCCAGAACCTCTCATCCATCAACACCCCTCCACCCACCAAGGACTGGACAAAGGTCAATGTCCCTCCATCTTCATATGTGGGGACTGTGAGGACAGCTGTGGCTCAGCTGGAGAAGACACTCAGTCAAGAGATGGAGAAGAAGCTGCGTGATGCTGAGCTGAGGAGGATCCAGCGATATGCAGTGGATGTAACTCTGGACCCTGATACAGCACACTGCAAACTCATCCTGTCTGAGGATGGAAAACAAGTGAGTGATGGAAAGGTAAAGAAGAATGTCCCAGACAACACAGAGAGATTCTCTTCATGTATCGATGTCTTAGGAAAACAAAGCTTCTCCTCAGGAAGGTTCTACTATGTGGTTCATGTTGGAGGTAACACTGAGTGGGATGTAGGAGTGGCCAGAGAGTCCATCGACAGGAAGGGAGACATCAGACAGAGTCCCGGCAATGGTTACTGGACTATATGGTTGAGGAATGGAAACGAGTACATGGCTCTTGATGATCCTTCTGTCCTCCTCCCTGTAAAACAGGAGCTCCAGAAAGTGGGAGTGTTTGTGGATTATGAGGAGGGTCTGGTCTCCTTTTATGATGTGGAGACCAGAGTTCACCTCTACTCTTTCACTGGCTGCTCCTTCACTGAGAAACTATATCCATACTTCAGTCCTGGTGTTTATATAGCTGGTAAAAACTCTGCTCCTCTGATCATCTCTCCTGTCAATCATACAGATTAGACTAATCCTCAGCTTGACATGAAAAGGTTAGTTTTCATTTAACCCATTTAGACCAGGAACGCTATACACAACTATACCTTTAAATCCAGGAGCCCCCTTTGAGGTTGTTGTTGCTGTACACCATATAGCAACATCAAGTTTTTTCATTTAAAAAAATAAACAAATTAGACATTAAACATTTCGTTTTTCAGAAAACATAGGTCAGGATTTAGAAAGCGTTTAGAATCGGACTCAGGTCTAAATGGGTTAAGAACCAATGTGTGTTTATATAGAAGGGTTCATTAACAGGTTTATTGTCCTAATGAAGAGAAGTGATTGATGTGAACTCTATTATCAGTCAACCTATTGAACTCTATTATCAGTCAACCTGTTGAACTCTATCAGTCAACCTATTGAACTCTTATCAGTCAACCTATTGAACTCTATTATCAGTCAACCTGTTGAACTCTATTATCAGTCAACCTGTTGAACTCTATTATCAGTCAACCTATTTAACTCTTATCAGTCAACCTATTTAACTCTATCAGTCAACCAGTTGAACTCTATTATCAGTCAACCTATTGAACTCTATTATTAGTCAACCTATTGAACTATATTATCAGTCAACCTGTTGAACTCTATTATCAGTCAACCTATTGAACTCTATTATCAGTCAACCTATTGAACTCTATCATCAGTCAACATATTGAACTCTATTATTAGTCAACCTATTGAACTCTATTATCAGTCAACCTATTGAACTCTATTATCAGTCAACCTATTATCAGTCAACCTATTGAACTCTATTAGTCAACCTATTGAACTCTTATCAGTCAACCTATTGAACTTATCAGTATTGAAACATAAATTACAGTCAAAGATCATGACGTTAAATAGAGTGCTTCATTTGAGTATTTAGCTGAAATCCCTGTCTGTGAGACGTCAGTGTTCAGGTTTCAGTTCAACTTTACATTTTTGTTCATTAATGGGCAGGATTAGATTATTAGAGGATTATTAGATTAGACTAATCCTCAGATTGACATGAAAAGGTTAGTTTTCATTTAACCAATTTAGACCGGGAATGCTACACACAACTATACCTTTCAATCCAGGAACGCGTTTTGAGGTTGTTGTTGTTGTTGTTGACAGTAACAACAACGACAGTTGATAGTAGTATAGCAAAAATTTTGCATATATTTTTTTGAAAATAAATATCAAATTTAGTTTTTCAGAAAACGTAGGTCAGGTAGATAGGTATTATTATCAGTCAACGTATTGAACAATAAAATATCCTGATGTTAAATCGAGTGCTTCATTTGAGTATTTAGCTGAAATCCCTCCTGTGAGACTTCAGCATTCAGGTTTCAGTTCAACGTTACATTTTTGTTCATTAATGTGCAGGATTAATATCATCAGTCTTGTAATAATATTACTATAGAACATTTAATGAATTAGGATGTAATAATATTACTATAGAACATTTAATTAAATAGGATGTAATAATATTACTATAGAACATTTAATTAAATAGGAAAGCTAATATTCTGCAAGGTAGCATCATTCCCAAGTAGGCCGGATGTCCCACGGACACAGGTCTAGTGTTATTATAGACGATGGAAATTATTGTTCTTCAAAATAAATCGACTGTTGTAATTAATTATATGCACATTAGTTACATTAAGTTTAGGTGATTGTTGGTGTTTGGGTTTAATGGGTTATGTCACATTGATCAATGTATATTATGGAGTTCATCTAACGAGGAATTGTGCCACATTGTTTTTGCATGTCTTTGATTTGCTACAGAAGTGTTCTGTGTTTGAAACAATAACTATTATATGGTTTTACAATAAATATTCATGGAGCATTATCCAGTGTAAAGACTCTATTTATCTGTCTTGACCTGTTCTTCTGTCCTGTAGTATTTTATTGTCTGGATGTACAGTGGGCTAGATGTAGTATTTTATTGGTTGGATGTACAGTGGACTAGATGTAGTATTTTATTGGTTGGATGTACAGTGGGCTAGATGTAGTATTTTATTGGTTGGATGTACAGTGGACTAGATGTAGTATTTTATTGGTTGGATGTACAGTGGACTAGATGTAGTATTTTATTGGTTGGATGTACAGTGGGCTAGATGTAGTATTGTATTGGTTGGATGTACAGTGGGCTAGATGTAGTATTTTATTGGTTGGATGTACAGTGGACTAGATGTAGTATTTCACTGTCAAGTTTGTGAACAGTTCACTTTGCAGAGGCAGACTTGTTGGCATCTCAGCTCTGTGTAGTTAACAAATCATCGTACCAAATCACAGTAATACATCAGGAATACATTTAATTACCTACCAAATCACAGTAATATCACCAGAAATACATATTGCACACATCAATAACCAGGTCCAGACAGTCAGAATTAATGAGTAATCACAGTTAGTTGTCAATGTTAGGTTTTAATGTAATAACTGGACTGAAGAGATACTTTCAACCTAGACTGCATGTGTCAGTCTGCTCACACATGTGGACTGCATTATCCAGTGTGCAGACTCTATTCATGTTAGATATAACATGCTAGATATAACGAACCACGTCCTTAACTGGCTCATTTCAACAATAGTTAAATTAACAATATACTATATTATATAAAATAAATGACCTAGTAAATAAAGATTCACTATACACGTTGTATTGTTCCTTCATACTTCCATACTTAACGTATTGTGTGGAGGTATGGGGGAACACATATAAAACTATAACAAAACCAATTTTCATGTTACAAAAAAAGGCCATATGAATCATAAATAAAACTGAATATCTTGCAGCTACAAACCCACTATTCATCTGCAAACACACTAAAATTCGAAAATATAGTCAACCTAAACACTGCAATAGTCATGTACAAAATAAATAAAAAAATACTACCATTATCCATACAGGAGCTGTTTGAAATGAGAGAATCCCAGTACAACCTCAGGGGGACATGTGTATTAAAACAAAAAGGGGCAAGGACCAACACAAAGGGTAGATGTATATCCAAAATAGGGGTTGACTTGTGGAATAGCCTGGATAATGAACTAAAGCTATGCACATCACTTATCAAATTTAAAAAGCTATTTAAAAGTAGGGTATTAAATAGATATAAAACATTATCATAAGATCATTATTATTAACACTATTAAACATTAACATAAGATTATTATCAAGTTCTAAAATGACTAAGTTCTAAAAAATGCTTTATTTATTTCTGTTTCCTTTGTATTATGTTTCTTTTTTTTGTATTAATTTTGTATTTTGTTTATTTTCTTAAAGGCTAGACAAAATAAGCTTCGGCTTCAGCCTAGACCTTTTCGGTGCTACCCCTTTGTAAAAAAAATTAAATGCAAATGATGAAACTTAACATGTAAATGTAAAGCACCGAAATAAACTTCATTCATTCATAGTGATCCTGCTTTAATAGACTTGAATAAACTGGAAATCATGTCACTTGACACATCTATCTATAAATGACACATCCAGACACCAATTAGTCCATAACACATGGAACGCACCTGTGTTGCCTTAGCTTTTGTTTTAACCACTTTTACCATTAAGGCCTATTATAAACTTTAGTGTCACTGTGTCAACTTTGAGAACAGTTCACTTTGCAGAGGCAGACTTTCTGTCTTGTTGGCATCTCAGCTCTGTGCAGTTAACAAATCACCTTTAAATCACAGTAATATATCAGGAATACATTTAATTACCTACCAAATCACAGTAATATCACCAGAAATACATATTGCACACATCAATAACCAGGTCCAGACAGTCAGAATGAATGAATAATCAGTTAGTTGTCAATGTTAGGTTTTAATAGAATGTAATAACTGGACTGAAGAGATACTTTCAACCTAGACTGCGTGTCAGTCTGCTACTGCTCACACATGTGGACTGCACTGCCCTCTAGCGACCACTGGCAGTATGAACTAGTCTAGCATGTTCTAATAATATGAAGTTCAATCCATTGGTTTATTCAGCATAGATTCAGACACCTGTGAGATCTCATTTATACATTTGATCCAGAATGGTGCAGCTGTCCAGTTCATTTGAGTTACTCTTATGTTTTTGCTACATAAAGAGAGAGACTTTAAGAGAGGTTTAAGTCTTGAAGCACTTTGATGTTGTCTGTTTAAAGCCACAGTAGTTATGGCTCCAGGTGACACATTGTGAATGTAGTACGTAGGCTAATGTTCAGCAACTACAGACTAAGGACAATATATGTATATTTTCATGGAAAAAATGAGAATCGTGATCCTAATTCTTGTGAAGGAAAATCCAGATTCACATTTGAGCAAGAATAGTGCCGCACTACGTGCAAGGGGTGCATGATTTGAAGCCGGGCCTGATGTGCATGTTCGGTTTGTGGTAGTGATGGGGGATTAATCGGCAAACACATCGGTATCGGCCGATATTGCCCTTAAAAGGATATATCGGTCATCGGTATCTGTAAAATAATATATCGGTTTTAGAAGAGATTTTATTTTATAATTATGTTGAAAAAGATAATAAAAAAGCCTGACTTTTGTTATGTTGAAGGCTGCAAATTATATCAATGTTTTCTGGGTTTGAAGTTTATAGGCCTAAGCCTTTTTTCAGAATGGTGAAAATGATTATATTGTCTTAATACAGAATGAGATCATATCGACATCGGTTATCGGCCATAACAGCAATAGGGAATGCAAGGCTGACGTCACGGTAGCCCTACTGGCCTACCGGCGCCATTTTGACTGTGATGGCCTACATATTTGATCTGCATCAAGTGTATAAAGTTGGTGTTTGAGTGTTTAGTGTACAGTGCTAGTGCTATTTCAGTTCGCCAAAATGGGATGTATTAAGCCTACTTGTTGTGTGAAATACAGTTAGTATAGGCTTCTCACCATAAACAAGGTCAGAATAAAGGGGATTCAATAGATAATGGACTAACCGTTTCACCGCATTCCTTCCATTCATTCCTTCCTTTTTTTCTCTCTCTCTCTCTCTCTCTTCCTATATTACGGTATACTCTATTCTCTCTCTCTCTCATATCTCACACACGCCGTTATACGTTACGGGCCGATTCATACTGCAGTACTACGATCCTGTTTCCTACCTGCTGCTCCATCTGTCTGTCGGTGTCAAACAGAAACAACCACGCGGTCATTTAATTATTTAATATCTCCGACCGACGCAGACCCCACGCGGACATAGCATTATGGAAGGGGGAGAGGGGAAAACACCACAAGAGTGACTAATCATCAGGCGAACTTTGTTGTTAGCAGTTAGCCACCATAGCCAAGCTTAATGCATTGACTGGCTCCAAGTTCACAGTCAGTCCTGTCCGACCTGGCGAAGGTGAAGAGTGTAGATCTTGTAAATGACATGAAGAAGGACCTGCAGCACCTCCACAACACCATTCCCACAGATGAAGATTGTCTTCTGTGAACTCAGCCAGAGATGTCAGTGGCGGGGTGCTGCAAGGCCTGGGAAGATCAACAAGGCCAGAAAATGGGTGAAAAGTGTGATGGCTATAAGGGAATTATTAGGTGGGAGCATCGTGGCTCATCCTTGCATACAGTTTGACTGCCCTGGCCAATTTCTGCCTGATGGAGTTCATTTTACCACTTTGGGAAATTATATAGTGTAGCTCAATCCCTTAGTGAGTCATAGCCTACTACCTAGATCATTAGGCTACTACCTAGCTTTACAGAGGTTTTCTTTAAATAAATAAAAGACCACAAACTGGCCAGGGAACAATTATTTATGTGAAGATTAAAAAAAATATATATATAGTTTTCTCCACAATAATAATTCAAGCATGCACATTGTGTAATGGAGATAGAGGCACAGTTCCGTTAATACCGATCGCCCCCTGGTGGAAGACAGTAATATTTGAAGCATTTAGCCATGACGTAGATCTACAGTCTTGTACTACAACATAAGAGATGCCACATCAGATTATTGTGAGAGAAATATGTAACCTGGCCCATCAGAGTCGTAATGGCTCTGACCTGGTCTAAACCTATGTGTATAGCGGTTATTTGAACAATCTACAAGTGTCAGATAGATAGGAATCTTGAAATAAAATGTGGAATATTTGGAAGCTTCTTTTGTTGTAGTTTTAATTCCACGACTTTTGTAACCCATTTGTATATTTTTTCACCCAGTGTCAATTGTCTAGTAGTGTAATCCTGGGTGCTTTACACTCTTTAAACGGAGAACTCGCCAGTTTTCCGACTGGCCGCGGTTTAGTGCATTTTCACCTTTATTTAAATTGCATTGAATTGAGAGAAAGAGAGGATAGTTGTTTAGAATGGTCGTCTACATTCCACCAACAAATCTGTGTTAGTAAACATACTGACAGAACAAGTCCAAACCCCTGAACGCGTGATGATTCCAGCTGCTGCTCATTGATGGCACTTGGAAATGAAGCCACCTGCAATTACAACATTTGGTGAATATGCCAACCTGGAGCATTGCCGGAGGATTGATGTAGTGTTTGACAGGTATCAAGAGGAAACAATCAAAGCAGGCACAAATAATTAAGCGCAATTAAGTAGTGCCTCCGACCAATACATCGTAAAATAGAGACCGGGTCTGTTCCTCTTCCACCAGACTGGTCTACTCTAGACTAGCTTCATGGCACTTGAGGAAAATAAAGCAGACTTTGCTCTATTACTTTCAAGAACATAAACACAGGTAAAAAACAACAGGTGGTAGCTGGGGTGTCGGAGGGGGAGCTCTATTAGTGAAGTTAGTATGTGGTTGTGCACATCCAGTCCCTTGCTGGTGTCAGACGAGAAGTCTGCACACAGCTCTGCTCCACAGCGTTTAGTTTTATGATATAAAAATAACTTTACAGGTTGACAACATTGTTGACTTTCAGTAGGGGCTAATGGGCTATTATTATTAGATATTTTACTAATTTTACTAAATACACGTTTTATGCCAGAGCATTCAAAAAGGATAATAGCACTAGATGACAATAGCTGAAGTTACAGCAATGCATTATTGGGTGTATACAAACAGTGCACTTTCAGGCCCACAGAGATCTTTAAATTTGATGTCCAAACATCGTAACAAAAGGTCTGGGAAGGGAGTGCATTGCAACTTGCAAGGGGGGCTTTGATAACATTAAACAGATAATACATGCCGTTTATTGCTGTATCGATACAACAGCCTCTCAATCGATTCACCGATCGTCTGGATTTTCGATCGATATATTGCCATATCGATTAATTGAATGCACCACTAATGGCTGTGAGCATGAACCATCCTGCAGTTTTAGGATTGATGTCCATAGCCGCAAGCAAACTTCTAGATCCTATTTTTAATATCTGGAAACATCAAACCTTGACAGCCCATACATCCAAACAGAAAAGTCCTATCTGATTTTATTAAACAGCATTAAACTCACCAGCATTGCGGCTGTATGGAAAGCTTGAATTATCCTGTCTGCAAGACATGTAACACTTTCTGTCAAGAAATTCCGTGCAGGTGATCCTTTTTCTAAGTGTTGTAGTTTGGAAACAACCGTTGGAAATCATGCAACGGTTTTGCTTATCTTTTGATATTGCACATAATGCAGGAGGCAGCAAAACACGCCTTATTACATTTTATATTCTAGTTAAAGATGGAGTGGCGTGATTTTTTGCCACCCTAAAACATGATCACCAGGTCTTATTGTTATATAAGGATTGTTATATAAACATCATATTATTGTTATGATGGGTGGTGATCCACCTGAACTGAAGCTGCACCCACAGCTGTAGTTGTATGATAAAGGGGGATGGGGTTAGGGGAGGAGCTGATAGTGTGATATTACTGTTTATTTCATTGGCCCGTTTGAAAGGGTTCAGCCTCCAGAAAGAAACCCCAAATACAAAGTTAATACACCATTGCACATAAAAACGACTCCAGGGTGTAATGAAGTACTGTCACCTAATATACATGAATAACTGGAAAAATAAAAAAATTGTGGCACTCCCTCTTTAAGGAGATGGACCACATGCCTTTTGATGTTGATCATTGTATTGTCTTTACACTGTACATTTATATAATTACTCAATATAAAATTGAGAATAAATGAATTAATGAAATGTTTTTGTAATATAGAACAAAGGATCAGTGAAAAGCAGTGAAACCTTTATTAAAAAGGTAACATAAGATATATCTGCCTTTAGAAAAATACCTCCATTATTAAGACGCAAAACATGTGTAATGTCTTGCTGAGATCTACTACATATGTGCTGTCATTTGATAGTCCAAACAACACAAGTGAACACACAATGAACAGCTACAGAGATTGTACGGCTTCTCAGAACTTTATTCATGAGTGCACGATTATGAAATTATGACTGATATCCGATTATTTGCAGGGTCATATCTGCCGATACCGTTTCTGCCCGATTTCGAAATTATACAGAGGACCACAATGAAAACAAGCCTAGGCCCTAGCCTGTTAATAGCCTGTTAAAGTATTGAAACAATCAATACATATACCTTTTCCAAGTGTCTGTTTTCACAACTGAATGACTACTGAATGAGACGAGTACACAAATTAAATAGAGAAAAATGTAAAGTTTATTTATACTTAAGATCGTATTTGATTTGGCTTTTGTTCTAGACTAGAAATACTAGACACTTTTGAAAAATTCCTCTGATGCCTTCAAACAAAAAATACGCAAAAACCAGTACTGTATTATGCTGATTGATATTTGAACATGTTTAACAAAAAATAAGCAGCTTGAGGAGTACAAAATAAAATAACTTTAAAAATTGCTGTAACTATTTAGTTACAGCACTGTCTCCTTCTCAACTGCACATTGCACAGGGGTTCACGTTAGAGAGACAAGCTGAATTCATTATTTTGTTCTGCTGGTGAATGTTGATGGTAAGCCCCTCTCCCACTAACCTACTATGATGAAAATTAGGTATGTGGCCAATTAAACTTTATAAGTTATTAGTGTGGGTACAGACATTGAGAGATGGTAGATCATTTGTGCTCAATCTCTGAGGCCAAAGGCTTGCTTGTTCAAAGTAGCCGTTGCACTCCAGTCCAGTAATGACTGCTCATACGAGGCAATCAAGTTCGTGTTGAAAACATATACCCCAGTATCACTACTCGAAACTAATTTAATTAGTACAACAAACCCTCTCTAAGTTCTGTTCTTATAGATTTTTTCCACCATAAAACATCATCATAGTAAGGGCATTTTATCAAGTATTTGACCAATCTGGGAACTAAATCGTTACCAAGAAATTTCTTCACCAATGTGTTTATAAAGGTGTCTAATAACATCTACTAAAAGTTTGAAATTCAACTCCCGTGGGAAATTGAGTTATTAGCATAATATGTGACCAATACCCATAACATCCTATATAAGGCAAAAAAGTCCAAATTTCATCATTCTTTAAGTAGCATGTGACATATGAAACTAGGGTGATTTCATGATTCTGAATCCATTCCAAGCATTAGTTTTGCACAAAAAACACTCCTTGGGCTAAATTAGGCCATATCCACTTGACCAAATGTGCTGACCTCAACACGTTTGTGTGGCCGTTTTCCTCCCAAGGAGTGTTTTTTGTGCAAAACTAATGCTTGGAATGGATTCAGAATCATGCAAACACCCTAGTTTCATATGTCACATGTTACTTAAAGAATGATGAAATTTGGACTTTGTTGCCTTATATAGGATGTTATGGGTATTGGTCACATATTATGCTAATAACTCAATTTCCCACGGGAGTTGAATTTCAAACTTTTAGTACATGTTATTAGACACCTTTAGAAACACATTGGTGAAGACATTTCTTGGTAACGATTTAGTTCCCAGATTTTCATAGATTTCTCTTACTATCAGGTATTATTATATAAGGCGGGATATTTCTTTCAAAAAAGTGTACAGTATTTGTTAAATTTTAGTTTTCATGACACGCCCTCCAGTTAATTAAGTATGCCTGGATTGCCTGGTGGATGGTGATCCACCTGAATTGAAGCCACACCCACAGCTGTTGTTGTATGATAAAGGGAGAGGGGTATGCTTTTTTCCCTTGTATGAGTCAACATGTGCGTTTTTAGATTACACCTTTGATTAAAGCTTTTGCCACAAACTGTACATGTAAAGGGCTTTTCTCCTGTATGAGTCATCATGTGTACTCTTAGCTCACCACTGTGAACACAGCCTTTGCCACAAACTGTGCAAGTAAAGGGTTTTTCCCCTGCATGAGTCAACATGTGTATTTTTAGTTGACCCCTGTGAAAACAGCCTTTCCCACAAACTGTACAATTAAAGGGTTTTACCCCTGTATGAGTCAACATGTGTGATTTTAGATTTCCCCTTTGAGTACAGCCTTTGCCACAAACTGTACATGTAAAGGGCTTTTCTCCTGTATGTGTCATAATGTGTGATTTTAGACTACTCCTTTGAGTAAAGCCTTTGCCACAAACTATACATGTAAAGGACTTTTCTCCTGTATGAGTCACCCCGTGTGTTTTCTGACCAGCCTTTTTTGTGAACATTTTGCCACACTCCGTAGAAATTACCCAGGTATCCTCCTCCGACTCATCACTGTGTTCAGTGATGTCAGATTCAGAACGGTGTGAAGAGAGGAGGTCATCACTAGTGGGCTGTGATGTTCCACAGTCCTCTACATCAGCTTGCGTTTGCATGTGTTGAGTTGAGGTGCTGGCTACAGGCTCTGTATCTCGGTTTTCATCATCACCTTCACTTTTCACTGCTAGTAATGTCAACGTTGACCCATCAGCCTCCTCTGGTCTTTGAAGCAGCTCCTCCTGTTCAACTTTAATGTGTGGAGGTTCTGGTTCCTCCTGGACAAGACTGGGGCTCCTCTCCTGCTGTTCAGGTGAAACCTCCTCTTGACACACAGGGAGGTGCAGGAAGTCTAGGCAAAAGATACAATGAGAGAAAACCAATGAATGTTGGTCAAGAAGTGTGGGTCATGACCGAAAGAATAAGGTCGCGAATACAAGCGGCCAAAATGAGTTTTCTTCGACGGGTGGCTGGCATCTCCCTTAGAGATAGGGTGAGAAGTTCAGTCACACAAGAGAGACTCGGAGTAGAACCGCTGCTCCTTCGCCTGGAAAGGAGCCAGCTTAGGTGGTTCGGGCATCTGGTTAGGATGCCTCTCGGGCGTCTCCCTGGGAGGAGATCCCGGGGCAGACCAAGGCACAGTTGGAGGAAATACATCGACTCACTGGCCTTGGAACGTATCGGGATCCCCCAGGAGAAAGTCACTAATGTTGCTCTGGAGAGGGAAGTCTGGAGCACTCTGGTGGAGCTGTTGCCCCCACGACCCGACTACGGATATAGGCCGTGAGCCAGGACCCCAAATCTGGGGTCATCGGTACCATTGGGCCGACTAAGCCTCATAGTGATTTTTGGGAAGGTATACATGTCTAGAATTAGAAAATATGTGATAGCATTGCAGTGGTGGTAGCTTTCTGTGTGTTATCACTCCGTTTATAACCACATGCCAAAACACAATTTTCAAAATCCGAATGAAGTATTCTACTTCAAACTGATGGTTCTCTCTCATTATTGATCATTTATCTTTGAAGAATGGTTGGGATACAGCTCAGACAATATATTTCTCTGAAAAGTTGTTAAAATTAGCATATCTAGAAATATTGTAATTATCTATTACAGGAGAGACAACATGAGACGTACTTCTGTTTTCATGAAAGATGTAGCACAAAGGTTCCTAACATAAATTCTAAGGAAATGTTTTATGAAATTCAATAAACTAAATTCTAAGGAAATGTTTTATGAAATTCAATAACCTAAATATAGTGCAAGTGTACAGTGTACTGTAAGTAATGCATAAGATAACTTTCCGTTCACCAATACATACAGTACCTTAATATTACCTTTTAGTCTTCTATCTGTTCAATACTAAACCTAATAATGTTGTTTTTTGTTTGTTTTGATTTGTATTTGGGGACATAGAACAATTTTAGCTTGGTTGCCCAAACTGGCAATTTGCATAATCCAAAAAGGCCACTGAGCAGCGAGCAGCTCATTGCATTTTCATACTATATGTATAGAACTAGAATTTTGCGGGCCTTCGGCCAGCTCATCCTAGCTTGCACGCGTCGCCAAGGGGAGCATACTCATGCTGTACTCTTCTGTACTGTACTGTACTCTACTGTACTCTACTGATCTGCTCTACTGTACTGTACTGTACTGTGCTCCTCTGTACTGTACTGTACTGCACTCTACTGTATGGTACTGTACTGTACTGTACTGTACTGTACTGTACTCTAAGGATTTCACTGCGCAAAGAGTGTAGAGTGTCGGTGTGTATAACACAGAGGATGTTAACGGAGGAACGCTCCCGAAAGGGTTAATGCCACTTTTCTGTTGTATAAGTAAGATGCATTCCTGAAGCTATTTTTTTAAATATCAGGTCAATTTCACATGTTGAGGTCAGGTCAAGGCTAAATTTGACCTATGGGAGAACAACAAATAGAAACAACTTGATGAGCGTTCATGATTCACTTAAAAAAAACTGTCAAAAACATCACAATAACTGGTATTTGTAATAATAGTATAAAGGCTCATTCATAGTCTGGATTTTCGGTGGTGAGGTGACCACCGAACTACAACATAATGTCACAAGCCGCGGTGAAGAGCAAACCACCGCCACTGCCCCAGCCCTTCTCTCTGTTTTTACTCACCACCGCTCAACATTATTTCAGCTCCGGTGGTCACCTCACCCCCGGAGCGGTGGTCACCCCACCACTGGAAATCCAGACTATGAATGAGCCTTAACACACTATGATAATATTTATCTTTTGCAACTACATTCAATATCTGTAAGCTTCAACTCATAATCAGGATCATAAAATCAACCCACCACATGGCCCTAGCCCTCCTGACTGGCAGCATTATCTTTCCCAAATCCTGGTCTACCTCATCGTTAAAATCCTCTTTATCAACATTTCTCATTTGTAGCTTGAACATTTCATCAGGTGTCAGATCACCCTTAGCAAAATGTGGATGTCCCATCCAAATTGTGTGACATCAGCCAAATGAACTTTCAAGTTGAGCTTGGTGGTCTGCCACATTCCACTTGGATATGAGGTTGCACAGGACTGTCCCATTCTAATGCTCTGTACTTTATACTATAGGTCCACCCGATACACCCCAATACACCAACAAGACAAGCACATCAGTTTATTAACTGAGCATGCGTATCACCCTGCATCAGGGACATAATGATGCCTGCCTCATCATGACCAAATGCAGTATCCATCATCATCATCATTACAAGGACCATGGCAGTGCTTCTTTCCTCTATTCAACAATAGAACATCACTTTGGGTTTGGTATGGACACCATCTTGGATTTGGCAATACATAATTACCTGATGATAATTTCACTTTCACTGATTCAGCCACATTCCTTTAGCCCTAAAACCCCAAATAATGATTAATTAGTACTAGTTTTATATAGCCATTTTAAGCTCCTGGCAGCCATATTGGATTCCATCTCGAAAATGGCGCCTTTCCGGAACATATGTATATATTCCTAGATTTTCAGTATATTCTTAAGCATGCCTAGAGGTACCAGAACCAATTGGAAAAACCTTTTCTATCATTTTTTTTGGCGGTGTATTACTATATGTTTTTCATATTGACCATGTAATTTTCGCCTAGTGTTATAAAATAAAATGCATGATATATGATATGTGCACTAGCCACTAGGCAGCATGGTCACGGGGCAGCCCGTGCCCTATACATATACACTGAGGACAATACACTGACACCACGGCGCGTAATCAGCGCCTCAAACTGTGACTCCGCCCACCCCCTGGGGAAGTTGTGATTTGCGCTCGTTCACTGCAATGCAATTTGCAGCATTTTGATAGCACTGATAAAGCTACCACTGCTGCAATGCTATCACATATTTTCTAACTCTAGACATGTATACCTTCACAAAAATCACTATGAGCCTTAGTCGGCCCGATGGTACCGACCAACCCCCCTGGCTCACGGTCTAATAAGTGGTTGAAGATGGATAGATATATATATATATTTTTTTTAAAGGCATATAAAAAAACATGACTTTTACACCCAATGAAAATATACACTTCACGGAGTATAGACCACTTGGAATTATAACAATGAGGATTGCCTGAGTATGGCGCAAGTTAAATTACCGTATTGTGCCGGATATAAGACGACTCTTTTTATAAGACGACCCCCATTTTTCAAGACTTATTTGTGGAAAAATAACTACCCGATTATAATACGATTAGGATATTTCCATTGGATAAAAACGTCTTATATTCAGGCAAATAGGGTACAACTTTGTGGGGGGATGCAGAGGAATTTGTTGTATGTGAGAGGACCTGCTTGGATTCACGGTGAGTGGCATGATGCAAGCTCATAACGCGCTGCGACTTGGAGCTTGTAGATCTTCTATTTTCTGTCCATTTTCAATAAAATGTAAATGAAGCTTACTAAGTTAGTAAATAATGGCCCATGGGCGTTTATACGGACGAGGGCGGTTATTTGGACGAGGCGTTTATTACGCAAAATGGTGTCAGACCCTGGGTTGTTATTAGGTAGTGTGCGGCTATTTGAGTAAGGGCTACTATTTGGAAATATACGGTATATAAAGCCCAAACCACACCATTGCAACTCAATGAGTTGCATTGGTGTGGTTTACCTTAAAAAACGTTTTGTCTCAACCCAACCCGTTGGTGTAGTTTGGGCTTAACGCATTTAGGCCCAAATGGGCTTAACCCATTTAGGCCCGACATTTAAAAAATTGATTTTTTACATTCATTTTTTTCTGAAAAACCTCATGTTTCTATATCAGTGGTTCTCAATATTTCATTATGTATATTATGTACATAATATTGTCAAGGACCCCAAAAACTATATGCAATATGGCGCCGACCCCCATCTGAAAATATGTTGTTCCAGGGACACCACAGATACAAAGATTTTAGTTAAAAAACTGAAACTCTGAAAGAATATATATTCAAAGATTTCAGGCACATTTTTACGGTTTTTCAAAAATAGCAGACCTACAAGTGTAGATCTGCTATTTTTCAATAGCTAAAGTATAACATAATGCTTAGAACACCAAAAGGGGTTCACGCCCAGAATGGGTTAAGAGTGATGTGATATTGATGGTACCAAATATACCAGCATTCAAAAGTATGCTCAATTTCCGAAATGAATTGTAGGCAGTTCAAGCGAGTGGGAACAGGGATTACTGAAACATTGATGAGATAGTCCTACAAAAGAAGAGAATTAAAGAAGGCAACTGACAGAGCATGCCACTTACTGGTGTCCAGGTCTTCAGGTTCCTGTTTAACAGAAACGGTCCAGGATGGTTGAGGAGAACTCATCTTCACCTGCAGGCTGGTCTCCACAAACTGGTCTGGAATGAAGGAATAGAACAAGGACTTTGATGTAACATGGCATATACATGTACATTGTGCATATCTAGCATTGAAATAAGATATATTTGGAATGCTCTAGATTGTGTAGAATGCTCTTAACACACTGACATATCTTCAACGTGATGAAGATATGTACCAATGTCCCTTAGAATGCATACAATATGACGTCATATGCTGGCCCCGGACATACAGAAGCAGACCGTGCAGGTAGGTTTTCCGCGGATGTCCCATGACGTGATGAAGATTATGCACCAATGCCAGGGTATAATTGGTTTACGATGGTGACGTAATGATGATATGTTTCAGTGTCAGGACATACGCAATCAAACCACCCGAGTAACCACATTATACCACTAGTCACTCAGAAATTACATATACATACATATAGACATATACACATATATAGATGAGCATATGACGTGATGAATATATGTACCAATGCCAGGGTATAATTGGTTATCGATGGTGACATGACGATGACATGTTTCAGTGTCGTGTGGACTAAAGGTAATGCCCCGATGTATACATGTATGTAATCTGACACCACTGCCATAACAGGCATAAGTAATCATTACCACTACTACTTTTTCTCCTCCAAAAGCAATGTACGTAGCAAATAGCTAAACCTAATAATTCAATATTGCAAACGTTCTTTCACAGAGAGGCTGAGATTTGAAAGTTTGTAGCGGTCTACAGTACTTGCACGCTCTGCTTGCGCACTAGTAGGCCATTTATGGCCTACTTGTGTGCAACAAGCAAGTAGGCACTCGACAGAGTGCAGTTCTAGTTAGGTCTGCGTCTGGCGTATTTGATGCACAGTTTTAATGGAAGCACATTGATGTGGCTATAAAGTTTTAATGCGGGAAAATGTGCAGTGTAAATTTAATGTGCACTAGCCACTAGGCAGCATGGTCACGGGGCAGCCCGTGCCCTATACATATACACTGAGGACAATACACTGACACCACGGCGCGTAATCAGCGCCTCAAACTGTGACTCCGCCCACCCCCTGGGGAAGTTGTGATTTGCGCTCGTTCACTGCAATGCAATTTGCAGCATTTTCAAAACAATATTGAGCAGAGTAGCGATTATCAAACGTATTTGCAATGCCATACGTTGAAAGATCTGTTGCCCGTGGACAAGGCACGCTACCTCCGCAAGTTAGATAGCATCGGCATAGATGTTTGTCCGTATGTGATTAAGGATTGGACCAAGTTGCATTGGCAGCCATAGAAAATTCTTACCCCAGGCTAAAACCGGATGTGACGTTTTTGGGCGTTCCTGTCTAGCTTGGTGTCAGTGTATGTACACTTCTAAGTACACAGCAGCTTCCATTTGACTAACATTGCCGGCCGGCTTTGGAAATGACTGTGTGGAAGTGTTCGTCATGGACAGTGGTACATCCTGGTATTTCCCAATGCATTTTAAGTGTTGTTTATTTATTGATTGGTCACCTCATCAGTGCAGGCACGCCTCTCTAAATTGGAGGGTGCCAAGTATTGTAGAGGAGGAGGGGTGTGTTGTCTGTCTGTATTTAAGAGCAATATTTTAGTAGTCTTTTGAATGTAATGTTGAGTGAGAAATGTAACTTATATTCTGTTGTACAACATCCTTTAGGATCGTTAGGTTAGTCATGGGCTATGAGAATGTATAGCTGGGTTAATGACTGTTAATTGATTGCATGCCATGTGGTAGGATCCACTCCCTATAAGAGGGAGACTGCAGGGGCATTCAGTTAGTTGGGCTTGGAGCAACAAGCTGTAAGCACCTAGGGGAGAGCTGCCAGGGCCGTTGTCTTGTAAGGGTGTCGCCTGTTAAACAGTATCTTAAGATCCTAGGCTGTTTAGTTTGCTGTCAAGTATTAGTTTCATTTTTGCTATTTTTGGCAAAGTCTATTTTTGATTTGTTATTTAAGGCCTTCACTATTTAAAATAAAACACCCCAAACTGTGCATCTCTGGACTTTGCATCTCTGAAATAAATCATCTATACCTGTACCTGATATTATTGCATAGAATGCATTCTGTAAATACAAGTAGATTTGTAATTTGTAGATATAATAATAAAGATCGGCATTTGTCAGACACCGACACAGCCAGGATGACCAAGGGGATGGTGTTACAGGAGCTCCAGAAAATGTCTAGTGGGACTGGGGATCAACAACAGAGGGAGGACCACGAGGACATGGACGAGCCACCTGTCAGAAGGCCACGGAGGGACCAGCCCTGCAGCAGTCTGGACAGTATGTTTGACAAAATAGCTGAAGTACGTGAACCCATGAGCACCAGTACTTCTCCAGTGACTGCTGCCCAGTGCCGGAATTATAGGAGTTGAGGCCCCTGGGCTAGAGTAATTTTTGAGGCCCTCCCCCCGGGCCCTTACGGCCACACGGAAAAGCCGTACGGGAGTTCATTTTGGTCGAAACGTTATTGGGTGAGTGGCAAAATCAACCTAATAAAACTAACTTTGTGCAATAATTAAATACAAATCTCACTTCAATTGGATAGCAATACTTTACAATTTCTTTCGTCATTATTATTAATATTTATTTTTGTTTAAAAAAAATTGCCCTCCCAGGCTCCCACCCCATAATGGTATCGGAGCATCTCTAATACATGTCAATTTGAGGTACACGTCTTTAATATTTAAAAAAAGAAAATGGTGAAAAATTGGCGTGTTTAATGTGTGCGGCGTGTACCTCCATGGTGTAGTTGAAGATGAGGGACTCCTGGCTGATCTGGTGGTCGCCCTCCAGGTTGTCCATGTTGCACTTGTAGTTGATGAGGTTCTGCTCGTTCCGTTTCAGGCTGTTCGTCTGTTCCCCCAGGGAGCCGGCGACGTCCACGGACACGTGGCCTATCTCCTGGTGACGGACAGGGCAAAGAGAAGCACAGCAGGGGCACAGTGAGAAGGGAATGGAACCTGAATGGTTAATGAGAGGAGTTTATTTCTCGTATGGCTAGAGGTGTGACTGTGAAGTGATGCACTGAGAATCACACAGCGGACTGGACAGTACCTCCATCTTGGTTTGAACCCAGGGTCCAATGATGTTGGCCTGGGTGGACTGTGCCTCCGTCTTGGTTTGAACCCAGGGTCCAATGATGTTGGCCTGGGGGGACTGTAGGCATATCTCCATCTTGGTTTGAACCCGGGGTCCAATGATGTTGGCCTGGGTGGACTGTAGGCGTACCTCCATCTTGGTTTGAACCCAGGGTCCAGTGATGTTGACCTGTGTGGACTTTACCTCCATCTTGGTTTGAACCCAGGGTCCAGTGATGTTGGCCTGGGTGGTGAACTGGCACCTCAGTCTCTGCTACCTGGCCACCTCCTCCTGAAGCATTTGGTCTCTGAGGGGCACCAGTTGTTTCACCTGCAGGAGGTGCCAGAGGGTCATGTTTCAGTCAGCGTTACCACACATTTTTACCAATGAATTTACAAAACTCTTTCCAAAACATTTCCAGAATATTTAACCAAATTGCCAGACCTATGTAACAATCATTCAGTGTAATAATAAGGGCCGATTCATACTCCTATTTTACCGCTGTTTCGGCGCTGTAGTGCCGAAATGATTTCGGCTCGTCAGAAAGTTTCAGTAGCACCGAAGAGCCGACTTTAGGACGGTACCCGACTACCCGGCCCCCCCCCCCCCCCCCCCCCGAACCTAAAATGCGTCCGTCGATCTGTTCTGTCAAGACTGTCACATCCGGTACACATTAGGCTGCAATCATACAGCCTGTTCGCCGAAAAATTACGTATGTTACATATTTCATGTAATGTCAGATGTTTTTCAAAATATTTGTATTAACCGTTATCAATGGCCAAAAACAATGCATATCCAAATATTTGTTCCATGACCTTTGATAAATTCCAAACCTTTTTTTCTATTTTCTTTTTTCTTTCTAATTTAAAAATATTTCCAGGAATTTCATGACCGTGGGAACCCAAAATGGAGCAGGGAACATCTCCGTACGTAGACAAAGTCTACGTCCCAAAACAAACTGGTCAGGCTACTGCTTGGCCTTCCATCTGGAACAGTAGTCACAGTACAGCCATTTGCAATGGGCCTGGTTGGTCTACAAGATACACTACACCTCAATGATATCATCATCGAGTCTACAATCACAACACCAGAGGGAGCTCCACAAATCACATTCAACCCTAGCCCCTTTCGGAACCCTCGGTTAAGCTTTTCTGAGGTTCGGACGTCGCTTACCCCAGGGTCCCTGAGTGGTTATTCCCATAGATATATATAGAAAGCTAGATGGCTCACCCGCGCTGCTGGCCAATGAGAGCGACGTTGCTATGTGGCAGCCATCTTACCGAGGGGCAGCATAACATTGTGGCAATTACTTTTTAAATAACCATAACTTGCTAAATTTTCATCCGATTTTCAAACGGTTTGGTTTGTTATAAACGTCAGAGACGTCCACATACTTCTATGCTTTTATATGACATTTTTATAACAAAAAATAAATTAAGCAGATAAGCGTCCTGAACCATAGCCCCATTGATAACGTTTGTATTAAACCAACCCGTTTGTAAATCCGTCAAGATTTGAGCGAGTTATGACTATTTTTGTTTGAGGTGCCATAGAACATACTGTACTGTAGCCCCTCAGCAAGATGGCCGCCGGGTGAACTACGTCAGAGACTCCGCCTTGAGCTATCTAGCCTTTATATATGTCTATGGTTATTCCACTCTTGTTGGGATACATAATGTACATACCCTCCGTTCACGCCGAGTGGCGTGCCGCTTGAGTGTTGGTAAGATGCATAAAGCGGCTATAGGAGACAACGGAAACGTGGGAGAAATCGCATTAACCGCCGATGCCGTTAAGTATTTTTAATCTTTTTTTTAAAGTTTTGGCTTCTCTGAAATTCTCTCTTCCTCACTTCCTTGACTTCCTTGTTGACTTCCCATTGTACCGCCTCCCGAGCGGCGACTGGCTAGCTGCACGTCCTAGTTACTGCCTCTGATTGGCCGACCGCGTACATGCAGGATGTTTATAATGCTGTCGTGTCGTGGGAGGCGGGACATGGGAAGTGAGGAAGAGAGAATTTCAGAGAAGCCAAAACTTCAAAAAAGGATTAAAAATACTTAGCGGCATCGGCGGTTAATGCGATTTCTCCCACGTTTCCATTGTCTCCTATAGCCGCTTTATGCATCTTTGAAACATCTCACCAACACGCAAGCGGCGCGCCGCTCGGTCGTGAACGGATGATATGTACATCTGTATCCCAACGAGAGTGGAATAACCACTCAGGGACCCTGGGGTAAGCTTCAGAAACTTCAGAAAAGCTTAACCGAGGGTACCGAAAGGGGCTAATTCAACCCCATAGTTTGCACAAACAAGGGCTTAAAATGCATTCTCCTACTATGCCACAAAAATGTGGAATGCCCTACCAACAGCCACAAAGAAGTGTGAATCCTTACTCTCTTTCAAAACTGCTCTAAAAGAGCAATTACAGGTGGCTGTAATTCAGAACTAGCCCCTGTAAAGAGTCAAAGCCACTGGTATATTTCTTATTTTTGTTTCCTACTTGTTTATAGGTTTTGTTTTTTTCATAGTAGGCATATTGTGTACATTTGTCTGTCAGTATTGTTTTCAATTAATTGAGTACAAAAGGACCCTAATGGAAACGAGCCAATAGGCTTTATTGGATTCATCCTTTTAACAGACCTTGTATTGTACTGCTACTCCATGCAAAGTCAAACTGTAAAAGCATTCAATCAATCAATCAATCACAATGCACGAAGAGTGTTTTGCTAGTTAAGTGTGTTTAGTCAGCCGCTTCCATGTTTTTCAAGTTGTGCGTGTGCATGTCGAGTGAACTGAAGTCAGTTGGAAATATAATTCCACATTCGATCAGGGGAGGCACCGAGAAGGCGCTAAAACTTTTCAACTTCCTTGAAAAACATGCGAAACGGGGGCGTGAATGTGACCTCCTCTAGGAGCTACAGAATGAGCGTAGGGACTGAGGGAACGTATTGGGACTAAGCTATAAGTAGTAGCTGCCTCAAACGGGTGTATACGTGTTTGAAATGCAACTTAAACAAACCTGCTCCGTGTAGTTTTATGTGTGGCTGTAAAATCACGTCCAGCAGTTTGCCTCGTCTCTCCAGCAGAGTTTCTATCTCTCTCTGAAAGAGGCTGCACATGAACTGCTCCACCGAACTGAGGCGCTCGTTGACAACACACGATATCTCCTCTCTGACCGACGCCATGTGTTCATTTATCGACAGCCGTAGAGACTCTATTTGGAACTTTTCGCCTCCTTTATGAGACATTTTTCCACAGCGCTCTTTGTTACTCTGCTCAGATACAAAAACTGTAAACAACAAGACGGTTAATACTTCCGAGTTAACGTTGTTCAAGCATGCGCAATAACGATCCAGAAGCTGTCGTCCATTGATGCTTTTCGCCCCCTGGTGGAGGAGGTTTGTCATCATCGTGCTCAGAGAATAATAAAACTGTTTTAAATGCAAATGAAGCAAAGATAAACACAAAGATAATCATTGAAATTAGACTATGGATATACAGTATAGTACAGTTTGTATCGTCAATACAAACCTAAAGTCTCAGCTTGTACTGTACATCTGTTATTTTTTAAACATTTGGAAAAATCTTGAAAGTGTTAATTTGAACATTTAACTATACTGATTTGTAATGTGTTTTTGCAAAATCATGGGTGGTTCACCTAAAAACAAAAGAGAATTGCAGTTTAACAGTTCCAAGACTGTACATATCACCCACAGACTGACCATGCAGTGTTTAAATACTGGTTTAAATAACAATTAAAACATTTGGAAGGAAGCCCAAATAAGCAAATACACTTTAGAAACAACCCCCAAAAAAACACAACCCGCAATTACCAATATTTAATTACAAGCACCTTTACAGAAAAACAAGCCCACAGTCACTCATAATTTAAGCGGACATGGTGACATTGCTACTGACAGTGGCAATTACACTACTGAGGCTGCAGGGTATATTTTGCAGCAGCTAACAAGATTTACTTTGTAGCTACACATCTCTGGCTTCCATTGACAATGAATGGTAGACTGAATCTTTTCATCTGCCTGTCAGCAAAACTAAATGGGGAGCTCTATTAATAATAATAATAATAAAAATAATAATAATACAACTTTTATTTTTATAGCACCTTTCATGACATGAAATGCAGCTCAATGTGCTTCATAGAGCAATGGAGAAGGAAAAAAAGAAAAGAAAGGCTGCATAATACATTAAAATAATAGCAGTAATGCAATACAGTGAGGATATTAGTGAAGTGAGTACGTGGTTGGTTGAGAATAGAGGCCTGCAGCTGAGACTGACAAATGGACGACAGGATTGATTACCACCCCAAACTATAGTCTCATAATCATAATTGTTTTACGTAACGATTGTAGGTCAAAGTCACTTATCTCCAGAACATGCGAGGAAGAACATTGGTGTCCATATCCTTCTCAATGCACTACTAGACAAAAGCAACCATCAGGTCCCAGTACTGTACGTACAATGGCACCTACCATCAGCTCCCAGTACTTAATACTTACAATGACAATCTACCATCAGCTCCCAGTACTTAATTACAATGACAATCTACCATCAGCTCCCAGTACTTACAATGACACCTACCATCAGCTCACAGTACTTGCGATATGTACCATGTTTCAACTACTAAGCCATTCTACTTTATATGCTGAATACGCCAAGTGGTGCCCAGAAATGAAACCTGAATCTTGGGGGCCAAAGGCGAGTGCACAACCAACTGCACTACCAGTACAGTTAGTTGTCTTAGTTGTAGCTGTTATTTGGAAAGTGAATTTGGGGGTCTTGAAAGTAAAAGACCCCTATTCTATGGCTGGCAATGAGGGACATTAGACTGAATCGCAGGAGACAGTCAAATGGTTAAAAAGGTAACAGAATAAATCTTTGCCTTTAGAAAAATGCCTTTATTAAGATGCAAAACATTATGGGCCCTATTTTCATCAGTGCGCTGCTAAACCCCTTATCCCTAAACTTCTGCTTTTTATTTTTTACTGTTTTGAAAAATGATGGACCAGATCTGGACACTAGTACATATCAGTCAACCTATTTTCAGCGGTAACAGGTCAGGTCGCCCCAATTCCATCTCGCCCCAGATTTTTTCCGCCGACCTCACGCCGACAGCTCGGTGCGGCGGTTCTTGTATTCTTTATATTGTTTTACTGAGAATAAGGTTAGACATAAGTTTAGGGTTAGGCATAGTTTTACTGGGGTTACGTTTAGGAATAGGGTTAGGTTTAGGCATCGTTTTACTGAGGTTGAGGTTAGGAATAAGGTTAGGTTTAACCGTTTAAGCATAATTTACTTAGATTACTTTAGGAATACCAGGCCGCGCTGTTCCGCCGGCTGTACGCCCGGGGCGAGTTGGTAAAGGGGCGAGCAGTCTCGTATTCTTCCCATGGAGGAGGGACTCAGAAGTTAGTATAACCTGTAATGTTGTGTTCACCATGGTGCGTTCGCATTGAGATCGGCTGCGATGTGACTCCACTGAATACCACGGGGCCTTCTGCCCGTGGCGCCTTGTAACTGAGTGAATTCTGTTCAATAAATCTGACCAGATTCGCCGACTATAGAACATCCAGCTTGACTTTCTTCCACTCACCATCGCTGTTACAACACACATGAGTCACTTGATAGGCCTACAGAAATATACATCAAAAACATATTAAAAAATAGGGCCGTGTAATGTCTTGCTGAGACCTACTACATAATGTGCTGTCATCATTTGATCCAAACATCACAAGTCAGCACACAGTGAACACACAGTTTGCATACATAGGAATAGCAATGGACACACCTTAAAACAAAACTGGACAGAGACTAGTGCATATATGTGACACATCACATTATAGCATTTATGTCATATATACAAATATAAGCTCTGACGTTTAAAGGTATATTCAGTGATTTGACTTAATTCAAATATCACTTGTTTTTTCTTTTTTTCTGGATAATCCTCCCTACTATAGAGTGTGCTGACCATATAAGGAGTTCCTCCCTGTCCCCAGTGAGCCCCTGGGGTCAAAAAACCCTAGTTTCAGTTTTGGTGGCGGGTGGCAAAACCTTCATCCAATCAGGATGAGTGGGGCCTTCCTCCAATCATGATCGAGTGGGGGCGGGCCTTGGTGCACATGCTGTTGGCCTGTTGCACTTCTCCCCCACTGTAGAGCGTGCATGTGCACATTTTGTTAGCGGGGCGGACTGGGTGGTTTTCCAAATCACCCAAATCACTGAATGCTCCTTTAAGTGGTATTGGTGGATTGCTGCTGTGGCTTTAACACATTTTTCTCTTCTGCTGAAAAAGGAGATTCTGCGTAAAGACTCAACAAGTATGACTGGTCACATATCAAATGTTGGCAATACCAAAAGAGAGAAAAGCAATACAACAGCAACACAAGAACTACGTTTAGATTAGATAGTTTATTTGTCTCGGTCATGGTTTATCCTGCATTTTTACATACAGAAAAGGGATTGACATGATACAATTGACCGAAAAGTAAAGGGCTGAAGCCGAAGTTTATTATGCCTAACCTTTTTGAGATTTCAGTAATCTCATAGAAGGAAACAAAAATAATAAAATAATAAAGAAATCAGATTTTCAACATTGATGCATTTCTAATCAAATCAAAAAAAGAATAAACAAAATCATGTGGAAAGAAAAGATTTTGATCAATCAACAGAAAAAGCACTACTTCTACCACTAATAATAGTGATAATAATAATTGTAACAATGATGATGATGCTACATAATCATTGTCTACATCATCATCATCATCATAAGTCAATCAAGGTGAATGTATGCATTCAAATATATTGCCCGTAAGAAGTATCATTATAACTTGTCATTGGCATCCAGCAACAAATTTGCATAGGTCCTCATGTGCATCTGCAGGAAATAGTTTTGACTGAATATAGATCAGAAGTTGTGTATTTCTTCCTTGCACGACTCCTGAAAGTCACATTTGAGACACTTTGACTAGTTGTCGCCACAAACTGTAAAGGGCTTTTCCCCTGCATGTATCCTCAGGTGTGTTTTTAGATTATTATTTTGTGCAAAGCCTTTGCCACAAACCGTACACGTAAAGGGTTTTTCCCCTGTGTGTATCCTCATGTGTATTTTTAGTTTAGCCATTTGAGAAAAGCCATTTCCACAAACTGTACATGTAAAGGGCCATTCCCCAGTATGAGTCATCATGTGTGACTTTAGATCAAAACAGCCTTTGCCACAAACTGTACAAGTAAATAGTTTTTCCCCTGTATGAGGTTTTTCCACCGTATGAGTCATCATGTGTTGGTTAAAACTCTTCCTTTGAGCATAGCCTTTGCTACAAACTGTACACTTAAAGGGTTTGTGCGCTGTATGTGTCCACATGTGCCTTTTTAGATTACTCAATTGAGAAAAGCCTCTGCCACAAACTGTGCATGTGATGGAGAATTCATCTGTATGAGTCGACATCATGTGTGATTTTAGATTCCTGATGTTAACACAGCCTATACCACAAACTGTACAATTAAAGGGTTTTACCCCTGTATGAGTCAACATGTGTGATTTTAGAGTTCCCCTTTGAGTATAGCCTTTGCCACAAACTGTACATGTAAAGGGCTTTTCTCCTGTATGCGTCACCCTGTGTGTTTTCCGACCAGCATTTTTTGTGAACATTTTGCCACACTCCGTAGAAATTACCCAGGTATCCTCCTCCGACTCATCACTGTGTTCAGTGATGTCAGATTCAGAACGGTGTGAAGAGAGGAGGTCATCACTAGTGGGCTGTGATGTTCCACAGTCCTCTACATCAGCTTGTGTTTGCATGTGTTGAGTTGAGGTGCTGGCTACAGGCTCTGTATCTCGGTTTTCATCATCACCTTCACTTTTCACTGCTAGTAATGTCAACGGTGACCCATCAGCCTCCTCTGGTCTTTGAAGTAGCTCCTCCTGTTCCACTTTAATGTGTGGAGGTTCTGGTTCCTCCTGGACCAGACTGGGGCTCATCTCCTGCTGTTCAGGTGAAACCTCTTCTTGACACACAGGGAGGTGCAGGAAGTCTAGGCAAAAGATACAATGAGAGAAAACAAATGAAGGTTGGTCATGAAGTGTGGGTCATGACCAAAAGTGGCTGGCATCTCCCTTAGAGATAGGGTGAGTGTTTAGTCACACGAGAGAGACTCGGAGTAGAACCGCTGCTCCTTCGCCTGGAAAGGAGCCAGCTTAGGTGGTTCGGGCATCTGGTTAGGATGCCACTCTGGCATCTTCCTAGGGAGGTCCTTGACGCACGTCCCACTGGGAGGAGACCCCGGGGCAGAGCAAGGCGCAGTTGGAGGAAACACATCGACTCACTGGCCTTGGAACGTCTCGGGATCCCTCAGGAGGAAGTCACTAATGTTGCTCTGGAGAGGGAAGTCTGGAGCACTCTGGTGGAGCTGTTGCCCCCGCGAACCGACTACGGATAAGCGGTTGAAGATGGATAGATGGATGGATATATATATATTATTATTATTTTAAGGCATATAAAAAACATGACTTTTACACCCAATGAAAATATACACTTCAGAGTGTAGACCACTTGGAATTATAACAATGAGGATTGCCTGAGTATGGCGCAAGTTCAATTACAACTTTTTAGGGGGATGCAGTGGAATTTGTTGTATGTGTGAGGACCTGCTTGGATTCACGGTGAGTGGCATGCTGCAAGCTCATAACGCGCTGCGACTTGGAGCTTGTAGATCTTCTATTTTCTGTGCACCATCATTCAACAAAATGTAAATGAAGCTTACTAAGTTAGCAAATAATGGCCCATGGGCGTTTATACGGACGAGGGTGGTATTTTGGACGAGGCATTTATTACGCAAAATGGTGTCAGACCCTGGGCTGTTATTAGGCAGCTATTTGAGTAAGAGCTACTATTTGGAAATATACGGTATATAAAGCCCAAACCACACCAAAGGGTCGGGTTGGGACAAAACGTTTTTTAAAGTAGACCACACCATTGCAACTCAATGAGTTGCATTGGTGTGGTTTACCTTAAAAACATTTTGGATCAACCCAACCCTTTGGTGTAGTTTGGGCTTAAGAGTGATGTGATATTGATGGTACCAAATATACCAGCATTCAAAAGTCTGCTCAAAATAAATTGTAGGCAGTTCAAGCGAGTGGGAACAGGGATTTTATATTACTGAAACATTGATGAGGAGATAGTTCTACAAAAGAATAGAATTAAAGAAGGAAACCGACAGAGCAGGACTCGATCCTTGGGCCGATACTCTTTTCTCTATATCTCCTCCCCCTTGGCCTAATCTTTAAAAAGCGTGGCATCTCTTACCACCTGTATGCTGATGATTCACAAATGTACATGCCCCTTAAAAAGGACAGCAACAGCTCCCTGACACCTCTGCTTAATTGTCTAACCGACATTAAGGCATGGATGGCACTAAACTTCCTAAGCGTTAATGAATCCCCCAAGGTCACTGCGGTCCGCAGGCCAGCTAAACCTTAGGGTAAAAAATAAGACCCGTTTAAAGACCAGAGGGGATAGAGCCTTTTCCATCATAGCCCCCAAGCATTTTGTAAACTCTGAGTGTGCTTTATAAATAAAGTGGATTGGATTGGATGACACTTACTGGTGTCCAGGAGGTCTTCAGGTTCGTGTTTAACAGAAACGGTCCAGGATGGTTGAGGAGAACTCATCTTCACCTGCAGGCTGGTCTCCACAAACTGGTCTGGAATGAAGGAATAGAACCAGGACTTTGATGTAACATGGCATATAAATGTACTTTGTGCATATCTAGCAGTGAAATACGATATATTTGGAATGCTCTAGATCAGGGTTCCCCAATAGGCGGCCCGCGGGCCATTTGCGGCCCGCAGAGTGCCCCCTTGCGGCCCGCGGAAGAATTAAAAAAATATATATATATATATATAAATGGCATTAAATGGGGGTCAGTAGCCTGTGCATGTCAAACTGGGCATCCTTTTCAAATGGGGTCCTGCCCTGAAAATGAATTTTCAGGGCAAGACCTCGACCTCACGCGTGCGGACTCGGCCCCCAACCTGGTACCCTAGTCAAAATATGGCCCTCGAGGAAAATTAATTGGGGAACCCTGCTCTAGATTGTCTAGAACACTCTTAACACACTGACAGCCAGGTACTAATTAACTATTCCGCCACTGCCAGCCTTTTTTCAGTGAAGCCCCAGTGACCCAGTTTTAATGGCAGCAAATTGATGTGGCTATAAAGTTTTAATGAGGGAAAATGTGAAGTGTAAATTTCATGTGCACTAGCCACTAGGCAGCATATTTTACAAACTTAAAAAAATAAATCATCTATAGATTTCTCTATAATTTGACATACACTGGTATTGTAAACTAAACTGTTCGATTCTCTCTTTTCTCTTCTCTTTTGTAATTTGTAAATATAATAAAGATCGGCATTTGTCAGACACCGACACAGCCAGGCTGGCCAAGGGGATGGTGTTACAGGAGCTCCAGAAAATGTCTAGGGAGGGAGGACCACGAGGACATGGACGAGCCACCTGTCAGAAGGCCACGGAGGGACCAGCCCTGCAGCAGTCTGGACAGTATGTTTGACAAAATAGCTGAAGTACGTGAACCCATGAGCACCAGTACTTCTCCAGTGACTGCTGCCCAGTGCTGGAACTATAGGAGTTGAGGCCCCTGGGCTAGAGTAATTTTAGAGGCCCTCCCCCCGGGCCCTTACGGCCACGCAGAAAAGCAGTACGGGCGTTCATTTTGGTCGAAACGTTTTTGGGCGAGTGGCAAAATCAACTTAATAAAACTAACTTTGTGCAATAACTAAACACAAATCTCACTTCAATTGAATTGCAATACTTTACAATTTATTTCATCATCTTTCTTATTATTATTAGTAATATTTATTTTTGTTTAAAAAAAATTGCCCTCCCAGGCTCCCACCCCATAATGGTATCGGAGCATCTCTAATACATGTCAATTTGAGGTACACGTCTTTAATATTAGAAAATAAAATGGGGGGGGGGGGTATCATAGGGATGGGGGGGCAAAATTGGTGAAAATTTTGAGTATTCTGTGTGTTTAACGTGCACGGCGTGTACCTCCATGGTGTGGTTGTTGTGCTTGTTGTCGAAGATGAGGGACTTCTGGCTGAGCTGGTGGTCGCCCTCCGGGTTGTAGTTGATGATGTTCTGCTCGTTCCGTTTCAGGCTGTTCGTCTGTTCCCCCAGGGAGCTGGCGACGTCCATGGACACGTGGCCTATCTCCTGGTGACGGATAGGGCAAAGAGAAGCACAGCAGGGGGACAGTGAGAAGGGAATGGAACCTGAGTGGTTAATGAGATGAGTTTATTTCTCGTATGGCTAGAGGTGTGACTGTGAAGTGATGGACTGAGAATCACACAGCGGACTGGACAGTACCTCGCAGGGCCGCTTTTTGGGTAGTGCGAATGGTGCCGCCGCACAGGGCCTCGCGCATGCGAGGCCTCGCGCTAGGCAGTGATTTTATTTTTTTTAAGAAACAATAATCGCATCACAGCCTGTTCCATTCCTAAACTGCGGTCGGTTTGGAGCCGCCACGCGTCGCCTCCTCCTCCCAACCGGCGTCACTTATTCATCCCCCCGTTAAGCAACGCCCGGCCGTCCGGTCGTGGGGCCCCCTGTTGTCCCCCTTTGCGCTGCGCAGTGCCGTGCTAGCTTGTGCTGCAGAATTAGAGCAGATCTACAAGCTCACAATGCTTTGCAGCACGACGCGTTGTGAGCTTGTAGATCGGCCGCGCCACCGCGCAACGCAGTCGAATTATACACACAATGGAAACGAAACAAAAACAAGTTGAACACATGTAGGCTAGTTGAGTGCACAACCGCTCCCGCTCACAAACAAAACGACTCGTCACTCGAGTGAAGTGAAAAGGTATGCTGTCATGTCATGTAGGACTGTGTGTGGACAAAAAAGGTTTTATTTCAAATAATTAGTCACGCATGGACCGACGACCTCTCTCTCACTCTCTCTCTAACTCTCTCTTTCAGTCTCTCTGTCAGTCCAGTCAGTCAGTGTCATGATTTCACAATTTTTTAATTGAATTTTGATCGATCACGGTCATGTGGGCCTGGGTGGATTGTAGGCCTACCTCCATCTTGGTTTGAACCCAGGGTCCAGTGATGTTGACCTGTGTGGACTTTACCTCCATCTTGGTTTGAACCCAGGGTCCAGTGATGTTGGCCTGTGTGGTGAACTGGCGCCTCAGTCTCTGCTACCTGGCCACCTCCTCCTGAAGCATTTGGTCTCTGAGGGGCACCAGTTGTTTCACCTGCAGGGGGTGCCAGAGGGTCATGTTTCAGTCAGGGTTACCACACATTTTTACCAATGAATTTCCAAAACTCTTTCCAAAACATTTCCAGAATATTTAGCCAAATTGCCAGACCTATGTAACAATCATTCAGTGTAATAATAAGTATCTTACTCCTACGCCCAAAATAAAGTGTAGCAAAGATAAAGCATAGGCTATAATTTAGAATGGTATAATTAAATTCCAGAATTTGTGCCACTTTATTGCTACACCACCTATCCTAGGGCATAGGATCAGTGGCGTTTCCAGGAATTACATTTTGGGCAGGCACAATGTGTTAATTGTTGTCCCCCCACACACAATAGTAGTACTAAAGGTTTTCAAAGAGATATACCTGCCAGACAGTAGGATACAAAGGCTGAAACTAAAGGCTCATTCATAGGCTGGATTTTCGGTGGTGAGGTGACCACCGCAGCTGAAACTAGAAAAAGTGCCCTTCTGGGCACAGGTCTCCACCAGGACGATAGGAATGTGTGTGATGCAAAATGTTTAGGAGTAATATAAAATATGTGTGTGTGTGTGTGTGTGTGTGTGTGTGTGTGACGCGGCTTGGCCTGTTGTAGCGCCACCATGAGGCTGATTAGAAAACTGTCAAGTGGCATTTCTTCCTCAGCCTAGTGGGAATATGCATGCACAGTTTCACCGCAATTGGACGCTGTGTTGAGTAGTTGTGGCGATTTGTAGGCTACAAAACGGGTACAAAGCGGGCTACTCCTGAAAAGTTTAGAAGCCAACCATAGCCAATAAGGGTGGATTATGAGAAATCAAACAAACCTGTCTTGATCGCATGACTATGGAGAGCATGTGTACCGATTTGTGTGAAATTTGGATGAAATATGAAGGAGTAATATCAGAAAATGTGTTTTACATATGTCGGCCTCCTGGTGGCGCTATAAAGAGCAGATGTGAAACTTTCCAGGCAAAGGTTTTTCCTTGGCCTCTAGGGAGTGTGCATACAACGTTTTACACAGACAGATCCGTGCAGTTAGAGGTGCACATTAGGCTGCAATCACCGTTCAGCGAAAAATAACTTATGTTACATATTTCATGTAATGTTATAGATGTGTTTCAAAATGTTTTTATTAACCGTTATCAATGGCCAAAAGCGCTCGTTTAACCGTTTAAACTTGGATTTTCTTGCCCGTACATAAGCTTCATTGTGCAGAAAAGGGTAAGAAACGTTCCTTTCGAAACCATGCACCGTTTCTGAACCGCAGTGGGAGGGGGCGTGGATGTGACCTCATCTAGGAGCTACAGAATGAGCGTAGGGACTGAGGGAATGTATTGGGAGTGGACTGAGCTATAAGTAGTAGCTGCCTCAAACAGAATACGAGACGGCAGATAAAATTTTAAGTTGTATCATCTGAGTACTTTAGAATGTACACGCTCAACCACCTTATTTACTCTGTGTTATTGGTGCAGTCCATGATCACTGGAACTATATATATATATATATATATATATATATATATATGCCTCAGCCTAAAATCTTCATGATTTGAGTCATTTTCAAAAATCCACCTGTTGGTGGCGCTGTAACTGGCCAATGTGAAAAGGGTGGGATATATTCCTCAGCCTAGTATGAAAGTCTGTGAAAGATCCCACGTAAATTGCACGCTGCCTTCATGATTTGAGTCATTTTCAAAAATCCACCTGTTGGTGGCGCTGTAAGTCTGTGGAAGATTTCACAGACTCCAGGTCCCCAGCTAAATCTTTAACTCTAACAAGTACTGTACTTTTAGGCAGACATAGAATAGTACAACAACTAATTTCAGTAATGGAGGAATGGAACACCTTTCCAGAATGGAATTTCAAGTAGGCCTGCTGTACTTTTAGACAGACATAGCAGAATAGTACAACAACAACAACAACAACAACAACAACAACAACAACTAATTTCAGTAACAATGGAGGAATGGAACACCTTTCCAGAATGGAATTTCCAGAACAATGGAGGGGGGTGAGACATTCATTATCCATGCATAATTTTCATTTGACCAACAACAACAACAACAACAAACTGGTTCTAAATATTCTCCTTTGACAAACCACATTGATTCTAAATGTTCTAATATGAGAAATAAGGTAAAATAAACATGAAATAAACATGGGGCGAGATATCCGTGCTTTGGGGCGAGATATCCAGTGCTTAATTTCAGCCGGAGCTTGGCGGAGCTCTGCTCGGGTACCTGTCACTTGAGCTCCCCCACCTGTAGAGGCAGCTCCGGTAGCTGTAGAGGGCGCACCGCCACCCCAAATGCACATTACAATATACAATACGTCTCTATTATTATTTTAGTTTCATTTTCAAGTCAACTAGGCTTCTTCCTCGTCATAGTTACTTCTATTTCCAGTACGATTCCAAAATAAAACATGGCTTGAATGATCGCATTGCAAGTACAAACAAAAAAACACTCTTATTTTGAAATGTGTGCCCGTTTTTGAGAGGAAATAGGTGGCTATGGAACCCCGGCGTCGTGAGGCTTGACGCCTCACTGTTGACGGTGTCGGATGCGTAAATAAAAACAACTCGTCTCGACTTTTGCAATTTGCGCATCTGTTGTCGTTCGTTGCATATGGAATATGGAACTTTCATACTTTTATGGAGCAATAGATTAACTGCTACTTGGAGTTTAGCCTTGGGAACAGCATGCGTTTTGGTGAGTTCTTATGAACAGAACTGACTGCATTGCCAAATCTCGCAAAGACACCCGGCTTTACAACATGGCTCGATCATAATCGAATATCATAACGCTTGCTTTGGTGGGCCCGAAATAAAAAAAGACTAGTACAGAATTAAGTAGTAGTAGCATTATTGAGTTGTCATCGGAGGAGGAGGCGGAACTTGGATAAGTACAACAACGCGCATGCAGGTATTTAGCATTGCATACTGTTCTGATGATGGGCCACCCTAACTTAATACTATATTTTATACAGTATCTAATATAACGTTGAGCCGCTGTGCCAACTGAACTGCAAATGCCTACTGTAGTTGTGTGTTGTGAGCCGGCGGGCCCCTGTGTAAACTGCTGCTGCAAATGTTATTGATTGACTGATTGGAAATTTGATTCCGTTTGTAGAATGGGTAGCCTACAGTTCAAACGAAAGTAGCCTACACAGGTCAATACAAAATCTAACTGCTACGAGTATAAAACCAGAAAAAGCTTAAGACTTGTTACTTCAGGATCCTCCATTTTCAATTCATCAGAACATTTAAAGACATTTAAAAACGTCTATATGCCTACTCTATTGTGTTCTGATGGGTGGGCTAGTGGCCGTTGGTTGTGCTAAAAAAAGGCAACAAGAATTTTGCGCGTGCATGTGCGTGCACGTTTGCGTGCATGCGCACGTGCACGCATTCTTAGGTGCTCCGGCACCTAAGAATTTAGGAATTAAGCACTGGAGATATCCACGCTTTGGAGGCGAGCTATCCACGGCTTGGGGCGAGCCGTCTTCACTTTTCGAAATTCCGGGGCGAGCAGTCTTCACTTTTCGCGGGGGCGAGTTACCCTCAAGAATGTGTATGTGTTTAAAATGCAACTTAAACAAACCTGCTCCGTGTAGTTTGACGTGTGGCTGTAAAATCACGTCCAGCAGTTTGCCTCGTCTCTCCAGCAGAGTTTCTACTAGTGTCTCTATCTCTCTCTGAAAGAGGCTGCACATGAACTGTTCCACCGAACTGAGGCGCTCGTTGACAACACACGATATCTCCTCTCTGACCGACGCCATGTGTTCATTTATCGACAGCCGTAGAGACTCTATTTGGAACTTTTCGCCTCCTTTATGAGACATTTTTCCACAGCGCTCTTTGTTACTCTGCTCAGATACAAAAACGCAACTGTCAACAAGACGGTTAATACTTCCGGGTTAACGTGGTACACACACACACACACACGCACACACACACGCACACAAACACACACACAAGGTGCTGCCACACTATGGAAAGAGCCGCGTACGTTCTCGGCTGCGCGCAGCTTAAATTCTGAGTTTTTAGACAGCTGGTGGATGGAAATTAAGCTCCACCTCCGCGGAAGACTTGCGCGACGGCCAGATTCCTAGCCTCGGTCCCAGGCTCACTTAACTGCGAAAAAGAAGAGCCTGGTCACAACCTAGGACAAATAAGCTATCGAAAGGCCCCCGGAAGTTAACGTTTTTTGACCAATCGCAGCGTTGTGTTCCCGAAAATGTATTCCCTCTGAAATGATCATTGGGTGGGGACTAGTAAACACAGCCGCACCGCGTGACGTAGTTATCTTACACGCAACACTTCCGCCACTTCCGCTGATAGTCTTTTCATCGTAGGTCTTGCCCAGGGTGCCAGATTCCCGGAAACGCTCTCCTCCGCGGCAAATGTAAGCTGCGCACAAGCGTAAAAATGAAGCGTGTCACCCGGAAGTGATAGGCACTAGCCAATGGAACAGATGCAGCCTTCAGCCCATCTACGGGCGGGTTTTCAATTGTAGTTTTCTTCTTTCACAGAGCCAAACGCCCCTGGGAGGGACTTGTGAAGTTGTGAACTGTGATGTCGAGGGATAACAGGGGGACATCTGGGCACCTCAAAGTAACATTGTCTGTCCAAAATCAAAATTGTTAACAAATAAAACATTAGAAAAATCGTCTGAAGTAATGTAAAGCAGTGGTTCTCATGTTTGGTTCAGATCACCCCTGTAATATTTTCATCCATGGCACCCCTGAATTATATTGTTATTTATTTATTGTAACCCTGTTCCATGATGACATTGAAAATAACTTTATACTCGTATGTTTAACCACTTGAACCCGGGGACATAAAATAGATATACAAGCAACGTGACATGATGTGAGCTTGTATATCTGATATTTTTGGCAGAGATGTAGATTGAAAAATAATGCACAAAAGTACAGTGCACTGAATAAGTATAGAAGGTCTAAGTGGTTAAACTGAAGGGACAGGACATGATTAATTACAGTTATTAGTATCCTGCAGGCAGCATTTTGATGAATTGAACAAGGCGAACCCTCTTGTAAACAAGTGTAATGCTTAATTGGGTCCACTCACAGTTAACAGTATTTGTATTGAGTTTGTGCATATTTCAATAAATCAATCAAAAGCATTCCTGTCCCCTGGACTTGCAGCCATTAAGGCACCCACCTTACATCATATAAAGTATACATGATGTGAACATGCACGGTTGACATTATCAGGCTAAATACATTCTTAAACTTCTTGTTTATGCCCCCAAATGACTGGATTGTGAATGATTATGTGCAGGTAGCATTTTTTGTAGCAATGGTAGAAATATTAGACCCCAATTGTCAGATAAGCATGTTCTAATCATGCGTCATTTACTGTACTGAACATTAATTTTCCAAATAGGCCCATTTCACTTTTTGTCCACTCTTCCTTGGTGCTCACCTATCTGTTACCTCATCAAGTACTGATCAAGTACTGATTTTGTGTCAAGTCTGGCACTGATTTGTAAATTATTGCATGTCTTGAAATGTCTTCATGAATTGAATACACACTACAATGAAAACAAGTACTTGGGGCTTTTTTGTTTTATGCCCTAGCATCATTGTATAATCATAGCACTGTAGTATCTGCATTAGAAAAATGTTAATAAAATATTCAATCAATCCAAATTACTGTCAAGCCTGATACTGATTGTGCCCATATGCTATAAAACAGCCCAATGCACATCAGAGAGCAGGCAAGCATGTCACAGGAGGACACAATCCAACAGGAGCCAACGGATGAGGCGCTCATCATGAGTGTCAGCCAGCACCCAATTATTTATAATACAGGTCATGCCGAGTACAAAAACACTATTAGAAAAGAGAAAGCTTGGCGTGTAGTGCCTTGAACGTAAGTATATGTAACATGTACCAAAGACTTTGATCCATATTCCATAGACAATGTGGCTGCACCTGTGTTGGTTGAATGTGCTATTCTCGTCTAACCTCCCAATATTGCTATTGTTTGGTAATTGTCATTGCTGCAATGTCAAGGAGTGAATCATGTAACAATAATTATACCCAGCATTACAAAGTTGCAAGTACACATATAAACAACTATCATGTACTGTCAATGTTCTTCCTACTCATGAAACCAGAACACACAAATTACAATGATGTGAAGACTTTTATTTTCGATACAGCAGCTGTATCACAGCAGATGATGAATCCCAAATACCACCAGTTAATTTATACTGTATGTAGTCAAAGACTGACCAAAGATAATACATTATACAGACATAAAATATTGGACCAAATATGTGTGGCCACTATACATACAGAATACTGTCAACATACACTGCAGTGTAGCTTGAAAACAACCAACGTGTACATGACTTCATCCTGTCAAGATATGAAGCAGAGATGGTTGCTGTTGAAGGGTTCAGGTATCCAAAAATAGAATCTCAAACTAAGAATCTCCATGGTATTGCCTTAGCCCAGGGGTTCTCAACGTTTTTGGCCGGGGACCCCCGGAAATACTTTGGCAATGTCTCGGGACCCCCGCCCCGCCCCCTCCCGACCCCCAATATAAATTGACTGCTACAATAACCTTAAACCATTTTGGGCGGGAACCCCTTTTGGTGTTTTAAGCATTGTTATAATTTAGCTATTGAAAAATAGCAGATCTACAAGCTCATAGCGCGCCACCGAGTGGCGCGCTACGAGCTTGTAGGTCTGCTATTTTTGAAAAATCGTGAAAATAAAAATTTAAAAAAAATCTTTTTTTTTAAAAAATAATTTGGGGACCCCTTAAAATAATTTGGCGACCCCCCCGAGGGGTCGCGCCCCACGGGTTGAGAACCCCTGCCTTAGCCCATAAATGAACAATTTGAATGGGACAGAACACAAACCATTTCTACTTCATCTCAAAATGCTTTTGGTGTCCACCACATACAGGGGGTCCACCCATAATTCCGACGGGCCGGTGTTCCGACGGTCCATTGTTCCGACGGGCCGGTGTTCCGACGACCCATTGTTCCGACGGTCCATTGTTCCGACGGGCCGGTGTTCCGACGGCATCGTATTAATTTCCACAGAAGCACACTTCTGACGGAGGTCATGCGTGCCTGCTCAGCAGTGTTGCCATGTCTGCTTATTATAAGCGACTGTTTTTGTATTGGTTGCTTGTAAATTAAATAGTGGTTTTGGGCTACGAATACATCTGTGCTATGGACCCCATGTAAAAATATTTTGTGTCAGGGGGGACCCCCCCCGCCCCCCCCCCCCCCCCCCCCGATTTGTATTATTTAAAATGTTTTAAAAATAATTCACAGTTGTCATTTGTTTGATATTTGAAAATAGCAGATCTACAAGCTCACAATGCATCACATTGCGACGCATTGTGAGCTTGTAAATTGGCTATTTTCAGATGGCGTATGAAGTCCCTCACAAATTACATCCTGCACAGCATTGCCACATTAATTTAGGTAATCAATATAACAATGTGAAAGAATAATACATACAATAAAGTATTCAATGTGAAACATGTTATATTCATTATATATCGTTACATATCAAACATAATGTTGAATGGTTTTATGTGGCGTTATTAAAATGAGTCTTGATATGCACACTTACTGTCTAGAAAATAAATGGCACTTCATTTTAAAAGGTTGCAGAGGCTTGTATATCCGCTTCTTTTGGGATTATTTTCATAGACCTGGTTTAGGCTGGTTACTTATTTCTCTGACACAAACTGAAACTGGCAACACTGTTCCTCCTCAATGCTGTTTGTCTGTCCAAATAAAAAGTTCAAGTTTGAGGACGGATAACCTTTTTTTTAAGTTAAAACTGATCCATATTCCTTGGGAAGGGTGCTTTAATTTGCAATATCAGCCATGCTTCTATTTTCTCACCATGAAACGCTATCAAGTGAAGATAGGCCTATACATGATCGGTATGATGGCCATTACGCACGCCATTACGCACGCTGCCGCACTCTTGAATGAAATGAAATAAAAATAATAAAAGTTTTTTACAGCTGTTTTTCCATGGAAACAAATGAAGAGAGTGTGTGCATATATAGGCCTACATGAAATATCTTCCTCCTTGTCGGGATGCGTCCTCACTCTTAATTCTCAACAATGTCTGATAATTTTATAATCACCATTTTATTATTCAAGTGTTACATTAATCAGACATATGTCACGTGCGTGTTTACATCGTGTGTGTGGGATAGCAGAAGCAACTCAAAAATATTTGTGCCCTTGACAATGTATAGGCCCATTTGTGAACTCAGTCAAATAAAGATAATTAAGTGTGTGTGTGTGTGTGTGTGTGTGAAATGAAATGAAATGAAATCTATATTTACCCAGGGTATCTGGGCTAAGCTCAAGAACTTGTTTCCAGCCAGGCCCTGCTCATAGAACACATTTCATCGTAGTGGTTGATGCCTTGTTCAAGGGCATTTCAGCGGTGGTAATTTTAACGTGTCGGACGGCTGATTCGAACTGGGAACCTTCCGGTATCTAGACCGCGCCGCTATCCGTTCGGCAAACCGCTGCCACTAGTGAGTGTGTGTGTGTGTGTGTGTGTGTGTGTGTGTGTGTGTGTGTGTGTGTGTGTGTGTGTGTGTGTGTGTGTGTGTGTGTGTGTGTGTGTGTGTGTGTGGTGTGTGTGTGTGTGTGTGTGTGTGTGTACGCGCGCGTTATTGTCCTAGTCCCATGCTGTGGAGTAGGACTAATAGATTAATGGTTTTCGTTATCGGAGCGCAGGAATCGTCTCTAGTCTGGAAACATACACCCAAGCGAACATGCAGAGCAGCAATGACACATTGACAAATTGGATGGATTATATTATCAACATCCTATTTATTTATTTACTGCTAATATGACTGCAATGTTTAGGCCCACTTTGATTATAGCCTGGTGTGGTTAGGCCTATAGCAGACCAAATTCTTCACCATAAATTATGGTAACAAAATAAGCCGCATGCACTATAGGCTATATATGCTAATATAATCCAAGTAAATTCACGTGCGTAAAGAGTGACCGTAGTATAGTCCTCCTTAAGAGCTGTTTAGCCTACTCTGCCATCGGAATAGGCTACTATGTATTCGATTGAAAGAGATCAGGGCATGGTGATGCAAATTCTAACCATAGGCAGCCACTGCGCTGTCCGTGGTGCTGAAGCCGAATGTGGGGAAGTGTCTTTGATACGCTGGGAAAATGTTCTTAATTACACACGGGTGGCCTTTAAAACACTGAACCATCACAAACCATTGGGGTGATTCATTAATCAGAAACCACCAATCGGAAAACAACAATTAAGAAGAACAAATTTGTTCTTCTTAATTGGTGGTTTCCAATTGGTCAGCAGTGCAATAAATACCCCACTTTCACGCCACCACGCTGACCGATTAACATTATCCAAGAAAATGGCATACATGCAGGCAGGAAATCGCGGAGGAAAAGTTCTGATAAATGAGGGGTTCAGGTACCAACTCAATAAAAAAACACCTGGGGGAAAGATGCACTGGCGTTGCTGGAGGCAAACGTGCGCTGTTTTCATGACCACTGCCGCTTTCGACCTCGATGAGGCCAACGTGCGCATCCAGGTCCTTAACGCCGCACCCCACAACCACCCCGAGGACACACCTTTGATTTCGGCGGGTGCCATTAGGCAGCAGATGGTACAAGCCATCCAGGCTGACCCGTCGAGGCCCATTAAAAGGGTGTACGACGAGGTGGTCAGGGATGCAGATTCGGACGCGGAGGTGCCCGAATTTGTGAGTGTGAGGTCGAGGCTGCAGAGACAACGGGCGTCTCTTCTCCCCCCAGTCCCCGATAGCGTGGATGACGTTCTAGTGGAGGGTGAGTGGGCACGCACGTGGCGTGGGAGAGAGTTTCTCTCCCACCAAGATAATGGCTGGGGCGTTCTGGTCTTTGGCACCTCCCGGAATTTTGAAAAACTCGGGAGGTGCCAGGACGTCTACATTGACGGGACATTTAAATCCTCCCCCCATCCATACCTCCAGTTCATGACAGTGCATGGCAAATACATGGGCAGGGTGGTTCCCCTGGTGATGTGCCTGGTCACTGGGAAAACGGTGGGCCAGTACAGGGAAATTCTGAGCCATATCAAACAGCGGGTACTGCTTGCCACTGGGCACCAGTGGACACCCCAGCGGGTCATCACTGACTTTGAGAGCTCCCTCCTCCTGGCCATCGAGACGGAGATGCCCAACAGCCAGAGTTCGGGATGTTATTTCCACTTCACGCAAAGCTTGTGGAGGAAAGTCCAGGCGGAGAGCCTTGCAGGTAACTATATCTTTCTTGCGCACAAAAACATGTTAAATGTAAAAGTTTGTTCAGAGCCCTCAAAATATTTGTATTTCAGTTTCACCTCCAATATTGTGGGAAAAGTAAAATATGGGGCAGTTAACCAAACAATGGGCACTTTGCCTTAAATTACCTTTCCGTATAGTAATGGGCAGATATGGAGCGTGTCAGATTGAAGGCATAACCCTCTGTCTGGCAAAACATTATAATCAATCAATCAATCAATCAATCAGCTATTATTATATTGTCTTTGTATTTATTTTTTGTCAGGGTTCTTGCGTTACATCCTGTAGAGCATGCATGGGGTCCAAACTATGGACCTGACTATTAAGATGTCACTTGATTGAGTATACGCTGTTCTATAATAATAATAATATTATTATATTATTATTATTATTATTATTATTATTATTATTATTATTATTATTATTATTATTATTATATATTCAATTTATTATTAGTAATAATAATATTATTATTTATCCATCCATCCATCCATCCATCCATCCATCCATCCATCCATCCATCCATTAATTCATTCATTCAGTCATTCATTCATTCATTCAGGGCATTACCGGAGACATCCCCGTCTGCGCGCATGCATCCAGAAGTTCATGGCGATCGGCTTCCTGCCCTTAGCTTTGGTTCACAATAATTTCAACATGCTGGCAGACGCTAGACCTACAAGACGTCTGGCAAGGCGCTTCGAAGGCCTATCGAACTTCATCCGCTACTTGAGGCGCAACTATATCAATGATGGATGCCAGTTCCCACCCCTGATGTGGAATGTCTTTGAAAGGAACTCCGACAACAGGACCAACAACTTCGTTGAATGTAAGACATTATTACACTCTGAATGTTGTTAATTTTGTGCTATTTCACTTAAAGAAAATGTTGGGTCATTTTTTATGCCTAGGCTACTCAGGAGTTTAACACCCAATACAGTTTTTATTTTATTTTATTTTTTTAATGTATCTTATTTATTTTATCTATCCACATTAGAAGTGGCAGTGGGAGAAATATCCTCTTAATATAATTATTAATTTACAATAACTATATGATTTGTATACCTTATAATAGGTATAGGCCTACAAATAACTGGAAACAAACACAACGAAAATGGTTACCATAATTATGTTTTTTATTCGATGGTTTAGCCTTTCATAAAAGGTGGAACCAGAAGCTGGATCGGCGGCATCCATCACTTTGGATCTTCCTCAGGCAGCTAAAAGACGAACAGCGTCTGATGGAGGTCACCACCAGAGCTGCTGAGCGAGGTGCCGCCCGACCACCCCAGAAGAAAAAATGGAGAGACCTGGAGAAGAGGATTCGTCACCTCAAGCGGGACTACAACAGGGGCGACCGCGATCTGGATGAATACTGGGATGCTGTGCGGCATTCGGTGCACGATTTTATGTGATCATTTTTTGACTGTCCATACATGGACACAGTGGCAGGACTTGTGTGGCAAGTTTTTGATTTTGTTTTTACACTAGAATGTTCTTATTTTGAACAGTGTATTATAGGCTAAGTATAGCCTACAATTTTGCGTTTGCACTTTACTAGTATTGATATTTACTAGTATTGATATTTTTACCTTTCCCTTTTCCCACTTTATTTTAAAATAAAAAAGTGAAAATGTAAAAAAGATTCAGTCTCACTGCCATTATACAACTGTTAGCCTATCAATCAAAACACTTCCAATGTACAGTAGGAGTCTTTTCTCAGGTCACTTTATACAAAAACAGAACAAACTTGATTTCATAAAATGTAAAAAGGGGTCTTAGAATTAGATGTGTGACACATTTTTGTTTTGCTTGGAAACTATAGGGTGATGTGACAAAGACAAAGAGAGAGACATTTAATTATAAACTATAGCCTATATAATAAACTAAACAATATAGGCTAAGTAAATGCTATTGTTTCGGCATTGTCAAGGATATAGGCTATATGTATTTGTTTTTCTTGACATGTTCCACTTGGGTCTATCTCCCGGACTCCCAGCTCCGCCAAACAATTATAAAGTTTAAGTATCGTTTCGTTCCCATGGTTGTCATATAGGGTGGACATGGTAGGTATATAGCCTATACTGTAAGCATACTGTTGTAGCCTACCGTAAATGGTGTCATAGAAATTTAGACTGCAAACATATAATAATACCCCTTTATTGCACTCTGATGTTATCTTATCTGTGACACCCCTGTGGTGCTGGTTGGTTACTTTGTTACTGCCCAAATTCCTTTGGGCTATGTTGGGGGATGTCTCTTGTGGGAGTGGAGACTATAAAGGCTGTGGCCTTATGTTTACTCAGAGAGTCAGACTGGGGTCTTCCGATGCATTGAATTGGTCATGTAAGTTCCTGACTCCTTACTCGAGTAAAATCCTAATACTTCCAAACTATGAATCCTTGTGTTGCCTCATTATTATGTCTTCCTGAGCATGTGTCCCACAGATTGCCATAACATTTTGGAGGTTTCCTACCGAGATGGTGTGCTAAATGCTGGACTTGGCGGTCGTCGGCTTGGTGAGTAAGTTCATTCTTTCGGGCTGGGCCGACGACGTGCGCAAGTGAGTATATGGGTGTCTGTTTGGATGTTCAGGAAATGAGGTATTGCTTTTATTCGGGGTTTTAAGGTATTAGTGATGAAATTTGGTTGTGATCACGATAGGCATTTTTTGATGGCCTATTTAAAAGAGGGAAACGAAAGTTTTGCCTTTCATGTGCATGCCATGAGAGACGGAGGAACAGTGTTTGGTTGGTTGAATGACTCAAGATGGTTAGACAAGGAGGTCTGACAAATGGTACCAGTGTACGTTGGGAAAAAAGAATAGTCTATTCAATAAATCACTCATTACGTTGCCTGCTGTCTAAAGAGGGGGAGAGATCCTGCCTTAGGGTATCCTTGTTGTTTTATGAAGCAACAAAAATTGGCTAGCCAGAGTGTGTGTGTGTGTGTGTATTGTCCTAAGTCCTAAGTGTATGTCTGTGAGTGTTAAATGTATGGCCAGAAAAAAGGGAGACAAGTTGTCTTGCCTAAACTTCGTAGCTACTGAGAAGGGGGGTTGATCCTCGCCTTATACTAGGGTACCTTTGCTAACAGAAGCATAAAACAATTGTGAAGCGCTATGTATGGATATATCATTTGAAAATGAATGTGAATGGTCTGTCACGAAAACTGATTGAGTGTAGAATGGAGTGTTCTGCCTGTATGTGAGTGTGTGAGAGAGAGGCAGACAGTGTGAGACAGAAAAGAAGTGTGAGAGGAAATTGTGAAAAAGGGATGTTAAATAGTTAACAGCCTAGAATGAAAATGAAGATATGAGAATTGATATAGAGATATATTAAGGTAAAGTAATACGTTTTAAATCATATGATGTCATATGATTCTCGAGACGAGAAAATGGAAATAGTTCCAAATAGGGATAAAAATAAGGAAGTAAATAGTACCTACAGTATGTGTATGAGTGAAAATGCTCAAACTTGTGAAGAACATTTTTAGGGCCTGGAGAAGATATTTAGGTGCATTATGTACAGTTTCTGTGTCGAAATGTGGGCTAGAGTAGTCAACAGGTGAAATGGTAGTCAAAATAGTTTAATCTATTACCTCACTCAGTTATCCTGAGTGTGGGGCTAAAGTAGCCTTGATGAAAGAGTAGCATCGATGACTGGTTTACTAGTTATCACTTCATTTTGATCAAGTGACTGTCTAATATAGACTTATTTATCCTTAACATGGCATGATAGCTAGCCCCTGAGGGCTATTACGGTTCCTTTTAAGGGGAGTTGTCGTGAAATTTAAAATTGTTTTATGTAGAAAGAATTTAATCTAAAATTCCCCAGGCAGGCCATGCCCTGATTGATATTAAAAGTTAGTTTAAGTGTTTAAAATTAAGTGGCTCTTTAGTTCCTAGAGAAGTGAGCCTTGCTAAGCCATGCACCATACAGTATAGGAGGCTATCGCCTGTTTTCTGTAATATACGCAGCTTGATGTATAAGTATGCCCCTGGATATTCATGTTGTAAATCGCTCTGAATTAAGAGCGTCTGCTCAATAGTAAATTGGACAGTGTGACAGTTAGTGGAGTGAGATTGAGATAAAGATTACTTGAGACTGAAAGAAAGTTTTTTTTAAAATGACAGATCTACTGCGTGCGCGCGAAACTAGTTATTATAAGCACGTTGTTTAATTGTAGACAGATTGGAGAAAAGAAAAATGCCAAACAGTATGGTAATGTTAAAATGTTTAAGGTAAAACAGAATGGATAGGTAAGATTAGGATATAGGAACACCAAATAGGCCGAAAATATTACAGAGCAGTGTATGCAATCAATACATTCAAAAGAGCTGAAAATGTTTTATGGACACATAATAGTGATTATTGTTTAAGTTGTAAACGACACTTTTGGATAAGCCAGAGCTTTTGTTTGAAGCCGTCGGCTTGTAAAAGCAGAAAAGATGCAAAGAATGTGGAGTCTTCACTCCATGTGGTACACAAATAATGCCTGGGGCTAGTGTTTTAGTCAGTAGGGAGAACCAGCTGGTGTTCTATTTAAGGACTTAAAGTGTAAAAAATGTAGTGTAAGTCATAAGTATACCCGGTTTGTGTTGGGTTGTAATCTACAGTATGTCTTAAAGTGTAATCTACAGTAGGCCTATGTCTTAAAGTATATACAGATTTGCATAAAATAAAATAAGTATGCCCACATGCTGATAGCTTGTGACGGTGATTGATTTGATGACATTATTTGAAGGACAGGAACCCAAAAGTTAAATATGGAATAGAATATAGCAGCTATAATTGCAAACTTTAGTGTACAGTGGATTGCAATATTATGCAAAAATAAATGTACAGCTGTCGACAACACCTCATCCTGTTCCGTTGGAAAGAGGGTACCACATGGACGGGTCCAAACTACTGGTTTTGTTTTTTTCCAGTATGAGGGGGCAACTCTGTGTCAGGGTTGAGAAGAGAACGAACTGAACATTGGACATTGGTCACTAGCATTGGACATTGATGCACTGACATTGCAAACAGTGATGGGGGATCACTGGACAATGATACGATCGGAATCTGAAGGAAACAAAGATTCTTGAATCGGAATCCCGACATGAAGGAGTACGCGTTGGTGACAACTGAATGCGAAAAAAGCTGTGCTATTTTTGTGGCTGATTGTGTTTCTCTCTGCAGTATGGTGGAGGGGTGAGGTGAAGCTGACAGGTGTACATTGGGATCGAATGATAGTGAGTAGCTACAGAGTTGCATTTGTTCCACTTATGGCTGCTATAAAACAAAAATAGGTTGTATTTACTAAAATATAGTAGTGATAAATACTGTGATCTCACTGACAACTGACAAACTCTTAAAAACAGAGTTTGACTTTTTGTGTCCCATGCAGGCCGTAAAATTATCTTATCAGTAAACAAAGGGATTTCCAGCTGTTTCAGGGCACGTATCTAAGTTCCTGTGACATGGTCAATAAAACCCCCTTCTGGGAATAGACGTTTAAGTGCTGCCAAGAGGCTTCATTCGGGTCTATTGATTACATGGCTGTTATTGATGTATTGGCTGTATGAGTTAAATTTAAGACATACTGTACTGATGTAACCTGTTTACATGATCAGATTGTGATCAAGCTTTAGTAGTAGCCTGGGCTTACTAAAAATAGGAATTATATTGATGGGTAACACATTGTTATCAGATAGTCATCGTAGGGAAATATTAGTCTATTACGTCCTAGGAAGACAGGGAATAATGATGGACCACAGGCAGTGCATTTTTGCTGCTGACAAAGTACTGAATTGTATTTGGTCAAACAGTGGTTAAACATTGATACTAAAATAGTAAGGAGGGGTTGATGTAAAGAAATGGGTGGTGGGTCTGGTAAACCTCAAAATGGGTTTTGACTTGTGCCCCAGGATCTGATCTTATCTTGACCTTATCTTGACAAAGCTAAGGAAAACAGCTGGCCTAGTGCTATTTGAATGTTTATGACTTTACAACATGGGCAAGCCACAACAAAAACCCCCTTGTCCTTCTGTACCTGCTCAGGGCAGATACTACAATACTAAATAAATTAGTGGAGTTCAATAGTATAGTACTAGATAAGTGAGATAGATCAGTCAATCTCTACATTATATTGGTTAGAGAATTAATTAGGATACTAAGATTGTTATGTTTCCTGTATGAATATTCTGATCCAAGTTTTCTTAGGTTCATGTGGAGGCGATCCAGATTGATGTGACATGAGATTGATTTCTCTCATGTTTTGTGGCATGATGTTACTAACGAAATTAATGGTGTTACTAACGAAATTGACTAATCCCTGACGGAAATTGGAATTGTGCATGTGTGCATGTGCGCCGAATATTATCTTGCTGTATTTGCAGGAAAAAGTATCAAAATCTGTGAGTATTACGTGGGTAAGTTATGCAACACCTTGATGTTTCCTGGCGGAATAATTGAGCATAGGAGGATGTTCTAAATCATGTTCTGTTGCAGTTATGCGATTAGTTCTGAACAACGGTATTGTTTGATGATGCCATACTAAAGAGACATATAAGAATGTGTTCAGAGATAAGATATCTACGCAATAGATAGTTGCACAAACACACATATGCTTACTGAGAATTAGAGTTGTACGTTAGAGCTGAGCATAGCTGCCTGGTTGAGTCAGAAAGGGCATTGAGAAGTGGTGGACTAGCAGTAAATTAAATTCGATAATACATGTTTATTGCTGCTGTAACTACGTAGTATTGAGTCCACCATCAACATTGAAATTAGTAGTAATGTGACTGTATCTGAGCTGGAGATGACATAGCGAAGGAAATGTGATCCAGGTAGAGTAGGGTTTTTCAATGGTGTTGTAGTTTTTTCTTTCAGCTCCATAATAATGAGAAGAGTCGTGTTGGAATAACATGACGAATGATGAAGTGGATCTGATGACATGGCTAAGTATCGTTTGGGGATGATATGGAATATGTATTGATGAGAAGTTGTCAACTGAGTCAACTAACTAAGGTCCACTTAGATGCGGAGTCGGGTTGAATGAATGATAGTATGTATAGACTGGTTTATGAATGAATAGTTAATTTTGGTACTTACATTTCCGTGTTTAAGAGACAGTTGTGTTACATGATCAAGCCAAAGCTTATTATGCCTATCCATGTTGAGATAACACAAGGTAATAATGTGCCAGCTGATTGTTGTGGACAGAAGATAAGTACGGTTGATTAATGCAGGTTAGGTTCAAGACCCGACTTAACCTACCCATAAAATAATTGACGAAATAGACCAGGGGTTTGCTGTGACTGCTCCTGCAGGCTGAGGGCTTATATGCAGGCATGCCCACGGAGCAGGACCCGTGATTTATATAAGGTCAGGGGCCATCTCGAATGAATGCCCGGCTCCGGTTAGGTGTGGTTAATGACATATTACTCGCATTGGTTTTCTTTCTTTTTCAGAAATGAGTGGTTAGTCTGCTGTCCGCGACGTGTCCACGCTGATGTCCCTATGGGGGATCAAGTGCTGTTAGCACTCTGGACTCTGAATCCTGCGATCATGTGCTCGGGAGCCGTTTCTGAATGATGTTGCATCACCTGTGCGGTGACAATTTCTGGTCTTTTGGAAGGCTGTGACGTGTGCAGTTCTGTCAAATGGCCGATCTGCAAGCTCACGACATGTCTGGAGCTTGTGGAAGTAATGCACGTTGGTGCTTTGAGCTCTGTGAAAGAGCTACTTCCGGTTTGGATTGCTCTGTGCGGTGTTGACCACATGGCACCTGCAGTACACTATCGAGTGTGCAGTGGACAGTTCTGAACGGACATTTTCTGGTGCTGAGATGTTTTTTGGTCTGAGGGGAGATGTTTTTTGGTCTGAGGGCTACGACGTTTTGCTGTATGTTTAATTTGGCTTTGCCTTGTTTTGTTTGTTGTTGTGGAACTATTGTAACACTGTGTATCGTAGGCCTTGTGTGCGGTCGCTCTATGATGAGGGCCATGTAGGAATTTTCCCTGTTTGTCTAACCCATTGGGTTCCAGGTTTTTTGCCTACATCTGCGATGTACTGATAAGTGGTGTTTAGGGGTTTTTAAATGTTTAAAAGTGGGGTAATGTCATAGAAATTTAGACTGCAAACATATAATAATACCCCTTTATTGCACTCTGATGTTATCTTATCTGTGACACCCCTGTGGTGCTGGTTGGTTACTTTGTTACTGCCCAAATTCCTTTGGGCTATGTTGGGGGATGTCTCTTGTGGGAGTGGAGACTATAAAGGCTGTGGCCTTATGTTTACTCAGAGAGTCAGACTGGGGTCTTCCGATGCATTGAATTGGTCATGTAAGTTCCTGACTCCTTACTCGAGTAAAATCCTAATACTTCCAAACTATGAATCCTTGTGTTGCCTCATTATTATGTCTTCCTGAGCATGTGTCCCACAGATTGCCATAACAATGGTATTGTGCGTTAGGCCTACGTTCGTTTTTTCATATAGCCCCCTGCGCGGATGCTTAGGTATAGGCTAATTGCCGCTTTTTTCTTCTTCACCGAACGGGACACAAAAGGAACCATGCAATGATGATCCATACATACCATAATTACATCCATCAATATCAATTATATTAACGCGCGCGCGCGCACACACACACACACACACACACACACACACACACACACCACCGTCAGTCCGCAACTGCGTTCCAACAAGCTGAACTATAAAGCTAAATTATATAATTTTATTATGACATCCAGTTAGCCTACATGCTTTGAGCCAAGGGGCCACCGCAGGCTAGAGAGCAGCTATGTGAATAATGTTTTAACGTGCACTGTTGAAAGTGTACGGCTTTGCTGTATATGTGTGTGAGAGAGAGAGAGAGAGAGCGAGCGAGAGAGAGAGAGAAAGAGAGAGAGGCAGGGGGAGAGAGAGAGAAAGAGAGAGGTGCATACGTTTGCTGGAGCTACTTGCTGGCTACTATATGTTTAGGACTCTCAATCAAAATCAGAATTATTTTAATGATCATCTAGGTCTAGGCCTACTCGAAACTGAATGTTGCCCGAGAGTTACAGTAGTGCACGGACAGTGATGCGTGATGAGGAACAGCGGCCACACGGAACGGGGTGTCGTCGGAACACCGACCCCTCGGAACAATGGACCGTCGGAACACCGGCCCGTCGGAAAAATGGACCGTCGGAACACCGGCCCGTCGGAAAAATGGACCGTCGGAACACCGGCCCGTCGGAATATTGATGCGGACCCCACATACAGTTGGTAGGTGCAAAAGACGATGGAAGTCCATCAAGGACTACTATCGTACTCTTAAGGATGAAGGTGCTGAAAATGAAGCCAAGCGGGAGTGCAGGGACGCCCTAAAAATAAGTGGGCCTACTATGGGATTTTAAATTTCCTAGACCCATACATCCAGTCCAGGAAAACGACCTCCAATTTTAGCCGGACGTCTTCAACTACAGGTCAGCATGTGCTTACTGAAAGATTGATTGAATTACATCGTCATTGCCATTGTGGAGGACATCAGTTGTCATAGCTGTACCTAACAAATGTTTGAACCTAACTTTAAAGGGAGCAGCCAGCAGCAGGCGGAGGAGCACAATTACTCCAGTCCTGCTGAAAGTGGTAAGAGATACATATCAGTCATGACAGTTTACTAATACAACAATCATAAAGCAGTACACAATCAACTCTCTAAACTTACTTTATAGAGCAGCCAGCAGGCCTTCTTTGAAAGCCAGGATTTCAGCTGTGGCACTGCTGCTGAAAGTGGTAAGAGATACATACTTTATCAGTCATGACAGCTTACAAATACACTAATCATAAAGTTGTACACAATACATTCTCTTACTTTATAGAGAGCAGCCAGCCAGGACCGGTTAACCACTGAAATTGTTAAGATATACATATTAGTCAGACTGTTTACAAATACAACAGCAAACTCTAAAAATGTAGGCCTACACAGTAAATGTTTAAACCTTGCTACATAGACGCCACACTGGAGGACACAGGAGGACATGGGAGCACTACTGGACATGGGAGCACTGCTGGACAGAAATATGGTAAGGTATTCAGATGACTCACTCAAGACATATTACTTTGGTAGAGGTTTGTGTTTTGTAGTAATGTAGCCATGATGCAACTCAAAATCTTTGTGAGATATGTTCAACAGTTGCTCTATAATCCAGAATAGTCTCCCCCTTTACACTGCACAAAGAAAGAGGAATGATTATGCCAATATTACAAATCCCCAACTGTTTTATATTGGACTTCCAACATGGCAAGGTAAACTACACAACCCAAACCTCTACTCAAGTCTAGTTGTGCTTTACAGTTTACAAATCTAACAAAACGATTGAACCCAGTGTAAGACATGTTTGATTATTACCCAATAGTATTCGTGACCATGCCTTCACTGCCGGTGGCACACGGGGGAGGATAATTGTCACACGCCCTCCACAAACAAGTGGTGTACACCATGTGGGACCACCCACTCCCACAAGCGGTGAGATATTCAGATTTGACACAAACTTTTTGAAATACAATATGAATTCACTCCTGCTCAATATAACACATCATTCAATCTTACTTCATAGTCCGCCCGGCGAGTCCAGCAGCGCTGGGAGCCCCGGGTCCCTCAACAGCTGCCATTCCGTCCCAGCTGTTGTCTCTTGGGATAAGGGCACCCACTCCCACAACTGGTGAGATATTCAGATTTGACACAAACGTTTTGAAATACAATATGAATTCACTCCTGCTCAATATAACACATCATTCAATCTTACTTCATAGTCCGCCCGGCGAGTCCAGCAGCGCTGGGAGCCCCGGGTCCCTCAACAGCTGCCATTCCGTCCCAGCTGTTGTCTCTTGGGATAAGGGCACCCACTCCCACAACTGGTGAGATATTCAGATTTGACACAAACGTTTTGAAATACAATATGAATTCACTCCTGCTCTACATAACACATCATTCAATCTTACTTCATAGTCCGTCCGGCGAGTCCAGCAGCGCTGGGAGGTCCGGGTCCAGCAACTGGTGGTCTCCAGGTTTCTGGAGAATCCTCTTCTGCAAGTGGTAAGACATTCAGATTTGACATGAAAGTTCTGAAATACAATACAAATCCACTTCAGCTCAATATAACACGTAATTTACTTACTTTATAGTCCACCGCAGGGCCAATTGTAATCTGGGGGTAGCAGCACGGGGACCCCGAGATCCCCCACCACCAGCTGCTCGTCCTGTGCCAGGGCCAGTGGCGTGCACAGACATTTAGAGGGGCAGGTGCTCAAGTTAAAAAAGGGCACCTTGTGCAGCGCGTGGAACCGGCCGGTTGCCTTAATCTATTTTGGGCGGGAACCCCTTTTGGTGTTAGCATTATGTTATACTTTAGCTATTGAAAAATAGCAGACCTACAAGCTCGGTGGCGCGCTATGAGCTTGTAGGTCTGCTATTTTTGAAAAATCCAAAAAAAAGAGAAAAAAATGTTTTTTTTTTCTTTCTTTTTTTCAAAAGGGCACATTGCCAAAAGGGCAGGGGGTGCTCTAGCACCCCCTAGTGTCTATCTGTGCACGCCACTGGCCAGGGCCACCCACTTCTACAAGTGGTAAGAATTCAGACCTTACATGAACGTTATGTAATACCAATACCATCCAAAATCAAGTTCTGTAATACAATACAAAATCCAGTGCAGCTCAATATTGCAATATTGTTCAATGCTTTAACCTTACTAAATAGCATCCAGTCGAAGGAGGGCCAGGAACACTGTGGGCGGACAGGAGGAGTCCCAGTCTCACGAAGCCCCAGACGTGTTCGAGCAGGCTGTCATGGCAGAGCTCCAGAACAGAGATGGGACAACTCATTTTGGCATGTACATGGCCCACCAGCTCCGGGACCTGGATCCCCAAACCAAAATGGAGACAGAAATGGAACTCGAGAGTCATTTACAGAGCCAAATTTCCAGGCACATTTTAGTTTTTAGTTTTTTTTCTTGGTAAAATGCCCTTTTTTTTTACTTTTTTTGAGGGGCACTATCTATAATTTAATCATGTTGCAGGCAAAGTCTATGGCCTTTGATTTTTGTTAAAAATAAAAATATTTGAAGACTAGACCGTTTCATTTGTGATTTGCTTGTGTGAAGATTGACAGATGTTACAAAACCGATGGGTAACGCATCAGTTTTAAAGGTTATTTTTTTATACCTCAGGTCTTTACCGATTGTCTGCTAATAGGTGAGTCAATTTAGGAAGAAATATCCCTTAACCCCAAAACAATTGATACACAAGGTTTTTCAATGGATTCTGGTAGTATTGGGCATGCTAAATAAAATAACATACTAAAAGTCTACCAAAATCTACTCTCCAGAAAGCCGTCATTTTCAAGATTGCGTCCAAGACGGAGTTTAAAATGGCCATATATCAAATGGGAAAACATTTTCAAAGTAATTTTTCAACTTATTCTAGTACCTCTGGACATGCTTAAGAACAAGTTTTAGGAAAATATACCTTTGGGAAAGGCGTAATTTCCAAGATGACGTTAAAAATGGCAGGCTTATAAAGCGTATTGTAGTGCCCAAAGCCCTATACTTCTGGCACTACTGGTTACTGACGGTTAGGAGGTTGTTCAGACGTGTGCTCTCTATTAACTGGTTACTGGTTACTGACGGTTAGGAGGTTGTTCAGACGTGTGCTCTCTATTAACTGGTTACTGACGGTTAGGAGGTTGTTCAGACGTGTGCTCTCTATTAACTGGTTACTGACGGTTAGGAGGTTGTTCAGACGTGTGCTCTCTATTAACTGGTTACTGACGGTTAGGAGGTTGTTCAGACGTGTGCTCTCTATTAACTGGTTACTGACGGTTAGGAGGTTGTTCAGACGTGTGCTCTCTATTAACTGCAGACCAAACGTTTTGTTGAGTTGATACATGATATTTATTCTCACCGTTGTCCTATACTTCAGTAAGAAATGAATACATAAATAAACCGTCAAACATAGATATTATAGTCAGACCACAGCTCCTCCAACACAGTTTAAAACAGTGTGCAACACCTGTGCTCTTCTTCTTCTTCTTCGTGGGGTTTTATGGCGGTTGGCATCCAAATAGTTGCATTACCGCCCCCTTCTGTTACTCTCACTTTTCTCACTTACAGTCTATCCCATAAACCAGTTTCTTTAATAAATCTGATCACCGTGCCTCTCCCTGTGTTATCCTCTGCTGCATCAATTAACTTATTAAAAGTGATTTCTTCAACTCCCACTCCCCTCAGCTCTTCCACCATACTCTCTCTTTCTCTCTGGTACTGTCTGCAGTCCATAATGGCATGCACCACCGACTCCTCCTCCTGGCAGTGTTCACATAGGCCTGTAGGGTGTTTGCCCATCACCTTCAGTGTTTTGTTTAACGCACTGTGTCCCATCTTTAGCCGTGTTATTATCACTTCCTCTCTTCTACATCCATTACTGTTCTTTCTACTTCCACCCACTTTACTTTGACTGTTGTAATAATGTCTTCCTTTTCCTTCTCCATCCCATCTTTGCTGCCATTCTTCCATCACCGTCTTCCATATCACTGATTTGGCCTCCGCTTTACTTATACAAATTTCCACCTCTATTTCCTCACTTAGCAGTGCTTCCTTGGCTAACATATCCACAGTTTCATTTCCCTCAATCCCCACATGCGCTGGTACCCACATGAATTGTATTCCCACTCCTTTTTGGGTCAGGTTATGGTGCACATGAAGCACTCGGTACATTAGGTCTTCTCTGCACCTTGATCTGAATGTCATCAGGCTTTTCAGTACCGAGCTCGAGTCTGAGCACACCACCACCTTTCCTGGTCTTGCCTCCTAACACCTGTGCTCAATCAGGGACTAGGCTTAAATACCCTGGGTAACCATGGCAACTTTGGCCTCGCCCATGCCCTGCTGTGATGTCATCAATATATATACCATTTAAAATCAGTAGACATCGTATGGATCTTACACTTATAAACAGCTATACTGTATATCTCAATTGAAACGAAATATACAAAAGGTTTTTCACTTGATTCTTGTACCTGTAGACATGCTTATGAACATACAAAAGATTTAGGAAAATACACCTTCCGGAAAGGCTTCATTTTCAAGATGCCGTTCAAAATGGAAGCTGGCACCGCTATACTGAGGCCCAATCCCAATTGCCTCCCTCAAGCCCTGAGCCCTGAACCCTCATTGGGCCTCATTGGGCCTCATGCGCCAATAAGTTCCTAACTTTTCCTCTTACATTTCTTCCTAAGTGAATTCCTAAGAGAGGTCTAGTCAAATGCATGACGTGTTCTTAAAGTGCCAAATTGTTCGCACCTGCTGTTCTTAAGTTGATGAATTCCAAAGTGGAAGCGCGTGCCCGTCTATCATAATTTGCATAGGTAAACGCCCTTAATTCCCCATAAAAGGGCACCTTGCCGGCAGAAAAGGAAAACACTCAAGAGACGAGACGAAATCAAACGAGACGAAATACAAACTAATTCAAGTTCAACTCTGAAAATGCCTAAAAGCAAGGAGAAAAGGGCGAAAAAAGGCCCCGAGCCAAAAAGAAAGAAAAATTGGTCCAGCTCCGAAATGGAGGTACTTCTACAAGAAGTAGAGAGAAATAAAAAAATATTATTTAGCAGCAGCAATTCGGGGTTCAAGGGGACCCACAAGGCTAAATGTTGGGGGGAAGTCACGGCAGCGGTAAATGTTGTCTCGAGTGAGGGGCGTACAGGAGCTGATGTTAAGAAAAATGGTTCGACCTGAAGTCCGAGGCCAAAAAAATTATTTCCCACTATAGACGGGAGACACTCGTCACGGGAGGTGAGTAGGCTATATGCTGCTAAATGTCTGACTGTATTCAGTTGCTGTTTTTTACATTTCTGTCTAATAAACTTTTCAAACAAACAGGTGGACAGGGTCCTTCCAATCTGGAAATTACAGACCTGGACGCCAGAATTGGGGACATAATTGGCGAGACGGCAGTGTCCGGTGTTCCTGGCACAGAGGGCCTGGATTCAGGCCTAACCACCATGACACTGCCGTCACCACCTCCCGTCTCAGAACCCGATGGTAAGCTTTAATTTCATGTATTTAATTTCATTTAATGTATGGTTTAAAATATTTATTTTACCCTTTAGGCTACTTTTTAACAGATTCCATAAAATGGAGCGTTCCTGGCTACAACAGCAATTTGTGCCTCTGGTGCTGCATGTGTAGGTCTAATGTCATTCTAAATTAGGCCTATCTTTTTAGAATTAGTTTTCCCTGGCTTCAATATACATAGGTCTTGCAGGCCCACGTGTTAAAGTGTTCCCTTGTTTAGTTAAACATTTTCTTTTGCTGTAGCGGTGCGTAATTGAAACCCCACAAATAAAGGTCACTAATGGTTTAATTGTATTACAGGACTAACGCTGCAGCTATCGTCCGAGTCGGATGGTGCAGCCACTGGACAGTCTCGGGACTCCCAGGATATAGAAGTTATAGAACCAACGCTGTCGCCCTCGCCATCCTCCTGCAGTGGTACTGTGTCGGTGTCCAGTCGAACAGCACCACCCAGGTCCCGTCCGCAGCCTACCTCTGCCCCCCCACGGGTACTAACCGATGCGGTACTCGATACCCAGGAGAGGCTTGCTTGCTCAACTGAGAGCATAGCTCAGTCGCTCATCGAGATTGTCAATGTTTTAAAGGGAATTGCTGCCACACAGGCCAGGATCCTAAATGAACTAACTGACATAAATGTGAACTTCACACCTTAAATAAAATGACTCATGTTCTGAATCCTGGTGTTTTTTATTGGGAAATATGAAACTGACAAATTAGAAACGAGCAATTAATTGTTGCAAAATGTCGTTAGCATGCCTATCATCTGGTCCCATGAGTGGTTCTTCTGGTGCGTTATGACGCGCAGCCTCTTGTGGCAGTGGGGGAATTGGCACACCACGTTTCATTGCGATGTTGTGCAAGACACAGCAGGCCATGATCATCTTACAAACCTGGGGAGGGGGGAAACTTTTCAATTAATCCAGATTGCTAATTTAATATTACACTTAAATTAACGCTGATCATATAGTCTATATAACGTTTTTGGAATGGTAAAGCAAAATCTGTTCTATTTCAACATACCTTCTCCGGTTTGTAAAGCAGTTTGCCTCCTGCTGTGTCCAAACACAACCAGCGTACTTTCAGGATTCCAATTGTCTGCTCGATTTTTGTACGGGTGCGTGCATGAATGTCATTATATGACCGCTCCTGGGCAGTCTGAGGTCCGTTGACTGGTGTCATTAACCAGGGGGCCAGCGCATATCCACGATCTCCTAATAAAACAAGACAAGTTATAATGATATAAACCCATTGGTGCAGTCATTTATAAATTATAATTAATTTAAAGCATCATTCTACAGATGCATAGCCTGGCCCTACACGAAATACATACCAATGAGCCATGCGTCTCCAGCAGCTCCTTCTTGAAAGCGCATACCCACAGAACTGTTCTGTAAAATAAATGAGTCATGTGCTCCTCCGGGGTACCGGGCGACCGCATTCAGAAGGTTGTGCTCGGAGTCACAGATGACTTGTACATTTATGGAATGGTAACGCTTACGGTTGAGGTATGGGTATGGCTCTGGAGAGGGTGCCTTGATGCATACGTGCGTGCAGTCTATTGCGCCGATGGTGTTGGGTAGGCCAGCAATAGAATGGAATCCTCTCTTGATGGGGATCTGTTCCGCTGCTGTGTAGGGAAACTGTATGTACTGCGGGGCCAGTTTTATTAATCCATCCAGCACTGGTGGCATGATGCGGCTGATGGTTGATTGAGAGATGCCCACCCTGTCTCCCAACACCGTCTGGAATGTGCCAGTGGCTAAAAAGCCCAAGGTAGAAAGTACCCGCACATGTGTTGGTACTGGGTTAGAGCGTCTGGTGTGGCTCCGCAGTGCTGGCTCCAAACTGTTACACAGCTCTAACAAAACAGCTCGTGGTAGTCTAAAGCGTGAAAATAAATATTCATCACTTCGGGCAAATAAGTCAATATGGTCCTGAAAAACGCGTTCTCTCCCGAGGGCACGATCTGCGATATCTTGCAGCAGCAACAAAACTGCCATTGTGAGTTGATGCAGGCAGAAAGAGGCCTACTTTGGTCCTTTATAAATACCAATGATCAATCACTAATTAATGGCCAAAATTTACATAATTGATGTAAGTGTTAACGTGTGTGTGTGTGTGTGTGTGTGTGTGTGTGTGTGTGTGTGTGTGTATATATATATATAATATGAAATCGTTATTATTATTATTCGTCATTAACTGAAGAAACACAGATAATAAATTATTTTTACACAAACATGTGACACTAAGATGAGACATAAAGGAAAAACAGCGCCCTCTTTAAGTCAACTGAAAGAGGGCGCTGTTTTTCCTTTATGTTTAGATTGCACTTAAGAACACAAAAAACACCCTAAGAGTGCTCCACGGTGTGCGTAGATTCTGTTCTTACCTACGAACAAATCACAGCTAAGAAAACATTGAGGGATCCCAAAACCTTCTTAAAAACTTCCTAAGTGGGTCTAAGAACAAATTTCCTCTTAAGACGTTCTTAAGAACCGTTGGCGCATGAGGCCCATTGACTTTAGTGACGTCAGCTGTAAGTGCTTGAGGGTGAGAGGCTGCAAGGGCTCCAAATTGTTGTGAAAGAAATGGGACAGCACTTTGAAGATGAGTCCGCCATTCATGACACTTTGCATCACTTTATAAAAACTGCCCTTATTCACAGCCAGTGCTTACCTACATGCTTCGCGTATTTATACATGTCTATCACGTCTATTTTAGTATTTAAGCTGATTGTTTTATTATTAGTTTCATAAATACACTTTCCTGTGTGATAGGGGTTGTAATATTAATATATAATAATATGCATTATAAATTGCATTTCCATATTCTTTTACTTTGCTCATCAGTCATTTCTCATCATGTTTCCCTTATTATTATTATTATTATTGTTATTAAATATATAGCCTATCCTTCCATTCCGTCTCCCTTTGAGAACAGTGAGAAAGCACTATTGTGTTTGTTGACATTCCAACCGCGATGAATAACTCATTTGCATACTTAAATGATTGACGTTCGGAGGATCCCCCTCATTCCCCTGGTAACGCTATGAACTGTGGGTAATTTATTTGCCAAAGTCAGCTAAAGCAAAGATGGTCTATGTATGAAGATGGGCCATCTTCATTGGATCCACTAGAGGCTAAATGGTACACAAAGCCTACAAATGGTCTCCTAAATATAGTAGGCATGGTTTGCTTCTCCCCGACCCCCACCCTCCCCCCCTGACAACAACACTGTTTCCACACTCAGTCTAGTAGGTGGCGGTAATGCACCATTTAGGTTTGCCAACCGCCATGAAACCCGATAGAAGAAGAAGACAACAACACTGACAAGTCATTTAACAAAGTACATTGAAAACAACTGACAAGGTGTACTTTTGAAATAGTCGTTTTAGTTTCTCGAAGACCTCCAACCATATAAATTCATGATTCATTAAAAAGTCTCTCCCTAATAGAGTTGTAGAATGGACAATAAAAAACAAAATGCATTTCATTTTTCATTTCCTTTAGATCACACAGACTACATAATCTATCCTCCTCCACCGTGCCTACATATCTGCCTGTCTCAATATGCAGACCAACTATGCCAGCTCTAATTTGGGCACATAAGGATCGTTTCTAATCGTTTTAAATATGTCCATTCATTTCACGTTATAATATTCACATATTCTCATCTTAAATATGGGTCCAGAGCCCCCTATGTGTTGTCCGTGAAATTGCAGATGGACAGAGAGAGGCTTCCGGACTCATCTCAAATCTCGCGAGAGTTTGTTGCTGGGATAAAGAAATGTCATTAACAAAGTAGATTTTCTCCTGATTTGTCTCGCTAAAAGAAGCCATTTTACTATGAATATTTTGTAAATATTGTGTGCCTTGTGATGATTGGGTCCAGTATTTAGTGCAGTGACCATGGAGTTAAGGAATGGTTCAGATGCTGTGTTCACGTTCATTCTCCCATTGGAAATGAATAGACTCCAACATTCTTCCCGTCTCCTAATAATGTTACCGCCCACCTCACGCAGATACGGGAAGTAAGCAAAGTTGGCCTCTCTTGCTAATTCTCCTCTTGGGCTAAAGTCAGCATCGATGCTGACTTTGGCAAAGGGCACATAAAGGGGTGGAGCTGAGCCCTCACTGACTTACCGATTTCAAATGGGACATCCCTCAAGCCCTCGCAGACTTCACATGAACGCGCAGCTAAGTCAGTTTTGGGCCTATACTGTATATCTCAATAGAAAAAATTGATACAAAAGATTTTTCACTTGATTCTGGTAGTATTGGCCATGCTAAATAACATACTAAAAGTCTACCAAAATCTACCTTCAGGAAAGGCTTCATTTTCAAGATGACGTCCAACATGGCAGCCGTGGCAGCCAGCCAAGCTTAAATTGGCTATACTGTATATCTCAATAGAATATATTTATATTAATGATTTGTCACTTGATTCTGGTACCTGTGGACATGCTTATGAACATAACACAAATCTAGGAAAATATACCTTTGGGAAAGGCTTCATTTTCAAGATGGTGTCCAAAACGGCGTCCGGGAGCTTAAAATTGCTATATCTCAATCCATCTTGAAAATGAAGCCTTTCCTGAAGGTAGATTTTGGTAGCCTTTTAGTATGTTATTTAGCATGGCCAATACTACCAGGATCAAGTGAAAAATATTTTGTATCAATTTTTTCTATTGAGATATACAGCAGGGCTGGACTGGGACAAAAATTCGGCCCGGGCATTTTCGCGTGAATTTGGCCCAGACCGGCCCACCACAACCAGCGCGCAGATAGGCAACATAATATTATGTGGCCCCCCCCCTGCACTGCACCGCCGGGGGGGGTCAGGGGGGGCGCTACCCCAGAATGGCAGCACGCCCGGACCTTTTCTGGTGGCCTGCCGCCTATTGGCCTGCCTGCCTGTTTTTTTTTTTTTCATCATGGCGGCCCCCTACGGTCGCGGCCCACCGGGAAAATGCCCGGTATGCCCGGTGGCCAGTCCAGCCCTGATATACAGTATAGCGGTGCCAGCTTCTATTTTGAACGGCATCTTGAAAATGAAGCCTTTGCGGAAGGTGTATTTTCCTAAATCTTTTGTATGTTCATAAGCATGTCTACAGGTACAAGAATCAAGTGAAAAACCTTTTGTATAATTTCTTTTCAATTGAGATGTACAGTATAGCTGTTTATAAGCTTTATAAGCCTGCAATTTTTTACGTCATGACGGCTTTCTGGAGAGTAGATTTTGGTAGACTTTTAGTATGTTATTTAGCATGCCCAATACTACCAGAATCCATTGAAAAACCTTTTGTATCAATTTGTTTGGGGTTAAACCTTATATTGATTCACCTATAACTAAAACCCAGAAGAATCCAGATTTGTTTCTAACAGAAATCTATCCTTGAACAATATAGTGGGTTAGTGCTTAACCACTTAAACCCTAGTCTAGTCTTTGCCAAAAAATAGCCGCTCTACAAGCTCACAATGCGTTGCATTGTAAACTTGTAGATGGGCTATTTTTGTCTAATGTTCCCCCAGGCTATAGACCACTATGGGTTCAAGTGGTTCAAAAAAGGACCATAAAGGAAAGGACTGTTGTTCAAAGGCTAGGATTATGACCCGCCACAGTGGCGTCTGATTAGAACCTGAGCCGGGATGTTTAACATGTGTCATTGGAAAGATGGTGTAAGGAATCTAGTAAAGGTACCTGGAGTGGTCAGATACATTGGCTCGTATGGGTTGAGGTGTGCTTGATCGTGATCGTCTACTGAAGGTCAAAGGTCTTGAATGTAGTCTTGAAGAGGTCGGTGTCCTGTCTTGGACAGTCCCCCGGATCCTGGGACTGTTGTTGGCTATATGGAAGGTCTTGTAGATTCTTGAGTGTGTTGGTTGAAATATTTTATACAAGGGGAGGTCTGCTCCTTTTATACTATTCTGCTGAACTTGTTTGGTCATCCTGTTGATGTGAGAGGATGTGTCGTCTTCTCTATGTATGGAGATCCAGCTGATGAACAGTCAGTAATGTCGAGGTTAGTCAGCTCCATAACCATATATGGAGATCCAAGTAATGTAGAATCAATGTCAGTAGTACTAACTTGGCAGGCAACTATGATAACCTGACAAACCATCAAGATGATGTGAGACTCAACAAACTTTGAACTACTTCTGTGTAGCTCATCGGTTTCTAAACTACATTTCTCCCAGCTAGGGTAGATTTTCCATAGTTCAAACCATTTCCATGGTGTCCTTGGTACTTTAAGGTAGCTAAATTCACACTGACATGACTAAGAAGATGACAGAATTAAATTGTTACAGTGGGAGAAAATAGCCAATCCCACTGCAGTCATGGAAATCCAAATGTGTTGCATTGGTCAGTTTTTTATTGGGCAGCCCTTTGAAGCGGTCGGAAGATTAGAATGGTGCTGTATGATTGTAGTCTTGAACAGAACCTTGACTTGCAGGAGGGAAGCCAGGCGGTGAGGGCAAATGTCTGTCGCTCTCACTAAATTCCTTCTGGGGGGGTGAGGAATGAGGATGCTTGCTCAGTGGGGTGTGGAACTAGGATGAATAGTGTGGACTGGAGCCTCCCAAATGTGTTACTTGCTCATGGTGACACTGCTCACTGTCAGTTAAAGAGGTTTAGACTGGTGCAGGATCACCAATGTGTCCGTACTAGGGCTGTCAAAGTCGATTAATCGCAATTAACTCACCGTTATAATTCACAATTAATCGCATAATTAGCCTATTTGTTTTAGCTATATGGCCTACATATAGTTTAGGCTTTCCATGTCCGTCAGCATGCTCCTTCCCAGCAAGCACGTTCAGGCCCAGAATAGATCACCTGATTTCATCTGTCTATATATAAAATAATTATTTTTAATATTGTTCCTTTTTTTTCCATTGCCCACCAGACCTTGTTACTTCTGTATTTGTCAAATAAAAAACATGCATTTTTGCATAAAGCAAAGCATTTGTCTACGTCCATGGTAATGATAGGTGTGCCAATATATAAATATTACGAGATATCGCAATACTTCCTCCCGCGATGAATAATCGATACACTTTATTATTATAGGTAAAATGGGCCCAACTTTAAAATACATAAAACATATTGGTGATGATGAATAACTGGAATCGGTCCTGGTTCATTGCATGTTATGCTCAGCACTTGAATGTGTTCATCTTATTTTGTTTGTTTCTTGTCAATTACATTTTCACTACATATTTTAGGGGTGGATTGATTAGTTAGTACTAGTAGTGCCCATTGTTGTGGACAGACAAGTTGTAGACTAGTTATTTTACTGTTTGGGGGAGGCAAGATTCATGTACATATTGGCCAGTTTGTGACACAGAAAATCTTGTAAATTGTGAGATTATTCCAGATTTTTGCCTTTTATGTTTTTTTTCTTCATTTCTTGCAATCTCGCAATATATAGAACATCGTGATATCGTTATCGAGGGTCTAATATCACCATAGTATCGTGAGGTGCCCATATCGTTCCACCCCTAGTTGATGAGAGCATTAACAACTTGAACAAATATGCGATTAATTTGTGATTAATCAGATTAAATATGTTTATCAATTGACAGCCCTAGCACTCCATACACAGACAAATATGGCTATGGCAAGACTTCTCCATGTCCGTGGCAAATATTTGAGCAAAGCCAGTGTAGTTACTGTCTTGCCAGTCTCGAGGTATTTTTTGGAATGGGTAGGACATGGATGTATTTTTTGTGGAAATAGCCTAGCCTACTATTGTTTGAAAAAGGTAGCTGCTTTTGTATGTCTATGACATGAGGAAGGAGGCATGACATGCCTGAAGAAGGCCGAAACGTTGCTATGACTCTTTCAAATAAAGTTCTTGAACCAGCAAGTGGCGGTGTGCGGGTCTCTCCTCCTTCCCCATAACGTTTGCTGTACTGCCAGGACCTATACGCACCTGCTATAAAATTGAACCGGGTGTGCGGAAGTCATCCCTCGAATAAGTATGTCTATGACAAAAATAAAGTTGCATAAAAATGTCCACCACAGTGAGGACCCTAGGACTGCTGGCATCAAGTTCTCGCCTACAGCCTCCCTGGGTGACAGCAGAGTGACTCCAGTACCAGCGAAATGTAGAAGTTACTGGGAAGGTGGAAGAACTTGGGATGAGGGAAGATTTAAAATAAACAGGTAAAATGAGGGATGTCATAGTGGCTAGATTCCCTTCATGGAGGACGCCTGTGCGTTTGTGTAATGTGGGGAGACACTGTCCTTAACAGATGTGGGTCAGGAGGGTCCAGTCACATGGAGTCCAAGAGAACTAGGGGCCCAGTGGTGTACATAGGTTTTCAATGTAGTGGGTCCTAGGACCCAGGGGTGGTCTTTTAGATGGGTTCCAAAGACATTTTATGAGTCGCCTCGCATGCTGGCATGCGCTGGCGTTTTTGCCGGTGTTCTACTCCACTCGCTGTCTGCGTCCAACATATCAGCTTTTTAAGCAATTTTAAGCTTCACCTTCCTAAAACCCTCTTACAGCCACGATTGCTCTGCTGGCCTATTTTAACTTTATCATACTTTCGTAACGATCAGTCCTCCCGATCTTGAGTTACAGCGAGGTTTAGCTGGCCTGTCAAACACAGGCGTCAGCGCACCGTGACAGCTAGCCTGTTTTGACAGCTCGCTAGCCGGGAGCTATAACCTTCATCTCAGCCAGCACTACCTCAGCTACGGATGACAAAAAACACCACCATCGCCACATGATCTGACTCCGTTCCAACTCACAGGCCCCTTGGTAAGTCCCGCTCCTTGACTATTGACTCCTCATCTGTACTTTGTCTCTGCAAACTGAGCCTACTATCAGCTGTGGGCACCCGTTGGTGCCCTCGCCTGTATGTACTGCCCTGTGTCACTGTCCTGGTTTAACATCTAGTCTGCTATTCACCACCATATCCTGTCGCTTTCCAACTTTACTGGCCACAGTCTGTTTTCTTTCCTCAGCCATCGTCATCATCATCATCATCATCACCACCACCACCACCATGACACTCACCTTATCTCCTGGATGCGACAGCTGCCTCCACCTGAAGAGGAGAGTGTCGGAGCTGGAGGGCAGAATTTCAATCCTCCATCAACTAAAGAATGATGAGCTGTTCCTGGATTCATTCGATCATGTTCCCATTCCTCTGCCCCCCGACCCCGAAGCCAGCCCCTCCGCCGAGGAGCTGGATCTGACTGTCCCCGGCCACCGGCCTCGAATGTCCCCGCCGGCGCTCCCCCTCCAAGACACGGGAGTATGATGCGACTCTCCCCGCCGATGGATTTGCACGTCCCCGCTCCAAGGCGATCAGACAGTTACTCTCCGTCTCCCCTCCATCCAGGAGGGTGCGAGGCAAATAATCACACCCTCGGCCAGCTCCACTCCTGGACCCTGGACAACGGTCCCTCGGGGGAAGCATGGAACGAAGTAGCCCGTCTCCGGACCCCCCGGGTTGAGCTCCTTTGGACCCCTAACCCGTAGGGTCCGGTCTCATCGACTTCAAGCGACGTGGTACGCAATCTGACTTACCCTGACTTACCCCTGTGCTGCGCTGTGGGTATGACGCTGACATATTCCAAAAGAAGCATATGAGAGCTATAGGAGACAACGAACCCTCTGACCCACCCCCGCGAACGGCGCAGAAGCCGTTAAGTATTTTTAATGTTTGTTAGACCGTTTTGGCAGCTCTCTTCCTTCCTTCCTTGACTTCCTTATTGACATCCTATTGTACCGCCTCCAGCACCGTGGCTGGCTACCTGCGACAGAGGCAGGAACGCGCAGATAGCCAGTTCCGGCGCTCGGAGGCGGGTCCGGAGACGGGCTAGGAACGAAGCCTCTCTCACACGCACCGCCACCCATATCCATAACTAACTCATTTTCTCTCTTGGACATAAATGAGTTCCCCACATTAAATCCGAGCGCGTCGTCCAACCACCCGCTGCCCAGTGTATCGTCCCCTGTAAGTCCATCCACCTCCTGCCAGAAACAGCCACGTTACAATGTTCTAAAATCCGCTGTAAAGCGCCGCTCGGACGGTCCCCCAGGGTCTCATCCCTTGAAGAAACCCACCCTCTCCAGCACCTGGAAACCGCTTGGCAAGAAGGCTCTACAGAAGCCCACCTCCCCCGTAGTTATTGAAAATAACAACAGTAACACCACTCCAACTCGACCCCCCGCACTGCATGTCCGCACACCCACCCCACCACCCCTCCTGTTGATCCACCCCACCACGGTCATTATCGGTGACAGTCAAATCAAATGTATCCGTTTTATTAATTGCATTACGCACTGTTTTCCCGGAGCCACCACAGCCAAACTACTCGATAAACTCCACGGTCTGTTAGCCTCACTCCGACTGTCCACGCTCCACTATTGGCTTCAATTCGCCTGCCATTCACACAATATAAACTATATATCCAACTTTTTCCTCTTCTGCAATCGCCCCCACTTCTATGCCCGTGACGGCCTCCATCCGAGTCGTTTTGGCTGTGAAATGCTAGCACACAATTTACGGAACTCACTAGCAGCTCAAACACTACCTGATCATTGACTATCGATCCCAGCTGACCGGCCGGCTCACCACCAGAACCATCACCTGACAACCCGTACCCACTATATCGCCCCCTGCTGGCCGGGCGGACCTCCTACCACTAGTCTCGCCTTATTTTCACCCATCAATTTTATTTCTATTAATACTCACACACAGTATTCAATCCCTGTTCAAATCAGCCAACGACCGCACTATAACCCCAAATCCCACGGAATTAAGATCAACAACCTAATGTATCCACCCTGCCCCCCCTACATTAATCCACCACAAATAGCCCCAATCAACACTAGATCCTTAAACACACCACATGTTCCCACACATATAAAACCCATTCATGTCCTTGTTTTAGACAGAAAAATTATTAGCACTAGTACTAGCACTAGTTTCATTATTGCCTCTCTTACTTCAAGAACGGACGATTAAAGCATTACTCAAGCTGCTTACACTTTATTCACGTAGCATGTTTATAGTCTGGCTCTCTGTCACTCGAGCATGTTCATTCTGCTGCCCTGGTGTTACACTCTAACATGTCCGTGTGGAAACACGTAGCCAACTAACAATCATATTGTTACATCCTTTTTCTTTTGTTTTGAAGTGTACTCTTATTCAAATAGAAAAACGCAATAACATCAACAACATCACCGAAAATAATGTCACCTCATCTGTAAGCTGTAACAAAAGACATTAGTAAAACACTATTTTGTTCATCAACAACTGAAAATAAATCATTCTCTGAGCAAGTTACTGTGAAAAATAACAAATAGAAATGTTCCTCACCAAAATACTCAAAGGCAAAAAACTACAAAATATATTGAAATACTTCTCAAAGGCAAATATTACTCCAACCATATTTTCATTCAACATGTCAATACATTTTTTTTTCTTTAGTCCAAAGTCACAAAAGTCACATCATTGTCTTTTTTTTCCTTTTTGTAAGTCCAACCAAAGTCATTCGTTGTCACTCCGTACCGTCAAAGTCCTAGTCACATAGCAGCGACCACATATCAGCGTGTATAGTCCTGCAAATACTTTGGCCTAACAACAGGTCGGCCAGACCTGGTAGTCACAGTCTGTTGTGTGTCACTCATTACTCTGTCAGGGGTCGCAACAGTGTCCGGTGCTGTGTGAGTGTCAACAGTCACTGTACGGGCTGTCACACACTGTGCCCTGGTCCCGCCTCAGATGACGCCGATTCCTCCGTAGAACACATCCATTGTCCAATCGTATCGAGTAGGACCTGTGGTCAACAGGCTCCACCACTGTAGCCCTCCTCCAGGTTGTGTGTGGTTCATATGGCTGAACTCTAACACGGTCCCCCTGTCTGAGCATGTCCATATCCTTAGCCGTTCTGTTGTAGTATTTCGCTTGCTTCTCCTGCCTGTCGATCTGCTCCTGTGTTGTACGTCTCACCTCAGGTTGTAGAAGACTGTCCCGAGTAGTAGTAGTGTTCTGGTCCTCTGAGTCTGAGTCTCTGTCCCGCTGCCTTAGGCTGAGCTCACACCTTTCATGCAATTCTGTGCTCGTTGGATGCTCGTTGGATGCATGTTGTGTTGTGTCATGGCCGCCCAATGTATTTCCAATGGAGGTCACATGGTTTGACCCAACATTGTGTTGTGTGAGGGGGAGGGGCGTTTCGACTGCGCCCCTCCCCCTCACACAACACAATGTTGGGTCAAACCATGTGACCTCCATTGGAAATGCATTGGGCCGCTGGGCGGCCATGACACAACACCCAACGAGCACAGAGAATTGCATGAACCGTGTGAGTGCACCCCTAGCTCTCAGCATCAGTCGTTTTGCCGTTTTCACAGCAGACTCTGCCTTCCCGTTGCTCTGTGGGTATCCAGGAGACGACGTTTTGTGCTCGAACTCCCACAGCTGACTGAAACGCCGGAACTCTTCGGACGAATACTGAGGGCCGTTATCCGAAAAAAGAAAATGCGGAATCCCCCGACGGGAAAAGTGAGCCTTCAGCTTTCTTATTACAGTACTTGACTTTGTATCAGGAAGGTAGTCAACCTCCCAAAAGTTGGAATAGTAATCCACTGTAATGAGGTAATTCTTATTGTCAAAAGCAAACAAATCTGTACCGACCTTGGCCCATGGCCTACCTGGTACTTCATGTGGATGCAATGTCTCCTTTTGTTGTTTTGTGTCAACCGATCTGCAAATGTCACATTTCATTATGAATGTCTTTATCTGTTCATTCATTCCCGGCCAGTAGACACATTCTCTTGCACGCCTGAGGCATGCCTCCACCCCCAGGTGAGAGGAGTGAATCCGGTGGGTGATGTCCCTTTGCAGCGAGTACGGGATGACAGCTCTCTCACCTCTGAAGATGATGCCATCCTGCACACTCAGTTCCTCCTGAAATGAGAAGTAGTGCATAATATCCATTGGTGTGTCTTTCTTATGCTTAGGCCATCCATTCTGAATGGTGTTGCTCAGTTTCTGTAGCGTTCCATCACTTTGTGTAGCAGAGCGGATTGTGCTCAGCCTCTCTTCAGAGATAGGCAAGTAGGCCACCATGTTGACTGTCTCAATCTCAGCTTCCACTGTGCTTGTAGATGAGCTCTCTGGTAAGTATGCTCTGCTCAGTGTATCTGCAAGCAACATGTCACGACCTGGGACATAAATTACATCAAAATCATATCTCTGAAGCCTGAGCAGCATACATTGTAGTCTCTTTGGCGCACTCAACAGCGGCTTCTTCACAATGTTCTCCAAAGGCTTATGGTCACTTTGTACTGTCAATCTCCGGCCATAAGTATATTGATGGAATTTTTCCATGCCATAGACAATAGCTAAACATTCTTTTTCAATTTGGGCATAGCCCCTTTCCGTTGGTGTCAGTGCTCTGCTCCCGAATGCGACTGGTGTTCCTTTCTGAGTCAGTGCTGCTCCCAGCCCCGTTTCCGAAGCATCACACTGCAATGTCAGTTCCTCTGGTGGGTCATAGTACTTCAGTACTGGTGCTTTGGCTATATTTTCCTTCAGCCTGCTGAATGCTTCTCCATGCATTTCTGTCCATTCCCACATATTCTCCTTGTGTGTGTGAGCCGTCTCAGTACCTCACAGTCATCTGACAGGTGTTTGTAGAATTTAGAAAGATAATTCACCATGCCCATCAGTCTCTGTACACCCTTCACGCCATTGCTCAAGCTGCTTACACTTTATTCACAACGTAGCATGTTTATAGTCTGGCTCTCTGTCACTCGAGCACGTTCATTCTGCTGCCCTGGTGTTACACTCTAACATGTCCGTGTGGAAACACGTAGCCAACTAACAATCATATTGTTACACCTCACACCGTGGTGTAGTTCTCCGAAACCTTTCCACTTTGACAAGAGAACCTCCACAACCCAAATGCCCCACCCCAGTTAAAATGGCCCTATTTAATGCAAGATCCATAAACCAAAAAACTGCATTTCTTAATACTTAATACTATACCTTAGATTTTTTATTCCTAACCGCAACATGACTCAACACAGATGAGTCCGCCCCACTTATAGCAGCATGCCCAGCAAACTATTCATTTTTCAGTTCACCTAGATCTGGACGTGGTGGGGGCCTAGCTGCTATATTTAGAAAATATTTTAACTGCCGCCTAGTTAATACTGACCACTACTCCAGCTTTGAGGTTAAAAGCATTAAAGTGGATTCAGAAAGTCCACTATTAATTGTACTTGTGTACCGCCCACCAAAATCCAAATGTCCATGTCTGCTGCCTTCACAAGCCCCTAGCAAATGATTTTATCCACCTAATCTAGTCCTTTAACTTCTCACCCCTTGACACTGGTCCCACCCACAGGCTGGGTCACACATTGGACCTCGTTTTATCCTATGGTTTCAACACTATTAATATGAGAAAAATAGCCCCATGTCTATCTGACCACTACACCATTTTATTTGACGCCGCTCTCCGCCTCCCTTTATCAAAACCTCATCTCCCAGCTCGCCGCTCACGTTACTGTAACTCTCAAACTGCCACACTATTTTCAGAGGCTCTCATTGCTGCCCCAAACACCCGTATCATTGAGGCCTTGCCATCACAAATGACCACTGAGGAACTTACTGCCCTATTCAACTCCACATGTGCCACCATTTTAGACACTGTTGCTCCCATAAAAGAAAAAAATCTAAGCCCAAATGCTCCCCCTGGCTTAACGATACCACCAGAGCCCTGAGAAGGGAATGTAGAAAGTCGGAGAGGAGATGGAAATGTGACAAGCTCCAGATCTCCTTCGACCTAATGAAAAACAACCTCCTCAAATATCAGGAAGCTATAAATGCAGCTCGTACAACATACTTCTCAAACCTCATCTCCAATAACTCCCATAATCCACAGATCCTATTCAAAACCATTAACTCTGTTATCCACCCTCCCCCCAGCACTAACCTGGACATTTCCACTGCAAAATGCAATGAGTTTCTTCAATTTTTTATCTCCAAAGTCAACAACATTAGACAGAATATACCCCCACCCACTGACCTATTGACCCCATCAGTCTGTACCTCCACATTTCACAGCTTCCTTCCCATCACACTCCCCACCATTATCAAGATCATCTCTACCATGAAACCTGCCACCTGCCAACTAGACATTGTCCCCTCTGCCCTCCTGAAAGAGGTCGCTGAGACCGCTGGTCCCAGTATCCTCGCAATAATTAATAGCTCCTTGTTCACTGGCACAGTTCCGACTTGCTTTAAGCACGCAATAGTTCAACCCCTCCTGAAAAAACCCAACTCAGACCCCTACCTGCCCAATAATTACAGACCCATCTCCAAATTACCATTCATGTCCAAACTACTCGAAAAAGTAATTCTCACTCAGTTAATGCCATATCTCCAGCAAAACAATATCATGGAAAAATTTCAGTCAGGTTTTAAAACCCACCACAGCACAGAATCCGCTCTTCTGAAGGTCCACAATGACCTAATCCTCTCTGCTGATGCTGGGGACTGCGCTGTCCTACTGCTGTTGGACCTCAGCGCAGCGTTCGACACGGTGGACCACACCATTTTGCTGCAACGCCTGCAGTCCCATGTTGGGGTTCACAATACAGCCCTGCGCTGGTTTGAATCCTATCTTAAAGATAGAAGCTTCGCCGTAAACATGGGCAGCTTCTCCTCTACCCCCGCCAATCTCTCCTGCGGAGTCCCCCAAGGCTCCATCCTAGGCCCCATCTTGCTCTCCCTCTATATGCTCCCCCTTGGCCAAATTATCCGACAATATAACATCTAATTTCATTGTTACGCAGACGACACTCAACTCTACCTCCCCCTGAAACCCAATGACCACTCCACACTCACCAACTTAAATAACCGCCTTACTGACATTAAATGTTGGATGGCACAAAATTATCTCCAACTGAATGACAGCAAGTTTGAGGTCGTACTATTTGGTCCACCTGATTCCACTACTCAAATCCAAAACAATCTCGGCACCCTCTCCACTTCTGTCAAACCCCATGCCAAAAACCTAGGAGTATTTTTTTACTTTAAATTCGATAAACAAATTAATGCAATAGTCAAATCCAGTTTCTTTCACCTCCGCTACATCTCCAAAATCAAACCATTTCTCCACACACGACCTTGAAATAGTCATCCACGCACTAATATCATCCCGGTTAGACTACTGTAATGCCCTCTACACTGGGATTAGTCAGTCATCCCTGTCCCGTCTACAACTTGTTCAAAATGCAGCAGCCAGACTCCTGACCAGCACCAGGAAGAGAGATCACATCACCCCTGTCCTGGCCTCTCTCCACTGGCTGCCGGTCCGGTTCAGAATCCAGTTCAAAACCCTCCTGTTTGTATACAAAGCCCTTAATGGGCTGGCCCCCTCCTACATCACCGACCTCCTATCCTACCCCCCCTCTACCAGGACCCTCAGGTCAGCAGACAGGGGTCCTTAGGGGTTCCGCACACCAAAAAGAGGCTCAGGGGCGACCGCGCCTTTGCTGTCGCAGCCCCCACACTGTGGAACAACATTCCCCTCGCCGTTAGGTCTGCGCCCTCCGTTGAGTCTTTTAAATCACAACTTAAAACATTTTTATATTCACAAGCCTTTGCACCACCGACATGATCTTGCACCTTTCCTTTTTAGATTACTTTGTCCTATTTGCCTGTTTTTTTTACTATTGACGTCTTCTGCACTGAATTGTACTGTATTGTATTGTATTGTATTGTATTCCACTATATTCTGCCTTGTGAAGCACTTTGGTACAATGAGAGTTGTTTTTAAATGTGCTATATAAATAAATTTGATTTGATTTGATTTGATTTGATTCTTCAACAACATTAGAGTCTGGCATCCCAGGACCCCCAGAGGGTGACAGGATTTGGTCCTTTCTCAATTTAGTGAGTCGCAGGATGCAGGCTATTTGCAACACTGCGTGAAGTATGCTGCAGCTTTCATTTGCTTTGGTTGGATCGCACTTTGTCTGGAACCTCCCCCTTGAGCTTTCCGCCATGGGTGACCCTACCAGGAGCAAAGCTCCAGACGGCATAACTCTCAGGTTCATTGGAACACACAAGCTTCTCCACCACTACAAGGTGGCGATCCGAGGAGAAGAAAAATGAAATAGAGAAGAAAAATGAAATGAGGGTAATGGGTAGGTGAGGATTAAACATAGTTGTCCTGCCATGACACAACACCGGCTGGTGAGTTGAAGAACTCCACAAAGTTACTTCTCACAGCGCGAGCCTCTTCACCTGGATCATTGTTCCCAACAACCCTTCCCATTGGGTGGAGGGAATCTGGAATCTCCTCTGCCACGTCGGAAACCAGATGACTGCCGGTGCCATCTGAGGAGATTATGCAGGACAGTGATGGCTCTCACAACCTTCTCTGCATTCTCAGGGTTCAGCTCAATCACTGTGTGCAAGACGCGGAACTGTGAAGCCATCACGCCAAAGGTCATCTCCACCATCATCCGTGCACGGGACAGACAATAGTTGTAGATCCTCTGGGAGTGGGTCTGGAGGTCTCTTCCAGGGACTGGCCGCATTAGGTCCTGCCGCAGAGGAAAGGCTTCATCTTGCCACGAAGACATACGGGACAGGTCCGAGGTGCTCAGTGTTTGGGAGTGGTTCATCCTCAGGGAGGTTCAGTGTTCCGTCACCTCAGAGCTTCACCAAACGCTGATGCCCAGAGGATGCCGCTGTCGTTAGAACTGCCATAACCTCCCACATCGACCATACGGAACAGGTAGTTGGCATCAACAACAGCCAGAAGGACGATGGAATACTGGCCTTTGTAGTTGTAGAAGCGGGCCCCTGAACGTATGGGTGCCTGCATGACAACATGTTTTGCCATCCAGTGCACCCACACAGTGAGGGAAGTTCCACTTCTGTGCAAAAACATTGGCTGCAGCTTTCCACTCCTCCTTCGTTGGCACAGGCATCAACTCTGGTACCAAACACTCCCAGATGGCTTCAGCAACGGTAGGCACGATCTCAGCCACAGTGGATCTGTGAGTTGTATTGGTAATGGGATTAAGGTTTATGACCCACAACTCCACTACATCTCTGAGGCAAATAATGTACTTTTTGATGGCAATTATTTTACAAGTTAACCACTTGAACCCCAGCATCCCTATTCAGAGAAAAAGGTTTTCCAAAACAGTTGATCTACAAGCCCCCATATAATCGGCGAAATCATCTGTTATCAGCCCGTTTGAATGGGGCCAAAATGTCCATACTGGCATCCTCACCACATAGCCTGGTCAAGGTTTCCCCCTGGTGGACGTGTAATTTTGGTGCATGATGGAACTAGGAGCTACTAATATATACTATTCTCTGTCTATCAGGACGTAACTCGAACGGCGCTGAGTCGGGTCTGGTGGCCTTCGCAACGCTCGGCACGGCGACTCGCTCGGCTGGCGCCTCGCTCGGCGGTGCCTCACGTAGCTCATGGCCACCAGACACGGCGCGTCTCCGTCAGGACATCAGTGATAATGACAATGCTACAATCACTGATAATGACATACTGAACAGTGAGGATGCCAGTATGGACATTTTGGCCCCATTCAAACGGGCTGATAACAGATGATTTTGCCGATTATATGGGGTGATACCAGTCGAATGGGGTGCACAATATCACGTGGTGTGAGTTTGGATAACGGCTATTTGGGGCAAAGACATTTTGGGTAGTGGGGATAAAGAACGTGAATAGTTGCAACTAAATCAATCTGTTTTTTGAGGGGCCCTATATACAGCTTTTTGTCTTTAACTCGTGTCACATTTGCCAACTTAATTCTGTCCCAACAGCCAGGAACCTTGGTGTTGTCCTGGACAGTCAGCTCTCGTTTAAAACTCACATCACAGCTGTCACTCGATCCTGTAGGTTCACACTCTATAACATACGACGAATTAGACCGTTCCTCACCCAGGAATCAGCCCAGCTCCTAATCCAGACAACAGTCTTGTCAAAACTTGACTATTGTAATTCGCTCCTTACTGGCCTACCGGCATGTGCACTTAAGCCTCTCCAACTGATCCAAAACGCCGCAGCTCGTCTGGTCTTCAACCAGCCAAAATTCTCACATGTCTCCCCCCTGCTCCGCTCCCTGCACTGGCTCCCAGTCGCTGCCCGCACAGAATACAAAACTCTGATGCTGGCATTCAAAGCAACCAAAGGTATGGCTCCCCCATATCTTGCAAGCATGATTGAACCCTACAAACCCTCCCGCGCACTCAGATCAGCCAACGCAGGAAAGCTGGAAGTACCCTCACTAAAAACGCCGGGACAACGCTCCACACGTCCCAAACTCTTCTCCCTTCTGGCCCCAAAACTGTGGAATGCACTCCCCGTTGCAATCAGAACTGCAGCATCACTCCCAATCTTCCGCCGTAGTCTGAAGACCCACCTTTTCAGACTCCATCATGGCCCATAGCACTTATCCTACCCCCTTAGATAGCACTTTTTAGACTTAGATAGCATTTGAAACAGACTTATAGCATGTCATGTAGACAGCACAATAATTGCATTGTATGTAGTCATAGCACATCATAGTACATATGTATAGCATAGTATAGTATATATGTATATTTAATATGTATAGTGTCATTATATAGATATGTTCTAGTTACGTTCTTAGCTTACGCATGTTTCTTGATAAATGCATTTTATATATGTGATGTATTCCCATACTTTTGTTCTTGCCTAATGTAAGTCGCCCTGGATTAAGAGCGTCTGCTAAATGCCTAAATTGTAAATTGTAAATTGTAATTCAGCTCGGGGCTTTTATATATATATATATATATATATATATATATATATATATATATCTTACATGATCATGGTGAAAAGATGCATTTTAAACTGTATCATGGTAAAAGGTGTGATTTTTAGGTTTCAATTGGTTAATGTATTTCTTTATAATAATGTAAATCTTCAAAGTAGTAGTAATAAGTATATTATAACAATTAATACATTAACCAATTGAAACCTATTTCATGGTTTCATCCTTGGAAAATATCCAGGCTACAGGCTCACAATGCGCTGTAATGCGACAAGCTTGTAGATCTGCCATTTTCAAATAGGTGATAGACACATTTGGATATATTTGAGTACTCTTACTTAGGTACTATAATACATGATGTATATTTGGAAGCCAAGTAAAGTTACTAAACCTACCTCAAGTTACTAAACATACCTCAAGTTGGGCGACTGTGGCTCAAGAGGTAGAGCAGGTCGTCCAATGATCCATGGGTCGGCGGTTCGAATCCCGGCTCCTCCTGGCTACATGTCGAAGTGTCCTTGGGCAAGACACTGAACCCCAAATTGCTCCCGATGTGCTGGTTGGTACCTTGCATGGCTTCCGCCGCAATCGGTGTATGAATGTGTGTGTGAATGGGTGAATGTAATGCACAATCTATGTAAAGCGCCTTGGATAAAGGCGCTATATAAATGCACCATTTACCATTTACCATATGGGTAAAGTTGAGTTAGTGCTTTCATGTGAAATGTTAATGTACCAATTCTGCAAACTGTTAATAAATACTTCAATCAATCAATCTGTGGAAACATGACTTTTACGTGTGACTTAATATTTTCTACATTGTGCTATTGCTACATTTATTGAAGTAAAGAATCTGAACCAAAATAAGGTAAAGACTAAAGAGCCGAATGACAGTGTGGAAACATTAAATACATGCACCATGCCTCACAGTCAGGGTTGGTGAGTTGAAATTATGTGAATACAATGCTAATTACTAAGGCATTTGCCATTTACAGTCTCTCCACCAGTGTCTTGATACAAGACGGTTATATTATATGTCTTCGATGATCTTCAAAATAGTGTTTGCACTTTCTCCGTTTTTGCTCCATACATCTGCATAAACATACACATTTCCAATATAAAGGGCTAACTCTATGGCCACGGATGTTACAATCGTACACGGCCCCTTAGGGCCCCTTAGATGTACCCGTATATTCCATATTATTCAATAAAAAGGATTGGAATCCGATTGGTGTTCATTTGCTCATAGAGTTATAATGTATCAGAGTGCAATACACCCCCCAACCGATAGGGTCGCGTAGTTGAAAGCATACAGAGAAAATGGCTACCGATCGGATTAGAATCCTTTTTATAGAACAATACAAAACATATGGGTACTTACGAGGGGCCGTACACAATTGTAACATTCTTGGCCATGGGGCAAGCTGGTTATATTTGAAATCTGAAAGTGCAAACACTATTTTGGACTAGTTCGCCCGGACTGATGGCTTTCCGGTAAAAAGTGTCTTGCTTCCTGATCTGTTCCTTCACCTTGTCCAGCACCCAGTCGAACTGCTCCACAGAGAGCCTGAAGTACTCTTGGAAGCGTTGTTCGTCCTGGCATAGCTCCATCAACAGGTGCAGGTACTCCCCTTGTTCTGCTTTTCGCGTACCGATCGGATGGACCCAAAACCTCCTCCGGGGTCTGGCCCTGTTCTCTTCAGCCTCCGCTGCCCTCCTCATCCTCATCCTCATCATCATCATCCTCCTTCTCCTTCTCACCGCCACCAACGCCAGAATTTGCCTGTTTGTCAACATCTTGTCAATGCCACTCCCACTTCACCAACCAAGAACTAGAGAACTACACGCCTCAAATAGGCTTCCGTGTGCGTCCCCTCTCGGGACCGCCCAAAGCCCCGGAAGAAATCAAAATGTCAGCTGCGCACAGCTTAAGAAGTGCGCGGCTGTCGACCGTTTTGCGCTAAGGTGTGGAAAGGCCTACACACACTGTTTCCACACCTAAGCGCAAAACGGTCGACAGCCGCGCACGTCTTAAGCTGTGCGCAGCTTATTTTCTGAGTTTCTTTTTTTTTAAAAGACGTGCGCGGCTCTTTAGATAGTGTGGCAGCACCTACACACACACACACACACACACACACACACACACAGCTCTAAAGTCTCAGCTTAGGCTATAGGCTACTGTACATCTGCTATTTTTTTAAACATTTGTAAAAATCTTGAAAGTGTTTGTAGTTGTTACACAATTCTACTCTATGGTGCCGAGGACCCCAACAAAGGAATTATACTGATTTGTAATGCGCTTTTGCAAAATCGTGGGTGGGTTCACCTAAAAAAAAAAGAGAACTAGAAAGGTCACAATTTTTCAAAATTGCAAAGTGTGGTTGCCGCAGTTGCTTACATAGGCCCCTCCCACTAATGTTGCCAGACAATTACAATGTTGCGTCACCCCTGTGATCATGTGTAAGTAATTCTAAATGGCGGAAAATCTATCATAATAATAATAATCTATAATGGGCGTGGCCTGGGGAGATGCGTCATGACTCAAGGAATCCAGGGATAAATAAATTTGATTTTACGACATACGGTTGAAGAGTTATAAGCCAAAACGTAAAGTGGGCTGTTATAGCGCCACCATGAGGCCGACCGATAACATTATAGGTTAATTAATTTTAGTAATTATTATGAACCTACCCTCCAAGTTTTGTAACTATAGTGCTTACAGTCTCAGAGGAAAGAATACTTGAATGTGATTTTTCGCATTTTCCCATTCATGTCAATGGGGAAATGTAATTCACTAATAAATGAATATCAATTAAACTATACAACATTTCTCTTAACAAAATGCAAGCACACCATTCCCGATGAAGCCGGTCAATTTGAGATATGACTCAAGTGCGTGCTGCCAAAACTGTGGGAGGAGTAGCGTATCAAAAAAAAGGTTACTCTAGTGGAATAATAAAGTGTTACAATTGCAATAGTCTGGTTGCCAGTTTAACAGTTCAAGACTGATCCAACATCACCCACAGCCACAGACTGACCAGTGTTTAAATACTGGTTTAAATAACAATTAAAACATTTGGAAGCAAGCCCAAATAACAACCCCAAAAAACACAACCCGCAATTACCAGTATTTACAAGCACCTTTACAGGAAAAACAAGCCCACAGTCACTTATAATTTAAGCGGACATGGTGACACTGCTACTGACAGTGCCAGGCAATAGGCCTATCTCACAGCCCCCTTTCCACGCCCACTTCCGGTAGATAGTGGTGTCATTTAACATTAGGCATTTACACTTTTTTTCTCTGGAGAATCTAAGTACATTTCCTAATGTTAAAATGTCAAAGACCGATAATAATATGAAGAAAACATATATAACAACATATGTAACAATATACATAACATATATATGTATATATAACATATAAATACATAACATATAACATATAACATATATATGTATATGTATATATGTATATATATATATATATATATATAACATACAACATATATAACAACTCAAATAAGTAGAATAAACCATACCTTTACAAAACGGTAGTTTGTGGCTTGTGAAAATACCTCTTTTAACATGGAAGCCTATGGACCGCAAACAAAATAACACCACTAGCTCCAAAAGGGGGCGTGGAAAGGGGGCGGGGAAATGCTGTGAGATAGGCCTATTGACCTATAGCTAAGCCCTCGGCCCCTCCCCAAACTGCTATGGTCCAATCACAGCTAAGCATAACATGGGTTAGACAAACCTCTCCACCAATAGTTTTCTTATATGATAAAACATTGTTTTATCATATAGGGTATCTTCATCAGGGTATCTTTTGAGGCAGCTAACAAGTTGGATTTGCTTTAGCTACACATCACTGGCTTCCATTGACAATTAATGGTAGACTAGAATCTTTTCATCTGCCTGACTAGAATCTTTTCATCTACCTGTCTGAAGGCAGCAAAATTCCTGTTTAATGGGGAGCTCTAATAATAATAATAATAATAATAATAATACAACTGTATTTGTATAGCACCTTTCGTGACATGAAATGCAGCTCAAAGTGCTTTACAGAGCAATGGAGTAAAAAAAGAAAATCAAGGAATAAAACATTAAAATAATAGCAGTATGCAATACAGTGAGGATATTAGTGAAGTGAGTGAGTTGGTTGAGAATAGAGGCAGCTGAGACTGACAAATGGACGACAGGATTGATTACCACCCCAAACTATAGTCTCATAATCCACCTATCATGGTCTTTGTTATACAGAACTATTGTAGGTCAAAGTCACTTAGGCCTATCTCCAGAAAAAGGCGAGAAAAACATTGGTGTCCATCTCCTTCTCAATGCACTACTAGACAAAAGCAACCATCAGCTCCCAGTACTAATGACACCTACCATCAGCTCCCAGTACCAATAACACCTACCATCAGCCCCCAGTACCAATGGCACCTACCATCAGCTCCCAGTACAAGAATGGCACCTTCCATCAGCTCCCAGCACTTACAATGACAATCTACCATCAGCTCCCAGCACTTACAATGACACCTACCATCAGTTCAAAGTACTTACAATGACATCTACCATCAGCTCACAGTACTTGTGACATGCTACTTATAGCCTACGCTGAATATGCCGAGTGGTGCCCAGAAATGAAACCTGAATCTTGGTGGGCAAAGGAGAGTGCACAACCAACTGAGCTGCATGTACAGTTAGTTATCTTAGTTGTAGCAGAGTTTCTTATGACTTTTAAAGTAACGATCGTCACATTAGTTATAGGCGATTTTGCTTCCTGTTATTTGGGAAGTGAATTTGGGGTTCTTGAAAGTAAAAGACCCCTATTCTATGGCTGGCAGTGAGGGACATTAGACTGAATGACAGGAGGCAGTCAAAGTGACCCCATTATTGCCCTTGACGTTGACGTAATTAATCGTTAAAGTTGTTCAACTAGCCGATCTACATCAACACGTTGTGAGCTTGTAGATCGGCTATTTGAATTTTTTTCTTCTTCAAAATAGTAAAAAAGGCAAAGAAATTTAGGGATAAAGGGTTTAGCACTGGCGAAAATTGGGCCCTGTGTGTATGTCTTGCCTAGACCTACTACATAATGTGCTGTCATCATTTGATCGTCCAAACAACAAAAGTCAGCACACAGTGAACACACCGTGAACAGTTTTCATTCATTTCATGTATTTATTCTTTCCGAACGAGAAAAGACAAAGGAAATAATATAGCTGCAAGCAGCGATAAGGCGGGACCAAGAAAGAAGACAATACGCAATAAGAACAATATGCACAAATAAGACTCACGGGCTGAGTTGTTGGTACCCGGATTTGAACCAACAACCTTGTGGTCAAAGGGCAAGAGCTCTACTGACTGAGCAACACGGAGACAATCAGTTACTCCATTGTAAATTGTTTTTGATGACAATTATGTGTGTCCTTGTTTTGGTCATGTCACTATCCATTACTACAGTGTGTTAGCTGTTCATGTTTTCACGTACAAACTTCTCTTCAACTGGGATTTAAGTACTGGTCCATAAATTGTGTGTAGAACGTTTCACGCAAATCTCTCAAAGATCCAGGCAGAAAATCACGTAATAAGCAACTGCTCAAAATGGCAGGATATCTGAGGGTGGAGCTTACTTGTCAAAGTGACAGATGTGTTCCCCATGAGTCAAGGAACATGTGGAAAGAAGTGCCATGAATTTTGGCCTAACAAAGCATGAGTTATGACTGTTCAAAGGTTTAATTTTCAAAATATTGCTATAGCGCCCCCCTTTGGCCAATTGGAGTAAGACTGCTTTCAGTGCCATTTGGCATGACCCTCTACTATACTGTAAAGTGACATAAGCATATGACGCTGCATGGATGTATTTTTTCACTTTCATTTTAACTGCTTTTCATATAATTCAAAATGGTGGGTGATCTAAAGGTCAGAGGTCAAAAGTCAGAACCCGGAAGTTGTTCGTCATGAGGAGACATATATGTGTATCAAAGTGTCATTGCCAACGGTCAAACGGTTCATGAGATTTGCATGTTCAAAGTTTGCAATTTCAATTGAGTGCTATAGCGCCACCATTTGGCCAATCGCCACGGGCTTCGCATAGTCACCGTTTGGCATGGCCCTTTACCAGATTACCGCGTTTCGCGAAAACCGACTGCACAGTTCAGCCAGAACAGGTATTTTTGTCGGAAGGAGAAGAAGAAGAAAAAACACAAAAACAATAAGTGACCCAAGTCACTTTGTGACTTCTTGGTTCCTTAATTAAAGCAAAAGGAAGCGTCCAAAAAAAAAAACAGTGAACACACAGTGAACAGCTAGAGATTGTGCGGTCAGAACTTTATTGCATACATAGAAATATGGCTGGTCACATGAAATGTTGGAAATACCAAAAAAGAGAAAAGCAATACAACAGGAACACAAGAACTGAGTCAATCAAGGTGAATGTATGCATTCAAATATATTGTAACTTGTCATTGGCATCCAGCAACAAATTTGTATCAGTCCTCAAGTGCATCTGCAGAAAATAGTTTTGACTGAATCTAGAGCACAATCTGTGTATTTCTTTCTTGCACGAGTCCTGACAGTCACATGAGACACTTTGACTAGTTGTCGCCACAAACTGTAAAGGGCTTTTCCCCTGCATGTATCCTCATGTGTGTTTTTAGATTATTCTTTTGTGAAAAGCCTTTGCCACAAACTGTACACATAAATGGTTTTTCCCCTACATGTAACCTCATGTGTGTTTTTAGATTATTCTTTTGAGCAAAGCCTTTGCCACAAACTGTACACATAAATGGTTTTTCCCCTGTGTGTATCCTCATGTGTATTTTTAGATTATTAGTTTGAGCAAAGCCTTTGCCACAAACTGTACACATAAATGGTTTTTCCCCTGTGTGTATCCTCATGTGTATTTTTAGATTATTAATTTGAGAAAAGCCTTTGCCACAAACTGTACAATTAAAGGCCCATTCCCCTGTATGAGTCATCATGTGTGATTTTAGATTAAAACAGCCTTTCCCGCAAACTGTACAAAAGGGTTTTTCTGTATGAGGTTTTTCCACCATATGAGTCATCATGTGTTGTTTAAGATTATTCGTTCGAATCATGTGCATTTTTAAATTAGTCATTTGAGAAAAGCCTTTGCCACAAACTGTACATGTAAAGGGCAATTCCCCTGTATGAGTCTTCATGTGTGATTTTAGATTACTTGTGTTAACACAGCCTTTACCACAAATTGTACAAGTAAAGGGCTTTTCCCCTGTATGAGTCATCATGTGTATTTTTAGGTTACTCCTGAGAACACAGCCTTTACCACAAACTGTACAAGTGAAGGGCCTTTCCCCTGTATGAGTCATCATGTGTATTTTTAGTTGACACCTGTAAACACAGCCTTTACCACAAACTGTACAAGTAAAGGGTTTTTCCCCTGCATGAGTCATCATGTGCTTCTTCAAATGTATCTTTTTACTAAACATTTTGCCTTTCTTCCCTGTGTCTCTCCTAATGGAGTGAGGTTGTTTAGACGATTCCACATCTTTGGAATCATCATCATCATCTGTGTTTCTGTCTCCTTTAACATGTTGTGTCACATGCGACTTAAGTGTTTTTAAAGCCGTCTGATTGACCACTCTGGTCTCCTCCTCCCACTCATCACTGTCTTCGGTGATGTCAGATTCAGAATGGTGTGAAGAGAGGTCATTACATGTTTGTTGTGATGTTCCACAGTCCTCTACATCAGCTGTTTTCATGTATTCAGTCGAGGTGCTGGCTACAGGCTCTGTATCTATGTTTTCATCATCACCTTCACTTTTCACAGCTAGTAATGTCAACGTTGACCCATCAGCCTCTTCTGGTCTTTGAAGTAGATCTTCCTGTTCCTCTTTAATGTGTGGAGCTTCTGGTTCCTCCTGGACCAGACTGGGGCTCCTCTCCTGCTGTTCGGGTGAAACCTCCTCTTTATAGACAGACAGGTGCAGGAAATCTAGGCAAAAGATACAATGAGAAAAAAAGAACAATTAATGTTTTAACTTAACAAAAAAAAGACTAATCTACATTTGATTGTCCCATTGATCAGACAGCTATACACACATACAACCTGCATGCACAAACAACAATCGTGTGCAAACATAGGAGGCAGCACACATTTCCCAGATCATTTGGTAAATACACTTTTTGGCGTGATTAACTAGGTTTCTGTTTTTTGTTTTTTTTTAAGAAATAAATATTGTGATCATAGTTCTGATGGGTTCAAATCACTTCTGGAAGAAAAACATCACTTGAAGGGAAATTATATACACCGGCAACCTTTGTTGGAGAAGGCAATTTTAAAAAAATGAAGCACAATGCAACAAACAATTATTCAGATGTTTAAGAGAAAAGAGGATAGCTAGGCAGGACAGTTCAGTTGGTGATAAAAGCATGACATTTGGCACAGATGACCTTCATATAACCCTAATTGATAATCAACCTCGGGCCACACAGAATTCCACCATTTTTCAAGATGGCTGCCAGTTTGCAATTGGACCTATACGTTTTGGACTATATCACTTTGCTAGGACTGTAAATCTTTGATTTCACCATCATTTTGATATAGGAGAATATGTTCTGGAGGTATTTCTACCAAATAAGATCAAAATAACTTTAGGTTTCAATATGGCGGCATGTTTTCCAATATGGCTGCCAATAAACTGCATATCAACCGTGGGCCACGCAGAATTCCTAAATTTGTCAAGATGGCCGCCAGTTTTCAAAATGGCTGCAACTGGACCTACGTTTTGGACTATAGCACTTTGCTGAGGCTGAATCTTTGATTTTCCCCTAATTTTGATATAAGAGAATATGTTCTGGAGGTATTTCTACCAAAAATAACATTAAGTTCCAATATGGTGGCATGTTTTCCAATATGGCTGCTGATAAATTGCATAAGTGTACATCTGCTCATGGTTAATCCACAGTTGGTGATACAAGCATGGCATTTGGCACAGATCACCTTTATACCACCCTAATTGATAATCAACCTCGGGCCACGCAGAATTCCTCCATTTTTCAAGATGGCCGCAGTTTTCGCCAGTTGAAATAGGGGCTGTATTTTTTAATTACCCCCTCATTTTTTGATACTATAGCACTTTGCTGAGGCTGAATCTTTGATTTTCCCCTAATTTTGATATAAGATAACATGTTCTGGAGGTATTTCTACCAAGTAAGATCACATGTACACCTTCCGAAAGACTAAAGCCCTGTCTTCCTTGGCTTGGCTCTCCCGCGCTGGCACATCTTGTCAATACAGGTGCGGCTGTTTAACTTTAATTTAATTTTAAACAGCATTTAGGAAACTAGAAAATGTATTAGCATTGAACCCCATGCTGAGTATCACAGCTATAGTGTCAACCAGTGTGCCCTGGTACTGCAATAACACAATAAAAACTTGTCAATTGGGCTTTTGGGATTTTTTAAACCTGTCAGCCATCTTCACAAATTGTGGAATTCTGCATGATACAAGGTTGATTACCAATTAGGGTGGTATAAAGGTGATCTGTGCCATATTTCATGCTTGTATCACCAACTGTGTATTATCCATGAGCAGAAGTACATTCATGCAATTTATCGGCAGCCATATTGGAAAACATGCCACCATATTGGAACCTAATGTTATTTCTGAACTTACTTCGTAGAAATACCTCCAGAACATATTGTCTTATATCAAAATGAGGGGGAAATAAAATAAAATGACAGTCTCAGCAAAAGGATATAGTCCAAAACGTAGGCCCTGTTGAAGCCATTTCAACTGGCGAAACCTGTTGGCCATCTTGACAAATTGAGGAATTATGCACGGCCCGAGGTTGATTACCAATCAGGGTGGTATAAAGGTGATCTGTGCCAAATGTCATGCTTGTATCACCAACTGTGGATTAACCATGAGCCATGAACCATGAGTAGTACAGTTATGCAATTTATCGGCAGCCATATTGGAAAACATGCCACCATATTGGAACTTAATGTTATTTTTGGTAGAAACACCTCCAGAACATATTCTCTTATATCAAAATTAGGGGGAAATCAAAGATTCAGCTCCAGCAAAGTGATATTGTCCAAAACGTAGGTCCAGTTGCAGGGATTTTGAAAACTGGCGGCCATCTTGACAAATTTAGGAATTCTGCGTGGCCCAAGGTTGATAATGAATTAGGGTGTCATAAAGGTGATCTGTGCCAAATATCATGTTTGTATCACCAACTGTGCATTAACCATGAGCAGATGTACATTTATGCAGTTTATTGGCAGCCATATTGGAAAACATGCCGCCATATTGGAACCTCATGTTACTTCTTATATCGTACTTGGTAGAAATACCTCCAGAACATATTCTCTTACATCAAAATGAGGGGAAATAAAAATATTTACAGTCCCAGTGAAGTGATATAGTCCAAAACGTATGTCCAGTTGCAGCCATTTTTGAAACTCGCGGGCCACCTTGAAAAATTTGAAATTCTGCGTGGCCCGAGGTTGATTATCGATTAGGGTCATATGAAGGTCATCTGTGCCGAATTTCATGCTTTTATCACCAACTGAACTATCATGTATTGAAAACAGCAATTTCCCGCCTAGCTAAGATGCAGAAGCTGTTAATGGGGTTAAAGAATGTTTTGAGACACGGGGCAGGAGGCAGGGTACTAGAGACCTGAAATGTGAGTTTTCTCCAGGAGGGGTCGAGATCCTTTATAGACGTACAACGCGCGTATCGATGTACCGCTTATACGTCTCGACGTATAGCTATAGGTCGTGATGTGCGGCTTATACATCTCGACTTACGTTGCGATGTATAAGTCCCAGGCGACTTTTCAGCGCAATTCTGTTTGATTAATCCAAAGTGTCCTTTTCGCTTGATAGCATCTACAAAATAAGTCTATATCTCACTGTCTATACATCAACTGAAAGCTGGGAGTTCAATGATTACACAGATATTTGAACTATTTCAAAATGTTAAGATTTGATCGATTTATGGCATAATGAAATAAGTGTCATCACGACGCACGTCGCTAAAATACCTCGCTGTATCTCGTTTTCTATGCATTTCGGTTTTCTTGGGGTAGCGTGGCATTAGTCTGACCGCTCATTAGTCTGACCCTTAACTGTAACCGCACTTTTTGCTGCATGGAGGTGTCCCTTATTTTAAACTCTGGAAGTTGGCAAACCTAGGTAGTCCTACAACAGAAGAGAATTAAAGAAAGAAACAAGAAAGAGACAAGAGCATGAAACTTACTGGTGTCCAGGTGGTCTTCAGGTTCCAGTTTAACAGAAACAGTCCAGGATGGTTGAGGAGAACTCATCTTCACCTGCAGGCTGGTCTCCACACACTGGTCTGGAATGAAGGAATAGAATAAGGACGTTGATTTATGACGAATAGAACTAGAAGTCACAATTTTGGAAAAATGTGTGGTTGCCGCAATCGCTTATATAGGCCCCTCACAATAATTTTGCCAGGCAATTACAATGTCACGTCACCCCTGTGATCATGCGTAAGTAATTCGGAGGGGATTTATTCTCCCAAAAATATTTTTTCCGCATCTGTGGCGCCCCCTATGGATGAAAATGGAATAAGGGCCTTTCTCGGCCCCACCTCTCTCCCTTTGTTTATATTGTGTTTTAGGATCCAAGATGGCCACAGGACCAGGAGGGGGTGGGGCGGTAGTGAGCGGGTGGGGTCGACATATGCCCTTACTGGGCTGCGTTCACAAATTCAAGACACCCGTCTTGCGTTTGTCTTGTGTCTGTGTTTAATGGCCACTCCAATGCATTTCCAATGGAAGCCCATATGGTTTGACCAAACATTTTGTTTGATGGGAGGGAGGGGGGGCAGAACTCATCAAAGCTGTGTTCAGACACAAGTCAGGTGTCAGACACAAGGCAAGTGTCTTGAATGCAGCCCAGTAAGGTCATATGTCGACCCCGCCCGCTCACCTCTGCCCCACCCCTCCTGGTGCTGCGGCCATCTTGGATCCTAAACACAATATCAACAAATTTCTGTGAGATTTGGACAAAATCTGTAGGAGGAGCAGGAATCTAGGGGAAAAACTTTTTGATTTTACGACATACGGTTCAAGAGTTATAAGCCAAAGCGTAAAGTGGGTTGTTATAGCGCCACCATGAGGCCGACCGAAATGATAAGTTAATTGTATGACATCCTTGTGTTTTGATTGATTGATTGAAAATTGTATTAACAGTTTGCAGAATTACAGTACATTTCAAGCACAAACTCAATACAAAGGCTGTTAACTGTGAGTGAACGACCCAATTAAGCATTACACTTGTTTACAACAGGGTCCACCATGTTCAATTCATCAAAACATTTAGAGACGTACAAATAGACACTTCTATATAGACAAAGAACAGTACAGGAATTCATCATAATGGAGGTAAAAAGGGAAAAGAAACATATACAGTGAGGGGAAAAAGGGGGGGGCGGTGGGGGGGGATTCAGATTTTACGGGGCCAGTTTCGAATTGCAGCCATCCGTAGGTGCCCTTTGAGAGCGGTTTTGAGATGTATGTATGTATGTATGACATGGCTTATAAATGTACATTGTGCATATCTAGCATTTATATAAGATAGATTTGGAATTAAGGACGTTACTATTTAATTGTTAATCACCGTGAAGAAATTAGTCCTATTAAACTTGACAGTTAATTATCATAATAAATCAAAAAGTCTGTGGTTCTATCACTGAGTGGTTTTCTGTGAATGTAATGCTGTCTGCGTTTGGCCAAGGAACGCACATACAAAGATGTCACTGCCTGGCCCTGTATCGTCAATGGTCAAATAAATATTTGACTAATGTAGAAATGTTCAAAGACAAATTGGAAGAACTAATGAATGGATTAAATGAAAATAAGACAAGAAATTTGTGGAGATACATTTTCTGGACACATTATATATATATATATATACGAATTTACATCTTATCCTGTGTTTGATAAACCAACTATAGTAAAGGGTTTTACCCCTTAATTACCAAGCCCAGTCGAATTACGACAACTAGCGCAACATTGATTGACAACATTTTTATCAATGTATTAGAGAACGATATCAAGAGTGGGTTAATAATAAATGACATAAGCGATCATTTGCCTGTATTTGTAACATTCAACAGTCAAATAAAGAGTAAGAAAGAGGAAAATTGTCACAGATATGTTAGGGTAAGAACGGAGGAATCAATAAATAAGTTAATGCATGCAAAAAGAAAAACAAACTTTATAGAGATTTTATGAAATACAGGACAGGTGTATAAAAATGAATTGGTAATCATAATGAGACAAGCAAAGAAAGAATACTATAACAAAAGGTTAGAAGAAAACAAAAATAATCTTAAAGGTACTTGGAAAATCCTAAATCAGGTAATAGGGAATAAAAATACATCCACAGATTTGCCCACTTATTTAACAAATGACAATAAGAGTGATCAGAATCTATTGAATGTGTCGAACTGACATATTGGGCCTATGACACACAGTGTGGCTTCCCCCCAGTAGGCTACCTTCACATTCAATAGATCCTGTGATCTTTTGTGGCCAGATGTAATTTATCGGGGTGTAGTAGGCAGCAGCAAATTAAAAAATAAATTAACAGTCATCTTTTACTTTCTCTAATAACAACCTAAAACATGAACCTATAGGCTAGGTTCTATTATGGCTACATACCCATGCCATAGGCTATATCAAACGTTTCTATCATGTACCATTGTGAAAGTATAAGCGGTCAAACCAGATTGTTGTCACAAATCCCCAAAGACAATGCTGCTTTCAGAGCCTAATATTTTCACAATGGTACATGCTAGAAACCTTTTTATTTTTTCAAATTACACTTGACATCCTAAGGTTTCATTTTATATATGGCAAGGATATGTAGCCCGAGTAGAAGAAAAATAAAAAGCTGTTTCTTTCAAAGAAATGCATATATGTGACCAGATTTGCCATATCTCCAAAACTGGTGGGTCAAACTGAACATATGTCAATTTGAAGCTATGACTCCCTGCTTTCATGACAGGACATGAAAAAAGAAATGAAAAAAAAGTCACATATCTTTGTATGAGCTGCCAGCTATAAGCATACCACATGTGTGCGTGCGTACACACACAGGTTTATTCAGGAGACACATACATTTTACCGGTGAAAGCAATGGACAGACACTCGGAGATGACACGCCGTGGATATGTTCTGATCAGTAGCCTAATGGCCACGGATCCAGCATACTTTTACTTTTATACATTTATTGTGGCCAGGGGTAGTGTGTTGGAGAAAACAAATACATTTTACCAGCAAATAGACACACGGAAGGAGGAGATCAGTGATGGATGTTTTACACGCATATTATTTCTACTTTTACATGCACGGGTGCTTTGTGGATCTGTTTGAAGTAGGAACGTTTAGTTCTCTTATCGGGGGTGTTGGTGTACCCCAACAAGCCATGCTTGCTCTCTCTCTCCCCGTTCTCTCGGAGCCGAGGGGCGGGGCGGGGTGTGTGTCTGTGGAAACCTGACACCCATGCTTGCTCTCTCTCTCTCCGTTCTCTCGGAGCCGAGGGGCGTGTGTGTGTGTGTCCGTGCGTGCGCGCATCTGTGGAAACCTGACACCCAAGCTTGCTCTCTCTCTTTCTCGTGTGTGCGGATCGCAGCTGTGAGTGTCGTTTCTTTTCTCTTTTCTCTAGGGGTGGAGTGTGTGTGTGTGGGGTGTGTGTGTGTGTGGTGGTGTGTGTGCGTGCGTGCGGATCACATGCTATGTGAGCTGCTAAGCTGGCTGGGGTGTTTTCTCATGCCAATGCTCCTTTGAAACAGAACTATACTTCGACCCTACTGCAGTGTGTGACCGAAATTAGTTCTATAGTTCACCGTAGGTCGGTATGTGACCGAGAGTCTGGGATTAACACAGAAGATGTGCAAGAGTTTAATTAAGCTATAATTAATGTAAAAGCTAGTTCACGGCTTTCTCGGGTTTGGTGTGCCACGAGACAAAAGGAGTTTCTCGTGTTCCTCGTTTCTGGCAGGCTTCGTGTTTTCTCAGATGTTTTACAAAAACGCTGCTTATCAACTAACCAGTCAATCGATCGATAAGGATATCAAAACTTATCAATGTGTGTAATATGTGGTTTTAGATATTTTAGATTTTAGTAGTGAGCCCAGTGTCCATGATGTCATGGACACTGGGCTCACTTCATTCCTGGACTATATGTTGTCTCAGTAAGACTAAGACAGCCCTCTCCCTATCCACAAGGAGGAGTAGTGCACCAAAGCATTATGGGAATTGTAGCTGGAGATTGGAAGCGTCGAAGTCACTTGAGTGCTTCCAAACTCCAACAAAATATCACAGCACGGAATTTATTGACAGAAAGTAGCTCAAAGCAATGTCTACGGTGGACGTTAATGAAATAAACACTCTGCAGTTTGAAAGAGGAAATTCAAGCTTTCCCTACAGCTGGTGAGTTTAACGTTGTACAAGCAGATCGGTAATGCAATTTGGATCAATTGGATGTCAACGGATGGAATTGCAACTCTAGATTCATCCCATTATTTAAAAAAAATCTAGTGTTGCAAATTGTGGCTAGGTAGGTATTGCGTATATCTAGTTTGCGTTCAAGCATAGACATGGTAACGCACCGACACCGTCTGCCTCTGATTGGCCTACCAACACTGCCCGTCTTGACTGTCCTCCGAGGTGGATATAGCTATGCTGGATAGTCAGATGCGAGGTTACTCCGTGGTTTGAAATAATAAAAGTACGGCATGATAAAAGAGAACTGTAACTCAGGGCTTAAAGTTCTCAGTCCTGGGGACTGATTTCAGTCCTGAGGATTTCATAGGGTTCATTTAATGAGATCAGTGCAGATTTGCAAAAAATCTTTTTCAGTCTTGGGATTTTTTTTGGCTTTAAGCCCTGTGTAACTTGTAACCTTTATTTTTGTAGAGAGGCAAACTAACATGCCGTTTGCTTTGATGGAATAATTGATTGAACATGTACGACGTAAAATGATTTGATTTGGGTGTGTTCTAAATAAAGTGTTTGTGTTGATTATTGTGTAATACATTTGTACGTGTAAACTTGAAACATTATTGTACTGTAAAAAGCTCTATTTTCCCTTCATCTTTATCCTTTTTAGTATAATAGTATTAGTTTACTATAATTAGATTAATACACGATAATCACACTTTATTTAGACAACACACAACACACCCAAATCAAATCGTACGTGTTCAATCGATTAATCAATCAAAGCAAACAATATTAGTTTGCCTATTCTAGAAAGAACGTACAAGTTAGAAGAAGGCTGCATTCTGTCGCGCGTGTCATTCTCTTGTATTATTCCTCACAACAGCGTACGCGTCTCGGAGGACATGCAGTGAAGGCCCAAGAGTACTGTGATTTGCGTGCGTGTGAACACGCACTCATCAATGACGCCACACAGGCAGGCGTGGTAAACGAACGGGGACAGTGATTGCATGCATTGAATTCAGCTGTTTGTTTTTTTTTGTTGAATATTTTATTAGGCAACATATAAATGCAAACAGCACAATGTACAGTCAGGCATTTGTTTTGTCCGAAAAAGGATTTCACCGAAGAAAGACCTTGCGGCCTTCCATTCGGGTCCCATCCACTCACACATGACATGAATAATAATTTAACACAGTAACAACAGTTGATATAACAGCATATAAATTTCCTCTAAACATGAAATATACAGTATGCACAGGTTGGGGGCGAAGTTAATCGGAAGGGGATTATTAGTATAAAGAGGCTGGGGCCTCCTCTCTCTTTGACCTGCTGATAGGGGAATTTTTAGGCCTGTCTTGAAGGAAGCCAGAGATTTGTTTGTTTTGAGGGATGGGGGAGGGCATTCCACACCTGGGTAGCAGTGCTTTGGAAGGTGAATTTGCCCATATTTGTTTTATAAATGGGTGGCACCAGATCGTTGTTCACGCTCCCTCTAGTATTATGGCTGTGGGTCACTTTTTTAAAGTAATTAGTCAAGTAAGTGGGTACAGAGGGCAAAGTTGCATTTACAATTTTGAATGTCAGGCTCATCTTCAATTGCTTGACTTCGTCTTCCACCCTGAGCCAGCCTATGCTGTCAAAATGCTCCGCATATAGGTGGGGCATGGGCCCTAGCAATGTGAGCAATGTGGTGACTATAGGACGCCAGTATAAAAGTGACACTTAGACGTTTGTGCGTCATTGGAGCCCATGTCTTGTGAAGCGGCACTCTGGGTGCGGGAGGTGGCCGTTCGCAGGTGTTAGTCTTGCCGACGGTGAAGACAGGTAGTGAGGGGGAGCTAGTTGCCATAAATCAGCAGGCGGGGAGACTACACCTGCGGTCTCCTGTAGTTAGATAGAGGGGGCTTTAGAGAGTGTGTGCTCACGTTGCTCCTCCGCAGACCTGCGATCTGAGAAGGACTGAACGTTAACTTGTCCGCACGTCACGTCGTCCGACACGCAGCTCCCCGGGGAGTTGGACGGCGTCACAAGCAAAGACCCCAGGGGAGGATCCGCCACCACGGCGAGTTAAGTACCCATATGAGGAGACATTGTATTGTGTATTGCCTGCATGGATGTAGACCTAGAATGCCTGTGATCATTTAATTAACTTCGTAAATTTTCATGTATCATAGGCATAGGGGGGGGGACTGGAATGATCGATGAACTGATTTTAGACGTCATCACCAATTGACAAGGGAAACACAAAAGTTTGGGTCACACAATTGGCAGGTGCCTTGCGATAGGTGCTGGGTAATTAATCACACCACCTGCCAATTGTGTGACCCAAACTTTTGTGTTTCCCTTGTCAATTGGTGATGATGTCTAAAATCAGTTCATCGATCATTCCAGTCCCCCCTCGCCCGGAGAGAAAGACGTCCGTGTGCATCTCTTGAAAAAGTGGAGATAATTTACTAAATACACGTTTTGTGCCAGAACTTTCACATGGATATAAAACTAGAGGACCATATTTCATTCCACGTTTTTGGAATTATTTAATGGGTGAGTACAAACGGAGCATTTATCACATTCAGGCCGCACACAATTTAATTCAACCAGGGACAGTAGCGACCGTTCTATGCCTATGATATATGAAAATTTACGAAGTTAATTCAATGATCACAGGCATTCTAGGTCTAGCATGGATGCACTGATTATTTAAGAGACATTGTATTTATATAGGCCTGCAGTTTATACCTGGTTTTACTATTGGTGTTAATGTTAATGTACTGTAATTCATACTTATTCTGCATACTATTTTATGTAACTGTCAAGCATTATAATAAAGCTCATGTACATTTGTACATTGTTGTCTGTGGTGCTTCCAGGGTTGATATTTATCCCTACAAGTTGTAGGACGATAGAACTCACATTTATTACAGTACCAATATGGGCAGTGTCGATAGGCCAATGAGAGGCACGTGTGGCGTTACCATGTCTATGCTCGGAAGCAAACTATACGCGTAGGTACTAGATACCTAAGACACTCGTAGATAAAAATCACACTTGTGTGAAGTAAGGGGCGCTCTTATCATCATCACATTCCGGCCAATCACTTTCTAAGCCCTCAGCCAATCAAATCACCGCTATATAGGGCACACACAGAGTATACTCTAAGGTACACAGACACACAAAGCTGGGCATGGGAGGGGCTAGCGCCCCTCAACAATTAATCTGAGGTTGGAGCTAAAGGTCGAATGTAAAATTTTGACCATTTAAGCTTGGTTTAGCTAATTAAAGTAGCAGCGGCCTCAAACGTGTGTAGCCTACAGCATGTGTTTGAAATACAAATAAAATAACAAACCTGCTCTGTGTAGTTTGACATGTGGCTGTAAAATCACGTCCAGCAGTTTGTCTTGTCTCTCCAGCAGAGTTTCTAGTGTCTCTATCTCTCTCTGAAAGAGGCTGAACATGAACTGTTCCACCGAACTGAGGCGCTCGTTGACAACACACGATATGTCCTCTCTCACCGACGCCATGCGTTCATTCATCGACAGCCGTAGAGACTCCATTTGAAACAACTTCACTCGTTTTTGAGACATTTTTCACCACGCTCTTTGTTGCTCTGCTCACCGTGTGACACCAAATCGCAACTGATAAACATTAAACAACAAGACGCATTAACTTCCGAGTCAACACAGTTCCTTATTACCGATCGCCCCCTGGTGGAATAAAGTAATATTTGAAGAATTTAGCCAAGTAGACGCTAGACAGACCTCCTAGGCTAGGGGGAGAGCAACAGACTGACCTCATGCTTCCTTCAATGCATAAGTCCCCCAGGATCTATGTTCCCCGCTTACCCCCGCAAACAAGGTTCTATGTTCCCAGGGGTCTATGTTCCCCACTCAACTAAAAAATATTCTATGTTCCCCATTTACCTCTAAAAAAAATTTCCCGCTCACCAAAAAATGTAGGAAATCTTAATTTTGAATTTCAAATTATTAATAACATCTCTAAACACACATAATGGGGACAAATTGCTATCAGAAACTTGCCCTTTGGGCGACCTAAGGGCACCCCCACCCCCCGGCCCTTTTCCTTTCCCCTGGTGGCCATCTTGGTGGTAGGCTATAGAGCAGGGGTGGGCAATTATTTTTCCCAAGGGGCCACATGAGAAACAGAAAATATTTTGGAGGGCCGGGCCAAAAGGCTGAACTTAATATCAATTTTATTTCTATATAAAAAGCAGTAATTGGCATTGTTTTGCTAAGCAATGGTAAACAAAATGTGAAACATTTGACTCAAATTATAGGCAGAGTGACTATTTTACATCATGATGATGTACAATAAGAGCGCCCCTCACTTCACATGGGTGTGATTTTTGAGTGTTGCAAACCACTCCAACAACTGGCTTTGTACCTGTGTACCCGTGTACCTGTGTTTGTTCGTACCAAAAAAACGAGCATGGTTGCTATGGTTAGTGTGTGACGTCACTGACATAGCTGATCAGACTATATAAGACCTTGCACCACTCAGTTCACACGGGTGTGATTTTTTTACTTTCTACTTGCAGGCTTGAGACGTTTCCTTTCCCATTTGAAAACTATGTTTTTGTTTAAGTTACAAGTCCTGTAAAGTAAATACTAGCATTTTCTTTTAACAATGAGAACATTAGAGGTAGCTCTCTTTCACAACCCATGGCGCGCTGCTTACTAGCGACTCAGCGAGAGATGAGTGTTGAGTCACAACCATTAAACGACGTTCTGAAAACAATTATAAGGCGCTGTATGTTGATGTGTGCACGTTCGTTCTGCCAGATTTACTTTGTGGTACAACGGTGTCGACTCGTGTGCCGAAAACAGACGATCCACAAGCTCACGGCGCATCGCCCAAGCGTTCTGAACTTCAGAAGCATGCCACATTCGGGGCGCAACACCACACGGCAGCATCTTAAAACATCTTAACTTTATTGGCGAGGCGGGTTAGAGCGGGTTAAATAAAGCAATGAAGCATAATGGGATTTAACTTGTCCTCCTGCGAGGAAGTTTGGTAATCAAAGCATGCGCCTGCGCCTACTGTGTTGTGGAGCTGCATGCTTCATGGCTATTTGCATTCACCGACGTTGTTGTCAACAATAAATCCAAAAAGCCGACATTTTCGCATATGAGGGGGGTGAAGGAAGGAAGACAGGTTCTCAATCACACGCAATTCACAGTGCACTGTGAGAATACATGGGCTTCAAAATAAAAGAGATGCGGTTTTAGTCCACCCATAAGGTAATTTTCTGATTATCAAGTAATCTTTCGCGGGCCGGTCAGAGTCAGCCGGTGGGCCGTATTTGGCCTGCGGGCCGTACAATGCCCAGGTCTGCTATAGAGCATTGTTTCCCAAAGACTGGGTCGGGACCTAAGGTCGGGACCCACGGGTGGGTCACGGGAGATTTCAATTGGGTGGCCAGCCATTCATTGGTCAGCCCGGTGTGTCAAGTGGTCAGTCCAGGCCTGGTTTTGGATAAGTAAGTAGGCCTATATTGTAATTTGTAATGGAGTGTACTTTCTGTGAAGGAACAGCTACTGATTAGGAACATTATTTGCACCTGTTCTGATTATCAATATCCCCTAATGCAGTGGTGGGTTCAAAACGTGTCGCACTGCGACACGTTTTGAGCCAAGCAGTCAGGTGCTACGATGCGTATGTCCCTTAGCAGCATATGATATGACATCATATGCTGGCACGAAGCTGACCGTGCAGGTATGTTTTACGTCATGCTACGAAGCGTATGTCCCATGACGTGATGAAGATATGTACCAATGTCCCTTAGCAGCATATGATATGACGTCATATGCTGGCACGGGACATACGGAAGCAGACCGTGCAGGTATGTTTTCCGTCATGCTACGAAGCGTATGTCCCATGACGTGATGAAGATATGTACCAATGCCAGGGTATAATTGGTTTACGATGGTGACGTAATAATATGTTTCAGTGTCGGGTGGATTAAAGGGACATCAAATGTAAATGGTAAATGGTGCATCTATAAAGCGCCTTTATCCAAGGCGCTTTACATAGATTGTGCATTACATTCACCCATTCACACACACATTCATACACCGATTGCGGCGGAAGCCATGCAAGGTACCAACCAGCACATCGGGAGCAATTTGGGGTTCAGTGTCTTGCCCAAGGACACTTCGACATGTAGCCAGGAGGAGCCGGGATTCGAACCGCCGACCCATGGATCATTGGACGACCTGCTCTACCTCTTGAGCCACAGTCTCCCCAAACTGTGGCCCCAAACCACCCGAGTAACCACATTATACTACCACTAATCAACTCAGAAATTACATACATATGAGCATGACGTGGTGAATATATGTACCAATGCCAGGGTATAATTGGTTATCGATGGTGACGTAACGATGACATGTTTCAGTGTCGGGTGGACTAAAGGTAATGCCCCTATGTATACATGTATGTAATCTGACACCACTGCCATAACAGGCATAAGTAATCATTACCATACTTCAAAATACTACTTTTTTTCCTCCAAAAGCAAGATACATAGCAAATAGCTAAACCTAATAATTCAATATTGAAAACGTTCTTTCACAGAGAGGCTGGGATTACTTGCACGCTCTGCTTGCGCACTAGTAGGCCATGTATGGCCTACTTGTGTGCAACAAGCAAGTAGGCACTCGGCAGAGTGCAGTTCTAGTTACTTGCGAAAGCAGAGCGCGCAAGTACTAGGTTCGCCCAGGACGATGCGTATGCACCGTCCCAGCAAATTACGTAATGACTACTTGTGCCTGATACGGCAGTGGTGCCAGACTACATACATGTATACATAGGAGCATTACCTCTAATCCTCTCGACACTAAAACATATCGTCATTACGTCACCATCGAAAACCAATTACACTCTGGCATTGGGACCTTTAATCCACATCTTTATTACGTCATCATTGAGAGCTAGCATATGACGGCAGTTATACCCTGACATCATATGCTGGGACGGGGCATATGCATCAAAAGTAACCACAGTATAGCACTAATCAACTTACAAATTACATATACATAGAGGCATTCCTGTAATCCACCCGACATTGATCGAGATATACGTCACCATCGAAGGCATTGGGTCCTTTAATCCACATCTTTATTACGTCATCATTGAGAGCTAGTCATCATTGAGAGCTATAATGATATACCCTGACGTCATATGCTGGGACGGTACATACGCATCAAAAGTAACCACAGTATACCGCTAATCAACTTACACATTACATATACATATACATAGAGGCATTTCCTTTAATCCACCCGACACTGATCGAGATATACGTCACCATCGAAGGCATTGGGTCCTTTAATCCACATCTTTATTACGATATACTTCATAATACTACTTATGAGATTGAGATTTGACAGTTTGTAGCGGTCGACAGTACTTGCACGCTCTGCTTGCGCACTAGTAGGCCGAATGTTGCCCCCGGGCTGCCAGTTGCCCATGCCCTAATTCATTCTGAAGTGATTTGACTGAAGGTGCGTTCAGACTTGGATAGTTAGAGCGCTGCGATTACATACCAAGTCAATGCAAATAAGACAAGTTGCGCCAACAGGGTGCGAACGGCCGCCTAGTATCTTCGCCCTGCTTGAAAAATCCAACTGAAGCGACCATCGCATCCACCCGACTCCACACATCGCGTGCTGACAGCCAATCAGCGTTGATGTTGTCCAGAACCCCCCCCCCCCGAGATGTTTTGGCTGTTCGATTGTATTCATCCACTTCTAACTGAACTGACCTACTAACCGTTTGCAAATACATAGGAACTAATTTTGCAGCTCATAAATGATATATAGTAGCAGGAATTATGTTAAATATGTAGAACCGTCTTGGGTGAACGAGCGGATCCATTTGGTTACACTTACACTCCCAAAGTTAAATTACTAGTGTCTACAAGCCAATCGCCCCACACGGTAACTCTGTCATTTCTCAACCGTTTCGGACGCAGGGCGGCTCGCCAGGAATCGGGCCGGCACCCTGGGTGCGTTCCTGTGGGTCTGGAACTTCCCCCCCCCGCTCCCCACCCGGAGTTGCACCACTCACTTCACACGGGTGTGATTTTTTTATACCAACGCTGACCTGTGTGACCAAGTGAAGCAATTGAAGTGACTGGAAACAAATATATATCTTCAGGTTTGAACGAATCTTAAAAAGGTAACAGAAGAAATCTTGATGCAAAACATTATGGGCCCTATTTTCATCAGTGCACTGCTAAACCCCTTATCCCTAAACGTCAGCTTTCTTTTTTTCTTTTACCTTTTTGAAAAACATATTAAAGTTGTTCAACTAGCCAATCTTCATCAACACGTTGTGAGCTTGTAGATCGGCTATTTGAAAGATTAAAACATGTTTTTCAAAATAGTAAAAAAAAGGCAAAGAAAGTTAGGGATAAAGGGTTTAGCACTGGTAAAAATAGGGTGTGTAATGTCTTGCTGAGACCTACTACATAATGTGCTGTCATCATTTGATCAACACAAGTCAGCAAACAGTGAACACACAGTGAACAGCTACAGAGATTGTGCGGCTTATCAGAACTTTATCGCATACATAGCAATAGCAATGGACACACCTTAAAACAAAACTGCACAGAGACTAGTGCATATATGTGACACATCACATTATAGCATTTATGTCATATTTACATACAAATTTAAGTGGTGTTGGCGGATTGCTGCTGTGGCTTTAATATTTAGATTAACATTTTTCTCTTCTGCTGAAAAAGGAGATTATGTGTGAAGACTCAACGAGTATGGCTGGTCACATATTAAATGTTGGCAATTGCCCATAAGAAGTATCATAACTTGTCATTGGGATCTAGCAACAAATTTGTTTCAGTCCTCATGTGCATCTGCAGAAAATAGTTTTGACTGAATCTAGATTGCAATTTGTGTATTTCTTTCTTGCACGACTCCTGACAGTCACATATGAGACTCTGACTAGTTGTCGCCACAAACTGTAAATGGCTTTTCCCCTGCATGCATCCTCCTCATGTGTGTTTTAAGATTATTATTTTGTGCAAAGCCTTTGCCACAAACTGTACACGTAAAGGGTTTTTCCCCTGTGTGTATCCTCATGTGTATTTTTAGTTTATTAATTTGAGCTAAGCCTTTGCCACAAACTGTACATGTAAAGGGCCATTCCCCTGTATGAGTCATCATGTGTGACTTTAGATCAAAACAGCCTTTGCCACAAACTGTACAAGTAAAGGGTTTTTCCACCGTATGAGTCATCATGTGTTGTTTAAAATTCTTCCTTTGAGCATAGCCTTTGCTACAAACTGTACACGTAAAGGGTTTTTGCGCTGTATGTGTCCACATGTGCATTTTTAGATTACTCATTTGAGAAAAGCCTTTGCCACAAACTGTGCATGTAATGGAGAATTCCCCTGTATGAGTCATCATGTGTGCTTTTAGATTCCTCATGTTAACACAGCCTTTACCACAAACTGTACAAGTAAAGGGTCTTTCCCCTGTATGAGTAATCATGTGTATTTTTAGTGTACTCCTGTAAACACAGCCTTTGCCACACACTGTACAAGCAAAGGGTTTTCCCACTGCATGAGTCATCATGTGCTTCTTCAAATGTATCGTATTACTAAAACATTTGCCACAATCTGTACAAATTAAACCTTTCTTCCCTGTGTCTCTCCTCATGGAGCGAGTTTGCTTAGATGATTTCAGATCTTTGGACAACTTGTTTCTGTCTCCTTTAAAATGTTGTGTCACATGTGACTTAAGTGTTTTTAAAGCTGACTGATTGACCACCCTGGTCTCCTCCTCCCACTCATCACTGTCTTCAGTAATGTCAGATTCAGAACAGCGTGAAGAGAGGAGCTGGTCATTACATGTTGTCTGTGATGTTCCACAGTCAACTACAACAGCTTGTGTTTTCATGTGTTTAGTTGAGGTGCTGGCTACATGCTCTGTATCTATGTTTTCATCATAACCTTCACTTTTCACTGCTAGTAATGTCATCGTTGACCCATCAGCCTCCTGTGGTCTTTGAAGTATCTGCTCCTGTTCATCTTTAATGTGTGGAGCTTCTGGTTCCTCCTGAACCAGACTGGGGCTCCTCTCCTGCTGTTCAGGTGAAACCTCCTCTATATACACAGGGGGGTGCAGAAAGTCTAGGAAAAAGATACAATGAGAAAAAAAACAATGAATGTTTTAACTTAAAAAAAAGGAAAATCTACCTTTGATTGTCCCATTTATCAGACAGCTGTACACACATACAAGGATGCACCTGCATGCACACGCACAAACAATAATCGTGTGCAAACATAGTGGAAAACTGGAAATGCCAGATCTGCCTGCGAGATCTGCCAGATCACAATATGTTGCTGCTGTGAGCTTGTATATCTGCTATTTTCACCATTTATGATTTTTTGGAAACCGTATAACTTCGATGACATGCCCAAAACAGGTATTGATTATTAATACCGTAGTTTATCTAATAAGATTATCTGTTATTAACACGTATTACTCTGGGGTGGGAGTGTCAGAAGGTATACGGTTGGGAATCCGAAAGTAGGGGTGTGTGTGTGCGCGTGTGTGCCCTCAGTGCATCTTACTGGTTATGTATATGTAAAGCACAGTGTAAATAAGGAGGTAGCATAACATTTCCCAGATAAGTTGCCAAATACTTTTTGGCTTGATTGACTAGGTATTCATTTGAAAATAAATATTGTGATCATAGTTAGTTCCGATATTACTTCTGATTTGGGGAAATTATATATGCCGGCAACCTTTGTTGGAGAAGGCATTAACAAAAAGGAAGCACAATGCAATAAACAATTACTCAGATTTTTAAGAGAAAAGAGGGAGATGCAGAAGCTGATAATGTGGTTAAAGAATGCTTTGAGACATGGGGGGGCAGGGTACTAGAGACCCTGCAAGGAGGGGACGTTCCTTTTCAGCACAAGTTTGTCTAATTATCCAAAGTGTCCCTTTCACTTGATAGCGTCTAAAAAAAGTATATATATCACTGTCTATACAATACATCAACTCCAAGCTGGAAGTTCAATGATTACACAGAACTTTTAACTATTTAAAAATGTTATGATTTGATCGATTTATCGAGTGTTTTTACGCTTTTACGCATTGTCAATTCATCCGAAGTATGCTTTTCGCTTCCGTCTAAAAATTAAGTCTATATCTCCTTATAAGCCACGTCACGACGCACAAAATATCTCGCTGTATCTCGTTTTCTATGCATTTCGGTTTTCTTGGGGTAGCGTGGCATTAGTCTGACCGCTCATTAGTCCAACCCCTTACTGTAACCGCACGAAATTGGGATGGTTTGACCCAATTTTATTTTTTTGCACTGAGGTGTCCCTTATTTTAACCTCTGGGAGTTGGCAAAAAGAAGAGAATGTTTTACAAAATAGTAAAAAAAGGCAAAGACATTTAGGGATAAAGGGTTTAGCACTGGCGAAAATAGGGCCCTGTGTGTAATGTCTTGCTGAGACCTACTACATAATGTGCTGTCATCATTTGATCGTCCAAAAGACACAAGTCAGCACACAGTGAAACACACAGTGAACACAGTGTGAAACCCAGTGAACACACAGTGAACCACACAGTGACCACACAGTGAACCACACAGTGAAACACACAGTGAAACACACAGTGAAACACACAGTGAACAGCTACAGAGATTGTGCGGCTTGTCAGAACTTTATTGCATACATAGAAATAACAATGGACACACCTTCTTAAAACTAAACTGGACAGAGACTAGTGCATATATGTGACACATCACATTATATCATTTATGTCAGTTTACATACCGATTTAAGCTCTGATGTTTAAGTGGTATTGGCGGATTGCTACTGTGGCTTTAACATTTAGATTACGATTTTACTTTTCTGCTGAAAAAGGAGATTCTGTGTGAAGACTCAACGAGTATGGCTGGTCACAAATCAAATGTTGGCAATACCAAAAAAAGAGAAAAGCAATACAATAGCAACACAAGAACTAAGTCAATCAAGGTGAATGTTTGCATTCAAATATATTGCCCGTAAGAAGTATCATTATAACTTGTAAAAAAAATAAAAAAATGCAATTAATTTGGCATCCAGCAACAAATTTGTATCAGTCCTCATGTGCATCTGCAGAAAATATTTTTGACTGAATCTAGATCAAAATCTATGTATATTTGTCTTGCACGACTCCTGACAGTCACATATGAGACACTTTGACTAGTTGTCGCCACAAACTGTAAAGGGCTTTGCCCCTGCATGCATCTTCATGTGTGTTTTTAGATTATTCTTTTGTGCAAAGCCTTTGCCACAAACTGTACACGTAAAGGGTTTTTCCCCTGTGTGTATCCTCATGTGTATTTTTAGATGACTCATTTGAAGAAAGCCTTTGCCACAAACTGTACATGTAAAGGGCCATTCCCCTGTATGAATCATCATGTGTGTTTTTAGATTAAACGTGTTAACATGGCCTTTGCCACAAACTGTACAAGTAAAGGGTTTTTCCCCTGAATGAGTCAACATGTGTGATTTTAGATTACTCGTGTTAATATGGCCATTGCCACAAACTGTACAAGTAAAGGGTCTTTCCCCTGAATGAGTCAACATGTGTGATTTTAGGTTACTCCTGTAAATACAGCATTTGCCACACACTGTACAAGTAAAGGGTTTTCCCCCTGCATGAGTCATCATGTGCTTCTTCAAATGTATCTTATTACTAAACATTTTGCCACAATCTGTACAAATTAAACCTTTCTTCCCTGTGTCTCTCCTCATGGAGTGAGTTTGTTTAGATGATTTAACATCTTTGGACAACTTGTTTCCAACTCCTTTAAAGGTTTGTGTCACATGTGACTTAAGTGTTTTTAAAGCAGACTGATTGACCACCCTGGTCTCCTCCTCCCACTCATCACTGTCTTCAGTAATGTCAGATTCAGAATGTTGTGAAGAGAGAAGCTGGTCATTACATGTTGGCTGTGATGTTCCACAGTCCTCTACATCAGCTTGTGTTTTCATGTGTTCAGTCGAGGTGCTGGCTACAGGCTCTGTGTCTCTGTTTACATCATCACCTTCACTTTTTACTGATGTCAACGCTGACCCATCAGCCTCTTCTGGTCTTTGAAGTAGCTCCTCCTGTTCCTCTTTAATGTGTGGAGGTTCTGGTTCCTCCTGGACCAGACTGGGGCTCCTCTCCTGCTGTTCAGGTGAAACCTCCTCTTTATACACAGGGAGGTGCAGGAAGTCTAGGCAAAAGATACAATGAGAAAAACAATGAATGTTTTAACTTCTACCTTTGATTGTCCCATTGATCAGACAGCTGTACACACATACAAGGATGCACCTGCATGCACACGCACAAACAACAATTGTGTGCAAACATAGTGGAAATAGACCCTCTGCCAGCTCACAATGTGTTGCTGTGAGCTTGTATATCTGCTATTTTCACTATGTATGATTTTTTGGAAACCTTATATTATAACTTCGATAACATGCCCAAAACAGGGAATGATTATTAATACTGTAGTTTATCTAATAAGATGATCTGTTAATACTTATTACTCTGGGGTGGGCGTCTCTCAGAAGGTATAGTGGCTTCTTGGAAATCAGATGGTAGGGGTGTGTGTGTGTGTGTGTGTGTGTGTGTGTGTGTGTGTGTGTGTGTGGGGGTGCGTGCACGTGCACCTGCCCGCCCGCCCTCAGGGCGTCTTACTGGTTATGTATGTAGACATACATACATACATATCAAATAGGGAACATTTTAATCAGGCCACACACACACTTTTCACAGTCCTCCGTAGGAGAGGTTATAGCAAGAGGTTCTTGCGGACAATCAAGAGCAATGCCCTGGCCTCTCTCTCCCCCACCTGGTCACTTTCCACCAACATACTCTCGGACACTCTGCCGCCCACCCCTAACCCTCCCACCCCTAATTCTAACCCTAACCTCAGTCCTAGCTTTCCTCCCCAGCAACATCAGAGCATGCAGCAGGAGCAGAGGCCTCTCTCTGGCGCGGGGACAGGGGCGGACCTGGACGGGGCCCATGCATTACCCTCTCCTCTATGTCCTCCCTTCTCCAACTCTTCTTCTCACTCTATACAGTCCACCGGCTCCTCTACCACTACAACACTAGTCCCATTAATAACTACATTTTCACATACTCTCCAACCACTACACCATAAATTCAAACAGAACTTCGCCACTACACAACAATCCTACCCCCCATTACAAACACATCAGGTCATCTCTGCACTCAGAAGGAACAGGAACCTGGGAGACCTCCTTGTGCATTCCAGATTCTCCACTTTACCTCCCAAGCCCCCACAGCCACATACACTCCATTTTAAGCCCCGCAAATTCATCAACAACCCCCATAGTCACACTTCCTCCCCCATTCAGGATCCCCTGTCTCTGACCACCCCCAATATAGTTTATATCATCACCTGCACACAATGTCATAAACATTACATAGGTTAAACCAGTCACACACTAGAAACACGCCTCAAACAACACCTATATCACATCAAACGAGCAGACCTACACACAACCCTGTACACACACTTTCAATCCCATCCCATCGCTAACCTCATCGTTTCAGGTCTGGAATGTGGAGTCCGATGGACCAGTGGACAGCGGAAACTAATGGAGCATAGATGGATTAATAAATTGCAAACAGTAACACCCACTGGTCTAAATGAAAGAAGCTGACTATCAAACACCTACATAGTACACTCACACCTCATTCATTTTTATGTTAATCTTTCTGTTCAATTAAATAAATTGTATCCAGGCCTTGCTGTGAACTTTTACTCTTTTAGGTTGTTTTATTAATGTCCATTTTTTACCAAGTATATCCATTTTACCATTGTGTTTTAGAGGATGGGTTCGGACCATGGTTTAGGTATGCGGTCTAGTCTAACTTGGACTCAGGGGGGTGGACGCCTCTGCCTTGCATAGTCCCCAGTGAATAGGCAGGTTGCCCTTCACTGGTAACCTTACTTTGGATTTTAAATTTATGAAGGTATTGTAGGCTGGGATTTTACAAAAAAGCCCCCCTTTTAAATACATACATACATACATACAGACATACATACATACATATAAGGTATGCCATCTGGTGGCTAATGAACCAAACACACATTCTCAGAAGTTGAAGCAGTTTTAGAGGACCCACTTTTAGGCCAGTGCAACAGAGCATGCTTTTGCCTTTTTTTAAAACCTTACCCATTTTAACCAAATACATACATACATACATACATACATACATACATACATACATACATACATAAAGAGGTAGCATAACATTTCCCAGATAACTTTTTGGCTTGATTGACTAGGTTTTTTTTTTAAATTATTATAAATATTGTGATCAGTAGTTCTGATGGGTTCAAATCACTTCTGGAAGAAGTGGAGAAATTATATATGCCGGCAACATTTGTTGGAGAAGGCAATTAAAAAAAGTTAGCACAATAACTCAAGAGAAAAGAGGGAGATGCAGAAGCTGATGTGGTTAAAGAATGTTTTGAGACACGGGGGGGGGGGGGGAGTTGGCAAACAACAGAAGAGAATTAAAGAAAGAAACAAGAAAGAGACAAGAGCATGAAACTTACTGGTGTCCAGGTGATCTTCAGGTTCCAGTTTAACAGAAACAGTCCTGGATGGTTGTGGACAACTCATCTTCACCTGCAGGCTGGTCTCCACACACTGGTCTGGAATGAAGGAATTGAATAAGGACGTTGATGTGTGACGAATAGAATAAGGACGTTGATGTATGACGTCCTATGAAATGTCTTATAAATGTACATATTGCGCCACCCATATATCCCTTATCCCTAAACTTATTTGCCATTTTTTACTATTTTGAAAATCATTTAAAAATAGTTCAACTAGCCGATCTACATCTACACATTGTGAGCTTGTAGATCAGATATTTGAACTATTAAGAAAGGTTTTTTTAAATAGTAAAAATGGTATTTTTTTTTACAAAAACACTGCTTATCAACTAACCGGTGAATCGATCGACACGGTTATCAAAACGTATCAATTAGCAATTAAATGGAAACTTTTAGAATATTTAGAACACCTCCCTGGGGGTATTTATGTTTGTAATATGTGGTTTTAGATATTTTAGATTTTAGCAGTGAGCCCAGTGTCCATGATGTCATGGACACATTATGGGAATTGTAGCTGGAGTCTGGAGATTGTAGCTGGAGATTGGAAGCGCTTGTCGAAGTCACTGAGCGGCCCTGCGTACCACCTGTTTTGAATTTGCACATAATGCAGGAGGCAGCAGCACAACCCGCTAATATAAAAAACGAGTGCTTCCAAACTCCAACAAAAATATCACAGCACGGAATTTCTTGGCATAAAGTAGCTCATATGTCTAGGGTGGATTTTTATGGAATAAACGCTCTGCAGTTTGAAAGAGGACAATTCAAGCTTTCTCTACAGCTGCAATGTTGTTGAGTTTAACGTTGTTTAATACAAGCAGATGGGAAATGCAATTTGGATTAATGCGATGTCAACGGATGGTATTGCAACTCTAGATTCATTCCATTTTTTTTTTAAATCTAGTGTTACTGTGTTGCAAATTGCAGCTAGGTAGGTACTGCGTTTCTCTCTAGGACGCAAACTAGATACACGTAGGTACTAGGCGGGGCTCCATCTTGCGCCACCCTTATCCCTAAACTTATTTGCCATTTTTTACTATTTTGAAAATCATTTTAAAATAGTTCAACTAGCTGATCTACTTCTACCCATTGTGAGCTTGTAGATCAGCTATTTGAAATATTAAGAAAGGTTTTTGTTAAATAGTAAAAAATGGCAAATAAGTTTAGGGATAAGGGTTAAGGGGTGGCGCAAGATATGGCCCTAGGTACCTACGGTAAGACACTCGTAGATATAAAAATCAGTGATTTTTATATATCATCATACATCATCACATTCCAGCCAATCACTTTTTAAGCCCTCAGCCAATCAAATCACCGCTGTATAGGGTACACAGACAAAGAAAGCTGGGGAAAACAAAACTGTTCGCCCCAATTCCAACTCGCCCACAAAAGTCCGGACAAGTCGCCCCGTAAAACTGTTGTATTTTCGAGGTAACAGCAGAGACAGAGATTTTTACCTGTGCTTTTAAACAGAGAGAGAGATTTTTTACATGTACTATTAAACAGAGAGAGAGAGATTTTTACCTGTACTATATTTTTACCTGTACTTTGAGATTTTTCCTGTAGGCCTACTTTTAAACAGAGAGAGAGAGAGAGAGAGATTTTTCCCCTGTACTTTGAGATTTTTGAGTGGTGCAGCGACTCCCTTACGGAGCTATGTGTGTGGCTGGCTGCCTGGGTGCCTGGCTGGGTAGGAGCACGAATAGCATGTTTTTCACCACCTGTGCGCAACCTAACACACACACAAACACACACGCACATATTAACTGTATATATGATGATTCCGGGTGTGCCTGTACAGTACAGTGACAGTACAGTAGAGGGGGCACACGCTAACTGTCATTTCTCAACGGTTTCGGACATGGGGCGGCTCGCCGGAATCGGCCCGACCCCCTGGGCGCGTTTCTTGGGCTCTGATAAGATTTCACGTAAATTGCAAGCTGCGTTCATGATTTGAGTCATTTTGTTCAAAAAATCTGTTTTGTAAAAATCCACCTGTTGGTGGCACTATAACAGGCCAATGTGAAAAGGGTGGGATATATTCCTCAGCCTAGTAGGAAAGTCTGTGAAAGATTTCACGCAAATTGCACGCTGCGTTCATGATTTGAGTCATTTTCAAAAATACACCTGTTGGTGGCGCTGTAACAGGCCAATGTGAAAAGGGTTCCATGATGGTCCCCAGCTAATTCTTTAACTCTAACAAGTACTGTACTTTTAGACAGACATAGCAGAACAGAACAACAACAACATGCATTAAGTCATTTCAGTAACAATGGAGGAATGGAGGGTGATGCATGGCTATATGTAAATGGTACAACATGCATCGGGTGATGCATGGTAATGCATAGGGTAATTGGCTATCCAGAATGGAATTTCCAGAACAATGGAGGGGGGTGAGCCATTCATTATCCATGCATCATTTGACCAACAACAACAAACTGATTCTAAATGTTTTAATATGAGAAATAAGGTAAAATAAACATGGAGTGCAGGTTCTAAATGTAAATAAATAAACATGGGGCGAGATATCCACGCTTTGGGGGCGAGCTATCCACGGCTTTGGAGCGACCGTTCTTCACTTTTCGCGGGGGCGAGTTGGAAAAGGGGCGAGCGTACCCGTTACCAAGCTGGGAATTGGAGGCCCCTCAAAAATTAACCTAAGGTTGGAGCTAACGGTCGAATGTAAAATATTGACCATTTAAGCTTGCCGTAGCTAACGTAGCAGCTGTCTCAAACCGTCAAACGTGTACAAAATGTGGTTGAAATGCAATTTAAATAACAAACCTGCTCCGTGTAGTTTGACGTGTGGCTGTAAAATCACGTCCAGCAGTTTGTCTTGTCTCTCCAGTAGAGTTGCTAGTGTCTCTATCTCTCTCTGAAAGAGGCTGCACATGAACTGTTCCACCGAACTGAGGCGCTCGTTGACAACACACGATATGTCCTCTCTCACCGACGCCATGTGTTCATTTATCGACAGCCGTAGAGACTCTATTTGAAACATCTTCACTCGTTTTTTAGACATTTTTCACCACGCTCTTTGTTGCTCTGCTCACCGCAACTGATACTAGCATGGCATCCAGCATATCTCGGAGGACTTTCAAGACGGGCAGTGTCTGTAGGCCAATCACAGGCAGGCGGGGCGTTACCATGCCTATGCTCGGACCAGAGTAGTATAAAAGAGACTAATGACACTCCCGTTGACTCTCATTGTAACAATGGAATGCGGAAGTGCTCATTCTATCTCAATGGAATAGTTCCAGCCATAGGAGCAATGTTTGGAACTATCGCCCATAGGCACCCGCTTTGCGGCGAGATCAAAGCGTGTCACCACTCTCTTACTACATTACTCTGGCTCGGACACAAACAAGCATTAAACAACAAGACGCATTAACTTCCGGGTCAACACAGTTCCTTATTACGGATCGCCCCCTGGTGGAATAAAGTAATATTTGAAGCATTTAGCCAAGTAGACGCTAGACCATAGAGTATATAAAAGGAACCATGCAACGAACCATGTACAACCCAGATTCGGCACAAACAAGGGACTAAATTCTTTTCGCTCCTATGCCACCAAAATGTGGAACACCCTACCAACTGTCATTAAGACATGCGAATCCCTTGACTCCTTCAAAACCGCTCTCAAAGGGCACCTACAGATGGCTGCAATTCGAAACTGGCCCCCGTAAAATCTGAATCCCCCCCACCGCCCCCCCCTTTTTCCCCTCACTGTATATATTTATTTTCCCTTTTTACCTCCTTTATGATGAATTCCTGTTCTGTCTATAGAAGTGTCTATTTGTACGTCTCTAAATGTTTTGATGATTTGAACATGGTGGACCCTATTGGAAACAAGTGTAATGCTTAATTGGGTCGTCCACTCACAGTTAACAGCCTTTGTATTGAGTTTGTGCTTGAAATGTACTGTAATTCTGCAAACTGTTAATAAATTCTTCAATCAATCAATCAATAGACTGAACTGGCGCGAAGCTCCGCCCCCCCAGCTATTCATGTCAGTGGAAGTTGCTCAGTGGCGTTTTGAAGCACCCGGAAGACTGCCGGAAGTACCGTCTCAGAACGTCTACTTCCACCGAGCGCTCAATGTTAAAGCCCAGCTGCACGGGGTTTCCCGGTCATGAATCTACGGGTCCGCCTGTAGTCCCTCCTCCTACCACTAGGGCCCGGGGCTTCAACGTTGAATAGCCTCACTGGCCCCTTGCGCTAGACAGACCTCTTAGGTTAGGGCCAAGGAAGCTTTGAGAATACATGGGAGTGAATGGAGCCGGCTGGACCAGCTCATAACAAACATTATTTCTGAACAATTGAGACCTTTGTCACAGGTTGTTTTCTAATCTTTTCGATGTACACAGAGTGCACCAGAGACGAAATGTTTTTATAATCGTCATGGGGGCCCGCCGCCCCCTAGCTTGCGTCAATATAGCTGGGCAATATAGTGGGCGTTCCTGTCTACCTTCGTGTCAATGTATACACAGGTTTAATGTTTGTCTTTCAGTTAAATGTTTGTTTAGTAAACGCTATTGACAATGAAGGGAAAAGTTATGTCATAATGTACCTCATTGCGTCATATTGTCTCTTATACCACCCTTGTTTAGGAAACCTGCATTTGTAGATACAACATACAAACATACAAAGTTGTCCACCAGAAATAATATCTATGACCCCGTAGGATCACAACCTATAAAGTCCAATATGGCCGCCCCAATATTAGCCCCTATTAGTTACAATGGGGGGTGAATAGGTCAACATTTTAAACTGAGAGATATTTCCACGAAACTTTTCAGGTTGATCAATGATATGAATACGAACATTTTATGTATTGCAAGTTTCCATTAAATCCAATATGGCCGCCACAATATTAGCACCAAGAAAATAGGTTTTGGCTCTAACTTCTGAACCAGCTAGAAATACAAACTCATGGTTTCTAACCACGAAATCATCTGAAATCATCAATCATCCCTGGTAGGGATGTGCATCGCCAAGCCGGACATCCCTTCCTTCACTGAGTCTGGGTGGTCTCTCAGTGACGGGAATGCAGTCCCCTGTACATCTACAGAGCCAGCCTGGCCTATGTCAATGAACAAGACAATATCATGTAGCTGTATCAAAGGCTGCCAGAAAATCTGTTCATGTGCCAGGGACTGGAGACAAGATGCAGCAGGAGCTTCATTCCATTCCTGACCGGGAATGGCTCAGATGCATCATCATTCTGTGTGCTCTTTATGGGCCCAAAACCACTGGCTCAACTCCAGTCCGCTCCTTTGACAAGTGTCCTGCTCAGTGCTCACTGACAAGAGTGACATCCTAGCACGCTGGGAAGAGCACTTCAGTGAGGTCTTAAACAGAGAGTCCTCAATTTCCGAAGATACTCCAGCTGCCAATCAAAGCTGATCTGGCTGACCCCCACCAGTGCAGAGACAGTAAAAGCACTCCAACAAAACACTTCTGGAAAGGCACCAGGAGGTGATGGGTTGCCCGCAGACATCTACAAGAATGGAGGCTTGGCACCTGTACCAGGTAATCTGGAAAAGGGGGAAGTCCCTCAAGACTTCAAGGACGCATCCATAGTGCATGTTTAGAGGAAAGGGGACAGGGCATACTGCGATAACCATCACGGTATAGCCCTCCTGAACACCACAGGAAAGAGATTAGCAAGAATCATCCTCAACCGGCTAATCAGCCATGCTGAGAATGTTGTCCCTGGATCCCAATGTGGTTTCCACGGAGGCAGAGGTACCTGTGACATGATCTTTTCCATTTGCCAGCTGCAAGAAAAGTGCAGAGAGCAGAAGGGTCTCTATATGGTGTTTGTCGACCTCACCGCCAAGGCCTTTCACACAGTCAATCGTGACTCATGAGGGCCTATGGCAGATCCCTGGCAAGTTTGGCTGTCCAGGGACATTGATCTCTCTCATCGCGTCCTTTCATGACAGGATGCCAGCCAGAGTCCAAGAGAATGGTGATGCATCTGAGCCATTCCCAGTCAGGAATGGAATGAAGCTCCTGCTGCATCTTGTCTCCAGTCCCTGGCACATGTCTGGCAGCCTTTGATACAGCTTTTGATTGATTGATTGAAATATTTATTAACAGTTTGCAGAATTACAGTACATTTCAAGCACAAACTCAATACAAAGGCTGTAAACTGTGAGTGGACGACCCAATTAAGCATTACACTTGTTTCCAATAGGGTCCACCATGTTCAATTCATCAAAAACATTTAGAGACGTACAAATAGACACTTCTATATAGACAAAGAACAGGAATTCCTCATAATGGAGGTAAAAAGGGAAAAGAAACATATACAGTGAGGGGAAAAGGGGGGGGGGGATTCAGATTTTACGGAGGCCAGTTTCGAATTGCAGCCGTCCGTAGGTGCCCTTTGAGAGCGGTTTTGAAGGAGTCAAGGGATTTGCATGTCTTAATGACTGTTGGTAGGGCGTTCCACATTTTGGTGGCATAGGAGCGAAAATAATTTAGTCCCTTGTTTGTGCAGAATCTGGGTTGTACATGGTTCGTTGCACTCCCTCTGGTGTTGTGGGAGTGGACTTCGTTAACATTAAGGAAGTATCTAGACAGGTACATGGGTATCTTGGTGGTGTATCGAATCTTGTGGACCAGACCCATTGCAAGATGCTGTACTCTGTCGTCGACCCTAAGCCATTTCAGCCTGTCGAAGTGGGCAGGGGTGAGGTGGGTTCGGGGGGCGAGGTCAAGTAGGAGCCTGACCTGTTTGTTTTGGGAAGTCTGGAGCCTAGTTTTAAGGGCCTAAGCTATGATATTGTCTTGTTCATTGACATAGGCCAGGCTGGCTCTGTAGATGGACAGGGGACTGCATTCCCGTCACTGAGAGACCATCCATACTCAGTGAAGGAAGGGATGTCCGGCTTGGCGATGCACGTCCCTGCCTGGGATGATTGTCAACATAAACAGAGGAAATGCCAACAGAAACAGTAGAACAAAACCAAAATACAGTTTGGTTTCTAACCAAAATCATGGTTAGAAACCATGAGTTTGTATTTCTAGCTCATCTGGTTCAGAATTTAGAGCCAAACCAATTTTCTGGGTGCTAGTATTGTGGTGGCCATATTGGATATCATGGAAACTTCCAATACAAAAAATTATGGTATTCATATCATTGATCAACCTGTGAAGTTTCGTGGAAATATCCCTTACCCAGGTGGTTTGCCCACCTGGGTAATAGGAACTGACAGGAAATGTAATGTCTCTTTTCTTTTTCATGTTTGCAGCCATTTTGACAATATGCAAGCTCAAGAATATATGTTCCTTCTGTGCCACGAATCTTAGCCAATGGATTAATATTGATTGTGTTTGCCAAAACAGTCAACAATCATGGTAAAGCACTATTTTGGGTAGCCACCATCTTGTAAATAGGCACAATAAGGGTCTAGACACACCCAATAATGGTCAGAAACCATGAAATACACACCAAGTTTGCATTTCTAGCTCATCTAGTTCAGAAGTTAGAGCCAAAACCTATTTTCTTGGTGCTAATATTGTGGTGGCCATATTGTGGTGGCCATATTGGATTTCATGGAAACTTGCAATACAAAAAATGTTCGTATTCATATTGATCAACCTGAGAAGATTCGTAGAAATATCTCTCAGTTTAAAATGTTGCCCTATTCACCCCCCATTGTAACTAATAGGGGCTAATATTGGGGCGGCCATATTGGACTTTCGCCCAAAAATCCATATAGGTTGTGATCCTATGGGGTCATAGATATTATTTCTGGTGGACAACTTTGTATGTTATGACAAATGCAGGTCAACCCCCTTTGCCCCCTGGGTATTATTATGGGCGGCTGTGGCTCAGGAGGTAGAGCAGGTCGTCCAATGATCTCCGGGTCAGCCGTTTCGAATCCCGGCTCCTCCTGTCCACATGTCGAAGTGTCCTTGGGCAAGACACTGTACCCTACATTGCCTCAATGAGTTGGTCGGTGTAAGCTTGCCACCATTGGTGTGGGAAGTGAGGACGCTGGCATCGACTGTTCGCCGCTTCACCTCCCAATGTATGAATGCATGAACCATTGTAAAGCGCTTTGAGCACTTGGAAAAGTGCTATAAAAATGCAATTCATTATTATTAATTGTTAATGGTGTTTAATGTTTGTGTTGGCACCATTTGTTTTACATCACCATTACATCACCTAATAACATGAGTTAGACTTTTATATTAGCGCCCCTCACTTCACACAGGTGTGCTTTTCACACAGGTGTGATTTTTGAATTGGAATTCTGAAAAGTAACCTTTTGTCTCCACCAGGCCGAAGGCATGGGGAGAGAGTATGTTTTGCACTCCATCCGTGTGTGTGTGTGTGTGTGTGTGTGTGTGTGTGTGTGTGTGTGTGTGTGTGTGTGTGTGTGTGTGTGAGTCCGTCCGTCTGTTACCAGCTAATTTCTGGCACCGTTAACGTGATCGATGCCAAATTTTGCACACACACTCCCTGGATGCCAACGATGAACCTCTGCCCCAAATTTTCCAGAACGGCCTGTTATAGCGCCACCAGGAGGCCGAGTTTTGAAAAACACATTTTTTGATATTACTCCTCCAGATTATGTCCAAAAATCCCGCAAATTGTTACACACAATCTCTATAGAGCACCGAAGTCTGTCGTCAATATCGGTAGAGGGCGCAAATCCACGGGTTCATGTAGCCTACTTTTTATTTGCATTGTAATCCCCATCATATAAGAACTGTGTTTGAAAAATAAACACATCATCCAGGCCGCTTCACGCATATGGATATGAAGAATCATATTACTGTCTGTGAGAAAACGCTATTGTTACTGACTGTGAGAAAACGCTATTGTTACTGCTACTGAATTAGTTGTACATTTTCGCTAGAAACAGACTATCATATATGAGTGACTGACTCTGCATACAAAAACACAAGTGGCAGAAAGCACAATACAAATCTGACACACAGTCTCCAGGATGTGGCAGATGTGGAAATATGAGAAAACATATGTGGAAGGAATGCCCTGCTCGATGCTGAGTGTAGAGTGTGTCATAAAAAAGGACATTTCACAAAGTCATGCAGGTCAGGAAAAGGAGTCCATGATATCACACTGGCACACACAGAGTCTTCTCAAGACGAAGAGGAGGCCTTTGCATTCCTGAATGTAGTGAACCTAGAGGAATCAGAAGATGAATGGCTGGAACTGCTGGAGCTGAATGGACAGGAGGCTATATTCAAACTGGATACACAGCAGTTCCGAGCAGCATGCATTCAGTTGAAAAACATGGAAATCTGCAGCCACCACACAAAGTACTGTACGGACCTGGAAGATACAAGTTGAACACAATAGGCTGCTTCGGGGGTGAGCTGACCATTAGAAAGAAAACAACAGCACAATTAATTTATGTTGTTGAAGAGCTAACCAGGCCCCTCCTAGGCCTTCCTGCAATAGAGGCGCTTGGACTCATCAACCGGCTGCACACGGTTGCAGTCCAGCAAGAGGATGTCAGAGTTCAATACCCCACAGTGTTCTCGGGCTTAGGGAAGTTAAAGGAGCCCTACAAGATCGAGTTGGAGCCCGATGCTGTCCCACACGCCCTGTCGACTCCACGTCGCGTGCCCTTGCCCTTACGAGAAACAGTGAGAGCGGAACTGGAACGGATGGATAAGATGGGGGTGGTTACTAAAGTGACACGCCCCACACCATGGTGTGCAGGCATAGTCGTGGTTCCCAAGCCAAAAAGGAAAATACGGCTGTGCGTGGACATGACGAGAGAGACACATTATTCCGCCGGTAGATGAGACACTTTCCATGCTTGAAGGGGCGAAGATATTCACAAAGTTGGATGCTACTGCTGGCTTCTGCTCACGACCTTCATCACCCCGTTCGGGCGGTATGCATTCAACCGCCTCCCGTTCGGGATTTCATCGGCACCAGAGCATTTTCAACGCCGTATGTCACAGATGTTGGAAGGATGTACAGGTGTCCAGTGTCATGCTGATGACATACTGGTGTATGGAAAGGACATACAGGAGCATAATGTGAGACTGCACAAGGTCCTGAAAACACTGCAAGCAGAAGGCCTGACACTGAACAAGGAAAAATGTGCAAAAAACAGCATCGTGTTCTTAGGGAACCGCATAACAGCAGACGGAGTGGCCCTGGATCCAGCTAAGGTCAGAGCGATCTTGGAGATGCCTGAGCCTACTGACGTCGAGGGAGTGAAAAGACTTATGGGAATGGCCCAATAGGGAAGTTCTTGCCTCACCTGGCCACGTACACTCGTCCGATCAAAGACCTGCTGTGCGGAAATAATGAATGGGTCTGGGAAGCTCCACAGAAAGAAGCTTTTCATAGACTGGCAGAGCTGATTTCTCCTCGGGTGTTAGCCCCGTACTCACCTACAGCAGAGACCTGCGTATCTGCCGATGCCTCATCCTACGGTATCGGTGGCGTTCTGACACAGCAACAGGAAGATGGAGCATGGAAGCCGGTCGTGTTCATCTCTAGGAGCCTGTCAAGCGCGGAGAAGAATTACGCACAAATAGAGAAGGAGGCGTTGGCAGCCACATGGACATGTGAGCGGTTGTCATCCTACCTTCTGGGACTCAAGTTCAGACTAGAGACTGATCATAAACCGCTTGTGCCGTTGCTGAGTAACAAAGCACTGGATGAGCTCCCACCCAGAGTCCTGAAGTTTCGGCTGAGACTGATGAGATTCACATACGATGTTGTGCATGTGCCCGGTAAGCGTCTGATAACGGCAGACACATTGTCAAGAGCTCCTGTCGAACACACTTTCACACAAGAGTTGGACAGAGAGACAGAAGTTAAAGTGTTCGTGGATGCAGTTGTACAAAGCATCCCAGCCTCGGAAGCCAGGCTGAGGAGCATTCAGGAAAAGCAGAGCATTGACCCTGTCTGTGCAAAGCTCATCAGGTACTGTCAAACAGGTTGGCCTGAGAGTTATGTGACCTCCTCTGGTAGAGTGTCGCGCCCTCCAGTTAGACTGGATATGTGAGAGACTGGGGGAAGGGTAAATGTCTGAATGTAAAAAAAGTGATGTTCTGATTATGTGAATTGAGATTTGAGAATGTGAATGTTTTTTCTGACAGTAAAAAAAAAAAAAGGATGCAGAGGGAAGGGAAAAGGGTGATGTGAATTGCATTTGTTTGCCTTTTTGGTTTAATACTGGTTTGTTGTTAAGAGTGATGTTTCTTACTAAAAGGGGAAGGTGTCCTGTAAGGGATTGAGTGACATGTTAGTGTTGCTAGACGGACCGTTATGTATGTAACACACTTACTCTGCTTCCGCCAAACCTAAAGTAAACAGTTAACTCCACACGCTCTCCGCCTCATTATTACATGTGAACTTAATAGCATAAGGTTTACACAACACAAGGCATAAGAATAAATGGCACCCTTTTCACATTGGCCTATTATAGTGCCACCAGGAGGCCACAACCTGACCTGCCCTGCCCAGTTTAATTATCTAGTTCATTATGAACTAAATACAAATACATACGATTTGTTCAACTAGCCAATCTACATCAATACGTTGTGAGCTTGTAGATCAGCTATTTGAAGACATTTAGGGATAAAGGGTTTATCACTGGCAAAAATAGGGCCCTGTGTGAAATGTCTTGCTGAGACCTACTACATAATGTGATGTCATCATTTGATCGTCCATACAACACAAGTCAGCAAACAGTGAACAGCTACAGAGATTGTGCGGCTTATCAGAACTTTATTGCATACATAGAAATAACAATGGACACACCTTCTTAAAACAAAACTGGACAGACTAGTGCATATATGTGACACATCACATTATAGCATTTATGTCAGTTTACATACCGATTTAAACTCTGATGTTTAAGTCAATCAATCAATCAAACTTTATTTATATAGCACATTTCCAACAGCCAAAGGCCGACCAAAGTTCTGAACAAGAAGAAAAAAAATACAACATGACATTGAAGGCAAGAAAATAAAAACAATAACATACGTTGACAAAGAGCAACAATACAAATTAGGGCCGGGACTTTAACGCGTTAATTGAGATTAATTAACTACAGAAAAATTAACGCGTTAAAAAAATTAACGCATTTTAATCGCACTATTTTTTTTCACCGCGGAACGAATTGTCACTGGACAGTTTTCAGACGGAAAACCCAGTGCACTGAGTGAAGTGTCCGACCACCAGACAGTTCACCACAGACTGGGGGAAGCCGCTGAGATCACTTTGCTTGTCCCCGTGGATTGGAAATAGGATTTAAAAGGCTATCCGATGATAGCGTCGATTACAGCACAGTTGTGTGCAATTATTCAATAAAGAATTTGCATATCGCCGCACCTCGTCAAGCCTCCAGTATCGGCTCGATGCGAAACATGTTGCACCGAGCCTAGCCTGGAAGCTAACGTCAACAACAATAGCTCTGGTCCATAGCGTAGTTAGGAGTCAGGAGGAGTTCTATGGTACTTCATTTGATCCTTTCCCCTCACACCCACGGAAGTGCAGGCTGTGCAGCCCCTCGTTTTTAGCACAAAAAAAGATGTGAAAGCCTACTTTCCTCCTTCTAACACTATGGATCAGCGCTAACGTTATTCCAACTACCAGTAGCAGTTCAAGGACCCGACCAGATGACATGGTTTCTAACTAAACGGTTATGGCCAAATAAAATGTAAAATATGTTATGGCTGTTAGGCTACTGTATGTCCACGGAAGAAACACAGAGGTGCTTTCTTATGGTCATGTCACATATTTGCTGCACCAAGCCCCCCCCCCAACCCTGTGGAATACATTCTCCAAACTCTCAGAGACATGCCCCCACCATCCAAACCTTCAATATTGCTTTCCCCAGCTATTTAATTCCTTAGTGTTTTTCCCCTAATAAAGTTGTTTTTGATTTATCATGTCCCCCTTGTAAAGCATTTTTGGGTACTCAGAAAAGCTCTATATAAATTATTAAATTTGAGATGTTATTATTACTACAAAAACAATGTTTTATTGCTTAAACTTATGTATTCACTATTCATTGATTCACTAGTATACCAAAATCCATTTGAAAAAATAGCTTTCTCACTGTTCTCGGGTCAAATAGATATGCGACTAAAATGCGATTAATCGAGATGAATTAACTACAAAGCCTCTGATTAATTAGATAAAAAATTTGAATCGAGTCCCAGCTCTAATAAAAATAGACAAGGGAACTCAAGAGCAATTAAAAGCAAGGGAAAACAGATGGGTTTTGAGTAGGGATTTAAAAACACCGATCGACTATGCAGATCTGATGGTGAATTGCAGTACGTTCCAGAGCCTGGGGCCCGCAGCCGCAAAGGCACGGTCACCACTACTTCTCTTGCTGGTCGTAGGCTCGACCAGCAGCAGCTGGCCCGCAGACCGTAGAGCTCCGAGTGGGACGTAGGGCACAATTAAGTCAGAGAGGTAGGTGGGTGAGAGGTCATGTCGTGTTTTAAAAACAAATAAAAGAACCTTAAAATCAATTCTAAACTTAACCGGGAGCCAGTGGTTGGGAGGCGAGAACTGGAGTGATGTGGTCCCGTTTTTTAGTGCCAGTGAGAAGGCGGGCAGCTGCGTTCTGCACTAGTTGTAGGCGCCTGAGTGAAGCCTGGTCGCCATTATACAGGGAGTTGCAGTAGTCAAGTCTCGAAGTTATAAAAGCATGGATAACCATCTCCAGCTGTTTAGGGGGGAGGTTGGATTTGATCTTGGCAATGACTCGGAGTTGGAAAAAAATGGATTTAACGACTGAGGTGATTTGTTTATTGAATTTAAAATCTTTATCAAAAATAAACCGAGATTTCTGGAAAAGGGGTGCATGTTAGAATTTAGCGCACCCAGGGGGCTAGAGGATATGGTGGAATGGTTGTCAAAAATGATGATTTCAGTTTTCTTTTCTTATAGGGTGAGAAAGTGCACGTCCATCCAAGACTTGACGTCGTGAAGGCAGTTGAGGAAAGACTGGAATGGGTTATTGGAGTTGGTTTTGAGTGGGAAATAAATTTGAACATTGTCAGCGTAGCAGTGAAAGGCCATGCTGTTTTGCCAGTATTGGTCCTAAGGGAAGCACATAAGGAGGAATAAAATGGGACCCAGTATAGAGCCTTGGGGCACTCCACAAGAAAGGGGGGCAAATTCCCCTAGGTGGACAGAGAAGGTTCTGTCTGACAAATAGGACTGGTACCATGTGAGGGCGGTGCCTGAAATGCCAACCTGGTGTTCTAAGCGTGATAGCAGAATTTTGTGGTCAACTGTGTCAAAAGCCGCTGAGAGATCGAGGAGCACTAAGGCGGCAAGGGTACCAGAGTCGGCTGTTAAAATGAGATCGTTGAAAACTCTGAGAAGGGCCGACTCTGTGCTATGGCCAGGTTTGAAGCCAGATTGAAATTTCTCATGCAGACCGTGGGACAATAAAAATGAGAATATACGACTTTCTCCAAGACTTTAGAAAGAAAGGGGAGCTGGGAAATGGGTCTGAAATTTCACAGGATGGAAGCATCAAGATTGGTCTTTTTCAGTAATGGGTGTACGACAGCATGTTTAAAGGTGCGAGGGACCGATCCGGAAGTGAGGGAGGAGTTAATCAGGAGGAGGACGCTGGGGCCAACAGCACCAAAGACCTCTTTAAGAAGCCTGGGTGTAATGCTGTCAGACGGGCAATTTGATGGGCGTAGTCGCATGACCACGTCTGTGAGAGCAGAGAGAGTTATGGGTTCAAACTGGGAGAAAGTGGCAACTGGATGGGGTGTCATGGGTCAAAAGTGAATGGGTTGCCCTAAGGTCAGAGATTTTGGCAATAAAAAATGAAAATTAGTGCAGAGGGCAAGGGATGGGACAATTGGAGGGGCATCGCGGGGTTTAGTGAGGGCGTTGAAAATATAAAAAATAACTTTGTGTTTATGGCTGTTAATGGTGATGAGATTGTAGTAGGAGGATTTGGCAGCTTTTCACTGCCAAACTAAATGGTATTGGCGGATTGCTACTGTGGCTTTAACATTTAGATTAACATTTTTCTCTTCTGCTGAAAAAGGAGATTCTGTGTGAAGACTCAACGAGTATGGCTGGTCACAAATCAAATGTTGGCAATACCAAAAAAAGAGAAAAGCAATACAACAGCAACACAAGAACTAAGTAAATCAAGGTGAATGTTTGAATTCAAATATATTGCCTGTAAGAAGTAGCCTATCATTATAACTTGTCAAAAAAAATGCAATTCATTATTGGCATCCAGCAACAAATTCGTATCTGTCCTCATGTGCATCTGCAGGAAATAGTTTTGACTGAATCTAGATCACAATCTATGTATTTCTTTCTTGCACGACTCCTGACACAGTCACATATGAGACACTTTGACTAGTTGTCGCCACAAACTGTTATGTAAAGGGCTTTTCCCCTGCATGAATCTTCATGTGTGTTTTTAGATTATTCTTTTGTGCAAAGCCTTTGCCACAAACTGTACACGTAAAGGGTTTTTCCCCTGTGTGTATCCTCATGTGTATTTTTAGTTTAGCCATTTGAGAAAAGCCATTGCCACAAACTGTACATGTAAAGGGCCATTCCCCTGTATGAGTCATCATGTGTGATTTTAGATTACACAGGTTAACATGGCCTTTGCCACAAACTGTACAAGTAAAGGGTTTTTCCCCTGAATGAGTAAACATGTGTGATTTTAGATTACTCATCTGAGTACAGCTTTTTCCACAAACTGTACAAGTAAAAGGTTTTCCCCTTTTATGAGGTTGTTCCACTGTATGAGTCATCATGTGTCTTTTTAGATTACTTGTGTTAACATGGCCTTTGCCACAAACTGAACAAGTAAAGGGTTTTTCCCCTGAATGAGTCAACATGTGTGATTTTAGATTACTCCTCTGAGTACAGCCTTTGCCACACACTGTACAAGTAAAGGGTTTCCCCCCTGCATGAGTCATCATGTGCTTCTTCAAATGTATCTTATTACTAAACATTTTGCCACAATCTGTACAAATTAAACCTTTCTTCCCTGTGTCTCTCCTCATGGAGTGAGTTTGTTTAGAGGATTTCACTTTGGACAACTTGTTTCTGTGTCCTTTAAAAGTTTGTGTCACATGTGACTTAAGTGTTTTTAAAGCAGACTGATTGACCACCCTGGTCTCCTCCTCCCACTCATCACTGTCTTCAGTAATTTCAGATTCAGAATGGTGTGAAGAGAGAAGCTGGTCATTACATGTTGGCTGTGATGTGCCACAGTCCTCTACATCAGCTTGTGTTTTCATGTGTTCAGTCGAGGTGCTGGCTACAGGCTCTGTATCTCTGTTTACATCATCACCTTCCCTTTTCACCGATAGTGATGTCAACGCTGACCCATCAGCCTCCTCTGGTCTTTGAAGTAGCTCCTCCTGTTCCTCATTAATGTGCGGAGGTTCTGGTTCCTCCTGGACCAGACTGGGGCTCCTCTCCTGCTGTTCAGGTGAAACATCCTCTTTATACACAGGGAGGTGCAGGAAGTCTAGGCAAAAGATACAATGAGAAAAAAAACAATGAATGTTTTAACTTCTACCTTTGATTGTCCCATTGATCAGGCAGCTGTACACACATACAAGGATGCACCTGCATGCACACGCACAAACAACTATTAGTGGAAATAGACCCTCTGCCAGCTCACAATGTGTTACTGTGAGCTTGTATATCTGCTATTTTCACTATGTATGATTTTTTGGAAACCTTATATTATAACTTCGATGACATGCCCAAAACATGGAATGATTATTAATACTGTAGTTTATCTAATAAGATTATCTGTTATTAACACTTATTACTCTGGGGTGGGCGTGTCTCAGAAGGTATAGTGGCTGCTTGGAATTCAGAAGGTAGGGGGGTGTGTGTGTGTGTGTGTGTGTGTGTGCGCCCTCAGGGCATCTTACTGGTTATGTATGTGTAGACATACATACATAACCAGTAAGACATAGCATGTATGATATGTAAAGCAGTGTCAATAATGAGGTAGCATAACATTTCCCAAATACACTTTTTGGCTTGATTGACTAGGTTTTTATTTTTATTATTGTGATCGTAGTTAGTTCTGATGGGTTCAAATCACTTCTGGAAGAAGTGGGGAAATGATATATGCCGGCAACCTTTGTTGGAGAAGGCAATTTAAAAAAAAGTTAGCACAATGCAACAAACAATTACTCAGATTTTTAAGAGAAAAGAGGGAGATCTTCTGATAATGTAATGTAAAAAAATAAGTATATATCTCACTGACTATACAATACATCAACTCCAAGCTGGAAGTTCAATGATGACAATGATGAGTGTTTTTATGCTTTTACACATTCTGTGAATTCATCCGAAGTATGCTTTTCGCTTGCGTCTAAATAAGTCTATACCTCCTTATAAGCCACGTCACAACGCACAAAATACCTCGCTGTATCTCGTTTACTATGCATTTCGGTTTTCTTGGGGTAACGTGGCATTAGTCTGACCGCTCATTAGTCTGACCCCTTACTGTAACCGCACGCTTTGGGGGTTTTGACACGGAATTTCAACCCGGAACTTATTTTAAACTCTGGTAGTTGGCAAACAACAGAAGAGAATTAAAGAAAGAAACAAGAAAGAGACAAGAGCATGAAACTTACTGGTGTCCAGATGGTCTTCAGGTTCCAGTTTAACAGAAACAGTCCTGGATGGTTGTGGAGAACTCATCTTCACCTGCAGGCTGGTCTCCACACACTGGTCTGTAATGAAGGAATTGAATAAGGACATTGATGAATGACATCCTACGATATGTTGTTTTTTATGTTAGACATTGAGGGAAATTAAGATTCTCAGATTTTTTACAAAAACGCCTCTTATCAACTAACCGGTTAAATGATCGAAAAGGTTATCAAAACATATCAATTGTCAATTAAAGGGAAACTTTTAGAATATTTAGAACACCTCCCTGGGGGTATTTATGTGTGCAATATGTGGTTTTAGATATTTTAGATTTTAGCAGTTGTAATATAGCTGGGTAACAGCTGTCAGGACGTAATATTTCAAATATCAATATTCATAATTTATGAATTATGAAATATTAAAATATTACAATATAATAATTATATTGCTCACGTCACTGTAATGTAACATGAGTTCTTGGACAGACTTGCATTAAATATTCCAATCGGTATATATACTGTAAATATTGAGATAGAATACACAACGACTTCTTAATGAACATCATATATATTTATTATAACAAAATAAATCAAATGTGTACAAACATGAAACCTTTTGATCAAAGTAAGGTCAGGTAAAAGTAAATAGTGATAGCTCATGAAACAAATAAAGGAAAAAGAAACATGAAATAATAAAAGAGAGGTTTCAAAAATAGCAGATCTACCTTCAAAATAACAGATCTACCCTACCCTAAACGCTACACTCAGTTGCCATTTATCATGTGATATATGCTCGCCTGTGTGTAGAGGAGAGGTCAGCAGTGGATGGCAGGCCCAGAATGGTGTAGCTGCGTGTTGCTAGTCCGGGAGGCTAGTGGCTGGCGGCAGCCATTGTCTGTAGCGGTGACCATGTGGTAGCTGGGGCCGTGTGCTGTTGAGCTCGCCAGGGAGGCGAGGGGCAGTGTTGTCGTCAGAGGCAGCTCGTCGCAGGCATCGGTTTCCCTCGTCGGGATTAGCTTGGTGACGCTTGGCTTAAGCTGACCCTCTTGAAGATTCGAGCGGCAGAGGAGACTTGGGATGTCTTATCCTCGCTGTGGCGTTGAGAGGCGCGTAGAGAGAGAAGCTGTCGTCTGGTCAGTTTTGGGTTGCCTCACGGTTTCTGGGAACCGGCCGCTGTGGCGCTGAGGTCTTACCCAGAAAATGGAATTTCTGGTGTGGGGACAGGAGTCAACCCGGCCTGGTCAGTGAAGGAGAGCTGTGGGGGGAAAGGGACATGTGTCTACCTTCCCTTCTCCTCCGTCGCTGCCAGAGGTTGAAAACTTAAGAGAGAGATGGCTGCTTGGCCAGCCATCATATATATGAAGAGGCGGGGACTGGCTCCTTGTCCTGCAAGGAGGTGCAGTCCGGACGTGTGTGAGCTGTAGGGGGCTGTCCCCTTAAACCATGAACCATAAAGCACATGAAATACTAACTCTTCACTAGTGGTTCTGGGGAGCTCCTATTAATACATCTGACTGAATATTTGGACTCAGAATGAATTTTCACATGTGGAGATATCAAACAGTACAGCTGTATGTCAATTAGAAGTCAGGCAAGCCAGAATATAATTATATATAATATATAATACACTCATCACATTAATTCAACACAATATATATATATATGGTTGAACCCCAATACATAGTATACAAATATATATATTTGTGGTTCAAAGGCATAATACGTGAACAGTTTTATTCAAATTGTATTGTCTCATCGTGTAGGCTCAAAGATTCTGTCTTTCTGAGAGGTGCCCAGAGGATGTCGTAAATACCTCTGCTTAGCCATGCAGAGAAACGTCTGCTGGGGAGAAGTTAAACTCCACCCTCCCCCGTGGAACCTAGTTTTGTTCACAGCTATGTTAGTGAAAAAGGGGGGGGGGGGGGGGGGGGGGGGGGGGGGGGTGTACCGTGCCTGTAATGTGTTCATCTGGTTATGAACCAAAATCCATCTGTGTTCATATTTGTCCAGGTCACACGCTACACAGTGAGCCCAGTGTCCATGATGTCACTTAATTCCTGGACTACATGTTGTCTCAGTAAGACAGCCCTCCCCCTATCCACAAGGAGGAGCAGTGCACCAAAGCATTATGGTAATTGTAGCCTCGATACCCAGGCTTTCATTTCGTCTGCGCGAAAAATGAAAGCCTGGATTTACGCATGGGCTGCACTGGCATAAACGTGGGAGTCAACCCTTCCGCGTAGGCGTCGCTTCAAATGATGTGACGTCAGGGCTCTGAGCGGTGTGCACCCGTCAAAATAACACCGTGAGGAAATCATTACCAGTGGAACTTCAAACGAGGCTATGCAAGGAAAATGAGGAGAATGGCTAAAGAACCCACCACACAGTCTAAGAAAAAAAAACAACCTGTGCCGACTCTGTGGAAATAACTTTGACAGTCCGTTAGAATGGTATACTCCAGCAACCAGTGGTTTCTGCTTCTGGTCGACACAATAACAGTGCTGCACTGGGGGGGGGGGGGGGAGAGACCGGGGCTGACGGACAGATCGGTGAACCAATGGTGGGGGTGCGGCGCGGCCCTCCCATCTAGGCCAGAAAGGTCTAGCGTTAGCTCAGGCTATGGTAATTGTAGCTGGAGATTGTAGCTGGAGAACGGCCCTGCATACCACCTGTTTTGAATTTGCACATAATGCAGGAGGCAGCAGCACAACCCTCTAATATAAAAACGAGTGCTTCCAAACTCCAACAAAAATACCACCGCACGGAATTTATTGACGGAAAATAGCTCATATCATGTCTGCGCCACCCTTATCCCTAAACTTATTTGCCATTTTTTACTATTTTGAAAATCATTTTAAAATAGTTCAACTTAGCCGACATCTACACATTGTGAGCTTGTAGATCAGCTATTTGAACAATTCAAAAAGTAAAAAATGGCAAATAAGTTTAGGGATAAGGGTTAAGGGGCCACCTTTTAACCCTTATCCCTGAACTTATTTGCCATTTTTTACTATTTAAAAAAGATATGGCCCTAGGTACCTAAGACACTAGTATATATAAAAATCACACTTGTGTGAAGTGAGGGGCGCTCATATCATCATACATCATCACATTCCGGCCAATCACTTTTTTAACCCTCAGCCAATCAAATCACCACTACATGGGGTACACAGACACAGAAAGCTGGGCATTGGAGGCTAGCGCCCCTCAAAAATTAACCTAAGGTTGGAGCTAAAGGTCGAATGTAAAATATTGGCCATTTAAGCTTGCCTTAGCTAAAGTAGCAGCTGCCTCAAACGTGTGTACAAAATGTGGTTGAAATGCAACTTAAATAACAAACCTGCTCCATGTAGTTTGATGCGTGGCTGTAAAATCACGTCCAGCAGTTTGTCTCGTCTCTCCAGCAGAGTTTCTAGTGTCTCTATCTCTCTCTGGAAGAGGCTGCACATTAACTGAACTGAGGCGCTCGATGACAACACACGATATGTCCTCTCTCACCGACGCCATGTGTTCATTTATCGACAGCCGTAGAGACTCTATTTGAAACATCTTCACTCGTTTGAGACATTTTTCACCACGCTCTTTGTTGCTCTGCTCACCGCGTGATACCAAATCGCAACTGATAAACATTAAACCAGACGCATTAACTTCCGGGTCAACACAGTTCCTTATTACCGATCGCCCCCTGGTGGAAGAAAGTAGCCTAATATTTGAAGCATTTAGCCAAGTAGAACATAGATAAGCAAGCTATAGAGCACCGATGTCCTGACGTCACTGTCAGTAGAGGGCGTCAATCCACAGGTTCGTCTACTTTTTATTTGCATTGTAATCTCCATAGGGGGATTTTAGATCGCCTCATATAAGAACTGTGTTTGAAAAATAAACCGATCACCCAGGCCTTTTCACTCATATGGATATGACGCATCGACTGAAGGTGTAAATGTACAAATATACCCAAAGAGTAACAAAAAAAAGCGTTAGAAACGAGTGAAACAACCCAGACTACATTTGCGGTATAGGCGGGTGGCTGCATCTGCCCGTCGCACAACAGAAACTGAATGTTAATTACGTTTATTTTTATTTTATTGATATTTAATGTCTCGTGGTTAGTAAGAGTCGAGTCACCACCAGCTGAGCTTACGTCAACGAGGAATCTCAGGAACGCAATGTGTTGACAGCTGGGCGTGACGTATATTAGCAGCGACATTGCCTTCATATTCAAGGCTTTTGCGGCCACATTAATTCCATTTTCTCCAGAAACTGGCTGTATCAAATATGAATGGACACCATTAACGACGCACAGCCACTCCCCTGACAGAAAGGCCGGGGTGGTCGGTTTATTTTTCAAACAGTTCTTATATGAAGCGACCTAAAATCACCCTATGGGGATCTCAATGCAACTAAAAAAATACATGAACCTGTGTATTGGCGCCCTCTACTGAAAGTAACGCACTCTGGCCAATGGAGAGCGACGTTGCTACGTGGCGGCCATCTTACAACGTTCATATAAAAATAAAATTAAGCAGATAAGCGTCCTGAATCATAGCCACGTTGACGTTTGTAATAAACCAACCCGTTTGTAAATCAGTCAAGATTTGAGCGAGTTATGACCATGTAACATGGACATACATTTTTGCTATGAAATTATTCTCACATAAAGCACACCTCGATCACCAACCTTAATGCGGTCGTTTTAACGCACCCCTCACCAACCTTAATCCAGTCGGAGCAATGCTATGTCTAACTAAAGTATGCCTCCCAGTTGGACAGTAACAAATTAAGCAATCATGAACAAACGTTTAGGAACAAAAATCCTGGACTTCAATTCATTGACATAATGTCAATAAAAACTGAGATTAGGGTTTTTCTTCATGATTGTTTGTAAATGATTCTACACTATTTACAATTACTCAAATAAGAAGCAATCAGACAGAAAAATTTACAGCAATTTAAACAAAAATATTTACAATATACTATGTACGTTTGTGTAGTATATATTTCACAAACATTTACATGTATTATTCAATGTATTCCAAAAATGTTTCGGATTAAAATAATAATAATAAATTCTAGTTGGCCTCAGCGTTCCTAGTTTGAGTCTTACAATAATTGTGCAGATGTTAATACAGTAGGTATCCCAGTCCTACAGGGCAATAATGTTTCTTGTTGTGTTTCCTATGTCTCTGAGCCGGTCGGCCACACAGTTTACAGAGGGTCGGACTGTGACACGGAGGCTCTCCAAACTGAGGCCAGGAGCGTGTGGAGGGTCCAGCAGTAGCGGGGGCGGGCATTTTCAGCCGCGAGGAGGGGCCGGCAATAGCGGGCTTCACTGAAGATGCTCTCCTGTGTCCTCTCCTGGTGGTCATGGTGGTGGTAGAGGTGGCTGGTGTATTTCTTATAGGCTGTGGCAGTAGCACGCAGGGTGGTGGTGGTGGTTGAGACCAGGAGCGTGTGGCGGGATCAGCAGTGGGAGGCATTATGAGCAGTCTGTAGGGGCCAGCCGTGGCAGAGGCAGACATTCTGAGTTGCATGGAGGGATCGGCAGCTGGGTTTGCCTGAGCGGCAGGCATCGTGGAGGCACCGGCAATACCAGGGTTCACTGTAGATGCCGAGAGGAGAATTTTGTGAAAATGGTGATCAGCAATTTCATATTATATGCCTATTGCAAAGGAAATCATATGGTATTGAGGAAATGAGACAAAAAACACTATTTATAATTCAGGAAAGTTGTAAATTGGTCAGATTTGACAGGAACACTACACAAAGGTTAATCGTTATTTAGTAGTTCTTTTTAGCGGTGCATGACGCTCCAACATATGACCATGTGTGTGTATTTGTTATTTTTAGCGGTGCATGATGCTCCAACATATGCCCATGTGTGTTTATATGTTTGTTTGTCCATTTGTCTATATCAGCACGGCAACAACAGCTGCAACCACCTAGCGAGAAATACCTCTATTAAGATGTAAAACATTATGGGCCCTATTTTTATCAGTGCTGAATCCCTAAACTTCTGCTGTTTTTTTTATTTGAAAGATTACTAAATGTTTTACAAAATAGTAAAAAAGGCAAAGAAATTTAGGGACAAAGGGTTTAGTACTGGCGAAAATTGGCCCGTGTGTAATGTCTTGCTGAGACCTACTACTGTACATAATGTGCTGTCATCATTTTATCGTCCAAACACCACAAGTCAGCACACAGCGAACACACAGTGAACAGCTATAGAGATTGTGCGGCTTGTCAGAACTTTATTGCATACATAGAAATACCAATGGGCACACCTTAAAACAAAACTGGACAGAGACTAGTGCATACATGTGACCAGTGTTGTAACTAACGCCCTTACATCACGTTACGTTACCTAACGGCGCTACTTTTTGCAGTAACTTGTAACCCAACGCTTTACATTTCCCCATTCCATAACGGCCTTATAGTTATTGTATGTGCGTTACCAGCGTTATGGCGTTATTATGTTATTATGTCAACTTATGTGATCCAAGTGAAAAGTCTCCCCATACAGCGCCGTGAGTCTATCTGTCATACAGGATCTGTGCTGACTGCTGCTGAGAGAGCGCACCGCTCTGTGTTGTACTGTGTTGACAGTTTGTGCTATGGTGCTCTCATACTAGCCTCTGAGCCCACATGGCTTCACACTCTAACATGAACAAAGAATGTCGCAGAAGAGGTCATTGATTGGCTAACGTAGGGCCAGATTTCAGGGTAAGCCAATCAGAGACAGTCTGACAGAGTAGGGCGGGTCTTACTCTTTGTGGCAGAGCCTTAGGGCGCGTTCGGAAATAGCGCACTGAGCCCACTGTGCAATGCAAACTAATAGGCGAGTGCGCTGCGGTGTGGTATTTCCGAACGCGCCCTTAGTCACAGACACACAAACCCTTGTAACGCATAGGTTTGTTAGCAGCACTGAGACGTCCTACACAGATAAAATTAATTACTCACCTACTGCTGCAGGTTCCATGTTTAAATAAAGTAATTCCAGTGTTGTTCAACGGATGCCTGGTTTTCACATTGTAAATATGGTCGCGTGGTTTAGCGACTAGCACTATGACAGGAGCACCGTAATCTTTGGGAAAGTGTCATAGTAGCTTGTTTACAACTGAAACAGACTTCTTGTGCTCTGACTTCCTCTTCAAAATAAGAGTCACGTGTAAAGATTAGTCAACACTAGTTTTATTTCTAAGTCTACTTATCATATTTGAGTTCCTTTTGAATACCTGTCAGATTCTCTACATATAACTGTCGCAGCTCTTGGTGCGCAAATGCGCCTTGCATGCCTTTGATCTACCGCGCAGAAAACATTTTGACGAGAAGAGTCAACTTGACAAAATGATTGCCAGGTATGTTGTTGAGGAAATGCTTCCCCTCTCAACGGTTCCTTTCAGAGCACTGGTCAGCAAAATACCAGTGAAAGCAGGGCCAATGTGCAGAAATACATTTTCAAAATACCTGAACAGTGAATATACTAAAATGGAAGATGAGCTCAAAAATACATTTGACAAATTAGAATATCTCTCTACCACTGCAGATATATGGACTGCAAACACTTATTTATCTGTAATGTCAGTCTGGCAAAGGAGTATAGTTGATTTACTTGAATACTGCCAAAATAGTATTGTTAACTTTACGGTGTAAGAAGAGTGTACTCATTTTGTATTTGATTATTTATTTTCTTCATATTGCACAGCACCATTTGTTTTGAAGGCAAGTTGAGGCTACAATAAAGATGCCTGTCAACATTTCTGAACATGTTTTATTGTTCCACTAAATTTCATAATGTTAGGAGGGAGTTGTCTTTTCTCTTACTGTGCGACAGAATAAAAAACCTTCTTTTAAATCGTTTTTTATATTATTATTTTTTAAAGTAAAGTAAAGTAACTTGAAAAGTTACTTTTATAATTGAATAACTAGTAAAGTAACTAGTTACTTTTTTAGATAAGTAACTATAACTATAACTCTTTACTTTTTAAAAGTAACTTGAACAACACTGCATGTGACACACATAGCATTTAGGTCAGTTTAGTAGAGTTTACATAACGATTTAAGCTCTGATGTTTAAGTGGTATTGGCGGATTGCTACTGTGGCTTTAACATTTTACATTAAGATTTTTCTCTTCTGCTGAAAAAGGAGATTATGCGTGAAGACAACGAGTATGGTTGGTCACATAATGTTGGCAATATCAAAAAAGAGTAAAGCAACACAAGAACTAAGCCAATCATGGTAAATGTATGGATTGAAATATAATGCCCGTAAGAACTATCATAATAACTTGCCATTGGCATCCAGCAACACATTTCTATCAGTCCTCATGTGCATCTGCAAAAGATAGTTTTGACTGAATCTAGATTCACAATCTGTGTATTTCTTCCTTGCACGACTCCTGACAGTCACATATGAGACACTTTGACTAGTTGTCGCCACAAACCGTAAAGGGTTTTTCCCCTGTGTGTATCCTCATGTGTATTTTTAGTTTAGTCATTTGAGAAAAGCCTTTGCCACAAACTGTACATGTACAGGGCCATTCCCCTGTATGAGTCATCATGTGCGTTTTTAGATTACTCATGTTAACATGGCCTTTGCAACAAACTGTACAAGTAAAGGGTTTTCCCCCTGTATGAGGTTTTTCCACCGTATGAGTCATCATGTGTGTTTTTAGATTACTCGTGTTAACATGGCCTTTGCCACAAACTGTACACTTAAAGGGTTTTTCCCCTGTATGTGTCCTCACGTGCATTTTTAGATTAGTCTTTTGAGAAAAGCCTTTGCCACACACACTGTACAAGTAAAGGGTTTTCCCCCTGCATGAGTCATCATGTGCTTCTTCAAATGTATCTTATTACTAAACATTTTGCCACAATCTGTACAAAATAAACCTTTCTTCCCTGTGTATCTTCTCATGGGGTGAGTTTGTTTACAGGATTTCACATCTTTGGACAACTTGTTTCTGTCTCCTTTAAAGTTGTGTGTCACATGTGACTTAAGTGTTTTTAAAGCTGACTGATTGACCACCCTGGTCTCCTCCTCCCACTCATCACTGTCTTCAGTAATGTCAGATTCAGAATGGTGTGAAGAGAGAAGCTGGTCATTACATGTTGGCTGTGATGTTCCACAGTCCTCTACATCAGCTTGTGTTTTCATGTGTTCAGTTGAGGTGCTGGCTACAGGCTCTGTATCTATGTTTTCATCATCACCTTCACTTTTCACTGATAGTAATGTCAACGCTGAACCATCAGCCTCCTCTGGTCTTTGAAGTAGCTCATCCTGTTCCTCCTTAATGTGTGGAGGTTCTGGTTCCTCCTGGACCAGACCGGAGCTCCTCTCCTGCTGTTCAGGTGAAACCTCCTCTATATACACAGGGAGGTGCAGGAAGTCTAGGCAAAAGATACAATGAGAAGAAAAAAAAACAATGAATGTTTTAACTTTAAAGAAAATCTACCTTTGATTGTCCCATTGATCAGACAGCTGTACACACATACAAGGATGCACCTGTATGCACACGCACACACAACAATCGTGTGCAAACATAGTGGAAATAAACCCTCTGCCAGCTCACAATGTGTTGCTGTGAGCTTGTATATCTGCTATTTTCATACATAAATACATACATACATACATACATACATACATACATACATACATACATACATACATACATACATTTTTGGCTTAATGAAATTAACGCTTTTAAGCATTCTGTGAATTCATCCGAAGTATGCTTTTCGATGGCGTCTATATCTCCTCATAAGCCACGTCACGACGCACAAAAGACCTCGCTGTATCTCGTGTTCTATGCATTTCGGTTTTCTTAGGGTAGCGTGGCATTCGTCTGACCGCTCATTAGTCCGACCCCTAACTGTAACCGCACGTTTTGGGGGGTTTTGACACAACATTTCGACCCGAAATTGGGACGGTTTGACCCGATTTTCCTTTAATTTTTTTACACGGAGGTGTCCCTTATTTTAAACTCTGGGAGTTGGCAACACTAGGTAGTCCTACAACAGAAGATAATTAAAGAAAGAAACTGGGGGGCACGGTGGCACAGTTGGTAGTGCTGTCGCCTCACAGCTAGAAGGTCCTGGGTTCAATTCCCGCTCGGGACGCTGTGGGTGCTGGCGGCGTGTTTCCTCCTCCGCGTCATCAGTGCCCATACCCGAGGCGGGGTTGGCGAAAGGGCCTTTCTGTGTGGAGTTTGCATGTTCTCCCCGTGTCCCCTAGGGTAGGTACCCTCACAAAAACATGCAGTAATCCTGGTCTCTAAACTGCCTCCCCCTGGCCAACCGGGGCGCCTGATGGAGGGGAAAGGAACTGGTTGGAATAACGTGTTCCTTCCAAACGCTACGTCCAACCAGGGAAACTCCCCCCTGGCAGGTGTAAAGGAGCAACTTGGACACTCAGGCATGAAGGAAGCATGAGTTCAAGTCCGTTGCTCTCCCCATGTCCCCCATTATGGGGACTAGGTTGGCGGAGGGTGTGTAGAGCCCAGGATCACATTAGATAATTGACACAGGGGTGAAAAATGGGTTACAAAATCGTTGGATAAAAATTATTAAAAAAAAGACTGACGAGAGCATGAAACTTACTGGTGTCCAGGTGGTCTTCAGGTTCCAGTTTAACAGAAACAGTCCGGGATGGTTGAGGAGAACTCATCTTCACATGCAGGCTGGTCTCCACACACTGGTCTGGAATGAAGGAATAGAATAAGGACGTTGATGTATGGCGTCCTTGTATGTATGTATGTATGTATGTATACATACACAGATTAAAATTTATTGCGTTTTGCATCGCAAAACGCAGTTTATAGTTATGGGCTGCAATACACCATCAACCTCTGCGTCCACGGGATGCACTACTGTACTCAGCATGTACAGTAGCCTAAAAATAATCCACGTGAAAAAATATATCGCGAAAAAGAAATGCGGTAAAACAATAATCCATGGACACGATCATTTCTCATGGCCACATCCGACCTCATCCTACATTATAAACAATAAAATCCATGTAGCAATCGTTGTAAAACCACTAGTTTGTAAATAATACACTGGCGGGCGCCGCCATCTTGCTCAGAGACGAGCGGTGAGCGGAGCGCAGCCTGGAGACCAGAACCGTTTAGAGAGAGAGAGACGACAACATACTGTTCAGTGACTCATGCAGCTCCACGAATAAACAGTAAATGGAGTTGTCGCAACTCTCATCTAAACGGCGCTGCCTCCGACAGAAAGACGGGGAACATTTTTGAGCAAGACAAGCAGAGTAGACCCGATTGAATGGGAAACACATTGTGTAACAAACGCCGACACCGTTGTATGTTGGACCGGTGCCACCACAGACATTAAAATGCACCCCCAAAAAGTGCCAAAGCCAACTTCAGGACAACAGAAAATATTAGCAACCCCATTAGTATTTTCTAAACCTAAACCCAAGTCATCTTCTAATGATGATGTGTGCAGTGTGCACAGCCTACCTAGAAGTAGGCTTTATAGAAGTGTCTATTTGTACGTCTCTAAATGTTTTGATGATTTGAACAAGGTGGACCCTCTTGTAAACAAGTGTAATGCTTAACACAGCGAACGCTAACCACGTATCCGTACGTTATTAATTAATCAAACGTCGGGTGCGAATCACGTATCCATACGTTTTAATCACTTTTTTATTGCATAGTTTCATTCATCTTTTTACCCACCCGGACAATGAAGAACCATCCCCCTGTCATTGCTGCTTAGTCCCGCTCACGTGATCAGAAAAAGAAGAAAAAAAACTCCCCTCCTGAAAACAGGAGGGCGGGCCGCTTTACGTGTAGAAGCCAGGGTAAAATGGACGCGCCCATGCCATGATCTAGTCGGTGTGTGAATAGAAGAATCAAATTTCACCTAACCTCGCCTCACCAGGCTTTCCTCCACCTCGGACATTTCACCCAACACTATAATACTCGATTCCCCCCTCCCCTCCTGTTTCTCCTGAGGAGGAGGGCCTTGCGAGATGGGGGCTCTGTCTCTCGGAAAAGAACATGATGAACGGAACGCTGCCTAAACACATGATCTGCACCGGATCGGCATTGCATAACGTCTGCAACACACATGGACAGATGCATGTTTCCTTCTTCATACTACGAACTAACAAACGAACCACAGTATCGACTCGAGGGGCCGCCATGACAACAGACAGTCTTCCGTTGGTGGATCACGTATCGCCATGCAGAGCCGTCATAATCGGAGATCGCTCGGACGTGTGATTGTAACGCTTTTTTATTCATTATAATTGTAGTGATAAGACCGCAATGAACGCGTCGGGGACGTAATCGACCCGGGTGTAATGTATAACGAACTTTTCCGCGTCCTAAATCGTGGTGTTGTGATCTGTGGAAGTCATTTTTTCCTTGTCGTCGACATCACAGCCGGGCTTAGCACCTCTCTGGACGAGGTGAAGCTTTTTCCATCGCTCCAAAAGCTGCATGCCCAGGCATGTCCCCCTATACTAGCTTGCAAAACAAAATCAGCTAATGACAATGCGTCTCACCGTTATACTATAGTTCTGAACCGAACGGTGGAATGGGACTTTTTATAGCCGTACGGATCAAGACTTTTGCTGCCCAATGTGCCCATGGACCCCCCCCCATGTTACTGCGATCAAGACAATGAAAGCAGATCTGTGACTGTGAGATAGATTAGGCGAGGCGAGGCGATCATCATCTAAGAAAGCAGAGTTATGAAGGTTTATAGTCAGACATTGACAGGCAGATATAAAAATAAACACAATAAATCAAAATCAAAATTACAACCCTGTGAAGTGAGCGGTGCAACTCTACTTCTCTACTTATTCACTACAGCTCGCTATATACGGACTGAGACAGAAAGTCATGTAAACCTTTTATTTACAGTTTGGTCTGTAAACTTCTACTGTAATAATAAAAATCACACCCCTGTGAAGTGAGCGGTGCAACTCTGTTCTCTACTTATTCACTACAGCTCGCTATATACGGACTGAGGCAGAAAGTCATGTAAACCTTTTATTTACAGTTTGGTCTGTAAACTGTAAGTAAACGGTAAAATCAAAATGTATTTTTTAAATTGAAGTGGACAAGTTCAGCTTTCTTTTGATGTATTGCGTGTGATTCTCGCTATAAGAGAACATTTTGCTGTGGGCCCCCGAACAAGGCCTTCGTGCAATGTTAAACGGTAGCAACATCAAAATAGGCCTGGGGAGATTCTGTAGCAATCAAAGTGTTAATTGGGTCGTCCACAGTTAACAGTCTTTGTATTGAGTTGTGCTTGAAATGTACTGTAATTCTGCAAACTGTTAATAAATATTTCAATCAATCAATCAATAATAATTTATTCTCCGTTTTCTACATGAATATAACCACATTATAACCTGATATGCTGTTTTAGATATTTTTGATTTTAGCAGTGAGCCCGACACTGGGCTCACTTAATTCCTGGACTACATGTTGTCTCAGTAAGACAGCCCTCCCCCTATCCACAAGGAGGAGCAGTGCACCAAAGCATTATGGGAATTGTAGCTGGAGATTGGAAGCGCTTGTCGAAGTCACTGAACGGTCTAGCCCTTTCGGGACCCTCGGTTAGCTTTTCTGAAGTTTGTACTTCGCTGCCCTAGGGTCCCTGATCGGTTATTAAGCCCTCCATGGGATGCAGATGTACATACCCTCCGTCCACGGAGAGCGGCACGCCGCTTGAGTGTTGGTGAGATGTTTCAAAGATAGGAGACAACGGAAACGTGTACCAAATCGCATTAACCGCCGATGCCGCTAAGTAACTTTTTTTTAAGTTTTGGCTTCTCTGAAATTCTCTCTTCCTCATTTCCATGACTTCCTTATTGACTTCCCATTGTACCGCCTCCCGAGCGGCAACTGGCTAGCTGCACATCCTAGTTACTGTCTCTGATTGGCCGACCGCGTGCATGCAGGATGAATAATGTTGTTGTGTCGTGGGAGGCGGGACATGGGAAGTGAGGAAGAGAGAATTTCAGAGAAGCCAAAACTTTAAAAAAAGATTAAAAAGACTTAACGGCATCGGCGGTTAATGCGATTTGATACACGTTTCCGTTGTCTCCTATAGCCGTGTTATGCATCTTTGAAACATCTCACCAACACCTCCGTGGACGGAGGGTATGCACATCTGCATCCCATGGAGGGCTTAATAACCAGGGTCAGGATCAGGGACCCTAGGGCAGCGACGTCCAAACTTCAGAAAATCTAACCGAGCCTCGGTTAGCTTTTCGGTTACCGAGGGCTAAATATGAAAATGAGTGCTTCCAAACTCCAACAAAAATATCACAGCACGGAATTTCTTGACAGAAAGTAGCTCATATCATGTCTACGGTGGATTTGTATTAAATAAACGCTCTGCAGTTTGAAAATGGACAATTCAAGCTTTCCCTACAGCTGCAATGTTGGTGAGTTTAACATTGTTTAATGCAAGCAGATCGGAAATGCAATTTGGATCAATGTCAACGGATGGTATTGCAACTCTAGATTCATCCCATTATTTAAAAAAAAAATCTAGTGTTGCAAATTGCATAGGCCTACTAGCCTAGGCACCTAATTAAGACACTCGTAGATGTAAAAATCACACTTGTGTGAAGTGAGGGGCGCTGTTATCATCCTACATCATGACATTCCGGCCAATCACTTTTGTCGTCCTCACTTTTTAAGCCCTCAGCCAATCAAATCATCGCTGTATAGGGTACACAGACGCACAAAGCTGGGCACGGGTAGCCTCGGTCCCAGGCTCACTTAACTGCGAAAAAGAAGAGCCTGGTCACAACCTAAGGCAGAAAAGCTATCGAAATGCGGGACTTCCGCCGTGTAACCCCCCCCCCCCCCCCCCCCCCCCCGGAAGTTTACGTTTTTTGACCAATCGCAGCGTTGTGTTCCCGAAAATGTATTCCCGCTGAAATGATCATTGGGTGGGGACTAGTAAACACAGCCGCACCGCGTGACGTAGTTATCTTACACGCAACACTTCCGCCACTTCCGCTGATAGTCTTTTCAGGGTAGGTCTTGCCCAGGGTGGGGCACGGGAGGGGCTAGTGCCCCTCAAAAATAGACCTAAGGTTGGAGCTAGCCGCAATTTGCAACTAGATTTTTTTATAATGGGATGAATCTAGAGTTGCAATACCCTCCATTGACTCCCGACTCATCCAAATTGGGTTTGCGATCTGCTTGTATTAAACGACCTCACCAACATTGCAGCTCTAGGCCAAGCTTGAATTATCCTCTTTCAATCTGCCGAGCTTTTGTTTGTTACTTATGTACTGTACTATTTTCTGTCAAGAAATTCTGTGTATGTGATTCTGTGCAGTGTTGCCGTTTGGAAGCACTGCGCTGCTGCCTCCTGCATTATGTGCAAATTCGAAACAGGTGGTACGGAGGGCCGGTCAGTGACTTACGACGAGTGCTTCCAAACTCCAGCACTTAGAATCACCTGCAAAGATTTTTTTGACAGAAAGTAGCTCATAACATGTCTACGGTGGATTTGTATGAAACAAAAAGGTCGGCAGATTGAAAGAGGATAATTCAAGCTTGGCCTAGAGCTGCAATGCAGATCGCAAACGCAATTTGGATGAGTCGATGGAGGGTATTGCAACTCTAGATTCATCCTAGCCCCTCTCGGAACCCTACGTTAAAGTTTTCTGACATTTGGATGACTTTACACGTAGGGTCCCTGTCCAGTTCGTAAGCCCACAATATGATTGAGTATTATGATATGAATCTTTTGTTTGACCGTTTTGGCAGCTCTGAAATTCTCTCTTCCTTCCTTCCTTGACTTCCTTATTGACATCCCATTGTACCGCCTCCCGCACGGACAGTGGCTAGCTGCGACAGAGCAGATCAGAGGCAGGAACGTAGAGACGGCAGCTAGCCACTGTCGGTGCGGGAGGCGGTACAATGGGATGTCAATAAGGAAGTCAAGGAAGGAAGGAAGAGAGAATTTCAGAGCTGCCAAAACGGTCAAACAAAGATTACAAATACTTAACGGCTTCTGCACCAAAGGAAAATTCTCTGAGGTTTTCGTTGTCTCCTATAGCTCCTATATGCTTCTTTTGAAACAAACCCCAATCAAAAAAGTGCAGCACGGCCACAACGGAGGTTATGTACAGCTGCGTCCTATTGTGGGCTTACGGACTGGAGAGGGACCCTACGTAAAGTCATCCAAATGTCAGAAAACTTTAACGTAGGGTCCCGAGAGGGGCTAGATTCATCCCATTATTAAAATAAATCTAGAGTTGCAAATTGCAGCTAGGTTGGAGCTAAAGGTCGACTGTAAAATATTGACCATTTAAGCTTGTCGTGTAGCTTAGCTAAAGTCGCAGCTGCCTCAAACGTACGTAAAGTAAAGTAAAGTTACTATATTTACCCAGGGTAACTGGACTAAGCATCAGATACTTGTTTACAGCCAGGCCCTGCTCATAGAACATTTCATGGTAGTGGTTCAATGCCTTGCTCAAGGGCACTTCAGCGGTGGTAATTTTAACGTGCCGGTCCGGGGATACGAACTGGCAACCTTCCGGTATCAAGACCGCTCCGCAAACCGTTCGGCCACCGCTGCCACAATGTGTGGCACGAGGCAACGTGTTTGAAATGCAACTTAAATAACAAACCTGCTCCGTGTAGTTTGACATGTGGCTGTAAAATCACGTCCAGCAGTTTGTCTTGTCTCTCCAGTAGAGTTGCTAGTGTCTCTATCTCTCTCTGAAAGAGGCTGCACATGAACTGTTCCACCAAACTGAGGCGCTCGTTGACAACACACGATATGTCCTCTCTCACCGACGCCATGTGTTCATTTATCGACAACCGTAGAGACTCTATTTGAAACACCTTCACTCGTTTTTGAGACATTTTTCCGCACGCTCTTTGTTGCTCTGCTCACCCGTGGTACCAAATCGCAACTGATAAACAAGAGACGCTTTAACTTCCGGGTCAACATAGTTCCTTATTACCGATCGCCACCTGGTGGAAGAAAGTAATATTGAAGCCCGGAGAAGTCGCCCTAAAATCTCCGGCGAAGTCGCCCCAAAAAGTCCGGACAAGTCGCCCGGTAAAACCGTTGTATGTTCGATATTTTTACCTGTACTTTTGGGGGCTAGAGAGAGAGGGGGAGGTAGAGTGTTTATAGTGGAGGGGGCCCAAGGGGGGTCATTAGCCCCATTTGTGGGGGACGTAACAACAACAGGAATGTAACCATTTATTTGAGTATAAAAATGAACAGCTCAAGTTAATCTATAGGCCTACGCTACTTCAATAGGCCTACTAGAAGAAAAAAAAGTTGAACAAAAAAATATATATAAAATGCTACTTCAATACTAGAACTAGTACTAGTAGGCCTAGTACTCTGTCTGTGTCCGTCTGCACCAGGGACCGCTGCCGATGTCCGTCAGGATAGTTAGTTAGTTTATTTATCTCAGTCATGTTCAAACAATGCAGTTGAACATACAGAATGAGGGTTACAAATAATTATCCCGTAAAGATACGGGAAACAAAAAGAACAGAAATGAAGAATGAACAGAAGCAAAAGGAAAACTGGTTGTCTACAATGCTGTGCTTCTTAAATATCAATTATAACAAACAAAACAATGGGAAAACATACTGCGTATGAATATATATTAAAGCGATTCTATATATTTGTCAATTATCTTAGCTTTATAGGAAGAAACACTTATAGATAAGGATAGTTCCCAAACGAATGGAACGTCATAAGGCACGGACTGAACGCGAGAAAAGTCTCTCCCCCTCCGTCGCTCGGCGCTTTCTGCGTAGATTATAATAATTTATAAGAGACTCTGTAAACCACTTTACATGCAAGTAATATAATGTATATAATGTGTGTCCTGATTTTCAGAAACACATTTAAAAGACAGGAGAAAAAAAAGGATAGAAAAACATTTATTTTTGTGTGTTGATGTTGTTGATGTTGTCCTCCCCTGCAAAACATATTTAGAGGACAGTAAAGATAACATGATTAAACCCCAAGTGTTCATTGACCATCCACAACCCCTGTTACTGTAGCACAGACCACTTTACTGAATGCAATGACACTAAACTTACAGAAAAAGAAACACAGCACTACAACTTATAAAACAAATTGTCATTGGAAAAGTGGCGTTTCCAGTTTCCAGGAGTTACATTTTGGGCAGGCAAGATGTGTTAATTGTCGTCCCCCGCACACAATCGTAGCACTAAAGGTTTTCAAAGACCTGTTGGATATAAAGGCTGAAAGGCATGCATTTACATTCCAATGGGTGATTGGCCGTTGCTCTACCGCTACAGCCAATCAGCTGTCCACTAATAGTTCTCAGGTCTTGTTTTTGTCCTCTCTTTTTTCTCATTGTATGGATTTTGGCCAGGCAGAAATGGAAATGATTTGGACAGGCGGACGCCTCGCCTTATTGTAGATACGCCACTGCATTGGACATGCCTAAGAAGGAATAATACAGTAATACATAATACAGTAACACCGAAATAATGAACACATCAAAACATGGACATACATTTTTGCTAAGAAAATATTCGCACATCAACTTTGTTGACAACAAATGAAGCAATCATGAACAAACATTCAGGAACAAACATCCTGGACTCTACTCATGCTCAGCAGCACCAGTTTTATTCGAATTGACATAATGTCAAATTGATTCAAATTTCAAACTGATGCTGCTCAGCAAGAGCAGAGATTAGGATTTTTCTTCATGAGTGTTTGTTCATGATTCTTCACTATTTACAATTTGCCAAATAAGAAGCAATTGTTCACACAAGAAACATGTACAGGGTAAAATGGCAATATGTGCAATATACTATGTACATCTGTATGCATTTCACAAATATCTACATGTTGTCAACAGCAGAGGTGAAGTTTTCATAGCTACCGAACACTCGGTTGTTCAGACGTGCTGAGCTTGACTTCATTGTTACAGGGCAATATGTTTTCTTCTTGTATTTTCTATGTCTCTGAGCCGGTCGGCCACAGAGTTTACAGAGGGGCAGTCTCGAGTAACACCGTGACAATTCTGTCAGTTCCATCTTCTTACGCTTTCGGTAAGTTGACTTCCCCCAGGACAGATGACTGCCCACACCAGTTTGAGCACCGGGTGTTGTGGGCACAGGTGGAGGGGCTGATGTAGGTGGGCCAGCAATGCCTGGGGTTGCCCGACTGGCAGGCATTATGGGTTGTGTGGAGGAAAGGTCAGAAGTGCCAGGGGTTGCCTGACTGACAGGCATTATGGGTTGTGTTGAGGAAGGGTGGACAATGCCTGGAGTTGCCCGACTGGCAGGGATTATGGGCCGTGTGGAGGGCCCAACGACAGGCAGTGGCAGTAGCGCACCAGGCAGTAGTGGTGGTTGAGGCCACGAGCGTGTGGAGGGGCCGACAGTGACAGGGGCAGCCATTATGAGCCGTGTGGAGGGTCCAGCAGTAGCGGGGGAGGGCATTATGAGCCGCGAGGAGGGGCCGTCAATAGCGGGCTTCACTGAAGCTGCCGGGAGGATGGGCACAGGTCTGGTGGTGATGATGGTGGCAGGGGTATTTCTTATAGGCTGTGGCAGTAGCACGCAGCGCGGTGGTGGTGGTGGTTGAGACCAGGAGAGTGTGGCCGGATCAGCAGTGGGAGGCATTATGAGCAGTCTGTAGGGGTCAGCCGCGGCAGAGGCAGACATTCTGAGTTGCGTGAAGGGGTCAGTAGAGTTATAGGCAGACATTCTGAGTTGCGTGAAGGGGTCAGTAGAGTTATAGGCAGACATTCTGAGTTGCGTGGAGGGATCGGCAGCGGAAGAGGCAGACATTATGAGTTGCCTGGAGGGATCGGCAGCGGAAGAGGCAGACATTATGAGTTGCGTGGAGGGATCGGAGGCTGGGTTTGCCTGAACGGCAGGCATCGTGGAGGCGCCGGCAATACCAGGGTTCACTGTATATGCTGAGAGGAGAAATGAGTGAAAATGGTTATCTCTAGATGCCTATTACAGAGGAAATCATAAAGTCTTGAGGAAATCAGATGACAAAACAAACTATTTATCTATTTATTTAACTAGGAAAGTTGTAAATAGGTCAGGAGTTGAACGGAACATTACAGGAAGGTTCATCGTTGTATGTTGTTATTTTTAGCGGTGCATGATGCTTCAATCCTTGACCATGTGTGTTGACATCTCTAGTTTACTATCATGTAATGTTTGTTTGTCCAAAATGATGTAGCACAGCAACAACAGCTGCTGCCACCGGGCGGTGCTGTTGAGCAGGGATTTAACATTGTTCCATCAAAGGCAGCGCTCACATTGCACTGGGTGTGATTTGATTTCCATGTCATCAACTAATGGAGATAATTTTCAAATAAATACATGTAGGCCTATGTGATATTGAAGGTAACAAATATACCTTATACTTTCCCACAGGATGCCGAAATTAAATATACGGGTGAAGGCAGTTTAAGTGAGTGGGAACAGGGTTTTGTATAACAGTAACTGAAACACAGAGAGCACATAAACATACTTGTGTCCGGGAGGTCTTCAAGTTCCTGTTTAACAGGAGAGGTCCTGGTGTCCAGGAAGTCTTCAAGTTCCTCTTTAACAGGATCAGTCCTGGTGTCCGGAAGGTCTTCGGGTTTAACAGAGACGGTCCTGGATGTTTCTGGAGAACTCATCTTCACCTGCAGGCTGGACTCCACACACTGGTCTGGAATGAAGGAATAGGATAAGTACATTGATGTAACATGGGTTGGTGATGAAGGTTGAGTCAAACAAAGGGGTGGGTGTAAAGAAGTGGGGTTTTTTTTAAAGAAGGAGTGCCACAATGTCTTTGGGGATGGGTTTGAACTTTCCAAACATTAAAAATGTTGTGATGTTTGGCGCCCAAGAGGATGCAGAAGACCTTGTCCAACAAATAGGCAGAGCAGGCAAGAATGGTTTGAATTCACATGCAGTCATATATCACACTACTAAACAGTATGTCCATGTTGACAAATCAGTCGAGTCTGCCTGAGAGTTCCCAGATGGGAGCAGAAGGGGGGGAACCTAGTGTACTCTCTGCTGCCCCATCTGGCGGAGTCAGGTTAGAGAGGTAGAGCTATCTCAGAGAAACTTGATCAGGGACTTGTTGGAGGATTTCAGGTCAACACTGGCAAAAAACACGTTTGTACACCGACAGGTCAGCATGCTCAGGTTTCAGTACTGAATTGATTGAGGCTGTTGTAGTAAACTGTCAGTACATATTTGATATCTGTTACATTATGGATAACATTCCTGTTTTCAAACTACATGCCAAAGCAATACTTGAAATCATTGCTGATGTCTTTGATGATATTGTCATAGATCAGTTCAGCTTCCAGGAAGAGAGATATTTGGAGCCTGATCTAGATTTCATGGGTTACTTTGATGTTGCTGATGATTTTTCTGAGGTGTTTTGTGACAACTGACTCTGACTGATGCTTGATTTGTTTGTTTGATTTATTCTTTCCATCCACACACACACCACACTATGTTTCACACATCCACACTTACACCACTGATTACTGACTCCACACCCTATAGGATCCTTTCAGTTATGTTGTCCGCCATTTTATTCTTTAGTTCATGGTCTTAAGGCCTAATTTAATAAATACACCTTTTTGTTCAACCTTTTACCTTGGCTTCGTCTCGTGCTCCTGTATTTGAAGTACTCACTCTGGTATAACTACTAGAAATGCCACAAATGTATAATTCTGGTATTAAAAATGTACTTGAGTTAAAGTAAAGTGTTGGTAATGAATACAGATTTTCCCACATATATTGAAAAAGGCCCATCTACAAGCTCAATTCGTCACATTGCTATGTCTTGAGTTTATAGATCTATTTTTTCAAATAGTTTAAAAAGGGCTTATAAGTGGTTAATGTACTTTTTATACAAAGATATACAGAGTAACTACCGTAGCAATTCAAGTTCTAATTTATATTGGAGTAAAAGTTCAACAAGTACTTGAATAGATATAGGCTACTGCCTATCAGTGACATCAACTGTATGCAGGTTTGGTTATTTAAAATTCCATATTTTCCACCAATGCTTAAAATTAAGACCTGAATGTACACATGGAATTGAAGAAATGGGTACTGAAGAAATGTACTGTTGATATGGCCGTTTATTTTTGAAATAATTCATCCAAGCTCAAGTCATTACATGTAAAGCATCATCATCACATTGTACTGTACGTTGTTTTTGGACTAACAAACATACCTAGGCTTTGTGGAACACAACACACCTTTGTTTCTTTTTGTACACAGCCGTTCATTATTTGGGGACGACAAATAGGCAGGGCAGGCAGAAATGGTTTGAATGCACATACAGGAGAGGACGTAGAATACGCACATCGACAACAGGATGGGCGTTGGGGTAAAGAGACTTCAGTAGTTCATGGATGGAGCCCACACACCATTTGGTACAAAATACTTCATTTCCTGACGTTTCGATCTAGTTGATCTTCATCAGGTTCACCTAATGAAAATCAACTACTGGTAGATCGAAATGTCAGAAAATGAAGTATTTTGTACCTATAGTGTTTATGTTTTGATGAATTACTGTTTTTTTGTTCTTGCTTACTGTAAATCGCACTGGATTAAGAGCGTCTGCGAAATGCCTAAATTGTAAATTCTGCAGGCTCTATCCATGATCTGTTGAATGCACAATGCAGCATTTTTTATCACACTGAACAGTATGTTCATTTTGACAAATCAGAGAACTTGATTTGTAGAAAAATGTTAGTGCATATTTGATACGTTACATTTGATACGTTACATTATGGACATTCCTGATTAACCCATTTAGACCTGAGGACTTAACCACTTTAACCATTATTTTAAACTTTAGCTGTTGAAAAAGATCAGATCTACAAGCTCATAGCGTGGCACAGTGCCACAATACGAGCTTGTAGATCCGTTATTGTTGAAAAATTGTGTGAGCATTGTGTGAACGTTTTTAACTCAAATATTTTCTTCTGAGAGGACCCTGGAAAAACACATTTTGAGATGGGGTCTGCAGCCAAATAGATAATTATGGGGGTCCTTGACATTGACATGAATTATTGTGTCACAGTCCTAAACATGTTCAACCCGATGGCCCCATTTTGGAAATGCTAAAAAAAAAAGTAACATCACTATGCAGCACGGTGAGCTTGTAGGGGACTCTTTGCATGATGCTGTGTTACAAAGTATTGCATTTTTGAAGAAAAACAAAACAAAAATGTTGCATTTCTGAGACACAAAACTAAAATGATGAAACATTAGATCAGATGTGTACCATACTAAATTCAATCAGCTTGCTCTTCATCCATTGCCACAAATCAGTGTAATTGAGCTTGGAGAAGAGATATTTGTTAAAACCTGCTCTCTACCTGGACAATTCTTGAAAAGCCTCATCTCCATGGATAGTTCAACACGAGCTAAAATGTCCTCATCTTCTCTGCTATTCTTGTGATATCCAGATGGACTCGTGAACCCCATCTCCTGGTCAACATTATCCATTAGATCTCTAAGAACGGCAAGGGACTTACTGATCATTAAGGCAGAGCTGTCAGTCAAGTTCGGACCTACACCTTTTAAGAATGATTTCAAAAAATGATTGGCCTCAGATAATTGGCCTGCTCTAGGTGAAGATCTAAAGGAATGTTCCTCCCCTCCCATTGAAGAATCTGTTCCATGTCACAGAATGTGCCGTCCTTGGAGACAAAGTGGCTTTGAGCTGTACAGTGAGAAGCAGTGTGCTGTAAGCGTACTGTTTGTGTCCATAGAACTTGTAGTACAACAAAGCCATCCTGTACAGGTGCATGAGCCTTCTCCATCTCCCTCTTTTACAGCATCCTGCATGTCAGCCAAGAATAACCCAAACCTGAGCCTGGCTTCGGAGTGTTCCTTCACATGGTCCGACTCTGAATCGCTCTATCATGGTGCTATCATCATATCTTAGGCCATGCTTCTCTATCTCATGCCTTGACCGTGTCTTGGCAAACACATAATCCTTTAAACAATCGGCTGCTCTACAGGGAAACTTTGTTTTCTCTGGTGGCTCCCTAAGATCATCTGCTGCATCAAGGTCTTTAAACAAGGCAAATGAGTCGATGACCTCTGCAACAGTAGCGTTCAGCCATCTCCGCTTCTCCTCATCTGTGCCCGGTAACACGCCATCAGGTATCAGACCATCAGGAACATCTATAGAAATATGTAAAATACATTGTGTTAGGTATTGTGCATGCATTCAGGGTATGTGTTTTTCCCTGAAGAAGGCTTAACACCCCAATGGTGGTTACCTGTACCTGTACTAAATAAAGTTTGCACTTTGGCTATCAGTGTGTGCGGACACTTTCTTGTTTCTTCAATATTTATTTCTGATATTACATAAAATGTCTACTTCAATTCAATACCATGTTTGTTTAAGTTAAAGGGGCACTTAAGAAGCCATACTACGTGAAGTGTAATGTATTTGGACAAAGTCTTCTTTGTATATTTTCAAAGGGAATAATTTCCTATGTACCAAAAGGTTTAAAAACATTTCTGTGACACTGATCACAGTATAGAGGGTATGCGCATGCTTAAAGTGAATGGCACATCGAGTGGCAAAACGAGTGGCAAAGCAACATGCAAAGTGAGTTTAACATTGTTAAATGTTGTTTAATGCAATCAGATATGACTTTTCTGTTTGGATGTATGGGCTGTCAAGGCCAGAAAGTAGTTTTTTGCCACTCAGTAGTCAGTAGGCTTTCCTGCATTCCTGGTTCGATGATGATGTCACGCGCATACCCTCTATTTGCGTGTATTATGAAGTCCACATTAGTTTCATTACCATCAGCGTTTTTCAGGCCCAAGTGCTCCATTGTAGCTGCCAGAATGAGTGCTGCTGTGTCTTTCTTGACCACCTCCTTGTAAGGGTTGTAGGCCTTGTGTGGTCTCGCCTTGGCATTGCTGCACTTCTTTCTGTTCATGTTGGCACACAGCGTCCCATGGTCTCACACAGCGTCCCATGGTCTCACACAGCGTCCCATGGTCTCACACAGCGTCCCATGGTCTCGAGCTGATCCTTCCTTGAAAAATACACTGTGATAGATCTGGAGAATAACAATCTGCAATTACACAACTTATATTGATATGCGTTTGAACAATTGAAGTTTCAAAAGATAGTAAGCAGCATGCACAAAACTGTTTTTATTCAATTCTCTAATTCAACTGAAGAATAACATAAACTATAGTACACAATTACACAGCTTATATTATTAGTATGTGGTTTTGACAACATCATTGTCAAACAACGGAAATTTCAAAAGATAGGAAGCAGCATGCATAAAAGATGTACTTCTCAAATTCAACTTGAACACGTTGAAGCTGACCCCAAAGTAATTCAACTTGGAACACATTGACCCTGAACTTGTGCAACCGGAACTGGTTGAACATGACCATGCACACCATATCCTTACAGGCCAGGAAGTAAGAAACTCCATTATCATCAATAAATTGTAAAGGGGAATTTAGCCGTCACTTATTTCCTATACTGTATTCTTGTCGTTTACCACTCACTTCATACAAGTTTCTGAAGTCAAGAAACATGAATAGCAGGTCTTCCAGTCTTATCTTTTTCACTTGCACCATTTGCGAAGGCCCACTGGACATTCAGACTATTTGCCTCTGTGAGCCTATCGCCTCCAACTAATATTGGAGTACAGCCATCAGGGGTGCCTGGCACATACCTACGCCAGGCAAATTGTAAAATGCATCAGCTCAATGATTTAAAAAAAATCAATTAAGATAGCATAGCACATTTAGGTAAATTCATTAAAGTAATCATTTGAATTGATTGTAAAAGCAAATTATTTATGAAAATAAGCAATACATCTAAAATAGTAGATCTAAAAGCTCACAACACTCACAATGAGATACTTTTAAATGCGTTGTGAACTTGTAGATCGGATGTTTTGCAATAATCTTATCACAAGTCATTTTACAGCAGTATAAAATAGGGCTTGTGCTTAATCAGACCTAATTGGTCATTTATAACAAATAAGAATATTTTCTTGTACATTCATTGAGACACACACTAACACATACACTCTGTAGAGATATACCGACAATCAAGGACCCTGTAGTCTGTACCTTTGAGAGTATACATATTTCAACAAAATGCACTCAGTGAAAGTAACACTGAGCATTTTATAGTGTAGATTGGGGACCAAGCCATTACAAAAGGGGGTCCATGGCCTTTATCAAACTGGGGGTCCTTGTAATAAAAAATCTTGAGTATCAATGAAGTAAACTATACTGGAACTATGATGTAAAATTCTCAATTCTCAATTTAGACCTGAGGCGGATTCTACAAATGTCTTCTAAATCCAAAACAGTTTTCTTGAAAAACCCTATGTTTCTATATCAGTGGTTTCACAATAAGATAAAACAGCACACATCCTCCGATCTTGGTGCTGAGCCAAACTGTTAAACTAACATATATCATGAACAAAAGCAAGGGCTCGCAACTCACTTCCATATCAGTGGTTCTCAAACTATTTAATGTCAAGGACCCCCAAAAATATATGTATTTGGCCGCGGACCCCCATCTGAAAATATGTAGTTCCAGGGACCCCCCCAGAAGCAAAGATTTGAGTTAAAAAAACGTCGCTCTGAAAGAATATATATTCAAAGATTTGCGACACATTTTCACGATTTTTCAAAAATAGCAGATCTGCAAGCTCGTAGTGCAGCACACGGTGTCGCACTATGAGCTTGTAGATCTGCTATTTTTCAATAGCTACAGTATAACATAATGCTTAAAACATCAAAAGGGGTCCCATCCTGAATGGGTTACAACACACGTACTCAATTAGACTCTTGTGTCAGTGAGGTAGCCCATATTTAACAACTTACTCTTTCTGTATGTGCTGAAGAATTTGAACAAGATCTGATGTGACGTTCTTGTTCTTTAAAGGAAATCCCATTGGATGCTGAGAGAGAGAAGGGGGGGGGGGGGTGAAGAGAGAGAAACACTGTATGTCTTTGAAAAAAAATGTTGTTCTAGCCTGATATCAGACTGAATTGCCAAATTATTTCAAGGTAAGCGATATGTAAGTATTTCAACTTACTGAAGTGGGTGGCTGTGACATGTGGTCAGAATACTGATGGGGTATGTGATGAACCACCACTGAGTCGAAGGGCTTGAATGCTGCCAAATGCTTGCAGATAACCCTGCTGGCAAGAACAATAAAGTCCCGACGCATGATTTCCTGGGTCTCAACATCAGGCAGTGAGTTGGCAAGGTCATAGTTCTTAATGTTGCCGAGTGGCCTTTCTTCACTGAGTTGATCGATTGGGACTCTGTCCTCCACTACAACACGGTGTGTCCAGTGAACCGATTTATTCTGGTTAGTGGTTGTTTGATGGTGTACTCTTACAAAAAAAATCCAGATTGTCAAATATCACAGAATAAGAGGGTGCCGGTGGTATGCTCTGTGGGAGACTAGATGCTGCCTCTTTACACGCAGCAGGAGTAGGTTGTGGAGGAGCCAACAGGAGGGTAGGAGTTGGCATGGTGCCCTCTTTACAAGCAGCAGCTGTAGGTTGTGGAGGAGACAACAGGAGGGTAGGGGTTGGCATGGGGCCCTCTTTACAAGCAGCAGGTGTAGGTTGTGGAGGAGACAACAGGAGGGTAGGAGTTGGCATGGTGCCCTCTTTACAAGCAGCAGGTGTAGGTTGTGGAGGAGACAACAGGAGGGTAGGAGTTGGCATGGTGCCCTCTTTACAAGCAGCAGGTGTAGGTTGTGGAGGAGACAACAGGAGGGTAGGGGTTGGCATGGGGCCCTCTTTACAAGCAGCAGGTGTAGGTTGTGGAGGAGACAACAGGAGGGTAGGAGTTGGCATGGTGCCCTCTTTACAAGCAGCAGGTGTAGGTTGTGGAGGAGACAACAGGAGGGTAGGGGTTGGCATGGGGCCCTCTTTACAAGCAGCAGGTGTAGGTTGTGGAGGAGACAACAGGAGGGTAGGGGTTGGCATGGGGCCCTCTTTACAAGCAGCAGGTGTAGGTTGTGGAGGAGACAACAGGAGGGTAGGGGTTGGCATGGTGCCCTCTTTACACGCAGCAGGAGTAGGTTGTGGAGGAGACAACAGGAGGGTAGGAGTTGGCATGGTGCCTTCTTTACACACAGCAGGTGTAGGTTGTGGAGGAGACAACAGGAGGGTAGGAGTTGGCATGGTGCCCTCTTTACACGCAGCAGGAGTAGGTTGTGGAGGAGACAACAGGAGGGTAGGAGTTGCCATGGTGCCCTCTTTACAAGCAGCTGATGGAGTAGGATGTGGAGGAGACAGGAGAAACGTAGGAGTTGGCATGGTGCCTTCTTTACACACACAGCAGGTGTAGGTTGTGGAGGAGACAATGGGACAATGAGTTGGTGTCATGTCATCATCATCATCCAGCTCTAGAAAAACGAAACCCAGGTCAGACAGTTCTGATTCTGAGATTTCTGACAGCTGCTGACTCGGAAAACTGGCCATTTCAGTTTCTGACTAACTCTGAAAACTGGCATTAGACTCTTCTATGCTCTCCTGTGCTGTGGCAGGTGCAGGTGCAGGCTTGTTGTTTAAGGACTGCATTGGCATGTGTGGTGGTGATGCCCATCCTGCTCAAATGCTCGAAGACCACTTTTTTTGCACCACCGTACTGCAGCACACTGTTGATGTAGTATGCAAAGGCTGAAAGATGGTTCTCTCTCCCTCGAAGGGCAATAGCAGCAGCTGCACAGGCTTGGTTTGTTTGCTGTCCCGATATGGTGCAGATAATAGAGAACATGAACGGTGCCATCTGCTCCAAATCCTTCTTAAGGTTGTGTAAGGAGAATTCTTTCAATTCTTCTGGGGAACTCTTCCACAGCACAAAACCATTTATTTGATGGCATAGACGCTGGCACTCCTTGTCAATAATGTCTTCCATCACAGGTTTGAGTGCACCCATGAGACCTGAATAGAATAGAATACTTTTATTGACAATTTTAAAAATCCCAACAATATCAAAATGCATTGCCCAAATGGCAGTTGCAAGGAGTTTGGTGTGGATTGGCATTAAAACTGTTTTGTTGCAAGGAGTTGTGACTAGTTGCATTGGTGCGGTCTGGCCTAAGAATAGAATCCAATGCAGCCAAAAGGTTCAGGCTATCAAGGAAAACAATCTAACTATGACCAGTTAATGTTGAGATGAAGCCATGATTTACCTGCATGCTGCACCATCAGTCTGGCTGCTGTGGTGAAGTTGCTCTTTGCTAGATTGTTTATGACTCCACTGATGTCAGAGTCACATTTATGCTTCTCTGCGTTGGTCTTACTGGGGTAATTGATGTACACCTAAAAGGATGAAATAAAAGACAGACTTTAATAGGATCGTATTCAGAATTATTTGGCCTAACATAACATAATGGCCTATATAATATGGTATGTCTACAATCTTGCTAAGTAGTAAGTAAACTTATTTAAACCAGCTAATAAAGCATAGCAGATTAGTAGTGGTGGCATTTTGTGGTAACCTGACTCCGCCAGATGGCCTGGCCAATCAGCAGCAGCTAGAAGCTAGAAGCTGCTGCTAGAAGTTGCTAGAAGCTGCTGCTGATTGGCCAGGCCGTTTTGTGGCCGGGCATCAAGTCTGCCTGAGAGTTCCCAGATGGGAGCAGGAGGGGGGAACACAGTGTACTCTCTGCTGCCCCATCTGGCGGAGTCAGGTTAATTTTGTGGTGCCACAGACAGAAAGACCCATACATTTAGCGGTTACATTTTAAGCATAGTAGGCTAGTACCAAGCCATCCAGGGTCCTGGTGAATCATGTCCATAAAACATTTGATTATGTGGTGTCACCACTCCTTTAAAATAGACTTGACACAGACAACTCCTCACACTGATGTGTGTCCTGATGTAGAGAAATAAACCTCTTGAAATTTGATTCTTGGTGTGAGCAACCTCTTCACCTACTCTACAATGTTGATTTAAGCTGGTAACGCACCATAAGTCAGAGTGCAGTAGTCACAAGAAAGTTTGCTATTGTTAAAAGAAATCACACCCGTGTGAACTGAGTGGTGTAAGGTCTTATATAGACTGATCAACTGTGGTCTGACGTAATGTCTGACGTAATGAAATCACACCTGTGTGAACTGGGTGACCATAGCAACCATGCTCATTTTTTGGTACGAACAGACAGACGTACGGACAGACAGACAGACACGTAAACTAACAAAGCCAGTTGTAAGAGTGGTTTACACCACTCAAAAATACAAATATTGGAAAGCCACAAAAGGGTATGTATAATACAATTAAATATTCAAATATTGAGTCACCACCAGGTGCCTGGATGACTTTGTTCCAGGCTTAAAATAAATTATCTAAATATTATTGGAAATCTCTATACCACATGTCTGCCAAAATGACACTGCTAGAGTTTAGATTAGATTTGTGATCTACTGTATCGTATAATAAACAACTATGTATGTGACAATAATGACATATAGTTAAGTATGGTTATATTAGGGATAATATAATTTTAAAGTGCTGGTGCTTATATTAGGGACATAAAATGTGGATGCGGATTAGAGAGGAGTAGGCAGAAAAGTCCACAAATATCTAATTTTGAATGAACATTTCCTTCTAACATCAAAAGGTGGGCCTTGATTTACATACACAAGCTAAACAAAGATGAATGGGCTAAGAGATGAGTTCTATGCATTTACTTTATTGTAATGTATACAATGGAAATCATAAAAAGGTTGGTTCATTATTAAAATGATGATAAACACTAGAAGAAACATTTGTACGTCTCAATGTTATGATGAATTGAACATGGTGGACCCATCACCCTATTGTAAACAAGCACAATGCTTTATGGTGTCGTTCACAGTTAACAGTTTTGGCTTGAAATGTACTGTAATTCTCCAATCCGTTAGTAAATACTTCAATCAATCAAACAGTACGAGTCAACTACAGTCTCACATAGCCAGACCTTTCACAGCTCAATGGACGTTGAGAACAACTAAAAACTACAGTCATTTATGTTGCATTATTGACACGTTTCAACATGGCAGTGTGTTCTGTTTACCTCTGTTGTACTGACACGAGATTCTGGGTTGAGACTTTTACAAAGTTTCTTTTTGCATGGGGTCTCCGTTGGTGTGTCACGGTCCCTCTCCTCCTCTCTGCCAGATCCTCCGTCGTCTGTTTCGGTCCCGACGTTATGCTTCCATTTATTAAGAGTACTTATGGACTCTTCTACCCTGACAAGTACATTGTAACATGCCTTGCAGATCCTCCCAGAATAGATGCCGGGTCGACACTGGAGAACGACCCCGATATCTTTGAAACGATCGCTTAAGGGTTTCTCTGCCTTTACGCTGCTAAATAACACTCGTGTGTTTGTTATAACCCCCTTAACTTCCACGTTTTTGTTACACAGACGGCACGTCTTCTCTGCCTCCTCTTTGTCGTTGTTCGCCATTGTTTTTTATTTTAGTTAATGTTGTTTTGCCTCCACGCATAAATCCCTCCAAATTCAAGTGTGATTCACGCATGCGCAGCAATGTGAGCACCCGCGTCGCCTGCAAACGACGTCAGATGCAGGCGGATCTGTGGCTATCATGTGATTGGTTGAGGGAAATTCTAATCCCCTCCCTCTTGAAATCGCTCAGACAGGAGGAGACAAATTCAGACAATGTCAGACTGAAGCTTCAAGAAAGCTACAGTCTGATAATCAGGCTAGGCTAGGTCTAGGCCTGGATGAATCCAAGAAAGTCTATTGGCTTGTTCAAATATACAATATTATGTCCTATAGGCATATAGGACTACTATGCAAAAACATCATATAAATGTCAGAAAAGTAAAAGTAAACATACACGTACAGTAAACAGCTCTTAAAGAAAAGGGATTTGCTATAAGTAGCTACTGCCTCAAACATATGTAAATGTGTTTAAATGCAGCTTACATAACAAAGCCGCTCTATGTCGTTTGACGTGTGGCTGTAAAATCACGTCCAGCAGTTTGTCTTTGTCTTGTCTCTCCAGCAGAGTTTCTACTAGTGTCTCTATCTCTCTCTGAAAGAGGCTGCACATGAACTGTTCCACCGAACCGAGGCACTCGTTGACAACACACGATATCTCCTCTCTCACCGACGTCAGGTGTTCATTTATCGACAGCCGTACAGACTCTATTTGAAACATTTCACCTCCTTTATGAGACATTTTTACACAGTAGGCTACTCTTGCTCGCCTCACGCGAGATGAAAAACATACAGCCAGAAAAGGCACTGTTTTTTTGGCAAATCTAAGCTAGCAAATATAAGACTTCCAGTGGACGATCTCTTCAAAATAAGAGTACCCTCTAGAGTATTGAAAAAAATAATTAATTAAATTTGCACCTTAAAACTATACATTAAGCATTTAAACGATGCTATAAGACACACATTATGTAAAAAAAATTAAAAATAAGTAATAAGTAATGTTTCTGTGTAAAGATAATTAAAAAGTTATCTAAATGGATAAATGCTATTCACTGGAGTGCATGGACTTTATAAAGTGGACGCTGGACAAAAATCCCTGCTATGTATCGACTACTGTGACATATGCACATGTCCGGGGAGACCTCCTCTACAACACTACACCGTCCGCTAAGCAGCAGAGGTGTAAAAATAAAATTGGCACACCATACAGCGAGGTGAAAGGTAAAAAATATCCCATTTCCAGACTAAAGTGAACTAAAGTGGACACTGGACAAAAATCCCTGCTATGTATCGACTAGTGTGATCTACAACACTACACCGTCCGCTAAGCAGCAGAGGTGTAAAAATAAAATTGGCACACCATACAGCGAGGTGAAAGGAAAAAAAAATCCCATTTCCAGACTAAAGTGAACTAAAGTGGACACTGGACAAAAATCCCTGCTATGTATCGACTAGTGTGATCTACAACACTACACCGTCCGCTAAGCAGCAGAGGTGTAAAAATAAAATTGGCACACCATACAGCGAGGTGAAAGGTAAAAAAAATCCCATTTCCAGACTAAAGTCGACACTGGACAAAAATCCCTGTTATGTATCGACTAGTGTGACATATGCACATGTCCGGGGAGACCTCCTCTACAACACTACACCGTCCGCTAAGCAGCAGAGGTGTAAAAATAAAATTGGCACACCATACAGCGAGGTGAAAGGTAAAAAATATCCCATTTCCAGACTAAAGTGGACACTGGACAAAAATCCCTGCTATGTATCGACTAGTGTGACATATGCACATGTCCGGGGAGACCTCCTCTACAACACCACACTGTCCGCTAAGCAGCAGAGGTGTAAAAATAAAATTGGCACACCATACAGTGAGGTGAAAGGTAAAAAAAATCCCATTTCCAGACTAAAGTGAACTAAAGTGGACACTGGACAAAAATCCCTACTATGTATCGACTAGTGTGACATATGCACATGTCCGGGGAGACCTCCTCTACAACACCACACTGTCCGCTAACATGTGCGTATGTATGGCGTGCAATCTTTTTTTTACACCTCTGCTGCTTAGCGGACGGTGTGGTGTTGTAGAGGAGGTCTCCCCGGACATGTGCATATGTCACACTAGTCGATACATAGAAGGGATTTTTGTCCAGCATCCACTTTATAAAGTCCATGAACTCCAGTGAATGGACTTGGGCACTCCAGTGCATGGACTTCGGCATTTATCCATTTAGATAACCTTTTTACGTTATTTCATTACTTATTTTTACACAGAAACATAATGTGTGTCTTCACAATAACTGTAATGTAATAATAATACTAATAATGTAATGTAATAATTATTTAGTTAACCACACTTTTATTCTGAAAGCAACCGGATGTCTTACATTTGCTAGCTCTCAAACAGGAAGTTCTAGATTTGCCAAAAAGACGGAGCCAGAAAAGAAAACAACACGCAGATCCAGTTCCAGGTCAACGTGGTTAAGGCATGCGCAATAGAGGATCTAAGTATTTCTCCCCCTGGTGGAGGAGGTGTGTAACTGTCACTGAATAGATTAGGATGGATGGATGGATTGATGGACCAGTAGCCTTACTAGCTTACAAGTGTATGTGTATACACATTTGTAAAGTGACAATTTAAGGACTTTTAAAAGGAACCCTGGCTAATAACACAAATATGCCTTAGAACATTATACTTGCCCTCTATAACTAAAAATAAAAACATCTTACATATTTTTTTCATTTCATACAAAGAGAATCTTTCAGACTTTCACTCAACAGGAACTGCTCCCGTCGCAAGTTGATGATGTCATATGTCCATGTGTGGTCTAGCCCTATGGAAAGTATGGAATGCACGTGCTAATAAAAAACAACATAATACTTCCTAAGGTTAATGTGAGCATCAAAGCAATATTTTAAATACTTTTTATTAGCACGTGCATTCCATATATTCCATAGGGCTTGACCTTAGAGTATAAATATAATAGAGACGTCACCGAGAGGAAACCCTGAGGCGAAATGGACATAGTGGCCGAATTTCAAAGATCGATTTGTCACACACACGTTACCGAACACACACACACACACACACACACACACACGGCGGGACACACATGGACATATGTCATCATCAACTATCCCGTAACCCCGGAGGGTCGTTGGGGCACCACAGACGATCTGCTGACCAGCTCTCTCCATCCCTCTCTGTCCTCGGCAGCTCTCTCTCCATCTCTCTCTGTCCTCGGCAGCTCTCTCTCCATCCCTCTCTGTCCTCGGCAGCTCTCATTGCCTCGCTGAGTTTCAAGTGTGTCCATTCTCCGATGTTATCTTCCCATCTTTTCTTTTGTCTCCCTCTTCTCCTGCCACCTCGTACAGTGCCTTGCAGGATGGCCTTTGCAAGGCCTGATGATCTGGTGATGTGTCCATAGTAACCACCTCAGTTTACGCTTTATGACAGTGGTCAGAAGGTCATCATGTGGGCCGATGGCTTGGCTGATCTTTTGCCGTACTTCCTCGTTTGTGACATGTTGGGTGTAGGAGATACCCATGAGTCTTCTGTAGCATCTCATTTCCATACTCTGTATTCTCTTCTGTAGCTCAGCTGTAAGAGTCCAAGTTTCACAAGCATAGAGAAGGATTGACATGACAAGTGAACGCAGTAGTCTCACCTTTGATGCCAGACTGATGTTTTTGTCTTTCCATATGGGCTTGAGTTTTGCCAGGGCAGCAGTTGTTTGTGCAATTCTGGCAAGGACTTCCCGTTTGGATCCTTCATCGGACACGATTGCTCCAAGGTATTTGAAGCTGGACACCGTGTCCAGTGCCTGTCCGTTGACTTGGATGTCTGAGCGGATGCCACATCAACTTGCAACAAGAGTGAAAAATGCTCTATTTATTTAAGGTGTTTTTATTTTAGTTGTAGAGGGCAAGTATAATGTTTTAAGGCAGGTTTCCTTTTGAGACCCTTTTAATACCAATTTAAAATCAAATGTATTATAAAAATGTTGCCCTTTAATACCTTTTTATACACACTGAAGTCTAAACACTGAAATGGTGTGTAAGAAAGGCCAGCAGCGCCTTTTCTGTCTAAGAAAGTTGGCCAAATTTCAGGTCGATAAATCACTGATGATTTTATTTTATAGATCTTTCATTGAGTCTGTCCTCACCTTTGCTGCCATTTGCTGGTATGGTAACATCGGTGTCAGACAGAAAAATGCCCTTAATGGGGTTGTTAAGGGGGCCAGCAAAATTGTGGAGGCAAAATGCAGCTGCCTGAGTTATTTATATGATGTGCAGGTGCTAAAAAAAAGCATCATGTATTAGAGCAGACAGCTCTCACCCCCTATACCGGGAATATGAATTCCTGCCATCCAGCCAATGGTTAAAGACCCCTGTTATAAAAACAAACAGGTACAAATTTTCATTCATACCTACCTCCATCCGAGCCATCAACAAGGGAAGCAGGAGGAGGTAGATGTAGTTACACTGGGTGCACTTTAGCCCTAGTTGCACTTTATATTTAATGTAACATCTGTATCTTGTGATAATGTATACGTATGTCTGTTGTTATGTATGTTGTACTGTTTGTAATGTCTTTGAGAGCTTTTATTATCTGCTGTAAAACGAAGTGCCCAGTTTGGGACATATGAATAAACTTGACCTAAACGACCACTCAGATATTCATCTTTATGTTCTGTCAGTGTCGCGTGATTTGAGATTGCGCACGCAACATAATGAATTTATAATTTATAAACTTGCATAAAAAATATGATTACTATTACTATTTATGAACTCTTATATAAAGCAGTTATAACATATGCACGTGACATTAATATTATACATTCTAACATAATTCCTGCTACTAGGCTATATATCATCCGTGAGCATTAACACATTGGCTGCTATAGAATCCACTCAGGCCTGTTCTTCTGGTGCTATGGGCTTAACATTGAAGGAAGGAAATATTTCGGGGCCCACAGCAAAATGTTCTCTTATAGCGAGAATCACACGCATACATCAAAAGAAAACTGAACTTGTCCACTACAATTTGGTTTTACCATCTTCCATTTGGAGATATTGACCTTTTTGCAGAGTTATGAAGGTTTAAAGTGACAGACATTGACAGGCAGATATAAAAATGAACACAATAAATATGCTATACATCCTATACACCGAATGAAAGCCCTGAATGTGTACTTTTACGAGAAAAACAGTACACATTGATCCCATGTACAGTTTGTCAGAAATTGGTTATTGATTGCAGCTTGCGCCCACCAGAGATAACTTCAGAGAAGACATGGACCTGAACTCCTCAAGATTCGCAAAATAAGGCCTATAGCGACCTATAAATACTATATACCGTATGAAACAGAAGACTCTCTGGTCTGTGGTGCCCACATTATCAGTGGCTTTTGTAAAAGCCACTGATAATGTGGGCACAGACCAAACTGTAATAAAAAGGTTTACATGACTTTCTGCCTCAGTCCGTATATAGCGAGCTGTATTGAATAAAGAGAACAGAATATGGGACAGAGTTGCACCACTCACTTCACAGGGGTGTGATTTTTATTATTATTACAGTAGAAGTTTTTTTCTTATGAAAGCAGAGAGTCTTCTGTTTCATACGGTATAGTATTTATATGTCGCTATAGGCCTTATTTTGCGAATCTTGAGGAGTTCAGGTCCATGTCTTCTCTGAAGTTATCTCTGGTGGGCGCAAGCTGCAATCAATAACCAATTTCTGACAAACTGTACATGGGATCAATGTGTACTGTTTTCCTCGTAAAACTACACATTCAGGGCTTTCATTCGGTGTATACTATACTATAGGATGTATAGCATATTTATTGTGTTCATTTTTATATCTGCCTGTCAATGTCTGACTTTAAACCTTCATAACTCTGCTTTCTTAGATGAGGATGATGATGATGATGAGCGCCTCGCCTAATCTATCTCACAGATCTGCTTTCATTTTCTTGATCTCAGTAACAGGGGGGGTCATGGGCAGCAAAAGTCTTGATCCGTAGGCTATAAAAAGTCCCATTCCACCGTTCGGTTCAGAACTATAGTATAACGGTGAGACGCGTTGTCATTAGCTGATGTTGGTTTGCAAGCTATAGGGAAACATGTCTGGGCATGCAGCTAGCCCCTCCCTGGACACCCCCGGTGAACTTTTCATCGCTCCCCTGTAGGAGCGATGGAAAAAAGCTTCACCGGGGTGTCCAGAGAGGGGCTAAGCCCGGCTGTGATGTCGACATGTCGACAAGATGACAACTCGACAAGAAAAAAAAGGGCTTCCATAGAACACAACACCACGGTTTAGGATGCGGAAAAGTTCGTTATACATTACAACCGGGTCGATGACGTCCCCGACGCGTTCATTGCGGTCTTATCACTGCAATTATAATGAATAAAAAAGCGTTACAATCACACGTCCGAGCGATCGCCGATTATGACGGCTCTGCATGGTGATCCGTGATCCCCCAACGGAAGACCTGTAACCCGGCCACTGTCTGTTGTCATGGCGGTCCCTCGATACTGTGGTTCGTTTGTTAGTTCGTACGTGTTGCAGACGTTATGCAATGCCGATCCGGTGCAGATTATTCTTATTCTTCGTGGGGTTTATGGCGGTTGGCATCCATATGGTGCAGATTGGTGTTTAGGCAGCGTTCATCATGTTTTTTCCGAGAGACAGACCCCCCCATCTCGCAAGGTCCTCCTCCTCGGGAGAAACAGGAGGGGAGGGGGGAATCGAGTGTTATGGTGTTGGGTGAAATGTGATTCTTCTATTCACAGTACTGACTAGATCATGGGCGCGTCCATTTTAGATACCCTGGCTTCTACACGTAAAGCGGCTCGCCGTCCTGTTTTCAGGAGGGGGGAGGCTTTTTTAAAAAAAAATGTATCACGTGAGCGGGACTAAGTAGCAATGACAGGGGGATGGTTCTTCATTTTCCGGGTGGGTAAAAAGATGAATGAAAGTATTCAATAAAAAAGCACTAGAAACGTATGGATACATGGTCCACACCGGACGCATGGCTAATTAAAGACGTATTGATACGTGGTTCGCAAATGATGTGTTAAAATGAGCTCATATGTCTCTGCAAAGGGCTTGTATGTTACTTGGTGGATCTTGGTGAAAAGACATGCAGCTCAATCGGGACATGGCAATTTATTTATTGTTATTATCTTCACCTTACATCTGCTGTGCAGTGTATACTGTATAGCCTACATATCTCTGGTCGACTAGTCGACTAGTTGTTTAACTAGGCCTCCTACCTATTATGTGTAAAAACAAAGGGTGCAGGGGTTAAATAGTTGTACATTTAAAAACGGTGTACATTGGTAGTAGGCTACCAACAAGGTCGACTAGTGGATTTACTAGTCGACTAGTTGCTTGAAGCCCTAGTACAGGTAAATACAAAAATTGCTACGAGGATAAAACTAGAAAAAGCACTAATAGCTGGGAGGAAATTCGGCGAAAATCATCAAGATTGTGCACTTGGTGACAAGTTTTAAATTTTTAGCATGATGTTAGGTTTTTCACCCCCCCGTCCCCGGGCCCGGACAGTGAGGACAGAAGGTGTTAAGGTGTGTTCAGACTTGGATAGTTAGAGCAGCGCGATTACATACAATTAATTCTTGTATGAATTAATTGATAACCAATTTTATTATTGAAGCACCAAGGACTCATACCAGTGAAACCTTTTTTTAAACATGTATCAGAAGTCTTTGCCTAGAAAAAGTAAGTATACACACAAAACACTTCGTACTGAGACCTACCATATAAGTGCTGATAATCAACAATCCAAATAACACATAACACACAGCGGACAAGTACAAAAAGTGTGCACCTTGTCAGCACTTTATTGCATGCAAAATGAATATAAAAGTGGACAAAACTATATAAATCCTAACAACTGTGGACCTACACTGATTCCCATAATGTTTTAACTGTAACCTATCAGCTGCAAGTACCGAAAAAAACTGAAAAGCAATAAAAGTGAAACATAGCCTAAAACAACAGTCCACTAAAACTTTCCCTCCCATTGACAAGTTACACGAGTTAATTGATAAAGAACAGCTTCCCTCCCATTCACAAGTTATGTTTTCATTGTTTAATTTGCCGTTTGTAATATGTTTTAAGACTTAGAGTTTTCCTCCATGCATTTTAATACAGCCTTTGCCACAAACCATACAAGTAAAGGGCCTTTCCCGTGTATGAGTCATTGTATGTTCATTTAGGTAACGCTTGCGACTAAAGCCTTTGCCACAAACTGCACATGTAAAGGGCTTTTCTCCTGTATGAATCATCATGTGATTTTTTTAGTTCAGCCCTTTGAATAAAGCCTTTGCCACAACTTTCACAATTAAAGGGTTTTTCTCCTGTATGAGTCGTGTTTTTTTTAGATCACACAAGTGAACACAGCCTTTGCCAAAAACTCGGATGGGCACTCCACGTCGCTATTTTGAAAGAATACAAGGGCAGACAATGTTAAGATAGAAATGTAGAAAAAGTAGGCTACTGTTGTAGTCGTGACAACCATGAGAAGCAGATTGTATTATCTGTCAGCCCAAGCTGGAACTTGTGTCACAAATAAAAGTTCTGACCTGCCCTAGTCAACACTACAAAGCCGACAGCTATGTGAGGTGAGCTCTTCTGCAAATTACATTGACCAAATTATTATTTTGTACAATTTAAATTTAGGAGAATAGATTATTTTGACATTTGAATTTTCAATTCAAACAGAACCTTGACCCGCACATGCACGGCACACACATCTGTCCTCTTTTTTGGGAGGCCCTATAGGCCTATAAAGAAAGCAAAAAAGGGGGAAAACATGTACTGTTTACTGTATGAGGGAAAAACATGACAGTTCAATTGTATTGTAGCTACCGTATATGCCTCAAAAACGTGTGTAGAATGGTGTACAAACGTGTTTGAAATGCTTTAAACAACAAACCTGCTCTGTGTAGTTTGATGCGTGGCTGTAAAATCACGTCCAGCAGTTTGCCTCGTCTCTCCAGCAGAGTTTCTAGTGTCTCCATCTCTCTCTGGAAGAGGCTGAACATGAACTTTGCCGCTCTACTGAGAGGCACCAACACAAACATTATGACATTAAGCTTCACATCGTCTTGCTGCTGTTCCTCCAAAACGCACAATATCTCCTCTCCCACCGACGTCAGGTGTTCATTTATCGACAGCTGTAGATAGTCTATTTGAAACATTTCACCAAATTCACCTCCTTTATGACTATGAGACATCTTTCCAGCGCTCTTTGTTGCTCACCGCCATGAAAAAACAATCCTTTCCGGGTGAACGAACGTGGTTCCAAGCATGCACAATATAAGGATCCAGACGCCGTTGTACCTTAATGCCTTAGGCTCCCTAGTGGAGGAGACGTGTAACTGTCACTAGATAGATATAGAAATATAACATTCAGACATCTAAAACAAATCTGGGTTCCTTAACTCATTCATTGCCAGCTAAATATATAAATAATTCTGCCCCTGCAATTTTACATTTATCCTTACCTTTCAGGTAGTCACAGAATATTTATGTCCAGTACGATCCAGGCTTTCTCTGTGCCATCATTTGACAGTCCAAACAACACAAGTCAACACACAGTGAACACACAGTGGACAGCTACAAAGATTGTGCTGCTTGTCAGAACTTTATTGCATACAATATAAATAACAATGTTGGACACACCTTCTTGTACCAAAACTGGTCCTGGTTCTGACATTAAGGGGAATATAGCCTGCTATTGCCGGATTTGTACTGTGGCTTTAACATTTTAGATGAAAATAAAATCTGCTGAGTTATATATTAATTTGGATATTTCCCGATACTTTCCCGACGTCCGATATTTTACATACCAAAAAAATAAAATGTTTAAATTGTAGATAGGCTTAAAATAATAGAGCAGTTTGATGTGTGTATTACAGCCGTGTGTAATGTTACACACGGCTGTAATACACACATCAAATCTTAATAAATAGCAAATGCCTTACATTTAAATTCAAAGAAGGGATGTTTGTGGTTAAGTGTTTAACCTGTAAACCTTAAGGAAATGGTAACATGTTAATTGATACTATGGTTAATTAGTTAAATTCAATTAAAATGATAAGTTATTGCGACCACAGGTCGCATTTACAATTAAATTGTACATTTTTGTCCGTCAGACAGTAACTCAAAATCCCCATACATGGTAAAGCCCCCATATATGGTGCCAAGGTCTCGTAACCTCAGAGATAGAGATCCCTGATGCCATAGTAAATGCGATCTGCTGTCGCAATTAAGCCCATATGGAGATCCCCGATGTCATCAATATTGGTCAGCAACTCTACATCTGACCACAAACTCTTAGATCTCCATATATGGATATACATTCCATATGTTGATCCTTCCCCATCCATCCTTCCTCTTCGATGTCTTCCTTTTGACTGATACCTGTCCATTCAAACTCTAGACGGGCCTGCACCAAACGTATTAGTGCAGCCGCAGCCGGCAAAGTTTCCAACAGGCCCGGAAATTAAGGCCCGGCCCTCATCAAACCCTGCACACTCAAGAGAATATCCCCGCTACCACCCTTAGATCTCCATATATGGAGTTGACCTGTTCTGAAATTCCATATGTTGATCTAACCTCATCAAACCCTGTACACTCAAGACATGCTCCTTAATGCTCCATGCGCCAGCGCTTTGGCATGGCAGATGCACGCAACCTCAGCCTTTAGGGCGAGGTTGCTTCTCGCCATTAGGCGTCTTACTGGTCATAAATTGTTATTATATTATTATTAGTAGTAGTAGTAGTATGTACAAAAGGTACTTTTTTACCACTAAAGTGATGCCTGGAATCAGCCGCGCCATGTGACAAAGTTACAGCCTTACCAACAGAAACTCAGGGGGAAATAAATACCTTAGGATGTCTGTTATGATACTTTCCAAACACTGTCATTTTAAGAATTACACTGGGTTTTGAACTACACTTGACTTAACTGAGCAAATTATATAAAAGACGGATTTACAGCGACCGTGACGACGCGCCTTTTCATTCTTCATCAACATCGTCATCAGCAGCATTTTTTTAAACAGTAATAAAGTTCCAAAGATTTAAACACATAGCGCTAAACAGCACATAGCTACATGCAGTTATCGGTAATAAAGGGCAGAAGAGTGGATTACAAGGCAATCTCATCAATAATGTCAGAACGCACAGCGTCTAGATCACAATCTGTGCATGTGTTCTTGCATGACTCCTGTGAGGCACTTTGACTAGTTGACACAATCTGTATAGGGCCTTTCCCCTGTATGAGTCCTCATGTGTGGTTTTAGGTGACCTCTGTGAACAAAGCCTTTGCCGCAAACTGTACAAGTAAAGGGCTTTTCCCCCGTATGAGTCATCATGTGTTCTTTTATTTCACCCTGTCGCCTACAGCCTTTACCACAAACTGGACATGTAAAGGGCTTTTCCCCTGTATGAGTCATCATGTGTTCTTTTAGGTGAACCTTTTGACTGAAGCCCTTGCCACAAACTGCACAAGTAAAGGGCTTTTCCCCTGTATGAGTCATCATGTGGGTTTTTAGGTGACCTCTGTGAACAAAGCCTTTGCCACAAATTGTACAAGTAAATGGCTTTTCCCCCGTATGGGTCATCATGTGTTCATTTATATGACCCTGTCGCCAATAGCCTTTACCACACACTGTACATGTAAAGGGTTTTTCCCCTCTATGAGTCATTGTGTGCGCCTCTATTGTGTGCGCCTTCAGATTTCCCTTTGTAGTGAACATTTTGCCACACTCCGTACAAATTAAGCTTTTCTTCCCTGTGTGCGTCCTCATGGAGTGACTTTGTTTAAATGATATCACATCTTGGGACAGCTCGTCTCCTTTCACACGCTGTGTTACGTGTGATTTCAATGTTTTTAAAGCTGACTGATTGACCACCCTGGTATCCTCCTCCCACTCATCACTGTCTTCAGTGATGTCAGATTCAGAACGGTGAGAAGAGAGGAGCTGGTCATCACTAGTGGGCTGTGATGTTCCACGGTCCTCTACATCAGCCTGTGTCTTCATGTGTTGAGTTGAGGTGCCGGCTACAGGTTCTGTGTCTCGGCTTACATCATCACCTTCACTTTTCACTGCTAGTAATGAACCATCAGCCTCCTCTGGTCTTTGAAGTAGCTGTTCCTGTTCTTCTTTAATGTGTGAAGGTTCTGGTTCCTCCTGGACCAGACTGGGGCTTCTCTCCTGCTGTTCAGGTGAAACCTCCTCTATATACACAGGGAGGTGCAGGAAGTCTAGGCAAAAGATACAATGAGATAAAACATTTACAATGTTTAAACTTAAAATTCCCATTGACCAGACAGCTGTACACACATACAAGCACACATGCACACACACACAAACAATTGTGTGCCAACAGCAGATCTGCAAGCTCACAACAATGCATTGTGAGCTGGTCAATGGGCTATTTTCACTATGTATGATTTGTTTGGAAGCCTTTTACCATTAATGACATGCACAAAATAGGGATTGTTAATTAATATATGATTTCAAGAAAGTATTACTTATTATTCTGGGGTGGCAGTGGCTCAGGAGGTAGGCGTCTGTCTGTCTGTGAGTGAGTGAGTGAGTGAGTGAGAGATCGTGCATGGGCAATGATATAGGAAAGCACTTTTGATTAAGGCACATACCTTAATCCAATAAGCCTATCTCACAGAATTTCCCCGCCCCCTTTTTACGCCCCCTTTCGGGACTAGTGGTGATAGCGTGACGTCACTCCATAGACACTACATGTTAACAGACGTTATTTAAGAAGTCTACAACTTTTGTTTTCTCAAGCTAAGGTTTGTTCTATCTGTTCGAGCTGATTTTCCATCTTGTTTGCTTCATAATAATATTGGTCTGTCACATTTTTACATTAGGAAATGTATTTAGATTCTCCAGAGAAAAAAACGTGTAAATGCTAATGTTAAATGACACCACTATCTACCGGAAGTGGGCGTGGAAAGCGGGCTGTGAGATAGGCCTATTCCAGTATAGCCTGCCTTTCATAATTTTCAATAAAGAACTAACAAACTTATTTTCATTATTGTTACAGTACCTTGTTCTAGGGGGAACACAGTATGCCACTTTCCTAATAACGGCCCGAGAGCGTAAGCCACGACAATTACCTGGCCGGCTGAGAAAAGCCCTTAAATGTGCACGGACCCTTCCTTGTTTTCTTTTGGTTTAAACAAAATCCAGAGGTGGAGTTTTCATTTACAACAGTGGTTATTGTGAAAACCAGAAGTGGAGTTTAAATGTGGGGTGGACATAAATGTGAATTAACTGAACTGCATTTCATTTTCAATACAAAACCTTAAACTGACTTTCTGTGTGTGGAGTATTGACTTCATTGACATTGAGTGACTTTGTGTTGGGTTGAAATCATTTACAGTGTTTTGAAGTATTTATATATTTTGTACAGGTAGGTTGCTGTTATTTACACAGTGAGCTTTGTAGGGGTTTTTATGATTCAAACCTTTAATGGTGGAAACCGCTACATCAATAAATGGCGCCCGATGTGGGGGCATGATAAGGTCATGTATTAATACCACGCTATACAAAGACAAATATGGTGCTACCTAATTTGTGGTGGCGCTACCAACTGAAAAGCTTGGTGGCACTAGTGATACCTGTGAAAAGGTTAGTCTGGAGCCCTGTTAGCATTATTGCCATCACCTAGGTGGTCAGTCGTACAACTGTCCTGACGTTAAGCTGCCTATGTGTTCAACAACACAGCCATGCAAAATGACACTGACAGCTATGAGGTGACGAAAGCTTGCCCTGCATAGCAACAGTTGCTAAACTACCGTATATGGATTGGCATTGGACAATCGCTTTTTGGGATGGGGTTTAGCGAAGGGCTAATTCTTCTCTTTCAGTCTTTCTGGCCCAATTCCAATGTCCCCCTTACAGACTCACTGACTTAGGATGTTCACTTGAAGTCTGTGAGTGATGAGAAATGATAAATAGTGATGAGAAAGCATAAAAAGTCAGTACAAAAGTAGCCAAACATAGATGTTGTAATTGGCAGCCAGAGCTTGACGCTACTGGTATGGTGACACTGTTTACACTCTTGTGCCATGATAACAATGCAGGCATTTGACTAGGTATAGAGGGATGTGATATTGATGGTGCAAAATATACCAGCATTCAAAATCTGCACTTTCCCACAGGATGCCCAAATTAAATGCAAAATCAAGCGAGTGGAAACAGGGTTTTTATATTATTGAAACATTGATGAGGAGATAGTCCTACAACAGAAGAGAATTAAAGAAAGAAACTGACAGAGCACGAAACTTACTGGTGTAAAGAAGGACTTCAGGTTGCAGTTTAACAGAAACGGTCCTGGATGGTTGTGGAGAACTCCTCTTCACCTGTATGCTGGTCTCCACACACTGGCCTGGAATGAAGGAATAGAATAAGGACGTTGATGTAACATGGCTTGTAGATGAAGGTTGAGAGTTGGACTATATGTACATTGTGCATGATGTAGCATTTAAATATGATACTGTATAATTAATAATTATACAACGTTCATCTACAAGCCATGTTACATCAACGTCCTTATTCTATTCCTTCATTCCAGGCCAGTGTGTGGAGACCAGCCTGCAGGTGAAGAGGAGTTCTCCACAACCATCCAGGAATTATTAGTCCCTACAGGAACCCACGATTGCGCGATCACGGAAATTACTGGGGATTTCTCGACCATCCGCGGAATACTAGAACGGCCGTGGAATGGCCGGACGCGTCCCCGTTTTTTCCTCCCGGAATTTTCAATGGGGAAATGTCCGAGAGGAAAAACGGGGTCACGTCGCGGATTGTCCGAAAAACATGACAAAGTTACTTATTACTACCAGTAGGTACCAGTAGGCTAGGTGGTAATAAGTAGGTACTATTATAAGCATTTATGGTGAGGAGTGAGGACACTTTCTTCACAGGGCTGGAAGACTATAATTAGTGTGGCACATAAGGTCCGTCCTAATAATATCTGGTCCGACTTGAAACTGTGTAAATGGTTCCTACTGAAACTGAATCTGTGACAATGCTAAAGCAGAAGAATAAATATCACACCCACATTAGGGTTTGAATGACAATAACCTTTGCAACCAAAACAAATAAATAAAACATGAATAATAATAATTATAATTATATATTAATAATAATAATAGCCTAGATTTTTATCCCCAAAACATATTGGAATATTTTATCATGACCCATCCATAATTACAATTAATTGTATCTATTTAATTAAAGATTTGACTTGATTATTAAAACAAAATAAAAAAATAGCTTGATAACTGGTCATTTTAGGTTAAATAAATTAATCTCTGCAGAATATTAACTAAGCCATGGAATCAAGGATTGTTCTCCTCGGAATTAGTAATGTTCTCCGCGGAATCAAGAATTTTTCTCAGCAGATTCTTGTGGGGACTATTTTAAATGGTCAATATATGGAACAGAACAGAGAGAGAGAGAGAGAGAGAGAGCATTAAACTCACTTTCCGGTTGGTCTTCAGGTTCCTGTTTAACAGAAACGGACCTGGATGGTTGTGGAGAGTTCATCTTCACCTGCAGGCGGGACACCCCCCACTGGTCTGGAATGAAGGTGCAGAATGAGAGGCCAACCCCCCAAAAAAAGAAAAACAAATCTGAATATTTTTCTTTCGTTTGATATCAATGGAAATGTGCTAGGACATGTGTACACGTCCTCGCAATCCATCGGTTGGATTAGCTAGGACGGCTCCACACGTCCTATGGGTTAAAGGGGACATGACACGGCCCGACATGTTGTGATGATGTCATGCAGCAGTCTGTACTCTAATCTACTGTATTGACATACGGCTCCTTCCACTTCTCCCTGTCCGTGTCTCCCCTCGCTCACAGCCTCGCACCACGAAACCTAGGCTCTAGTCTAAACCAAGCCGGTAGAAGTGCGGGGGCTGCATCAGCGACAAACATAATTTATCCCCCACCAAATCTTTTAGTTGCACTTTCATATGAAGTACTTTGTTTTGTTTTTTCATCGAAATGATCAAAATTGACGTAGTTGCATGGGTCTCCGACCGCCTGCCTCCGAGGGGGCTGTGAGAGCAGCCTGACTACCCACTCACTGCAGGGACAGAGGCTCACTGTATCCCTGTTGAGAGAGGCATTCTGATTGCTAGACTTCATGCTTCAACCCCGGGGGACGGGATTCGGGTGTGAAATTGCAATTATGCAACATAAGTTACCCTAAAAAAACAAAAAAAACACCTCAACTCAATTTCATTGTAACTAAGATATTCCATAGAAATGCATATTTGTGAGGGGCACTAGCCCCTCCTATGTCCAGCTTTTAGTGTGCGTGGTCATGTAAACACAAACTTTGTCCTAACACAAACATGCCATTGATAATGAATGGCCAGTTTTGAGTGTTTGTCTAAACACAAACATTAAAAGCTGGACATAGGATGTGATTGGCCAGAATGGGATTGGCCTGGATGATGTATGATGATATGCCTGGATATGGATATTCAAATAAAATGTTATCTATTTTATACCCAATGTATTTGTATTTAGTTCACGAAGTTAACATAACTAGAATTAAAGGCATTTGAAATTAAATCAAAATGTGAATTTTCAGGTCCAATAAAAAAATAACAAAAACATTATTCAGGATTTCAATTCAAATAGGTTATAGCAAAAAAAGAAGGCTGATCTACAAGCTCAAAATGTGCCGCAATGCATTTTGAGCTTGTGGATCAGTTATTTTTGCTACAACAGTAATATGCAAAATGTGGCCCTCTGGAGTGAACTCGTGTGGAAATATAGTGGCGCTCTACAGTAACATTGTCAGTTGCCCACCCCTGATATAGGCCTAATATTTCATATGATTTTGTTATTAAACCCCTCTGGCATCTCACATTTTGTTTTAAAATGCTGATTTAGGTGGCCTTGGTACTGTAGCCTATAGGGGATATTTATCATGTTATTTTAACAGGCTTAAAAACACATATGGCAGGAAAAGACAGCAGAAAGTCAACTATCATTAGGGCCTTTGGACACTGATGTCACAATGTGGGACAGCCATGGTCTCAATTTGTGGGACGCCTGAAGTCTTGGAAGAGTCGACGCACTGTTCCCCACAAAGAGGGACTTCTGGTCACCCTATGTTCTGGCAAAGGTCCATGAAACTGTCATTAAGCTTATTGTAGTTAGTATCTATACCTTAGCCATCAAACGTGTGTAGCCTACATGTTTGAAATGCAACTTAAACAACAAACCTGCTCTGTGTAGTTTGACGCGTGGCTGTAAAATCACGTCCAGCAGTTTGCCTCGTCTCTCCAGCAGAGTTTCTAGTGTCTCCATCTCTCTCTGGAAGAGGCTGAACATGAACTTTGCCGCTGTACTGAGACGCTCCAACACAAACACTCTGACATTAAGCTTCACGTTGCAAACATCATCGTCTCGCTGCTGTTCCTCCAAAACGCACAGTATCTCCTCTCCCACCGACGTCATGTGTTCATTTATCGACAGCCGTACAGACTCTATTTGAAACATTTCACCTCCTTTATTATGAGACATTTGTCCACAGAGCTCTTTGTTGTTGCTCACCGAGATGAAAAAACAAGTTAAGCCCCCAAAGGCACTGTTTTTTTGGCAACCAAAAACAACCCGCTCTTACTTCCGGGTGAACGTCAAGGAAGATTGGTGAACGTTGAAGTGATTCAAGCCAGAGTAATCTAGTAAGAGAGTGGCGACACTATAGCGTTGACTCCCATTGTAACAGTGGAATGCGGAAGTGCTCATTCTATCTCAATGGGATAGTTCCCGTGGTGGCGCCCCGCTTTGCGGTGAGATCAAAGCGTGTCGCCACTCTCTTACTAGATTACTCTGGTTCAAGCATGCGCAATAAAGGATCCAGACGCCCCCTAGTGGGGCGTAAAATAAACGCAACACTCGAAGATTGATCCACAAAGCAAGGTTTTAGAAACAGGATTATTTTTTTTACATATTATAACCAAGGTTATGAATTTTGTGAATAAACGTTAAAATATGTCTGGATCAAACGTGTGGGGGGGGGGGGGGGGGGGGGGGCGACTATTCCAAAATACTTATCTTATACTTTTAAAGCTTTTCTACCATAGAACAAAATATATTTGTACCTCAGAGTAAAATCAATATAAAAGAATCCATTTGATTTTCAGTAGAGGTATGCTAAAATGCCATGTCCCCCGCCATGTTTATTCAGCTTCAGTTACAAATTATTATATAATCAAACTATTATATTATATATAATTATATAGTATAGTTATAATGCTTCAGTTCTCACCAAATGTGTGATAAACGTATTTTAATGCTTAGGCTAAAATCTTTAAATCCATTTTGTCCCCGACTTTACTGTACATGTGCCCCGTTACGCTGATGCAAATCCTCCCAGAAGGGACATTCTTCTCAAGTCACATGACTTCAGAATCTTACACTGCACTTACACTGCACTGCTGGTCTCGGACAAACTGCAGGTTGAAAATGCCCTCAGCTCTGAACTCGGTAGAATCTGCACCTGGGTCGCTGATAACAAACTATCTTTACACCTGGGAAAAACTGAATCCATTCTCTTTGGATCTAATAGTAATCTCAGCAAGGCAAATGGCTTCTTGGTTAGAGTGGGTGACAATGTTATCACACGTAAAGATGAAATTACCTACCTAGGTTCCATCCTGGAGGCTAATCTTTCCGGTGATGAAATGGCAACCAACGTAATCAAAAAAGTCAACCAAAGAACAAGATTCCTTTACAGGATCTCCTCACTGGTCAACAAAAACACCTTGAAGACCTTAACAGGAGCCCTCGTACAAGGCTTCTTTGACTATGCATGCACCTCCTGGTACCACAGCACCTCAAAGGCCCTTAAAACTAGGCTCCAGACTTCCCAAAACAAACTGGTCAGGCTCCTACTTGGCCTCACCCCCCGAACCCACCTCACCCCTGCCCACTTTGACAGACTGGAATGGCTTAGGGTCGACGACAGAGTACAGCATCTTGCAATGGGTCTGGTCCACAATATTCGATACTCCACCAAGATACCCATGTACCTGTCTAGATACTTCCTTAATGTTAACGAAGTCCACACCCACAACACCAGAGGGAGTGCAACAAACCATGTACAACCCAGATTCGGCACAAACAAGGGACTAAATTATTTTCGCTCCTATGCCACCAAAATGTGGAACGCCCTACCAACAGTCATTAAGACATGCAAAGACCTTGACTCCTTCAAAACCGCTCTCAAAGGGCACATGCGGACGGCTGCAATTCGAAACTGGCCCCTGTAAAAATCTGAATCGCCCCCCCCCCCCTTTTTTTCCCCTCACTGTATATGTCTCTTTTCCCTTTTTACCTCTATGATGAATTCCTGTTCTGTTCTTTGACTATATAGAAGTGTCAATTTGTACGTCTCTAAATGTTTTGATGAATTGAACATGGTGGACCCTCTTGTAAACAAGAGTAATGCTTAATTGGGTCGTCCACTCACAGTTAAGTCTTTGTATTGACTTTGTGCTTGAAATGTACTGTAATTCTGCAAACTGTTAATAAATATTTAAATCAATCAATTACAATGTGCTACCGCATATGCTTCATTACATGAGGAATGGCCATCTTTAGTATAAATGTTATATCCATTTCATTGACAGGCCTACCCATCTGTCAGTGAATGCTCCCGAGCCAGGCTGTTGATTACTATTGATAAATAAGGTTGGAACGATTAAACATATTGAATGGCTAAGTTTAGAACAGTATTCTCGAATTTATCGTGTTTATTTAGTTAGAATGTGTCCATCTGGCAGTGGGAGAGGCGGTAACATGATAAGACCACCAGATGTCACTAGCAGAACACTGATTGACTTGTCTACATGTATTTCAAGGTTCTTCAGTGAGTTAAAGAATATCTCTTAAAATGCAAACTGACTAATTTGTGCTAGCCTGAGGGTTTAAACATAGACCGTTAAGAGTACTGCTCTTCAAATACAAGGAACATTTTAAATTAAAAAATATTTTAATAAACAGTGTCTCATGAAAACCTCCCTGACATAGGCTACTATTATAACAACTATTATATCTCAAATTGATTTTTCTTTCTACAATAAAAAAAATCTGTGCTTTTGATCAATTCATTGCACAGACATCAAATGCAAACTCGCCAGGTTAACATAAGTAATGTTTCTAGAACATACGAGATAATGTACTTTTATAGATGTACGTGTAACATGATACAATGTTATAAAATTGTTACAAAATAGGGAAGATCTACAAGCTGTGAACTTGTAGATCGGCTATTTCCCACTAGCCATGTATGGGGCTTCAAGTGGTTAACTTAAATAGTCTGGAATAAGATCAATCAATGTTCACAGACAGCCAAAATGACACGACATCACACAAAGTAAATGTTTTCTTCATTAAAAAAAAAATGAAATGAGACTCGCGATTCAACACGGCCTGGTTTTTTACTGAATGTTTCATTCATACAACATGGCAGACATTTCGCAAAAAATAAAAACAAGCAAGCTAAAAAACAAAACAAAACATAAAACACGTACAGAACAAAACAATGCGGAAAACAGAGGACGTTTGTTATTCACCTGTTGTCCCCGTATACGCAATGCAATCATTTGTTTTATGTTATATGTATGCTTTGGCAATGTAAGACATATTTTATCATGCCAATAAAGCATTTCTTAAATTGAGAGAGAGAGAGAGAGACAGCGTTTCCAGACCTGAGCAGACAGCCGCGGACGTTTTCTGCTGTCGGCCAGCGTCTTTTCCGGGTTTTTAGACAGCTGGTGGATGGAAAAGAAGCTCCACCCACGCGGCTGAATGCCACGACGGCCAGATTCCCAGAAACGCCTGCCACCGCGGCAGACAGCCGCGTGGTGGGTGGAGCTTAATTTCCATCCACCAGCTGTCTAAAGACCCGGAAAAGACGCCGGCCGACAGCAGGAAATGTCAGCGCCTGTCTGGTAGATTTAGCAACAGCTAGAGAGGGAGACAAAGTGGGAGGGAGGGAGGGAGGGAGGGAGAGGTCGACGTTGAGCCTATTTCTCTCACGCGACCACCCGGCCAATGATGGGTACCGAAATCTGAAGAAAAAAAACGCGACAAAATTCAGCGCAATAACACAGAAATGCCGGACAAGCTGATAGATAAAGCAGAGCTTGTACGAAAAAATTTCATTACATGGACAGCAGGACGTTATAAAAGGCAAACTTCATGTTCCGTTCCGAGCAATTTATGATGTCAACACTATATGACGTCACTCATCTCCCTATTTGGGCATAGAACCGGGACAGACAGACAGACAGGATGCACAGCCAGATTCCTAGAATGTATGCATCTATAGAGGCATGGAATTGTTTAGGTTTAAAGGAGAAGTCCGGACTAGCCCTCTTTTTTTACCTTAAGTATTAACCAGTGGCAAAATAAAAATAAAAAAATCCATCCCGAGCGACGAGCGTACCTCAGCTCCGAGTGCGCACGGCGGGCTTATCGCTAAATTCTCCAACAATTATTTTTTTTATATACACACACACACACATCTGTCTTTTATAATGTCAGATATGTCACCACATAGTTGTCGTAAAAGGCAAACTGCCGAAAAACGCCACCTTCATGCTCAGAGCTACGGAGCACTAGAAATGGTTTTTTTATATAGTTTTGTTTTTCCCCGCCTTACCACTGGTTAATGGATATAATAAAGATTACGGTGAGACAAGTGCCAGTCCAGAATTCTCCTTAAGCCTTTACAAAGCATCATTGATTAGCCGATATACAGTATTGGCTGTTGATTAAAAAAAAAAAAAAAAAACAGGATTACACATGTGACAATATGAAAGTACATGTCATTACACGTGGCTGGAGTATCAAAGCAAACTATAGGTTCCACGACAGAAATATGCTTTGATGTGACAGGACAGGACAGGACAGGACAGGACAGGACAGGACAGGACAGGACAGGACAGGACAAAACCGTTTCAAATGAACAGGGTGTTCTGATAGAAGACAGTGAATAGAACGGTTATCTCGTCATAGCAGCACGCGCGCAGGCACACACGCAAAGGCACTGACACACAGGCACAAATAATAAAAAGCTGATTAACACAAAAAGAAGAGATCCGAGAAGGCTCTTTGTTTACGTGTGAGAGGAGGGAGTGGCTTGAACAACAACAACAACAACACAGAACGAACCCGTCATTCACATCATAACAGTCTCCCAGTTCACTACATTTGACTATGAACTGGGATATGTACTGGAGACTGTTATGGTATTATAATTATGAACTGAGATATGTACTGGAGACTGTTGTGGTATTATAATTATGAACTGAGATATGTACTGGCGACTGTTGTGGTATTATAATTGAGTACCACAGACGAAAAACAGTCTAAGTCCAAATTTCAGACTGACCCCTCCACGAAAAGGCCTCGTTGTCCTGACCCCTTATCTATCATTTATACATTAGGGATCAATAGTGTGGACTTAAGAATGTTATTCGTCTGTGGTACTCAATTATGAACTGAGATATGTACTGGAGACTGTTGTGGTATTATAATTATGAACTGGGATATGTACTGGAGACTGTTATGATGTGAATACACTACACTACTAGAGGGCATTAGAGTTCCAAAACCTCAGCATAGTAAAAAATATTGATTGTTTAAAAAGTAGAATATGCAGTGGGTCTACACATTTCGTTTAAAAACGTGTTAAAAAAGTGATTGTCATGACCACTATAATAGTTAGTGGACTTAAAAACCACTCGAACCCCATTGTGCTCAGTCGACACGGGGTCCCCCAGAGCTCTGTACATGGCCTGTTAGCATTCCTCTCTACACCAAAATGTCTTTGACAGAAATAGCCGATCTACAAGTCCCCAACGCGACGCAAAAAAACGTGACCCTTTGCAATTAAGTTTGTAGATCGGCTATTTAAGGCGAATGTTTGTTTGCCCCCCCCCCCCGGTATTCAAACATGGCCAAGAAATGTTTCTTATAGGTTCTGTAACAGGGTTGAACCTTCTATCGGGATTCTGTTCTTCTACTGTATGTGTGTGTGTGTGTGGGTGTGCGTGTGTCTGTGCGTGTGCGTGCGTGCTTGCGTGTGTACGTGTATGTTTAGCGTGAACGTTTGTGTGTGTACGTGGTGTTGTTGTATGCGGTCCGGGCGCGCGCGCAGACGCGTGTGTGTGTGTTGTGTGCGTGAGCTTTGTGCCGTGCGTGTGTTTTGTGCCGTGCGCGCGCGTGTATGTCATTCGCCACCGGTGCCGTTGGGCAGGGGGTTCAGCCGCTGCGATTCGGGCTCGGCCTCGGGCTCGCCCCCGTCTTCGCCGTCGTCCTGCGGCATCTTCGGATCCCATTTCCTCCAGGGATGGTCTGCCGTTCGGACCAACACAACGAAGTCCAGGAAAAACACCATGCTGGACATGATGCCAAACGCCTGGGAGACGCACAGAGAACACACGGGGTTATAAAACAGACACCACACACGTCTATAGCCCACTTAGACCTGAGGTCAGAGGGCGATTCTACAAAAGTTTTCAGAAAAAAAAACCTATGTTTCTATATGTCAGTGGTTCTCAAAGTTTTTCATGTCAAGGACCCCCAAAAACTATATGTAATTGGCCGCCGACCCCCATTGTTTCGTTGTTCCAGTGGACACGGGGAGAACAGGTGAGGGTACCTACCCTAGGGGACACGTGGAGAACATGTGAGGGTACCTACCATGGGGGACACGGGGAGAACATGTGAGGGTACCTACCCTGGGGGACACGGGGAGAACATGTGAGGGTACCTACCCTGGGGGACACGGGGAGAACGTGTGAGGGTACCTACCCCGGGGGACACGGGGATAACATGTGAGGGTACCTACCCTGGGGGACACGGGGAGAACATGTGAGGGTACCTACCCTGGGGGACACGGGGAGAACATGTGAGGGTACCTACCCTGGGGGACACGGGGAGAACATGTGAGGGTACATACACTAGGGGACACGGGGAGAACATGTGAGGGTACCTACCCTAGGGGACACGGGGAGAACATGTGAGGGTACCTACCCTAGGGGACACGGGGAGAACATGCAAACTCCACACAGAAAGGCCCTTTCGCCAACCCCGTCTCGGGTATGGGCAATGATGACGCAGAGGAGGGAACACGCCCCCCAGCGCCCACAGCGTCCCCAGCGGGAATCGAACCCAGGACCTTCTAGCTGCGAGGCGACAGCACTACCGACTGTGCCACCGTCCATCACTATTTATTGAGCATTTGAGACCCGATAGTGATAAAAAACAAAATCTTGAATGCGACAGTTAATCAGAATGTATATATATTCACCGCTGCAGCATGCTCGATGAGAGTGCCTTCGTTCTTTATAGCGAACGCCATCGAGGAGCACAGGAACATAACAGCCATCCCCAGCGTGTACCCAAAGTCCTGGAAAGAAAAAACACACACACACACGTTAATTACTTACAGTAAACCCTTTTCAAACGTGTCCGACCGTAAACTATGAATATTAACCATATTTTAGTCTACGATTAGAGGATTTATAACCGCAAACAAACACGCATAGACTAGAGATGCTCAAAACAAAAACACAAACAAATTAATCATTAATTGATACGAGAATGAACCATTTACAACAGACGGAGGTCTGCTGTGTTACCCATCTGTCCTTATCATAAAACATTTGATTCTGTGGAAAAAATTAATAATCAAAACATAATTTAAAAAAAATGCACTAGTGAGTATAGTCCTGCGCGCACGCACGGACGCACGGACGCACGCAACCATCAATCTGGAACTTCCTTTCCGTCAAACCGGAAGAATAACAATACAAGCGTGACTCGTTCTCTCGTAGCCTGCTGCTTTTATTGGGAAAAATCCGTTTGATGGTTTCGGCCTGATGACTACAAAACAATGACTACAACAACATCACGTAACGATATCATCCTGATGACTACAAAACAATGACTACAATATGACGTAGCGATATCATCCTAATGACTACAAAACAATGACTACAACATGACGTAACGATATCATCCTGATGACTACAAAACAATGACTACAACATGACGTAGCGATATCATCCTAATGACTACAAAACAATGACTACAACATGACGTAACGATATCATCCTGATGACTACAAAACAATGACTACAACATGACGTAGCGATATCCTAATGACTACAAAACAATGACTACAACATGACATAACGATATCATCCTGATGACTACAAAACAATGACTACAACATGACGTAGCGATATCATCCTAATGACTACAAAACAATGACTACAACATGACGTAATGATATCGTCCGCTCCCGACCGGACCCGAAAAAAGGAATGCTTCCCAGGCTACACCAAGGTTAATTAAATAAGGTTAGGAAGCGAAGACCGTACGGTGGACTCCATGTTGCTCCCTGGAAGGAAAGAAACATGCGCAATGGGCTATATGCAGCCAACACTTCCGCATTCAGCTTCCTTGGTCTCAATTGCGCATGTTTCTTTCCTTCCAGGGAGCAACATGGAGTCCACCGTACACACACACACACACACACACACACACACACACACACACACACACACACACACACACACACACACACACACACACACACACACACACACACACACACACACACACACACACACACACACACACACACACACACACACACACACACAGAGAGAGAGAGAGAGAGAGGTCGGAGGTCGTACCACTTTGGCCCAGACGTTTATTGTCATTTTCACTCTGGTGTGCAGGTTGGTGGCGAGGAGGACGAGGAGCAGCAGCGTGAACATGAAGGCCGAACAGCTGAAAAACTCGAAGAAGTAGAGCGGCATGCAGCTCTCGCAGGTGGTCACTATCTCCTCCAGCACGAAGGACAGGAAGGACAGGAACTGGGGAGAGCACCGGACAGACCTCAACGTTATTGTCATATATATACACAGTTCATACAGCTGGAAGGACAGGAGCTGGGGAGAGCACCGGACAGACCTCAACGTTATTGTCATATATATACACAGTTCATATAAAATAAACTTCATCGACACGATCTACAAGCTCAGATCTACAAGCTCAGATCTACAAGCTCAGATCTACAAGCTCAGATCTACGAGCTTGTAGATCTGCTATTTTTTTTTTTAATCGTGAAAATGTGGCGTGAATCTTTGAAAATAATCTTTCAGAGCGAACGTTTTTACGTCAAATCTTTGCTTCTGGGGGGGGTGGGGGGGTTGTCACTGGAACAACATATTTTCAGATGGGGGTTGGCGGCCAAATACATATACATATATGTCTGGGGGTCCTTGACATGAAATAGTTTGAGAACCACTGACACAGAAACATGGGTTTTCCAGAAAACTGTTTATTTAGAAGACATTTTGTAGAATATCGTGTCCAAATGGATTAATTAAGCATAAATAAAGAGCATCAATGAATACATTGTCAGGTTGGGATATCCAATAAGGAGACAAACAATGCACACCGTTCAGGTGGTTAAGAAAACCGCTTAGAATATAATAATGAAAATGATGTGTATGTTTTATATTCTATTAACAACCTAGTGCGTTATGTGACTCAGACCACAGCTGTGTGTGAGCGTGTGTGTGTGTGTGTGTGTGTGTGTGTGTGTGTGTGCGAGAGAGAGAGGGGGGTTGTGTCTGCAAATGGGTGTTAGCAACAGGAAGGAACCTGCATGGCTGCTTCCCCATGGAGAACGCACACACGCGCACGCACACACACACACACACACACACACACACACACACACACACACACACTGTAAACAGCATGCCGTGCATGTTGTGTTAATGGCTGTGTGTGAAACAACACAAGGTTTGTAGGTGTTAGTGTGCTTGTTCATGCGTGTATGCGCGCACACACACACACACACACACACACACACACAGGTAGGATAAATATCAGTTCTTATCTGAACCTCCAGTTCCACTGGCTCCACAGCAAGCCAAGAACAGAGAGAATGACAGGAAATGTGTGTTAACCCATTTTGTATGGGAACCCCATTTGGTGTTTTAACTAAGCATTATGTTATACTTTAGCTATTGAAAAATAGCAGATCTACAAGCCACCGAGTGGCACGCTACGAGCTTGTAGGTCTGGTATTTTTTTTAAATTGTAAAAATGCGGCACAAATCTTTGAATATATATTCTTTCAGAAGACTTTTTTTATTTTATTTCGACGTCAGGCCTAAATGGGTTAAAAAATTAACGACCCCCTCCAAGCCCCCCCCCCACCCAAATGTCAGCCTAAATCATAAGCTCAGTTTATTAAAAGAGAGACTATGGTATAGTGTCTATCTGCAGAGCTCCCCCCCCACACACACACACACACACACACACACATGTATTACTAGCAGGAGAAGTAGACACAGGTGATCAATCCTTACATGGATCTCTCTCTCACACACACACACACACACACACACAGACACAGACAGACACACACACACACACACACTAGGTCTGCAGCTCTGCAATGTGTCGGCTGCCTGTGAGGACTTTGTCATGGACTTTAGCTATTGAAAAATACCAGATCTACAAGCTCATAGCGCGCCACAAGCTTGTAGGTCTGCTTTTTTTTTTTTAAATCGTGAAAATGCGGCACAAATCTTTTTTTGTTTCGACGTCAGGCCTAAATGGGTTAGACTAATCAATAATCAATGCCACAATGATTGGTATATGAATGTTATCTATAACCACAGGAGCACGAGTTTGTGATTGATGTCTTTTGGCTTGTGTTTATTTGACTCATATATGCTTTGTGTGTGTATTCATTTGGGGGAAAGAGAAAAATCTGGTGTTTGTTTGTGCGAACGACACTTAAATACAACACAGCAAGTTGCCAGTGTGTGTGTGTGTGTGTGTGTGTGTGTGTCAGGATGTACCGTTATAAAATGTAAAAATGGACAGACATAAGACGCTTTCAACATAAAAAAGCATGCAGTAAAAAAACTAAAGCTGTATTTTGTGGTTTTTAACTCTGATGTCATGATTTATATTCAAATAGTGACAGAGCCCTTTTCCCAGAATGCATCTCTCTCTCTATCTCATTTAATCGGTCACACACACACACACACACACACACACACACACACACACACACACACACACACACACACACACACACACACACACACACACACACACACACACACACACACACACACACACACACACACACACACACACACACACACACACACACACACACACACACACACACACACACACACACACACACACACACACACACACACCGTATGTTGGGTTACAGCTAGACAGCTGAGCAGAGACAGACAGTGTAGGACAGCTGAGAGGGAGACAGTGTAGGAGAGACAGACAGTAGGACAGCTGAGAGGGAGACAGTGTATAGGAGAGACAGACAGACAGGACAGCTGAGAGGGAGACAGTGTATAGGAGAGCCAGACAGTAGGACAGCTGAGAGGGAGACAGTGTAGAGAGACAGACAGTAGGACAGCTGAGAGGGAGACAGTGTAGGAGAGACAGACAGTAGGACAACTGAGAGACAGACAGTAGGACAGCTGAGAGGGAGACAGTGTATAGGAGAGACAGACAGGACAGCTGAGAGGGAGATAGTGTAGGAGAGACAGACAGCAGGACAGCTGAGAGGGAGACAGTGTAGGAGAGACAGACAGCAGGACAGCTGAGAGACAGACAGTGTAGGAGAGACAGACAGGACAGCTGAGAGGGAGACAGTGTAGGAGAGACAGACAGTAGGACAGCTGAGAGGGAGACAGTGTAGGACAGCTGAGAGGGAGACAGTGTAGGACAGCTGAGAGGGAGACAGTGTATAGGCGAGACAGACAGTAGGACAGCTGAGAGGGAGACAGTGTAGGAGAGACAGACAGGACAGCTGAGAGACAGACAGTGTAGGAGAGACAGACAGGACAGCTGAGAGGGAGACAGTGTAGGAGAGACAGAAGGACAGCTGAGAGGGAGACAGTGTATGAAAGAGACAGTAGGACAGCTGAGAGGGAGACGGCGTAGGAGAGACAGACAGTAGGACAGCTGAGAGGGAGACGGTGTAGGAGAGACAGACAGTAGGACAGCTGAGAGGGAGACAGTGTAGGAGAGACAGACAGTAGGACAGCTGAGAGGGAGACAGTGTAGGAGAGACAGACAGTAGGACAGCTGAGAGGGAGACAGTGTAGAGAGACAGACAGTAGGACAGCTGAGAGGGAGACAGTGTATAGGCGAGACAGACAGTAGGACAGCTGAGAGGGAGACAGTGTAGGAGAGACAGACAGGACAGCTGAGAGGGAGACAGTGTAGGAGAGACAGAAGGACAGCTGAGAGGGAGACGGTGTATGAAAGAGACAGTAGGACAGCTGAGAGGGAGACAGTGTAGGAGAGACAGTAGGACAGCTGAGAGGGAGACAGTGTAGGAGAGACAGAAGGACAGCTGAGAGGGAGACAGTGTATGAAAGAGACAGTAGGACAGCTGAGAGGGAGACAGCGTAGGAGAGACAGACAGTATGTGATTGGAGAGTTTGATGCAAGGGGAAGGTGACGAAACACTTCCACTTAACCTCAAACAAATGTTGCAACAGAAGGTAAGAGAGAAAGCGACACCACTCGCCATAGCCTTCCTGCTCTTCTGTGAATCACACACACACTACCCCTTTCTTCTCAAGAAATCATAGCCACGGGACTCTATTGTTATGCATTATCGTGCGTGCGTGCGTGCGTCCGTGTGTGCGTGTGTGCGTGCGTGTGTCAGCCAGGGTAGTGGACCAGCAACCGGTGTTGATTTTGACAGCAGTACTTTGATTTAGTTTGAGTCATATTAGTCTTTTGAATAAGATTCCGTTACATCATATTTTAGAATATCTGAAATGTTTTACTTTTAGTCTAGTCTAGGTTTTTAGTTTGACTAAATATCAGAAGATTTCAGTCGACTAAATCTAAAGTCGATTTAGTGGACTAAAATGTGTTTCGGCTTGATGGCGTCGTAATAATGCCTGATTTTAGACTTGATTGCATGCTGAAAATAGAGGGCATAGCATGCATAAATCGAGTGGCAGATCAAGTGGCAAAGTGAGTTTAACGTTGTTTAATGCAATCACATCGGACACATACTGTAGGACTTTCCACTTTTGTGTTTGGCCAAAAAACGACTTTCTGGCTACTACTCTCCCGCATAACTTCCAAGTGTGATATCGATGTCACGCGAATACCCCATAGAGCACCGAAATCTGATATCGGTAGAGGGCGCAAATCCACAGGTTTGTGTACTTTTTATTTGCATTGTAATCCCCATAGGGGGATTTTAGATGGCCTCATATAAGAACTGTGTTTGAAAAATAAACATGTCATCCCGGCCGTTTCACTCATATAGATATGATGAATCAACTGACAGAGAGAACAGAAAACACTATTGTTACTGCTACTGAATTAGTTAAATTTTCACTAGAAACAGACTGTATCATATATGAGCGACGGTCGCAAACGATACAGAGACACCTCCCTGACAATATAACGATACAGAGACACCTCCCTGACAATAGAACGATACAGAGACACCTCCCTGACAATAGAACGATACAGAGACACCTCCCTGACAATAACGCCGAGACAACTTGTTTATTTTTGGACCACAACGCTTATATGAAACGATTTTAAGATGAGCCCAGTTTATTCTCCATAGAGAAATGACTTCCGTGAACCGGGCAGAACCAGGGGATGAGCGAGTAGATGTCAGGACTTAGGCGCTCTATAGCCTGATCTACAAGCTCACCCGAGCGCAACCAAACGTAAAACGATTTGTCCTTTTAGTTCTAATGGATCTCCTTTTATTCACTGTAGTTTTCCTCTGTGAAAAAAAATGTATTCGACGGACATTCATATCCTACCAAGACCTCTTAAGTACTGCTGCTGGTATTCCATTCAACTCTTCCATCTACCATCCTCCTAACATCCCACGGCCCATGATTACACCATCTACCCATCCTCCTAACATCCCACGCCCCGTGATTACACAGTCAAGAATGACAGGGTAGAGTTTAGGTAAATTATAGTTTTAGTCGACTAAGCCCTGTGCTCAGATATACACACACACACACACACACACACACACACACACACACACACACACACACACACACACACACACACACACACACACACACACACACACACACACACACACACACACACACACACACACACACACACACACACACACACACACACCCCCAACTGACCAGAACCCAACCTCACTTTCACTCCCCCCCCCCCCCCTCCCCCCCCCCCGGTTCTCCATTTCTCACCAGATGTGTCTCTGGGTGGAGAAGCTAAGACATCACGCTCTGCTCATCACCAACTTAATCTGCACCTTGGTTCACCCCCTGTCTGTCTGTCTGTCTGTCTGTCTGTCTGTCTGTCTGTCTGTCTGTCTGTCTGTCTGTCTGTCTGTCTGTCTGTCTGTCTGTCTGTCTGTCTGTCTGTCTGTCTGTCTGTCTGTCTGCCTGTCTGTCTGTCTGTCTGTCTGTCTGTCTGTCTGTCTGAGAGATAAGTCTGAGAGATAAGATCTGACTCTAGGCCAGTTGTGACGTCCTGACATTAGGATAAAACAGATGAGGTGAGAGATAAGATCTGACTCTAGGCCAGTTGTGACGTCCTGACATTAGGATAAACCAGATGAGGTGAGAGATAAGATCTGACTCTAGACCAGTTGTGACGTCCTGACATTAGGATAAAACAGATGAGAGGTGAGAGATAAGATCTGACTCTAGACCAGTTGTGACGTCCTAACGTTGGATAAAACAGATGAGAGGTGAGAGATAAGATCTGACTCTAGACCAGTTGTGACGTCCTAACGTTGGATAAAACAGATGAGAGGTGAGAGATAAGATCTGACTCTAGACCAGTTGTGACGTCCTGACATTAGGATAAAACAGATGAGCGGTGAGAGATAAGATCCGACTCTAGACCAGTTGTGACGTCCTGACATTAGGATAAAACAGATGAGAGGTGAGAGATAAGATCTGACTCTAGGCCAGTTGTGACGTCCTGACATTAGGATAAAACAGATGAGAGGTGAGAGATAAGATCTGACTCTAGACCAGTTGTGACGTCCTGACATTAGGATAAAACAGATGAGAGATAAGATCTGACTCTAGACCAGTTGTGACGTCCTGACATTAGGATAAAACAGATGAGAGGTGAGAGATAAGATCTGACTCTAGGCCAGTTGTGACGTCCTGACATTAGGATAAAAGAGATGAGAGGTGAGAGATAAGATCTGACTCTAGGTCAGTTGTGACGTCCTAACGTTGGATAAAACAGATGAGAGGTGAGAGATAAGATCTGACTCTAGGCCAGTTGTGACGTCCTGACATTAGGATAAAACAGATGAGAGGTGAGAGATAAGATCTGACTCTAGACCAGTTGTGACGTCCTGACATTAGGATAAAACAGATGAGAGGTGAGAGATAAGATCTGACTCTAGGCCAGTTGTGACGTCCTGACATTAGGATAAAACAGATGAGAGGTGAGAGATAAGACCTGACTCTAGACCAGTTGTGACGTCCTGACATTAGGATAAAACAGATGAGAGGTGAGAGATAAGATCCGACTCTAGACCAGTTGTGACGTCCTGACATTAGGATAAAACAGATGAGAGGTGAGAGATAAGATCCGACTCTAGACCAGTTGTGACGTCCTGACATTAGGATAAAACAGATGAGAGGTGAGAGATAAGATCCGACTCTAGACCAGTTGTGACGTCCTGACATTAGGATAAAACAGATGAGAGGTGAGAGATAAGATCTGACTCTAGGCCAGTTGTGACGTCCTGACATTAGGATAAAACAGATGAGGTGAGAGATAAGATCTGACTCTAGGCCAGTTGTGACGTCCTGACATTAGGATAAAACAGATGAGAGGTGAGAGATAAGATCTGACTCTAGACCAGTTGTGACGTCCTGACATTAGGATAAAACAGATGAGAGGTGAGAGATAAGATCTGACTCTAGGCCAGTTCCTCCTAAACAATGTGGCAGAGCTGAACATCGGCGGGTCACGGTGAGGTTTGAAAACATCACAAGGGGGCGTCCAGTCAGTCAGTCGACTCCCCCAAACAGGATTTTAACCCATTTTGGGGGCGGGAACCCCTTTTGGTATTTTTTTTAAGCATTATGTTATGCTTTAGCTGTTGAAAAATAGCAGATCTACAAGCTCATAGCGCGGCACCGAGTGCCACGCTACGAGCTTGTAGGTCTGCTATTTTTGAAAAATCATGAAAATGTGGCGCAAAATATATTCTTTCAGAGCGAACGTTTTTAACTCAAATCTTTGAATATATATTCTTTCAGAGCGAACGTTTTTAACTCAAATCTTTGCTTCTGGGGGGGGGTTCCTGGAACAACATATTTTCAGATGGGAGTCCACGGCCATATACAGATAATTCTGGGGCGTCCTTTGACATGGAAAACTTTGAGAACCACTGACATAGAAACATGTTTTTTTTCCAGAAAACTTTCAAGATTCAGAAGACAAATTTTGTAGAATCTGATCTCAGGTCTAAATGGGTTAAACAGTATAAACCAGGGGGCGGCAAACAGTGGCTCAGCGGGTAGAGTGGCCGGCAGAACGACCCGGATGGGAAAACCTGTGAGGTTCCCAGTTCGATCCCTGTGGGCTCCCCCCCCCCCCAGGCACTTTGAATAAAAAAAGTGCTATATACTGTAAATGCACCATTTACCCACTAACTAATGAGTTAAAGACCCGGGTCCATTTGGTTATCAACTCTCCATAATTTAGCTGCATGGGGACCACCTTGGAACCCCCTCAATAGGACCACTGGTTGAGAACCACAGGTCTAAAACAGCTCTTTGTAACATTGTTTCGAAAGGTGCTCTATAAATAACATTTACTTACTTACTTACTAAAACAATGTTATGTATGATGACTACTGGTCAGTGTGTGTGTGCGTGTGCGTGCGCGTGCACAACCAGGCTTGTTTTGGGTGTAGTTGTAGTGTAGCGGTTTTTCCAGAACCTTCCAGAGTCCAACATGTTCTCCACATTGCCATGGTTAACCCATTTAGACCCGAGGCTAAATCCTAAATTCTAAAAGTTTTCTGAAAAACCTATGTTTCTATATGTCAGTGGTGCTCAACCTTTTTCATGTCAAGGACCTCCAGAATTATCTGTAATTGGCCACCGACCCCCCCCATCTGAAAATATGTAGTTCCAGGGAACCCCCATGAAGCAAAGATTTGAGTTAAAAAACGTTCGCTCTGAAAGAATATATATTCTTGCACTATATTTTCAAGATTTTTCAAAAATAACAGACCTACAAGCTCATAGCGCGGAACTCGGTGCCGCGCTACGAGCTTGTAGATCTTCTATTTTTCAATAGCTAAAGTATAACATAGTGCTTAAAACACCAAAAGGGCTTCCCGCCCGAAATGGGTTAAAAACTAAACTACACACCCCCACACTGAGGTCTGCTGGAAGCATTCACCCACCGCAACTTTACAAGCTAATGCACTTTCCACGGCAACAAACCCAAGTAAACCCAAGCAAATGGTTGATTCTGTTCTATATTAATAGAAACTACCAGGCTTTCAATTCCTGAAAAGTTTGCAATGCGATAATGGAAGCCCATCGTTCTCACGATAATACAAATCTAAATACCGGTAGATTTTCTTTTACATTTTTTAAGATAACAATTTGTTATCTCAAGATAACAAATGATTAATTTGTGGCCACAAAATACTAATTTGTTATCTTGAGATAACGAATAAATAAAAAGATTCTAAAAATCCTGACCTAAGCTTTCTGAAAAACTTCAAAAATGTATATAGCAGCATCAAAGTTTTTAAATTTTTGAATGCTGTACATACTGTACAGAACCCCAAGAAGGGTTCCCGTCCAGAAGGGTTAGAACACCAAAAGGGGTTCCCGCCCAGAATGGGTTAAGCTGGCCATTCGGGGGCTCCGTACATTCAAGTATCAGAAGATGATGTTACCCAGGTAAAGTAATGAGTCACTCTGCATGTTTAAAGTTTTCCACGTGTCCAAAGTCATTTCTGAAAAAGACGTAAGCCTAATGTGTTAATATATATAGCATGCAAATCAGTGTCACTGCTTTAACCCTAAACATCGGCTATTTTGAAAACAGGCGACCTACAAGCAAAAAAAAACAATACATGTACCTTCCCTACGCATGTTTTGCAGTGCAACAACACGCATGCTGGTGGATATATGGATGAGGGTGGGGGGGGGGGGGGGGGTGAAGGAACCGGTTGCAGTGAAGTGAACGTTCGTGAAGTCGACGGGAGGATGGCGTGGGAGTGATAAACACACCATTCTAATTTCTGACTGATTATCGCGCCTTAAGCACAGTGGTTGAATGTGCCTTGCTTTGCTTTGCGTCTGGCCACAAACCGCTTCAACAACAATAAACTCCAGTTCCTCCATAACAAACTGACAGAAAGATCCTTTCTAGGGCGGGAACCCCTCTTGGTGTTTTTTAAGCATTCGGTGCCGCGCTATGAGCTTGTATGTCTGCTGTTTTTGGAAAACTTTGGCACAAATCTTTGAATATGTATTCTTTCAGAGCGAACGTTTTTTTTAACTCAAATCTTTGCTTCCGTTGGGGTCCCTGGAACAACATATCTACAAATATTTTTTTGTGGGGTCCTTGACATGAAATAGTTTGAGAAACACTGATTTAGAAAACACAGGATTTTTTTTCTGTAACTGTAAAACTGCATTTTGTTTTAAAGAATCGGCCTACAGGTCTAAATGGGTTAAGAAGAGGACAAGACAGACTGAGGCGAAGAAACGGTGAAACCACACACACACAGTCACACACACACACACACACACACACACACACACACACACACACACACACACACACACACACACACACACACACACACACACACACACACACACACACACACACACACACACACACACACACACACACACACACACACACACACACACACACACACACACACACACACACACACACACACACACACACGTGTCCTCGCAAACACTTCTACAACCCTGCTTCCCAACCTGAACAGCACATTATTTACAAAATCACAAAAAGCCAAAAGGGTTTTCTTTCACCGCTATCTGACTTAAGTCCCTCCAAAAGAAGATTTCTCTTTCTTTTCTTTTTTTTTTGTACATAAAACCTTATTTCTCATTAACCCATTTTGGGTGGGAACCACTTTTGGTGTTTTAAAACATTATGTTATAATTTAGCTATTGAAAAATAGCAGATCTACAAGCTCATAGCGCGCCACCGAGTGGCGCGCTACGAGCTTGTAGGTCTGCTATTTTTTGCAAAATCGTGAAAATGTGGCGCAAATTTGGAATATATTTTTTCCAAACGTTTTTAACTCAAATCTTTGCTTCTGGGGGGGGGGGGGGGGGGGGGTCCCTGGAACAACATATTTTCAGATGGGGGTCGGAGGCCAATTAAATAACATTTTTGGGGTCCTTCACATGAAATATTGAGCACCACTGATACAGCAACATGAGGTATTTCAGTCAAAACTGTCAGGATTTAGAAGACTTTTTTTTTAAATTTCGACGCAGGGCCTAAATGGGTTAAACGGGAACCTCTGGCATGCAACGTATTATCCAATTAAACTTCATTGAATTGGAACCGCCGCTTTATTCTGATCTGCGAGAGAGACTCGTGTCGCCGATTAGCTCCTGAAAAGAGACTGTGTCTCAGAGTCAGCGAGCGACAAACCACAACAGGACTACTTCCCCCCCCCCCCCCCCCCACACACACACATAAAACCCTAGCATTCCTAACGGTCTGGACCTGTGTGAGCTTGCAGATCGGCTATTTTCGGCGAAGATATTTGGCGTGGAGGAGGGGACAAAGGGATGATGCCTGCGGCCGGGGCCCAGTGTGGGGGTGGGGCAGGTATAGAGGGTTTAAGTTGTTAAAACCTTGGTTCTATTCATGTGCATAGGACTCTAAATGTCTGTCTGTCTGTCTGTCTGTCTGTCTGTCTGTCTGTAAATGGCAAATGGTGCATTTATATATAGCGCTTTTGTCCAAAGCGCTTTACATATATTGTGCATTACATTCACACACACATGAATGACAGAGGAAACCATGCACGGCTGGTACCAACCTGCTCGTCGGGAGCAATTAGGGGTTCAGACAGTGTCAAGGACACTTCAACACTATCTCTGGGGAAGCTCTGATGGGATTGAACTGGGAAACGTGTGGTTTCCATCCAGCTGCTCTGTATACTGGCCAACTCCACTGTCTGTCTGTCTGTCTGTCTGTCTGTCTGTCTGTCTTACAGAGTCAAACAACTCTCTGTCTGTCTGTCTTACAGAGTCAAACAACTATGTCTGTCTGTCTGTCTGTCTTACAGAGTCAAACAACTCTCTGTCTGTCTGTCTTACAGAGTCAAACAACTCTGTCTGTCTGTCTGTCTTACAGAGTCAAACAACTCTCTGTCTGTCTGTCTTACAGAGTCAAACAACTCTGTCTGTCTGTCTTACAGAGTCAAACAACTCTGTCTGTCTGTCTGTCTGTCTTACAGAGTCAAACAACTCTCTGTCTGTCTGTCTTACAGAGTCAAACAACTCTGTCTGTCTGTCTGTCTGTCTGTCTTACAGAGTCAAACAACTCTGTCTGTCTTACAGAGTCAAACAACTCTGTCTGTCTGTCTTACAGAGTCAAACAACTCTGTCTGTCTGTCTGTCTGTCTGACAGACAGAGTCAAACAACTATGTATGTATGTCTGTCTGTCTGTCTGTCTGTATGTCTGTCTTACAGAGTCAAACAACTATGTCTGTCTGTCTGTCTGTCTGTCTGTCTTACAGAGTCAAACAAGTCTGTCTGTCTGTCTGTCTGTCTGTCTGTCTGTCTGACAGAGTCAAACAACTCTGTCTGTATGTCTGTCCTACAGAGTCAAACAACAACAACACTAGAACTACCACCAAGACAAATTAAACATTTATAACGTAGCTAGGCTACTGTTGTCCCAAGAGACACCGTACTGCAGGGGTGCCCAAAAGGTAGATCGCGATCTACCAGTAGATCACAAAGGCTTTGCTAGGTAGATCACATGACATGCCTCCTAAAGAATATTTAATTTAAATATATAAAAAAGTATTTTTTGGCATCTGTGCCACTTCAATTAACTTGACTTGATTGATTGACATAAAAAGGGACCGTCAGCTCAGTCAAACCCACAATGCAGCAATATTTTGTTTTCAAGAGTGTTTCTGTGCAAACGTCGGTAGCATTAAAAATAAAAAAAACCTACCTATTCCACCCCCCCCCCCCCCCCCCCCCCCATTACAAGTGCATTTGTCTTATATGCAACGACAGTGTCGCTATTCCAAAGCCTCCTCAGGTGCATATTTAACCCATTCTGGGCGGGAAACCCCTTTGTGTTTTAACCATTATGTTATACTTTAGCTATTGAAAAATAGCAGATCTACAAGCTATATGTACGAGCTTGTAGATCTGCTATTTTTGAAAAATCATGAAATGTGACACAAATCTTTGAATGTATATTCTTTCAGGGCGAATGTTTTTAACTCAAATCTTTGCTTCTGGGGGGGTCACTGGAACAACATATTTTGAGATTGGGGATTGGGCACCACTTCAGTGATGCCCAATCCTACGTCTCGTTCCGGACCACATCACTGTCGTGATGCAATAATCACGTTAAACCACACCCTCTCGTGTAATATTGCTTAATTACTCGTATGTTCAAACGTAGGTGATCGGGGTGATTTTAGAGGGTGACAGTTTGATACTGCTTTCGACACCTCTGTGAACACAGTATGCATAAGTAAGTAAGTAAGTAAGTAAATGTTATTTATAAAGCACCTTTCGAAGCAAAGCTACAAGGTGCTGAACAATTTACACAGTAAAAACAAATAGAAACACAGTTGTGACAATATAAATGAGCAAAACAAAAACAAACAAGGCAGAACAAAGACATAGGGCTATAAAATGAATCAGGTCAAAGGTACATGGGAGAAATATTTACGGAATAAATTAGTCTTTAGGAGTCTCTTAAAACAGTCAACTGATTCAGCATTTTTCAATGCCAGGGGCAAGGCATTCCATAGGGTAGGAGCTACCACAGCAAAAGCCCGGTCACCCTTCGTTTTCAACTTGGACGCGGGTATTTCTAGCAGACCTTTGTTGGAGGATCTGAGGGGGCTGACATTGGTTTTAGGAGGTAGTAGGTCGATGATATACAGCGGGGCCAGCCCATGTAGAGCTTTAAAAGTAATTAAAAGTATTTTAAAATCGTGTGTATCAGATTGGAGCGTATGCCGTTTTCCTTCCAGATTTAGTCACGATGAATAAACGGGAAGCTTGCAAGATTTCCTTTTCTAGGAACAAGTACAATTATCTTAGTAGCCTACCATGTGATTGACTGACTCAATTTGCCGTAGCTAGCTACAGTACAATGCACCATTTGCAGGGGGACTATTGCATAATGTGTACTATGCGATGCCAAATCGCTGAAATTGATACATCGCGCAGCCCTGGACTATTAGACGATACTGTAATAGCCGTACAATGTAGGCTATTACTGTTGATCATGGGGAAATTTCCGAAATTCTCATTCTACTAACTCTGCCACCAAAATGTGGAATGCCACCATCCATTAACCCATTTTGGGCGGGAACCCCTTTTGGTGTATTAAGCATTATGTTATGCTTTAGCTGTTGAAAAATAGCAGATCTACAAGCTTATAGCGCACCACTTGGTGGCGCGCTATAAGCTTGTAGATCTGCCATTTGTTTACGAGCGTGTAGGTCTTGCTATTTTTTTTGGAAAAAAATCGTGACATTTTGTGGCGTACATCATATATTCTTTCGGAGCGAACGTTTTTTAACTCAAATCTTTGCTTCCGGGGGGGGGGGGGGCGGGGTCCCTGGAACTACATATTTTCAGATGGGGGTCGGCGGTCAAATACATATAATCTTGGGGGTTCCTTGACATGAAAATGTTTGAGAACCACTGATATAGATTTTTTTTTTTTCAGAAAACTGTCAGGATTTAGAAGACATTTCTAGGTCTAAATGGGTTAATAAACCAGTCTTAACCAGTCTAAACCAACCGGCGCTGGTGCATACCATGGTCTAGCACAGGGGTTCCCAAACTTTTTCATGTCAAGGACCCCGAAAATGACACTAAAATCAGCCTGCGGATCGTTTCTGCTCGAGAGAGAGACCCAGATGCCGGTAGGAGGAGGAGGGAACTTGTGAACTCAATACTGTCCGCAATGTGGCGGAGTCAGGTTACAAATAAGCAACTGCACTTTAGAAACGAGACCCCCCCCCCCCCCTCAAAATCCCAAACACAAATATTTACAAGCAACTACACAGAAAAACAAGCCTAAAGTCGACTCGCTTATAATAAGGGGACATGGCAACACTGAAAAAAAAGGAGGTGCACTTTTTAATGTCCTGACGTCGCCACTAAGGTAAATGCAAATTCCCGTAGAAGGGAGGAGCTCGTAGCGCGCCACTCGGTGGCGCGCTACGAGCTCCTCCCTTCTATGGGAATTTGCATGTCTGCTATTTTTTTTAAATCGAAGAACCACTGAAATAGAAACATAGCTTTTTCACAAAACTGTCATTTTTCAAAATCAAAAATTCTAAATTTTTAGAATCTGATCTCAGGTCAAATGGGTTAATTTCTACTCAGTACGTACCACTTCAACCACTTTGATCAGACATCTCCGCCTGGACAGTAATGTCATTAGGGACCTCGAACGAGATCAACGGGACCTTGGGCTCGGGTGGTTCTTCTGTGGCCTCGGAAGGTTCCGTGGTCGTGGTCGTGTTGTACACATGGGGTGGTCCGCCGTTACTCTCCTGCATGATGATGGACCTGGACGGGACAGAATGGACCACCAGAATGGAATATACTTATTTATTTATTTATTTCATTTCAGTTATGGTTTTACATGATCATATTCATTTTTCATTCATTTTTTTTTTTTTTACATATTCCATACCAGAAAGAAAAGGAGCAGGAATAAGATAAATCTTATTTATACCTGCCCCTATCATTAAAAAAACATCTAATTGATGCTACATGATTACATCAAATAAAAAAGAAAGAAAAGAAAGAAAAAAACAACAAAGACAACGCTGAGGAAACAAAATAACACTTATATCTAACCTTCTAATTCATATTTTATCATTTTTTCTAAACACTTTCTTAAACTGAAACACTGTTGTACAACTCTTCTACTTAAACCCCTATGTAAAGAAGGAAAACGATATGCACATCCCAGTTTCAGAATACGGTGCTGGACCCCAAAATAAATGACTGAATGAAGGAAAAAAAGTGGAATGTCCGCACGTTTCGCCCCTCCGGGCTTTCTCAAAGTTGAGAAACGTTGTTGTGTTTAGGTTGAAATTAAAAAAAGACGGGGAGCAGAACTATATCGTGTGCGGACATTCCACTTTTTTTCTTCATATACTTCATATATAATGCTAACACCAAAAGGTGGTGTTAGCATTATGTTATGCCACCGAGTGGCGCGCTACGAGCTTGTGGGTCTGCTATTTTTGAAAAATCGAAGAACGACTGACATAGAAACATAGCTTTTTCTGAAAACGGTCAGGATTTTTAGAATCTGATCTCAGATCAAAATGGGTTAAACCCTGTCATAGACCTGGGGTTTTCAACCTTGTTTCATATCGATATATATATATATATATATATATATATATATATATACACACACAGTATGTGTTGACATAATATATATGTCCATTATTTATTCTGCATTTGAGCCACGGGCCACCGTTTGATGATATCATGAACCTCTCAGACCCGAGACGTAGAATCATTTATTTCCGTTGGATACGATTTTTGTCCACAATTCCATGCTGTATCGATTAGTGGTGGATATGGCTTGCAATCTGACGATAGATATGTATCACGATACGACACGACAGAGCCCACGATACGATATGTATATCGATATGTATTGATTATACGTTTATTCAAAATAATGACCATGTTGCACAATTTACAATTTACAATTTAGGCATTTAGCAGACGCTCTTAATCCAGAGCGACTTACATTAAGCAAGAACAAAAAGCATGGGAATACATCACATATGTAAAATGCATTTATCGCGAAACATGCGTAAGCTAAGAACGTGACTAGAATATATCTATATAATGACACTATACATATAAACTATAACTAGAACATATCTATATAATGACACTATACATATAAACTATACATATATGCTATACTATGCTGTACATATATACTATGAAGTGCTATGACTACATACAATGCACTTATTGTGCTGTCTACATGACATGCTATAAGTCTGTTTCAAATGCTATATAAGTCTAAGAAGTGCTGTCTAAGGGGGGTAGGGTAAGTGCTATGGGCCATGATGGAAACAAATACAATAAAACACTTTGAAAGTGTTTTATTGAGATCTTTCATATACCTTAGAGCTGTTGATGACAACTTCAAGATGTGTCTCACCATGTTATTGATCTTTTTCAGATCTCCAGTTCTAGGGAACACAGAATGGGGGGACTTTTTCATTATTTCCATGCACAGTTGTACACAACAGCTCTAAGGTATATTAATGTGACAGTACAATGTTGGAAATGAGTGGAATTCCCCTTTAAATCTACTTTCCCCTTCCGGGATTTGAACCCGGTTTCCTGTGAAAGTGCTGACATTTTTTTTTACCATTGAGCCAATAGAGCGTCGCAGTCCCGCCCCCTCGAGAGACCCGGAAAATAAATCCCTGTTCATTTTCCTCATAAGACTTTTCAGAAAGTATTTATTTAAAGACGTTAACGCCGCGGACAAAGCATGACAACAAACAAAATTTTTCGGGCTGAACAAATAATTAGAAAGAAGAAGAACACGGCAGGTTACAACACTTTGTTTTGTTGTTTTTCTTCTTTGTAATTATTTGTTTGGTCCAAAATATTGTGTTTGTTGTCATGATTTGTCACGACAAGAGTTGGCTTTGTATGACGCTTATAAAGGTCTTTAAATAAATACGTTTTGAAATGTCTATGGGAGAAATGTGTTGGGAACTATTTCCTGGGCCTGGTGTCGTCATGAAAGGGGGCGGGACTGCAACGCTCTATTCAGTATTTTAGCTGTGACGTGAGCGCCCCCTCCTGAGATACTTCCGGGTCCTACTTTTGTGTCGCTTTTGTGTCCCCATAGAGTTATACTGTGACGCTCCGTCGGACTAAACCTGAGACGAAAACAACCACGAAAGTCTAATTTTACCGCTTTCCTCGCAAAAACAAAGCTGCGCTGCTCTCCCAAATCTGGCTGTGACAGGCCGTCTGCCCCACACGGAATACTATCGCCATTTTATTTCATTGTGTCAACTAAATCCTCAGTAATGCAAACTAGATTCAACATACTCAAGCCTGCAAACATTCTAAATATGCCCCCGAAATATTTTACTGAGCAAATGGACTGTTACCACCTTCAATAATAATGATAATAATAGTCTTTGTCTCCACATCATATATTTTTTTTGTCATGGACAAATTGTACAAAACATTAATAATTCTACTCGAGTTGGAAGCATTAAGACCCATTTTAACCCTCAATGGCTTCCTTTATGAAAAATAACGTCATTGTAAAAAGATTCACACGTTTAGATATTCTATTTACAATGAGATGCGGACGGGAGCTGGTGCCACTTGGACCCGGACGTAACGTAGCACTACAAAATGACGTCGGACTTAAATACTGAATAGAGCTTCAAGTCAAAATGCGTGTCAGAGCCTGTGTCTAGGTGAGTGAGATATGACCTTTGACATGGCCTAAAATGTAGAAGTTATATTGTACTAACATACTCTACCGTACAGATTGGACAAAATGACATTGTATTCATTAAAAGTTACATAGCCGTATAGCTCAGATAAGTAGGCCTAGTGGCCTATACATTGTTTCGGTACTTTGGCGTTTAAACTTTTAGCATTCCTACTTCCCCCCTCCCCCCCTCTCTCCCCCCTCCCTCCCTCTCTCTCCCCTCTCTCACGACACTTAAATAAAGAAATCAATCAATCAAATTCTTTAACGTCATGGGCCAAGGCTATATGAATCAATCGTATAGCCTTGGCCCATGACGTTAAAGAATGTCCTTATAACGCTATGGTCCAGAGCTACCCTATAGCGCCAATAACTATGTAATAACAACGTCAACAAACCGAAATGGAAACGGGTGTCGCTCACCCAAAAAACTAGCCGATCTGCAAGCTCACAATGGCGGCGATTCATTGTCTATTTGTGAGCTTGCAGATTGGCTAGTTTTTAGGCCCAGCATATGGACAACGCCTTGCCTTTACGATGTATACGTTAGATCGTAAAGGCAACAGAAACAATAATAGATGTTCCATCTCAGTTGCGCCGTGTAGTTAAATAGAAGATCGGTTGAATAAAGGTTATATATTATAATCGATTTTCTGTAGACAGATCCAGCTACAAAACAAACAAAAAAACAACCGTCCTCACCCTCCGCTGTTTGTTAGCTCCGAGAAGAGCAAACAAAGAGACGGTTTAGTTTTTTGCAAAAGAAGAAACGTCTCAAAACAAACTCACGGGCGTTCAGATGGTGTAGCATAGACTCACCGTTCTGTGTTGTATTCTTTCTTTCAACCGATGTTCCTGTTATTGATCTTTTACTTTGATCAGATCGGAATGTACGTTACTTTGCCTCTCCAGTGCTGCTGCGGTGTGTGTGTGTGGTTCGTTTATTTTGAACTTCCGCTTGTCGCCTGTGTTGGCGAGTTTCTTTCTCCACAGTCCACAAGTGTTGCCAGATCGTGTGAGAGAAATAAGCCAGCCAGGTGGTACAGTGTGGTATTCCCAAACCTTTTCGTTTATACCAACTGAACCATTATTTGTGGCGTCGCAACGTGTTGTGAGCTTGTAGATCTGCTATTTCCCCCTCCTATATTCAGCCTATACATTGTTTCGGTACTTTGGTGTTTAAACTTTTAGCATTCCTACTCCCCCCCAGCCTCCCCCTCTCTCTCCCTTCCTCCCCCCCCTATCTCTCTCTCCCCCCTCCCTCTCTCTCTCCCTCCCCCCTTCTCTCTCTCCCCCCCTCTCTCTCTCTCCTCCCCCCCTCTCTCTCTCTCCCTTCCTCCCCCCTCTCTCTCTCCCCCCTCCCTCCCTCTCTCTCTCCCTCCCCCCTCTCTCTCCCCCTGCCCCCTCTCTCCTCCCCCCCCCTCTCTCTCTCTCCTCCCCCCCTCTCTCCCTTCCTCCCTCCCCCCCTCTCTCTCTCTCTCCCCCCTCCCTCCCTCCCCCCTCTCTCTCCGAATACCGAGCAGCTCATAGCCAAAGTTGCAGGCTGATTAAACACGAAACCGAAAATGAAACTTGTCTGCTATACAAGCAACATTTAGGCAATAAGTCACAACAAGCACATGTTCAACAGTAGCCTATCATTAACATTGTAGTAGTATTATTGTAGTAGTATTGTAGTAGGCTAGTCATTGTTTATGTAAACTGTAAAAAGTGTCCTGTATTAAAGCCCATATATGGGCTGGGCTTCTTCGAAAGCACGAGTCACGAGACACTTAAATAAAGAAATCAATCAAATTATTTAACGTCATGGGCCAAGGCTATACGTATAACGCCAATAACTATGTAATAACAACGTCAACAAACCGAAATGGAAACGGGTGTCGCTCGCCCAAAAAAACTAGCCGATCTGCAAGCTCACAATGGCGGCGACTCATTGTATATTTGTGAGCTTGCAGATTGGCTAGTTTTTAGGCCCAGCATAGGGTCAACGCCTTGCCTTTACGATGTATAGCCTACGTTAGAATAGATCGTAAAGGCAACAGAAACAATAATAGATGTTCCATCTCAGTTGCGCCGTGTAGTTAAATAGAAGATCGGTTGAATAAAGGTTATATATTATAATCGCTTTTCTGTAGACAGACCCAGCTACAAAACAAACAAACAAACAAACAAAAAGAACAACCGTCCTCACCCTCCGCTGTTTGTTAGCTCCGAGAAGAGCAAAAAAAGAGACGGTTTCGTTTTTTGCAAAAGAAGAAACGTCTCAAAACAAACTCACGGGCGTTCAGACGGTGTAGCCTAGACTCACCGTTCTGTGTTGTATTCTTTCTTTCAACCGATGTTCCTGTTAACCTAGTGTTTGTAGTATTGATCTTTACTTTGGTCAGATCGGAATGTGCGTTACTTTGTCTCTCCAGTGCTGCTGCGGTGTGTGTGTGACTGTGTGGTTCGTTTATTTTGAATTTCCGCGTGTCGCCTGTGTTGGCAGTTTCTTTCTCCACAGAGTCCACAAGTGTTGCCAGATCGTGTGAGAGAAATAAGCCAGCCAGGTGGTACAGTGTGGTATTCCCAAACGTTTTTGTTTATACCAACTGAACCATTATTTGTGGCGTCGCGACGTGTTGTGAGCTTGTAGATCTGCTATTTCCCCCTCCTATATTCAGCTATTAGTGTACATTTTCATCTTACACAAACACTAAATTCCCATTGACAAAGAATGGAGAATTTACGTCATATGTGTCTGATGATGTACGATGATAAGAGCGCCCCTCACTTCACACGGGTGTGATTTCTATCCTCAAATCTATAGTACGCAGACACAGAAAGCTGGCTATAGGAAGGTCTAGCACCCCTCAAAAAGGGAAAAACATTAGCACACGAAAAGATGAAATTACCTACCTATAGGTTCCATCCTGGAGGCCAATCTTTCCGGTGATAAAATGGCAACCAACGTAATCAAAAAAGTCAACCAAAGAACAAGATTCCTATACACAGTCAACAAAAAACACCTTGAAGACTAACAGCTTGGAGCCCTCGTACAAGGTTTCTTTGACTATGCATGCACCTCCTGGTACCACAGCACCTCTAAGGCCCTCAAAACAAGGCTCCAGACTTCCCAAAACAGGCTACTACTTGGCCTCACTCCCCGAACCCACCTCACCCCTGCCCACTTTGACAGGCTGGAATAGCTTAGGGTTGACGACAGAGTACAGCATCTTGCAATGGGTCTGTCTGGTCCACAAGATTCGCTACACCACCGAGATACTCATGTACCTGTCTAAATACTTCCTTAATGTCAACGAAGTCCACACCCAAAACACCAGAGGGAGTTCAACAAACCATGTGCAACCCAGATTCGGCACAAACAAGGGACTAAATTAATTTCACCAAAATGTGGAACGCCCTACCAACAGTCATTTTCAATTTAATCCCTTGTTTGAGCCGAATCTGGGTTGCACGTGGTTTGTTGAACTCCCTCTGGTGTTGTGATCATGGACTTTGTTGACTTTGTATCTTGGTGGTGTAGCGAATCTTATAGACCAGGCCCATATTGCAAGTTGCTGTAGCCTGTAGGCTATACTTTGTCGTCGACCCTAAGCCATCCCAACCTATCACAGTGGGCAGGGGTGAGGTAGGTTCTGGGAGTAAAGGGCCTTGCAAACGGGGAGCTATAAAACGCGCCTATAGTTCATTTTCAATGAGACCTGCGTTTTTGCTCGGAGAAGTCGCGGTGGATTCTGTTTAGCTTTTTTTTACGCTTGCGTTGATGCGCCCCTCTTCAACAGACCTGGAGGAGACCTGTGTTGATCCAGGCAACAACGCCTGCGTTCCTAGCTTCACGTTTGCAAGGCCCTTAAGGCTAGTTGGCCTTACTCCCAGAACCGACCTGCAGTTTGTTTTGGGAGGTCTGGAGCCTTGTTTTAAGGGCCTTTGATGTGCTGTGGTATCAAGAGGTGCATGCATAGTTAAAGAAACCTTGTACGAGGGGTCCTGTTATAGGGTCTTCAAGGTGTTTTTGGTGACCAGTGAGGAGTAGGCCTACCAGATGAACATAATATAGCCTACATGACATGAAAAGGTGTGAGAATCACTGGTTTCTATTGGATTTCGCCCTTGCTTGCAACTAGGCCTACACTTTAGAAACAAGCCCCCCCAAAAACGTAACCTGCAACAACTACCAATAGCCTATTTACAAGCAACTTTACAAAAAAATGAAATAAGCCCATAGTCGCTTATAATAAGCAGACATGGCAACACTGGTCTCCACCCCTACAATGTGGAAAGCCTGGTGACGCGAGGTTACCTACATGGAAGGGGTCTGTTTAATACGCGTCTCATCTTTGTCTCCACCAGGCCGAAGGCATGGGGAGAGAGTATGTTATGCACTCCGTCCGTCCGTCCGTGTGTGTGTCCGTCCGTCCGTCCGTCCGTCCGTCCGTCCGTCCTTCCGTCTGTGAACAGCTAATCTCCGGCACCGTTAACCCGGTCGATGCCAAATTCTGCATGCACACTCCCTGGATGCCAACGATGAACCTCTGCCCCAATTTCCAGAACGGCCTGTTATAGCGCCACCAGGAGGCCGCTTTGTGCAAAACAAGTTTTTGGACAGTACACCTACAGATTTTGTCCAAACATCACGCAAATTGGTACACAGTCTCTCTAGAGCCATTCAACGAAACGGGTCTTTCAGATTTCTCAGACTCCATCCTGATTGGCTAAGATTGGCTTCCAAAGTTCGCAGGAGTGCTCAGTTTCAAACAAAATGCTGCAAATCATGAACACATCGTGTGATTTCCGTAATATTGTGCATGCACATTCCCACTAGGCCGAGGAAGAAATGCCACATGAACATTTTCAACTCAGCCTCATGGTGGCGCTATAACTGGCCGAAAAGTGTTTTATCTCTAACTGCATGGATCTGTGGATAACTTTGTATGCCAACTCCCTAGAGCCCTGGAATTTTTCACGCTCTTTATAGCGCCACCAGGAGGCCGACATATGTAAAACACATTTTCTAATACTCCTTCAGATTTTATCCAAATTTCACGCACATCGGTACACATGCTCTCCATAGTCATGTGATCAAGACGGGTTTGTTTGATTTCTCATAATCCACCCTCATTGGCTACAATTGGCTTCTAAACTTTTCAGAAGTAGCCCGCTTTGTACCAGTTTTGTACAAATCGCCACAACTACTCAACGCAGCGTCCGATTGTGGTGAAACTGTGCATGCATATTCCCACTAGGCTGAGGAAGAAATGCCACTTGACAGTTTTCAAATCAGCCTCATGGTGGCGCTACAACAGGCCAAGCCGTGTCACACACACACACACACACACACACACACACACACACACACACACACACATTTATATTGCTCCTAAACATTTTGCCAAACATCACACACACACACTCCTATCGTCCTGGTGGAGACCTGTGCCCAGAAGGGCACTTTTTCTAGTTTACTCATGTAAAAGTAGGCTTAACAATAGGTATCTATCACAGTAGCACTTCTCTGTTACAGGGAAACGCCCTATTGTAAACAAGTGTAATGCTTTATGGTGTCGTCCCACAGTTAACAGATTTTGTATTGAGTTGTGCTTGAAATGTAAATTGTAATTCTACAAACTGTTAATAAATATACTTCAATCAATCAATCAATCAATCAATCAATCAATCAATCAATCAATCAATCAATCAATCAAACAAACAAACAATCAAACAATCAATCAGCCCTGCATTCAAAATTAGTCTGATAAATGGCAAGTGTAAAAGTATAGGCTATCACAATGTTGATTATTGATATCTAGCTCTTGGTGTGTGTCCACAAACTTCCCATTGACAATGAATGGAGCAAATACACATAGTGCCTATTTCATGTCATGATGATGTTGATGTACGATGATAAGAGGCGCCCCTCACTTCACACGGGTGTGATTATTATTATTATTATTACTTGCGCAAGCAGAGCGTGCAAGTAATGTTATCAGTCAGGTGCTACGATGCGTATGTCCCTTAGCACTGCAGCATATGATATGACGTCATATGCTGGCACGATGCAGACCGTGCAGGTATGTTTTCCGTCACGCTACGAAGCGCATGTCCCATGACGTGATGAAGATATGTACAATGTCCCTTAGCAGCAAAAGATATGACGTCATATGCTGGCACGGAACATACGGAAGCAGACCGTGCAGGTATGTTTTCCGCGTATGTCCCATGACGTGATGAAGATATGTACCAATGCCAGGGTATAATTGGTTATCGATGGTGACGTAACGATGACATGTTTCAGTGTCGGGTGGACTAAAGGTAATGCCCCTATGTATGTATGTAATCTGACACCACTGCCATAACAGGCATAAGTAATCATTACCATACTTCAAAATACTACTTTTTTTCCTCCAAAAGCAAGGTACGTAGCAAATAGCTAAACCTAATAATTCAATATTGCAAACGTTCTTTCACAGAGAGGCTGAGATTTGAAGGTTTGTAGCGGTCTACAGTACTTGCACACTCTGCTTGCGCACTAGTAGGCCATTTATGGCCTACTTGTGTGCAACAAGCAAGTAGGCACTCGACAGAGTGCAGTTCTAGTTATTATTATTATTATTATTATTTGGTCATCATTCCTGCGACATTCTGTCTCTCGTTCTCCCCAGAAAATAGCTCTTAGTTTTGTTTACTTTATTTAATTCTCAGAGATTATGAACCATAATTTGTTCTTCACACTTCAAATGATAGGAACCATAATGCAGTCTTTGTTATCTCTGCATAAAACATCCACACTGTATTCACATTAGAATCAGATGAACTCTATCCGTGCGTTGTGATAATAAAACATATTCACATTAGAATCAGATGAACTATCCGTGCGTTGTGATTATAAAACATATTCACATTATAATCAGATTAACTATCCGTGCGTTGTGATTATAAAACATATTCACATTAGAATCAGATTAACTATCCGTGCGTTGTGATAATAGAACATATTCACATTAGAATCAGATTAACTCTATCCGTGCGTTGTGATAATAAAACATATTCACATTAGAATCAGATTAACTCTATCCGTGCGTTGTGATAATAAAACATATTCAGATTAGAATCAGATTAACTCTATCCGTGCGTTGTGATAATAGAACATATTCACATTAGAATCAGATTAACTCTATCCGTGCGTGTGATAATAAAACATATTCACATTAGAATCAGATTAACTCTATCCGTGCGTTGTGATAATAAAACATATTCACATTAGAATCAGATTAACTCTATCCGTGCGTTGTGATAATAGAACATATTCACATTAGAATCAGATTAACTCTATCCGTGCATTGTGATAATAGAACATATTCACATTAGAATCAGATTAACTCTATCCGTGCGTTGTGATAATAGAACATATTCACATTAGAATCAGATTAACTCTATCCGTGCGTTGTGATAATAGAACATATTCACATTAGAATCAGATTAACTCTATCCGTGCGTTGTGATAATAGAACATATTCACATTAGAATCAGATTAACTCTATCCGTGCGTTGTGATAATAAAACATATTCAGATTAGAATCAGATTAACTCTATCCGTGCGTTGTGATAATAGAACATATTCACATTAGAATCAGATTAACTCTATCCGTGCGTTGTGATAATAGAACATATTCACATTAGAATCAGATTAACTCTATCCGTGCGTTGTGATAATAGAACATATTCACATTAGAATCAGATTAACTCTATCCGTGCGTTGTGATAATAGAACATATTCACATTAGAATCAGATTAACTCTATCCGTGCGTTGTGATAATAGAACATATTCACATTAGAATCAGATTAACTCTATCCGTGCGTTGTGATAATAGAACATATTCACATTAGAATCAGATTAACTCTATCCGTGCGTTGTGATATTAGAACATATTCACATTAGAATCAGATTAACTCTATCCGTGCGTTGTGATAATAGAACATATTCACATTAGAATCAGATTAACTCTATCCGTGCGTTGTGATAATAGAACATATTCACATTAGAATCAGATTAACTCTATCCGTGCGTTGTGATAATAGAACATATTCACATTAGAATCAGATTAACTCTATCCGTGCGTTGTGATAATAAAACATATTCACATTAGAATCAGATTAACTCTATCCGTGCGTTGTGATAATAAAACATATTCACATTAGAATCAGATTAACTATCCGTGCGTTGTGATAATAGAACATATTCACATTAGAATCAGATTAACTCTATCCGTGCGTTGTGATAATAAAACATATTCACATTAGAATCAGATTAACTCTATCCGTGCGTTGTGATAATAAAACATATTCACATTAGAATCAGATTAACTCTATCTGTGCGTTGTGATAATAGAACATATTCACATTAGAATCAGATTAACTCTATCCGTGCGTTGTGATAATAAAACATATTCACATTAGAATCAGATTAACTCTATCCGTGCGTTGTGATAATAGAACATATTCACATTAGAATCAGATTAACTCTATCCGTGCGTTGTGATAATAAAACATATTCAGATTAGAATCAGATTAACTCTATCCGTGCGTTGTGATAATAGAACATATTCACATTAGAATCAGATTAACTCTATCCGTGCGTTGTGATAATAGAACATATTCACATTCGAATCAGATTAACTCTATCCGTGCGTTGTGATAATAGAACATATTCACATTAGAATCAGATTAACTCTATCCGTGCGTTGTGATATTAGAACATATTCACATTAGAATCAGATTAACTCTATCCGTGCGTTGTGATAATAGAACATATTCACATTAGAATCAGATTAACTCTATCCGTGCGTTGTGATAATAGAACATATTCACATTAGAATCAGATTAACTCTATCCGTGCGTTGTGATAATAGAACATATTCACATTAGAATCAGATTAACTCTATCCGTGCGTTGTGATAATAAAACATATTCACATTAGAATCAGATTAACTCTATCCGTGCGTTGTGATAATAGAACATATTCACATTAGAATCAGATTAACTCTATCCGTGCGTTGTGATAATAGAACATATTCACATTAGAATCAGATTAACTCTATCCGTGCGTTGTGATAATAGAACATATTCACATTAGAATCAGATTAACTCTATCCGTGCGTTGTGATAATAGAACATATTCACATTAGAATCAGATTAACTCTATCCGTGCGTTGTGATAATAGAACATATTCACATTAGAATCAGATTAACTCTATCTGTGCGTTGTGATAATAGAACATATTCACATTAGAATCAGATTAACTCTATCCGTGCGTTCTGATAATAGAACATATTCACATTAGAATCAGATTAACTCTATCCGTGCGTTGTGTGACTGAGCTGACATTAGTTCCACATTCCAGGTCAGAGATTTTTTTCCTGGAGCGCTGAATGAATGACTGACTGACCACAGATCAGTTCCCAATTACCAAATAGTTTTTTTGGGGAAAAAAATAGGATGATTATTATTATTGGGAGAAGCCAAGCAAATACCTGTATAATATAATATGCAGCTTCGGGTTATAATATACATGTCTTATCTCACATTAAGCACCACCACAGCCCAAATGGAACGATTCTCTATTGCATAAATGTTTTTATGTTATGCAGTCGCCATGAGTATACACTATAGAGTGCTATTGTCTACATGTCTAAAATGCTATCTAAGTTACATAAGTTGAGTCTTTGCATACGCCTGTAAGGTCGTCGAGGCTAGGGGAGGAGCTACGGGCTAGGGGAGGAGCTACAGTTTTCAGCGGTGGTGGAAAGTAACTAACTTTACTTAAGTACTGTACTTAAGTACAATTTTGAGGTAGGCTATGGCTATTTGTACTTTACTTGAGTATTTCCAATTTCCAGTACTTTTACTTCTACATCTCAGAGCCAAAATGTGTACTTTTACTTCACTACAATTATTTGAAAACTTTAGTTACTAGTTACTTTGGAGATTTTAATTTTGATTAGAAAACATACATTAACCACTTCAACCCTATACATTTCGGCCATTTGAAAATAGCCGATCTACAAGCTCACAATGCGTCGCAACGCGACACACTGTGAGCTTGTAGATCTGCTATTTTCAACACATTTTGTACACATTTTGAACTTGTGAAATGGGACATTTTGCAATATGAGTACTTTTACTTTTAGTACTTTAAGTCATCATCATCATCGCCTTTATTGGCATGAATGTAATGGCTACAGTATTGCCAAAGCATGAAATTCAACAAAGAACAAAACAAAATAAAATAAAAACATAACAGAAAACAAGCAAATAGAACATTAACTTTCACAATACAATATGAAAATACTGTCAAAATGTACAGTATTAAATGTGTCCATGGTGTGTGTGTGTGTGTCGAGATGGTTCGTGTCAAGATAATAGTCACATTGTGTATATTTTTGTGTCCATTTTTGTGTCCCTCATTTTGTGACATGCAGTCACATACTGTGCAGCCAGATGTGCTGCAGGTCCTTCTCCTAATACAATGAGTTTTGTCATTGTCATGTAACTCTTTAAAATTTGGGATCAACAACTCAAATCAACTCAACTCTCTCTCTCTCTCTCTGTGTCGCTCTCTCTCTCTCTCTCTCTCGGCCACGCGAATACGTTCTGTAACGTTAAGTTAGTTAGTGTTGGTTAGTTAGCGCTCTGTTCAACTGATCTCTACTAAACTACCTGACCAGTCTACTAAAAATACACAATAAATAAAGCTGTATAATTAACAAAGCAACCTCGTTCTGTCGTCACTTCATTCTCTAGTCTCTACTCACTCTCTCGGTTCACAATGAACATCATCACTGCATTATCACTGCCTGCTGCTGTGCGTGCGTGCGTGCGTGCGTGCGTGCGTGCGTGCGTGCGTGCGTGCGTGCGTGCGTGCGTGCGTGTCTGTGTGTGTGTGTGTGTGAAGGGTCACTGAGCTAGACTTAAATGTTTCAAACCAACAGACCAAATCATGAACTCTTCTCTCAGTTGACTGACTTAGGGTCGCAGATAACTTCCCTACAGTGATCCTGTATCGTACGTCGGGAGTCTGCAACCTTTTTGAAACAAAGTGCCATGTTTGTGGATGGAAGGAGAGCGGCCATGGATGGGGGCCCATGTCGGGGCACCGAGGACAGGGACACTCCAGCCGTGGAACTGGTTGCTTGGCACCAGGCGGGGTGTGCCCTGCCCGCCTGTGGCAGGACCCATCTGTGGAGGTGCTGGGAGAGGATGCCAGAGGAGAGAAGGCCCAAGGGAGAGGACCTTATGGGAGAGGCATGCAGGCTGGGAAAGAGGGGAAGCCAAACCAACTCAGCAGAGGGGCAAAGTTGCGACTTGCCCCTCTTTCGAGCTAAGTACCCCCTCTATGACCTTGAAGTGAATCTGACAGCGTGTGTAATGTGCAACCGGATTATTGTTTTAAACGGACGATTTTAGTTAAAGTTTTATCTTTTGTTTGTCAGCCACTGAGACAATTACTCACTGTTTGGAATCTTTTATTGGCCTGGTCGTTTGTGCATGTTTTTATATTTTAACTTTTATTTAGTTCTTATTGTTTTGTGTGCTGTGTTTTGCAACTGAGACAAAGTAGGCAATAATAGACCAAACCCACTGATGTAAGTTGTTTGTTGTTTGACCCTTAAGGACCCCCCCAGAAGAACAAAAGACTGAAGGCTGATATATGGACTGATTGGACTGTTCCCTACCCCAGGAGAAAGAAAGAGATGAACATTGTCTTACTCCCATAACCGGATACTACTAGTAGTATTTTTTATGTTTAATTATTTTTGCAATAAAGCTGTTTATTGCGTCCTTGACCTTGCTCTTTTTCACTCTGCTCAACCCTGGTAAAATAACCTGTGTCTTAATGTAATGTCTTAACGTGATTTTAAGTGGAGTCCTGGGCTCCACAGCCTCCAGGTGGCGTAGTCGGACACTCTATATTTTACCATTTCCACCTCGCCACATTAACTATGTTCTCTCATTGTTATAATGATGATTAGACCTCTGAACAGTCCTTATAAGGGCGAGTCACGGCCCTCGTAGAGCAGACCTCTGAACAGGCCTTATGAGGGCGAAAAGCTTCCATGATGTGACCAAATGACCTTCCCTGGCGATGAAGCCCCTCTGATGTTTCCATTACTGTGTCGACTCTTTGATTCTCTCTCTTGTCCTTGAATATCTTCTGTTCTGTAGCGTTAAGTTAGTTAGTGTTGGTTAGTTAGCGCTCTGTTCAACTGATCTCTACTAGACTACCTGACCAGTCTACTAAAAATACACAATAAATAAAGCTGTATAATTAACAAAGCAACCTCGTTCTGTCGTCGCTTCATTCTCTAGTCTCTACTCACTCTCTCTGTTCACAATGAAAATAAAACATGTGACATCATCACTGGATTATCACTGCCTGCTGTGCGTGCGTGCGTGTCTGTGTGTGTCTGTGTGTGTGTGTCTGTGTGTGTGTGTGTGTGTGTGTGTGTGAAGGGTCACTGAGCTAGACTTAAATGTTTCAAACCAACAGACCAAATCATGCACTCTTCTCTCAGTTGACTGATTTAGGGTCGCAGATCATTTCCCTACAGTGATCCTGTATCGTACGTCGGGAGTCTGCAACCTTGTGCCATGTTTGCATTTTCTACATAGTCAGTGTGCCATCATGTCGATTGCTTTGTTGGCCCTGCCTGCACCCCCTGTCGAGGTGCGTGTAAATACTAGGTATGCTCTCCACACAAACAATTCCAACATATTTTGATCGTCCACAAATATAATCTTTTCCCTTCTTGTTAACTATGTTCTCTCATTGTTATAATGATGAGACTCAATAAACCTCACCTATCTCTCAGTCAGAGTATCAATAACCATCTATCTCTCAGTCAGTGTCTCAATAACCACCTATCTCTCAGTCAGAGTCTCAATAACCCTATCTCTCAGTCAGAGTATCAACTAGAAAAAGTGCCCTTCTGGGCACAGGTCTCCACCAGGAGGATAGGACTGTGTGAGATGTTTGGGAAAATGTTTAGGAGTAATATAAACATGTTTGCCTTTGATGGCAATTGGATGATTTGAGGCATTTTGTTCCAAAAATGTGTTTTGCAAAAATCAACCAGGCCAATGTGAAAAGGGTGGGATATATTCCTCAGCCTAGTAAGAAAATGTGTGAAAGATTTCACGTAAATTGCATGCTGCGTTCATGATTTGAGGCTTTTGTTCAAAACGGGGCAATCTTGCAAACTGTGAAAGCCAATTATAGCCAATTAGGATGGAATATGAAATATCGGACAGATCCGACTTGAGCACATGACCATAGAGATACTGTGTAACGATTTGTGAGATTTTTGGACAGAATCTGGAGGAGTAATATCAAAAAATGTGTTTTCCAAAAGTCGGCCTCCTGGTGGCGCTATAAAAGGCAGATGCGGAAAATGCAGGTCAAAGGTTTGTCCTTGGCCTCAAGGGAGTGTGCATGCAACGTTTCACGCAGATCGGTGCAGTTTTAGGTAAAAAATGTGAAAAGCTACCTCATGGTGGCGCTATAACAGGCTGTTCTGGAAAATGCAGGGCAGAGGTTCATCGTTGGCATCCAGGGAGTGTGTGTGCAAAGTTTGGCATCGACCGGGTTAACGGTGCCGGAGATTAGCTGGTAACGGACGGACGGAAGGACGGACGGACGGACGGACACACACACACACACACACACACACACACACGGACGGAGTGCAAAACATACTCTCTCCCCATGCCTTCGGCCTGGTGGAGACAATAACCACCTATCTCTCAGTCAGTGTCTCAATAACCACCTATCTCTCAGTCAGAGTCTCAATAACCATCTATCTCTCAGTCAGTGTCTCAATAACCACCTATCTCTCAGTCAGTGTCTCAATAACCACCTATCTCTCAGTCAGAGTCTCAATAACCTCATCTATCTCTCAGTCAGTCTTAATAACCACCTATCTCTCAGTCAGAGTATCAATAACCATCTATCTCTCCAATCAGTATCAATAACCACCTATCTCTCAGTCAGAGTCTCAATAACCATCTATCTCTCAGTCAGAGTCTCAATAACCTCACCTATCTCCCAGACTAATTTTCGTTTTTGAATTGATTGAAACACGCAAGGTGTGGATTGTATAATTAAGAAACTGTGAAACATTTTAATAAGAACGTAGCTAAATGTAAACACACCGAGTGAGATACGGAACAATCTCTTTGTACTTCATGACACGTGTGCGCGCACGCACACGCGCACACACACACACACACACACACACACACACACACACACACACACACACACACACACACACACACACACACACACACACACACACACACACACACACACACACACACACAGAGAGAGTACCCATTTAAATAACAGGACTCACACCATAATCAAGATTAGACATAAATGTATTTATTCCTGAGAGGGGATTGGTTGTTAGAGTCAGCTCTATTAAATAGAAGAAGCTTCTATGTGGTGCTCCCAGCTTTTAAAAGTAAAGTGGGCAAAGGCTCATTCATTTATATAGGAGCCACACAGTGGAACGGCCTGGAAACCAGTGTTAAACTGACCTCCAATTTGAGGACATTTAAACAGAAGACTAAACAATGGCTACTGGAAAAGGTTCCCCTATAAAGGGTCATCTTAGAGGGATGGATAGGGCCGTACTTGTTGTGTTGTGTATGTAATGTATATGTACTGTTATGTATTTGTGATGTATTTTAAAGTATTGTTCCGTTCAGTGTGAGAGGACCTCAGTGGAAATGGACTTTTCTGTGTAATCCTTGAATCGCTGATTATAATGTTGTATTATGATTGCTTTAATAAATAAATCAAATCAAAATCAAATCAAATCAAAATTCTAATCTAGACAGTTAAAAAAACAACATTTTATCCTCAACACTAAGTAGCCTAGAACCTGGAACTATATTTGATTGATTGATTGTTTATTTATTTCCGTGTCATGCACACCTTGTGCCCAACCCTCATGGGTTTATAAGACACCATTTCACAGTTGCAATTACAGCATGTTTTACATTACATAATGTATGCATTTACAGCATGTTTACATTACATAATTACAATACAATTATACAATTATATTGCAATTCAATTGGAAATACTTCTGGCATTACATATGATTACATATTACATTACATATGATTACATATTACATATGATGTGATTACATATGATGTGATTACATATGATGTGATTACATTACATATGATGTGATTCATTACATATGATGTGATTCATTACATATGATGTGATTCATTACATATGATGTGATATTACATATGATGTGATTCATTACATATGATGTGATTCATTACATATGATGTGATTACATTACATATGATGTGATTCATTACATATGATGTGATTATATTACATATGATGTGATTACATTACATATGATGTGATTATATTACATACGATGTGATTCATTACATATGATGTGATTACATTACATATGATGTGATTCATTACATATGATGTGATTCATTACATATGATGTGATTCATTACATATGATGTGATTACATTACATATGATGTGATTCATTACATATGATGTGATTCTGTATCCTTGAAGGATTCATGCTCGCCCTTCCTTCTAATACATTCAACATCAGAGAACCTTCCTTCTAATTTACATTCAACATCAGAGAACCTTCCTTCTAATTTACATTCAACATCAGAGAACCTTCCTTCTAATACATTCAACATCAGAGAACCTTCCTTCTAATACATTCAACATCAGAGAACCTTCCTTCTAATTTACATTCAACATCAGAGAACCTTCTTTCCAAAACATTCAACATCAGAGAATTTTATACTCAAACGTCATATAAAACTACACATTAATTTGTCTTGCAATTTGCGATCAAGCAAAGGCACGTGTCTGAATACGAAGTGGAAAGATAAGCGTGTTTTTAGGGAAACAGCGGGAAGACAATTAGTGTAATGTGATAAATGTAAATCACAGCCCCCTTTATTAATTATGAAGGTGTCATGAAAATGTTCATTTCACAATAACTCACTGTATAGAATGATCTCAAACAAAAATAGGAAATCCAAAATGCCAAGAATTCAATACCAAATCCCTGCTGGTAAAGTTGGTACAGTACTTTTAACTACATTTTAATCAAAAATGTTCTTTGTCTGTCAGGAACCGTAGCTAACGTAAAACTAAATGTACGTTTCTCTAGCTGTCAAACGAGTACAACCTTTCAACGCAGCGATCGAGGCATTAACAGGGAACGGACACACCGGCAGTTAGCTCTGAGTACCCATGCAGGGAACGGACACACCGGCAGTTAGCTCTGAGTACCCAGGTATATATTGAGAGCATAAAGATCTTCCTGCCACACGGCTGTAGAGCTGGGGTGTAGAGGAGATGGCTGCCCGTCGGGCCTGGGCTGTCCGTCGGGCCTGGGGTGTAGATGACCTGGCTGGGCTTTGAGGAGAGCCTGAGATGAGGCTGTGGAGCTGGGGTGAAGAGGGTGTAGATGACCTGGCTGGGCCTTGAGGAGAGCCTGGGCTGTGGAGCTGGGGTGTAGAGGGTGAAGAGGAGATGGCTGTCCGTCGGACCGAGACGAACAGTTTTGAGGGGAAACGTTTCGGACATTAGCCTGGCTGAGGTCCTCGGCCTGGAGAGGGAGGGACGGCTGTTGCCAATCAGAAGTTTTATTTGCATTTGCATGTGTAAAGCAGCGGGTGAAAATCTCACCCCTGACAAATAATCCCATCCAATAAAAACACTCACACTAATAAAAAACGAAACTACAACTAAGACTTTTCACAAAGTACAAACTAACGCTTTAAAAACAAAGTCAAAACTGAACTCAAGTTGAAAACGTGTCAAAAGTCAAAACGAAACAACAAAGGAAAACTTTGAGACGACACTGACCTCGATGTGGAGGTGACGGTCCAACAACCGCATGGCCGAGTCCACCGAGGAGGAGGAGGAGGAGGAGGAGGTGGAGGCACCCCGGGAGGAGGAGAGGTCCAGGGGCTGATCCGTGCAGGCCGGCTGGAGGGTCTGCGTGGAGTGGAGTTCTGGACGGGGGTGGAGAGGAGGAGGTGGAGGTGGAGGAGGAAGAGAGGAGCAGTGAGGTGGAGGTGTGGTAGGAGCAGAGATGGGTGGAGGTGGAGGAACCAGGAGGAGTGGCATCATCATCATCGTCCTGGTCTGACATGGAGATGATGGAGACAGCAGCAGGTGGTGGCGGCGAGGAGACTGTGAGAGTCTGAGGAGACGATGAAAACATCAGGATCTCATCTAGCACTAGTGATGCACGATACAACCATGGCATATCCAAATCGGCCGTATCGGTATCGGATCGGTCTCAGAATAATTTCATTAGAATCCTATAGACTCTATAGGATTCTAATGAAACCAACGTCCGATGCAGACGCTATTTTGACCGATCCAGACACACGTGCATCGATGTAGTCGCATCGTTAAATATATTTTTTGACACCACTAGTGATTAACATTCCTATGGCCGATGGTCGTTAGAGTCTATTGTTCCGTCGCAACAATAGGAATCCTGCAGCTCAGTAGCTAGTGCTTTCGGGGGAGGGTTAGTGTTATTTTCGGTCAAATCAGGCGGCACACCTGGACACATCAAACGGCACAGTAAAGTGCCGCGGCACACAGGTTGGGAAACACTGCTATAGAGCCTAGGCTTGTTACTTGCGCAAGTACTTTTCTAATAAGTCTTAAAGCAGTGAGCGTTATAACTTATACCGTTGATTTGGAATATTCCTTTGGAGCATCAGGTGGTGGACTGGAATGGGCCGGTGTGGGCTGCTGCTGCTCTGAGGGCCAATATCTGGCAACCACTGGGGGTCCACGGGGCCAGGCTCTGGGGACCACTGGGGGTCCACGGGGCCAGGATCTGGGGACCACTCCCGTCGGGGGTCCACGGGACCATCCGTTCCAATCTTGTTGAGTCCTGTCAGGCCCTTCGAGCGAGCCTCTCTCCCCAGCTGCTGCTGGAACACCCTCATATCTGCATGAAAATACATACTGACAGTATAAAATACATACTGACAGTATAAAATACATACTGACAGTATAACATACATACTGACAGTATAAAATGTGCAGCTTCTGTATCAGTGTCAGCTAAATGTATACACTGTGAATATACTAAATGCAAATGAACATAGTAGCAGCTAGTATGCCCCCCGGGACCGCAGCGCGGCGGAGACATCTGGCCCCTGTGGAGGTCAATGGTAAATGGTGCATTTATATAGCGCCTTTATCCAAGGCGCTTTACATAGATTGTGCATTACATTCACCCATTCATACACCGATGGCAGCGGAAACCATGCAAGGCACCAACTAGCACATCGGGAGCAATTAGGGGTTCAGTGTCTTGCTCAAGGACACTTCGACAGTAACTCTGGGGGAGCCCGGGTTCGAGCTGGCAACCTTGCGGTTCCCATCCAGGCACTCTACCCCTGAGCCACCGCCGCCCCAGGTCTTTGTGTTGTTCACAGTGATCACAGAATTGGAAATTAAACCCAAACATCTTCGCCTGGAAGGAGTTTGAAGGACCTATGGTGTGCTGTTGCATGCTGGGAGATCAACCATGATCAGCCAACAGCAACAAAGTCCAAAAAACCAAACAAACCAAACAAAAAACCTGGACATTGGATAAACTAGTCACTAGTCTAAACATTGCATAAACTAGTCACTAGTCACTAGTCTAAACATTGGATAAACTAGTCACTAGTCACTAGTCTAAACATTGGTAAACTAGTCACTAGTCTAAACATTGGATAAACTAGTCACTAGTCTAAACATTGGTAAACTAGTCACTAGTCTAAACATTGGTAAACTAGTCTAAACATTGGTAAACTAGTCTAAACATTGGTAAACTAGTCACTAGTTACTAGTCACGAGTCTAAACATTGGTAAACGGTGTGTGGCTACAACTCCCCAAAATCAGATCTGCACTGGACTCAAAGATCTGCCGTCGTAATCCTACCAGATCTGAAGGACCTGCCATGTTTCCATGTCTCCATGTTTCCGTACCTAGTAAGCTGGATGTGTCCGAGGCTCTGCGGGGCTCTCCGGGGGGCCCCGCTGTGGCTGGGGGCCCTGGCGACGGGACACACTGCGCCAGGGCTCTGGTTGTTCCTCTGAGGGACCCTATCCGCGGGCCGCACTGCGCCGGGGCTCTGGGGGGCCCAGCTGTGGCGGGGGACCCGCCAGGGGCTCTCGAGGCTGGCGTGGAAAGCGCAGGCGACTGAGGAGGGGTGTGGTGAGGAGGGGTGTGGTGAGGAGGGGTGTGGTGAGGAGGGGTGTGGTCAAGAGGGGTGTGGTCACGTGCAGTCTGGCGACTCATTTCCCGTGGCGCCGCAGCGGCAAAGGTGTGTCGACGGAATGTATTCCCTCCTTCCTCTTCCCCTGAGTCGTCCTCCTCCCCTTCCTCCTCTTCCTCCTCCCCCTCCTCTTCATCAGCGTAGCGTAGCTCCTCCTCTTCCTCCTCCTCCTCTTCCTCCTCTTCATCATCGTAGCGTAGCTCCTCCTCCTGCTCGGAGGTCGTGCGGTCATGCTGCAGCTCGTTGACTCGCTCCAGCAGCAGCCAGTAGATTCCAGAGAGGTGGTTGTAGCATCTGTTGTCTAGAGACTGGAGAGGAGAGGAGAGGAGAGGAGAGGAGAGGAGAGGAGAGGAGAGGAGAGGAGAGGAGAGGAGAGGAGAGGAGAGGAGAGGAGAGGAGAGGAGAGGAGATCAGATTTCAATGACTTAGCCTCGGTCAGAAACGGTCACATATGTCATTGAGTGTCATTTCACCTCGATGGTCTTTTGGCGGTCGACGCCCAGGGTCTGCATGACCGCCAGCACGGCCTCGCTGTACGTCCCACCCTCCAGGCACCGAGGGGCAGCCTGAGGGGCCTCACCCTCCAGGCACCGAGGGCCCAGACGGGCCTCACCCTCCAGGCACCGAGGGCCCAGACGGGCCTCACCCTCCAGGCACCGAGGGCCCAGACGGGCCTCACCCTCCAGGCACCGAGGGCCAGGCTGAGGGACCGTGGACGCAGCAGGGTGGTCAGAATGGAGCCAGCTGTGGTCGTTGATCTGGGCCATGGTGATGCGTCTGGTCGGGTCCAATGACAACATCCTCCGTATGAGGTTCTCACAGTCTGGAACCAGATGAACCAACCAGAGTCAAAGGTTTTAAGAAACGCTTGATTTAATTGGACTTGAAAGATGCACGTTTAATGTTTGTGAGATGAAGTGCCGTCAGTCAGTCAGTAAACCAGTCAGTCAGTCAGTCAGCCAGCCAGCCAGCCAGCCAGCCAGCCAGCCAGCCAGCCAGCCAGCCAGCCAGTCAGCCAGCCAGCCAGCCAGCCAGCCAGCCAGTCAGTCAGTCAGTCAGTCAGTCAGTCAGCCACTGCCAGTGAAGTGTGAACAAGTCAGTCTGCCAGCCAGCCAGCCAGCCAACCAGCCAGTCAGTCAGTCAGTCAGTCAGTCAGTCAGTCAGTCAGTCAGACAGACAGTCAGTAATCGTACCGTGTGACATGAAGAAAGGGATCCGGAAGCGTCCGTCCAGAACTCTCTGTCTTAGTGTCGGCAGCGACGGAGCATCGAAGGGCAGCGAACCACAAACCATCACGTATAAAACCACTCCTAGGCTCTGTCAGAGACAACAAACCATCAGGTATAAAACCACTCCTAGGCTCTGTCAGACACAACAAACCATCAGGTATAAAACCACTCCTAGGCTCTGTCAGAGACCACAAACCATCACGTATAAAACCACTCCTAGGCTCTGTCAGAGATAACAAACCATCAGGTATAAAACCACTCCTAGGCTCTGTCAGAGACAACAAACCATCAGGTATAAAACCACTCCTATAGGCTCTGTCAGAGAGAACAAACCATCAGGTATAAAACCACTCCTATAGGCTCTGTCAGAGACAACAAACCATCAGGTATAAAACCACTCCTATAGGCTCTGTCAGAGAGAACAAACCATCAGGTATAAAACCACTCCTAGGCTCTGTCAGAGAGAACAAACCATCAGGTATAAAACCACTCCTAGACTCTGTCAGAGAGAACAAACCATCAGGTATAAAACCACTCCTATAGGCTCTGTCAGAGAGAACAAACCATCAGGTCTAAAACCACTCCTATAGGCTCTGTCAGAGACCACAAACCATCAGGTATAAAACCACTCCTAGGCTCTGTCAGAGAGAACAAACCATCAGGTATAAACCACTCCTAGGCTCTGTCAGAGAGAACAAACCATCAGGTATAAAACCACTCCTAGGCTCTGTCAGAGACCACAAACCATCAGGTATAAAACCACTCCTAGGCTCTGTCAGAGACCACAAACCATCAGGTATAAAACCACTCCTATAGGCTCTGTCAGAGAGAACAAACCATCAGGTCTAAAACCACTCCTATAGGCTCTGTCAGAGACCACAAACCATCAGGTATAAAACCACTCCTAGGCTCTGTCAGAGAGAACAAACCATCAGGTATAAACCACTCCTAGGCTCTGTCAGAGAGAACAAACCATCAGGTATAAAACCACTCCTAGGCTCTGTCAGAGACCACAAACCATCAGGTATAAAACCACTCCTAGGCTCTGTCAGAGACCACAAACCATCAGGTATAAATCCACTCCTAGACTCTGTCAGAGAAAACAAACCATCAGGTATAAAACCACTCCTAGGCTCTGTCAGAGACAACAAACCATCAGGTATAAAACCACTCCTAGGCTCTGTCAGAGACAACATGAACACTTTAGACTGGAAACAAGGAAGGAAAAAATATTTTAAAATATCTTTACATTTTATATTTTTTAATTTCCATTTCTGCCAAGCAGCAAGCTATATTAGGATAAATTTGCCGCGACTGTAAAGACGAAACGGAAGTGGGGAGGAGGCTTCACTTCCACTTTATATTTTACTCATGATCAGAGCTTCCGTTGCTCCAGACTGTATGACGGAAGCATTTATATTTTACTCATGATCAGAGCTTCCGTTGCTCCAGACTGTACGACAGAAGCATTTATATTTTACTCATGATCAGAGCTTCCGTTGCTCCAGACTGTATGACGGAAGCATTTATATTTTACTCGTGATCAGAACTTCCGTCGCTCCAGACTGTATGACGGAAGCATTTATATTTTACTCGTGATCAGAACTTCCGTCGCTCCAGACTGTATGACGGAAGCATTTATATTTTACTCGTGATCAGAGCTTCCGTTGATATGGCTCAAATAACAAATAAATAATGGACCTTGATATGAAAGGGGTTGAAAACCCCTGATCTAAAACTAAAAGCCTGGTTCGGTAATGTTCGGTAAATATTTACAGAACCTACAGTTGGTTCTGATCCAGTGGGTTGGACTGAGCATGCTCCCTACAATGCAGTCAGGCACTATAAAAGGCCTGATGCTACAATCGGGTCCTTTGCCACTGGCCAGAACCAAGGACTGTCTAAAGAGGACGAGACGCGAAGACCGTACGGGCGACGCCATGTTGCTCACATGGTGCTCCATGGAAGGAAAGAAACATGCGCAGTTGAGACCAAGGAAGCTGAACGCGGAAGTGTTGGCTGCATATAGCCCATTGCGCATGTTTCTTTCCTTCCATGGAGCACCATGGAGCAACATGGCGTCGCCCGTACGACGCCATGTTGTCTTCGCGTCTCGTCCTCTTTAGACAGTCCTTGGCCAGAACCAGGAAGCACTGCATGTGGCAACAAGAGTTTGTCAAACAACATGATTTACAACTTAAATAATAAAGGTGAGACTTTAACCCATTGTCGTGACCTTATTTATACATTCTATACATTGTATTATTTTAGGAGAGAACACAGGAAAACGTTCAACAAGTGTTAAATGTGTCGGTGGCAGGCAGGGTAATCTGCCAGGTGAAGTGTTGGAGTTTGGAAGCACTTGATTTTGGCCTCATCGTGATGTCATCAATGTCACCCTACTTTGTATAATTCCTCCTCTTCTTCAGTCTTCAGTTCCAAATTTGCATTTCCACTTTGTTTACAATGTCCACCATTGTTGATTTTCCAAGCTGGCATGGAATGGAAACAAGCCTGGTTTTATCTAGCATCAGTATTATAATGACTCAAATATTAAATAATCTGCATATCAGCACCCCCACCACCTCAGGACATTGTGGTACTGCAGCTAAAACTGTTTTCAAAGTCCAGTAAGAAATTACAAGGCCTGGTTATATCAGAGTGGTGATTGAGGCTCAAACCATTAGAAATAACTTTGAGGGACATAGACAATATGATATTAAATATAAAAAGCAATTTTAAAATGTATGTTATTTGCGCTTTAAGGTGTCGTGTTGCTGCCTCCTGCATTATGTGGTAAATGGTAATGGTAAATGGTGCATTTATATAGCACCTTTATCCAAGGCGCTTTACATAGATTGTGCATTACATTCACCCATTCACACACACATTCATACACCGATGGCAGCGGAAACCGTGCAAGGCACCAACCAGCACATCGGGAGCAATTAGGGGTTCAGTGTCTTGCTCAAGGACACTTCGACAGTAACTCTGGGGGAGCCCGTGTTCGAACTGGCAACCTTGCGGTTCCCATCCAGGCACTCTACCCCTGAGCCACCGCCGCCCCATTGCAATGCAAATGCATGCAAATGCGAAACAGGTGGTACGCAGGGCCGTTCAGTGACGTCGACGAGTGCTTCCAAACTCCAACATTTAGAAAAGGAATCACCTGCAGGGAATGTCTTGACAGAAAGTATCTCATAACAACATGTCTACGGTGGATTTTTATGACACAAAAACTCAGATTGAAAGAGGATAATTCAAGCTTTCCCTACAGCTGCAATGTTGGTGAGTTTAACGTTGTTTAATCCAAGCAGATCGCAAACGCAAATTGGATGAGTACGTAGTCAATGGAGGATATTGCATCTAAAATAAAACATGCTGTTAAATGTGTTAATGTGGTAATCTGTAGCTAGGCTATGGCCCAGAGCAGGGCAATCTGTAGCTAGGGCATTAGGGCTATGGCCCAGAGCAGGGTAGGGCATTAGGGCTATGGCCCAGAGCAGGGTAGGGCATTAGGGCTATGGCCCAGAGCAGGGTAGGGCATTAGGGCTATGGCTCAGAGCAGATAGGGAATTAGGGCTATGGCCCAGAGCAGATAGGGCATTAGGGCTATGGCCCAGAGCAGATAGGGCATTAGGGCTATGGCCCAGAGCAGATAGGGCATTAGGGCTATGGCCCAGAGCATACCCAGATGTCCACCGCTGGTCCCTGGTAGCTCCTCCCCTGGAAGACTTCGGGTGCAGCGTACGGTGGGCTTCCACACCACGTGGACATCGCTCCGCGCCCGCTGTAGAAGTTCCCGAAACCAAAGTCTGCACATGCATGTACGCACGCACGCACGCACGCACGCACGCACGCACGCACGCACGCACGCACGCACGCACGCACGCACGCACGCACGCACACACACACACACACACACACACACACACACACACACACACACACACACACACACACACACACACACACACACACACACACACACGTTAACCCTACAAGTTGGAGTCATAATGATATCTCTGCTGTCGGGAAGAAACCACCTAACTCCAAAATGTTCATTTTTCAGGAAATGGAGAAAACCTTAGACTTTGAAAACAAAGCAATAACGGCCTCATCAGAGTTGGTCTTATATGTTGTCAATTACTTCCATGAGAGGGGGAGAGGTGGTGGAGTTAGCTGCTTTATAGCAGACAGTTTGAGAGGGGGAGAGGTGGTGGAGTTAGCTTCTTTATAGCAGACCGTTTGAGAGGGGGAGAGGTGGTGGAGTTAGCTGCTTTATAGCAGACAGTTTGAGAGGGGGAGAGGTGGTGGAGTTAGCTGCTTTATAGCAGACAGTTTGAGAGGGGGAGAGGTGGTGGAGTTAGCTTCTTTATAGCAGACCGTTTGAGAGGGGGAGAGGTAGTGGAGTTAGCTGCTTTATAGCAGACAGTTTGAGAGGGGGAGAGGTGGTGGAGTTAGCTGCTTTATAGCAGACAGTTTGAGAGGGGGAGAGGTGGTGGAGTTAGCTGCTTTATAGCAGACAGTTTGAGAGGGGGAGAGGTGGTGGAGTTAGCTGCTTTATAGCAGACAGTTTGAGAGGGAGAGAGGTGGTGGAGTTAGCTGCTTTATAGCAGACAGTTTGAGAGGGAGAGAGGTGGTTGAGTTAGCTGCTTTATAGCAGACAGTTTGAGAGGCGGAGAGGTGGTGGACTTAGCTGCTTTATAGCAGACAGTTTGAGAGGTGGTGGAGTTACCTGCTTTATAGCAGACAGTTTGAGAGGGGGAGAGGTGGTGGAGTTAGCTGCTTTATAGCAGACAGTTTGAGAGGGAGAGAGGTGGTGGAGTTAGCTGCTTTATAGCAGACAGTTTGAGAGGGGGAGAGGTGGTGGAGTTAGCTGCTTTATAGCAGACAGTTTGAGAGGGGGAGAGGTGGTGGAGTTAGCTGCTTTATAGCAGACAGTTTGTGAGGGGGAGAGGTGGTGGAGTTAGCTGCTTTATATCAGACATTTTTAGAGGGGGAGAGGTGGTGGAGTTAGCTGCTTTATAGCAGACAGTTTGAGAGGGGGAGAGGTGGTGGAGTTAGCTGCTTTATAGCAGACAGTTTGAGAGGGGGAGAGGTGGTGGAGTTAGCTGCTTTATAGCAGACAGTTTGAGAGGGGGAGTGGTGGTGGAGTTAGCTGCTTTATAGCAGACAGTTTGAGAGGGAGAGAGGTGGTGGAGTTAGCTGCTTTATAGCAGACAGTTTGAGAGGGGGAGAGGTGGTGGAGTTAGCTGCTTTATAGCAGACAGTTTGAGAGGGGGAGAGGTGGTGGAGTTAGCTGCTTTATAGCAGACAGTTTGAGAGGGGGAGAGGTGGTGGAGTTAGCTGCTTTATAGCAGACAGTTTGAGAGGGAGAGAGGTGGTGGAGTTAGCTGCTTTAGCAGACAGTTTGAGAGGGGGAGAGGTGGTGGAGTTAGCTGCTTTATAGCAGACAGTTTGAGAGGGGAGAGGTGGTGGAGTTAGCTGCTTTATAGCAGACAGTTTGAGAAGGGGAGAGGTGGTGGAGTTAGCGGCTTTATAGCAGACAGTTTGAGAGGGGGAGAGGTGGTGGAGTTAGCTGCTTTATAGCAGACAGTTTGAGAGGGGGAGAGGTGGTGGAGTTAGCTGCTTTATAGCAGACAGTTTGAGAGGGGGAGAGGTGGTGGATTTAGCTGCTTTATAGCAGACAGTTTGAGGGTCCAATGGAGTTAAAAGGTTTTGTCCGAAGCACTTTTTATTAAAAAAAATACATGGCATGGATGCACCTGGGACGTATCCTCAGTGATGTATCCTAAGGTCACCTGGGACGTATCCTCAGTGATGTATCCTAAGGTCACCTGGAAGTATCCTCAGTGATGTATCCTAAGGTCACCTGGAAGTATCATCAGTGATGTATCCTAAGGTCACCTGGGACGTATCCTCAGTGATGTATCCTAAGGTCACCTGGGACGTATCCTCAGTGATGTATCCTAAGGTCACCTGGGACGTATCCTCAGTGATGTATCCTAAGGTCACCTGGAAGTATCCTCAGTGATGTATCCTAAGGTCACCTGGGACGTATCCTCAGTGATGTATCCTATGGTCACCTGGGATGTATCCTCAGTGATGTATCCTAAGGTCACCTGGGACGTATCCTCAGTGATGTATCCTAAGGTTATCACCTGGGACGTATCCTCAGTGATGTATCCTAAGGTCACCTGGGACGTATCCTCAGTGATGTATCCTAAGGTCACCTGGGACGTATCCTCAGTGATGTATCCTAAGGTCACCTGGGACGTATCCTCAGTGATGTATCCTATGGTCACCTGGGATGTATCCTCAGTGATGTATCCTAAGGTCACCTGGGACGTATCGTCAGTGATGTATCCTAAGGTCATCACCTGGGACGTATCCTCAGTGATGTATCCTATGGTCACCTGGGACGTATCCTCAGTGATGTATCCTAAGGTCACCTGGGACGTATCCTCAGTGATGTATCCTAAGGTCACCTGGGACGTATCCTCAGTGATGTATCCTAAGGTCACCTGGGATGTATCCGCAGTGATGTATCCTAAGGTCACCTGGGACGTATCCTCAGTGATGTATCCTAAGGCCTAATACATCACTGAGGAATGTTAGCGTTAGCATTAGCATTACGTACCAGCCAGTTTCAGGTCCATGTTAGCGTTAGCATTAGCATTACGTACCAGGCAGTTTCAGGTCCATGTTAGCGTTAGCATTAGCATTACGTATCAGCCAGTTTCAGGTCCATGTTAGCGTTAGCATTAGCATTACGTACCAGCCAGTTTCAGGTCCATGTTAGCGTTAGCATTAGCATTACATACCAGCCAGTTTCAGGTCCATGTTAGCGTTAGCATTACGTACCAGCCAGTTTCAGGTCCATGTTAGCGTCCAGCAGGAGGTTCTCGGCCTTCAGGTCTCGGTGGACGATGTGGTTCTCGTGGCAGTATTCCACCGCCTGCAGAATCTGAGCGAACTTCTGACGCGCTTCCCCTTCGCTCAGCCGCCCGGAGACAGACAGGTAGTCTAGAGAGACAGACAGGTAGTCTAGGTAGGTACCGAGAGCAAGACAGGTAGTCTAGAGAGACAGACAGGTGGTCTAGGTACCGAGAGCAAGACAAGTAGTCTAGAGAGACAGACAGGTAGTCTAGGTACAGAGAGCAAGACAGGTAGTCTAGATACAGACAGCAAGACAGGTAGTCTAGATACAGAGAGCAAGACAGGTAGTCTAGATACAGACAGCAAGACAGGTAGTCTAGATACAGAGAGCAAGACAGGTATTCTAGATACAGACAGCAAGACAGGTAGTCTAGATACAGACAGCAAGACAGGTAGTCTAGAGAGACAGACAGGTAGTCTAGATACAGACAGCAAGACATGTAGTCTAGAGAGACAGACAGGTAGTCTAGGTACAGAGACTAAGACAGGTAGTCTAGAGAGACATACAGGTAGTCTAGATACAGACAGCAAGACAGGCAGTCTAGATACAGAGATCAAGACAGGTAGTCTAGAGAGACAGACAGGTAGTCTAGATACAGACAGCAAGACAGATAGTCTAGAGAGACAGACAGGTAGTCTAGATACAGAGAGCAATACAGGTAGTCTAGATACAGACAGCAAGACAGGTAGTCTATACAGACAGCAAGACAGGTAGTCTAGATACAGACAGCAAGATCTAGTATCTAGACCGCCTGTCTTGCTCTCTAGTATACTATCTAGTATAGGATTAGTTTTGGGGGGTCCCCAGTTCACATAGGATTAGTTTTGGGGGGTCCCCAGTTCACATAGGATTAGTTTTGGGGGGTCCCCAGTTCACATAGGATTAGTTTTGGGGGGTCCCCAGTTCATATAGGATTAGTTTTGGGGGGTCCCCAGTTCACATATGATTAGTTTTGGGGGGTCCCCAGTTCACATATGATTAGTTTTGGGGGGTCCACAGTTCACATAGGATTAGTTTTGGGGGGTCCCCAGTTCATATAGGATTAGTTTTGGGGGGTCCCCAGTTCATATAGGATTAGTTTTGGGGGGTCCCCGGTTCACATAGGATTAGTTTTGGGGGGTCCCCAGTTCATATAGGATTAGTTTTGGGGGGTCCCCAATGACAGAAATAGAATAGGCACAGAAATAGTTAAAAAAAATAAAACCCTTACCAAACAACTCTCCATTTTTGGCGTATTCTAGAACCATGTACAACATGTCCTTAGTTTCCATAACCTGTCAATATAATAATATTAATTATTATTATTATTATTATACAATTTACAATTTAGTCATTAATCAGACGCTCTTAATCCAGAGCGATTTACATTAAGCAAGAACAAAAAGCATGGCAATACATCACATACATTATGTAGTTGTCAATTCATACGTAAGGCTAAGAACGTAATAGCAGAATATCTAATGGAAGTTATGGAACTATGCATGTATACTTTGTAGTGCTATGTCTAAATAAAAATGCTATAAGTCTACATAAAAATGTCATGCCTAGAGCAAGTGCTATGGGCCATGATGGAGTCTGAAGAGGTGGGTTTTCAGACTACGGCGGAAAATTGGGAGTGAGTCTGTAGTTCTGACTGCAATGGGAAGTTCATTCCATAGTTTAGATTGGGAGTGAGTCTGTAGTTCTGACTGTAATGGGAAGTTCATTCCATAGTTTAGAATGGGAGTGAGTCTGTAGTTCTGACTGCAATGGGAAGTTCATTCCATAGTTTAGATTGGGAGTGAGTCTGTAGTTCTGACTGCAATGGGAAGTTCATTCCATAGTTTAGATTGGGAGTGAGTCTGTAGTTCTGACTGCAATGGGAAGTTCATTCCATAGTTTAGATTGGGAGTGAGTCTGTAGTTCTGACTGTAATGGGAAGTTCATTCCATAGTTTAGATTGGGAGTGAGTCTGTAGTTCTGATTGTAATGGGAAGTGCATTCCATAGTTTAGATTGGGAGTGAGTCTGTAGTTCTGATTGTAATGGGAAGTGCATTCCATAGTTTTGGAGCCAGAAGGGAGAAGAGTTTGGGACGTGTGGAGCGTTGTCCCTGCGTTTTTAGTGAAGGTACTGAGTTGTCCTGTGAAAAAACAGATTAATGTGGAAATGTACTGGTTCTACCTGATAGACTGATAGAGTGATAAGGACAGGCTGTTTTGATAGAGTGATAAGGACATGCTGTTCTACCTGATAGAGTGATAGAGTGATACGGACATGCTGTTCTACCTGATAGAGTGATACGGACAGGCTGTTCTACCTGATAGAGTGATAGAGTGATAAGGACAGGCTGTTCTACCTGATAGAGTGATAGAGTGATACGGACAGGCTGTTCTACCTGATAGAGTGATAGAGTGATACGGACAGGCTGTTCTACCTGATAGAGTGATAGAGTGATAAAGACATGCTGTTCTACCTGATAGAGTGATAGAGTGATAAGGACAGGCTGTTCTACCTGATAGAGTGATAGAGTGATAAGGACAGGCTGTTCTACCTGATAGAGTGATAGAGTGATACGGACAGGCTGTTCTACCTGATAGAGTGATAGAGTGATAAGGACAGGCTGTTCTACCTGATAGAGTGATAGAGTGATACGGACATGCTGTTCTACCTGATAGAGTGATAGAGTGATAAAGACAGGCTGTTCTACCTGATAGAGTGATAGAGTGATACGGACAGGCTGTTCTACCTGATAGAGTGATAGAGTGATACGGACAGGCTGTTCTACCTGATAGAGTGATAGAGTGATACGGACAGGCTGTTCTACCTGATAGAGTGATAGAGTGATACGGACAGGCTGTTCTACCTGATAGAGTTTGATGATGTTTGGATGGGTAGAGTGATATAGTTATAGAGATAGTTTAGATAGATTAGATAGATCTGTACCTGATAGAGTTTGATGATGTTTGGATGGTTGAGTCGTTTCATGATCTCCACCTCTCTGTAGACTTTCTGCAGATCAGCTTCCCTCAACTTCCTCTTATCGATTATCTTGATGGCAACCTGACGGATTGAACTGGCTTTTATTCTGAAGGATAACATCCTCACGTTGAACTGGCTTTTATTCTGAAGGATAACATCCTCACGTTGAACGGGCTTTTATTCTGAAGGATAACATCCCCACATTGAACTGGCTTTTATTCTGAAGGATAACATCCCCACATTAAACTGGCTTTAGTCTTATTCTGAAAGATATAACGTCCGTCTAACAGTAGAATCTCTGCGCAATGAAACTAGTATACACTAGACTAGAGTGTCTACATAAAATGCTATCTAAAAGTTCTAACCTTTGCATATGCCTGTAAGGCAACACAGACTGGCACAGAAAATCAGCCCTGGCATTTGTCGTCTCACCGGCCCAAAGACTCTACTGTCTTACTGTTGTCTCACCGGCCCAAAGACTCTACTGTCTTACTGTCGTCTCACCGGCCCAAAGACTATACTGTCTTACTGTCGTCTCACCGGCCGAAAGACGCTACTGTCTCACTGTCGTCTCACCGGCCCAAAGACTCTACTGTCTTACTGTCGTCTCACCGGCCGAAAGACGCTACTGTCTCACTGTCGTCTCACCGGCCCAAAGACTCTACTGTCTTACTGTCGTCTCACCGGCCCAAAGACTATACTGTCTTACTGTCGTCTCACCGGCCCAAAGACTCTACTGTCTTACTGTCGTCTCACCGGCCCAAAGACTCTACTGTCTTACTGTCGTCTCACCGGCCCAAAGACTCTACTGTCTTACTGTCGTCTCACCGGCCCAAAGACTCTACTGTCTTACTGTCGTCTCACCGGCCCAAAGACTCTACTGTCTTACTGTCGTCTTACCGGCCCAAAGACGCTATGTCTTTTTTTTTTATTACTTTTTATTTTTGTTTTGGCCCCATGACTGCCCAGGCCGTCTGGCATCTGACTAGCCCTATGACTGCCCATGAGGCCTTCTGCATCTGACTAGCCCTATGACTGCCCAGCCCTTCTGCATCTGACTAGCCCTATGGCTGCCCAGCCATAGGGCCAGCCAGAATTGCCAGACTGGCCAATCCGGGCCTGCAAGGTCGTTGAGGCTATAGTGCAATTTTGATCATCAATGAATCTATATGATTTCAGGATTTCTTTCATTTCACTGCACGAATAAACCACACTGTGACAGACGGTCAGACCTACCTGTGTCTTTGTGACTCTGTGAACGGCCAGTTTGACCACGGCGAAGTTCCCTCTGCCCAGCGTCTTGTTGAGTTCATACAGACCCACCTGGGGACCTCTGCTCCGGTGTGCCTGCTCCTGTGACAGCTCCGCCATGGTTCTGTCACCTGGCTGCAGACCTCTGCTCCGGTGTGCCTGCTCCTGTGACAGCTCCGCCATGGTTCTGTCACCTGGCTGCAGACCTCTGCTCCGGTGTGCCTGCTCCTGTGACAGCTCCACCATGGTTCTGTCACCTGGCTGCAGACCTCTGCTCCGGTGTCCCTGCTCCTGTGACAGCTCCACCATGGTTCTGTCACCTGGCTGCAGACCTCTGCTCCGGTGTGCCTGCTCCTGTGACAGCTCCGCCATGGTTCTGTCACCTGGCTGCAGACCTCTGCTCCGGTGTGCCTGCTCCTGTGACAGCTCCGCCATGGTTCTGTCACCTGGCTGCAGACCTCTGCTCCGGTGTCCCTGCTCCTGTGACAGCTCCACCATGGTTCTGTCACCTGGCTGCAGACCTCTGCTCCGGTGTGCCTGCTCCTGTGACAGCTCCACCATGGTTCTGTCACCTGGCTGCAGACCTCTGCTCTGGTGTCCCTGCTCCTGTGACAGCTCCACCATGGTTCTGTCACCTGGCTGCAGACCTCTGCTCCGGTGTCCCTGCTCCTGTGACAGCTCCACCATGGTTCTGTCACCTGGCTGCAGACCTCTGCTCCGGTGTCCCTGCTCCTGTGACAGCTCCACCATGGTTCTGTCACCTGGCTGCAGACCTCTGCTCCGGTGTCCCTGCTCCTGTGACAGCTCCACCATGGTTCGGTCACCTGGCTGCAGACCTCTGCTCCGGTGTCCCTGCTCCTGTGACAGCTCCACCATGGTTCTGTCACCTGGCTGCAGACCTCTGATCCGGTGTCCCTGCTCCTGTGACAGCTCCTCCATGGTTCTGTCACCTGGCTGCAGACCTCTGCTCCGGTGTCCCTGCTCCTGTGACAGCTCCACCATGGTTCTGTCACCTGGCTGCAGACCTCTGATCCGGTGTCCCTGCTCCTGTGACAGCTCCTCCATGGTTCTGTCACCTGGCTGCAGACCTCTGCTCCGGTGTCCCTGCTCCGGTGACAGCTCCACCATGGTTCTGTCACCTGGCTGCAGACCTCTGCTCCGGTGTGCCTGCTCCTGTGACAGCTCCACCATGGTTCTGTCACCTGGCTGCAGACCTCTGCTCCGGTGTGCCTGCTCCTGTGACAGCTCCACCATGGTTCTGTCACCTGGCTGCAGACCTCTGCTCCGGTGTCCCTGCTCCTGTGACAGCTCCACCATGGTTCTGTCACCTGGCTGCGCTGCAACAGGCCCAGGGTACGATTTCAAGTGCCACTATGGCGCCTCTCTCTCTCTCTCTCTCTCTCTCTCTCTCTCGCTCTCTCTCTCTCTCAGAGAAAGACAACTGGAAGGTCTTCAGCTCTCATCTTGTGCTATAGTGGAGGAATATAGGAATATACAATTTACAATTTAGGCATTTAGCAGACGCTCTTAATCCAGAGCGACTTACATTAAGCAAGAACAAAAAGCATGGCAATTCATCACATATATATAAAGTAGTTATCATGAAACATGCGTAAGCTAAGAACGTAACAGTGGAATATCTATATAATGAAACTATACATATAAACTATACATATATTCTATACTATTGCTATACATATGTACTATGATTATGCAGTGCTATGACTACATACAATGCAATTCTAGTACTGTCTACATCAAATGCTTTCTAAGTCTACAAAAAGTGCTATCTAAGGGGCTATATCTAATATAGGAATATAGGAATATAGGAATATAGGAATATAGGAATATATAATATAGGAATATAGGAGCACAATGCAGGGTTTATTATATTCACCTGCGCGTGTTGTCTAGTGAACTCTAAGCATTACAAATAGACTACATTGTTTTGCTGATTCTACAATAAAAATGAAGTGAGGGGCGCTAATATATTAAAGTCCAACTCATGTTGATTAGGTGATGTAAAACAAACGGTGCAAACACAAACATTAAACGCCATTAACAATAAAGAGACAATGTGACGTAATGAGGCACATTGTGACGTAAATCTTCCCTTCATTGTCAATGGCGTTTACTAAACAAACATTGAACTAAAGACAAGCATTAAACCTGTGGATAGGAGGGGCTGGCTCCCCTCAATAAACAGCAATTTCCCCTAAAATATATGTTTTTAAATAAACATACCTTGAAGTATATAGGATCCGATGAATGTCCAGTCAGTGTGATGCAGACTAGAGAGACAGACAGACTAGAGGAGAGACAGACAGACTAGAGGAGAGACAGACAGACTAGAGAGAGAGACAGACCGACTAGAGGAGAGACTAGAGAGAGAGACAGACAGACTAGAGGAGAGACTAGAGAGAGAGACAGACAGACAGACTAGAGGAGAGACGAGAGAGAGACAGACAGACTAGAGGACAGACAGACTAGAGGAGAGACAGACAGACTAGAGGAGAGACTAGAGAGAGAGACAGACAGACTAGGAGAGACAGACAGACTAGAGGAGAGACTAGATAGAGAGACAGCCAGAATAGGGATACAGAGTAGAGGAGGCAGAGAGAGAGACTAGAGAGGCTAGAGACTGGATTACAGCAACAGAGTCACTGTGACGTCACAGCCCCTCCCCCCCCCCCCACAGGTGAGCTGACAGCAGCATTATTCAGGTTGCTAGGCAACACAGACACACAGTACAATGCAGCGTCAAGTCACACGCACCTGATAACCTCTCACTGTCCAGGCACTTGCACACACAGACATCAAAGGGGGCTTCAGCCCCTGCC